>NW_026843711.1:4422500-5022500 GCF_030254825.1 Meriones unguiculatus
TCTGTCACCCCATTTCCACTCACTTTTTCAGGTAAACCCTTTTCTATTGGTTAAATGTTCTTTTGAAATGTATACACCTAAATCTTGTTCATTCAAATGCTGATTCCCCCCCCTCCCAGGCTCTCATTTCAATCTGGATATTGCACTGTGATAAACAGGCCAAAATAGAACAACTAGCCACAATGTTGTGCAAAGGGAGGAGTCAGAGGACAGGAAATGAGTAGGAGAATAGGGTGAGAGAGCTTAGAGAGAGACCTGGAGAAGAGATATTGGAACTACATGGAGATGGACTGGATATAATATTTCACAAAAAGCAAGTATAGTGGGTAAAATCTAAATCTTAGGAAATATGAGGGTTTGGAGGTTTAGGAGGGAATAACTATTGCCAAGCATTGTGTTCTAGGTTAACTCAATAAATTCAGTCTCTGTGTGGTGATTTGTTTATACAGCTGTTTAAGATATACAGCAGCTTTAACAGAGGGAAAATCAATAGTAAATATTAATAGTCACTTACAACAAATGGCTCCCAACTAATCTAAGTATCCCCTCCACTTAAATGATACTTTATCATAATTTGATGGGGGGAATAAGCTCCCATTGAAAAAACCCAAACTTAAAACCTAAAAATTTACAGGTAAATTACTGTCTTTTTAAGAGACATTCTTAAACCTGCCCAGGATCAAAAGACAAACTCCTGTGGGCAGACTTCAGACTTACCAAAACTGGTTTCTATTGCAGTTTATCTGAGGCGTAAACAAGCATAGCTCCTTTATACTGTGGCTGGCTAAACAGGCTCAGCTCCATAGCCCTGGCAGGAAAGAAAGGAACTGGAGGCAGACATACCTCTACACAGAGTTTGGCCTAAACTGCATGTAAAATTAAAAAAAAAAAAAAAAAAGATATGTCAGAGGATGTTTTGATCCCTTTTGGCTTCATTTTGGCTGTCATAGTGATGGATCTGGTTGCTATATGTTTAATTGTGTTGGTTCTTCTCAAAGAAAGCTGAAGGAGAAAATGGGAAAAAAAAACAAGGATTGGAATTCTAAGTTACAGTCAAGAAAAAGAGCACTCTTCCTAATAATTAGATTAATAATGGCTAAAATTTAAAGCTCTCTGGCTGTAAGATACTTGTCAGCTCTTTCTGGTAAGCATCCACAAATTCAGTAAAACATCAATAAAAACAACCAACTGGGCTTTGTTTGTTACAACATAAATTGGCACAAATGGCCCTAAACTTAAAATTTTCTTGTCTTTTTATTTGATTTTCCTTTAGAAGCTTTAACTTACAATGATGCTGATTTGAATACAGATATATGTATATATATCTGAACAAGTTGGTGAAGGCACATGCCTTTATTTCCAACACAAATTGAGAAGAAACAACCAGATCTCTTAGTTCAGGATCAAGCTTATTTACATAATAAAAGCCAGGATAGCAACTCCTCCTGTTTAGACATTTTCAGAGATACTCTAAGATTCAAAATGACAAAATTTTCCTAAGATTACCATGTAAATTCTTATTTCTTAATATTGCATGTTATGCTCTTACTGATCTAAATGTGGGATTCACTTCATTTTTAGGTTTATGTAAAGAGAGATAATGTCACACTGCTCTGGAACCTGCCTTATCCTTTTAAATGTAAGACATTTTAATGGAGAAAAAATATTGATCATGCCTATGTAAAAAAGACACAAGAGGCTTAAAGATGGAAAAATACCTGCTGACCAAGTTTAGTCTAAAACTCAAATATTATATTCATATGTTTAAAAAAACAAAAGTGTCCATCCCACATGAAAAAGAGGGTAAGCCAAAGAGTAGCCAAAACCAATGTAAAAATCCAGGTACAGATGCCTAGGATAAACTTAATGCAAAGGTTAAGAGAATTTATATGCTAATGCTAAGAGAGTTTATAAAAAGTTTGGCTAAAAAGGCATTACTGCCCAGTCTGTATGAAAAAGCAACAAGCCAAAAAATAGCCAATCATAGTGTAAATCCCAGGTACAAAATGCCTAGGGTATGTTTAAATGCTAAATTATGAGGGAGTTAAAATTAAGTTTGGCTATAAAGGAATAGCTACCCATTCTATATAAACAAGTGGATAGGACAAATAACTACAACATATATAAAAATTTAGGACTAAGACTCTAAAGAGGTACAAGATACCTATGGTATGCTTATATTTTGAATTAAAAAATCACTTTATATTAAGTTTACTTAAAACATGTGTTTTCTATTGCTCGAGGTATCCAGCTTGTTTCTCTAATGGGAGGCTTCTTTAGGGAAATAGGGAGCAACTTGGCCTAATACAACACACATGCAAGAGCCAAAAATGACATTTGGATCTATCCAATCTTGTCTTGATATCAACATGATAATGACTGTATGTTCAATAAAAAGGTAACTTATATTGCTAATCCTTTTACATGGGAACAACTCTAAAACTGACAGAAACATAAATATGTGTCTCCAGCCAAAACTTCAACAATATTTGGCCAACAAATTTTTGGCTATAATATCCTCAAAACCTATTATGCTAACTTTTTAATTGATATAGATTGAATTGGTTTACAGTTTAGTTTCATTCTGCACATCTCTTACATTCATAATTTTAGAACTCTATAAAGTTTGTGAGAAATTATATGTTTGCAGAACAAAAGAACTGGACACAAGAGTTGCTGGATCAAACCTGACAGAATCATTCTTTGGATTACAGAGACATTGACATATCTGTTCCAGTACCTTGCATGTTCCAGCATTCTTCTTGTTCCTGCCTCAACTGCTTCAATTGCAGTTTTCTCATTAAAGCCTGCTCATAAAAGAACTTTGAAGAAAGCTACTAATCTTAATTGGTCCAGCATAGATAGACTGTTCCAAAGAGGATTTCATTAAGCCTAAAATTTCTCAACATTCAAAGACTAGACCACAAATGTTATTGATTGTTATTAACTATTTTCCCCAATTTTATTTGGCCACCCTACAGAGTTTCTACATGTTCAAAAGGTCAGCTAGAAGAAATCCATGAAAACAATGTCCACTTTTCCTTAAAGGGGGTTGGGTATGTTTTTGATTGTTTGCTATGGCTATGAAATTTTATTGTCATTGGGAGATATTTATTATTAATGTTCTTATTAAAAGTGAAACAAGGAATATACAGGGATATCTTATAAGAATAGAAAAAAGATAGATTATTTAATCTACTCATGTTAGGGTTTTATTTTTTATTCTTAAATAAGGTTATTTTTAAATTATTGGTAAGAGATTTTGTCTATTGATGCAAAAATAAGTCTATTTTTGATACATTGTTGGTATATTGATAAAAATTCAAGGTTACTTCCAATACTTTTAAACTGCTATTAAAAACTGGTTAGGGTATTAGGTAATGCAAGTTAATTGCTTGGTATTCAACTCATAGTCATGTCAGACACTAGTCTGACAGAGTATATATTCTAGGATTAACAGATAGATATGATTTTGTAAACAGATAAGATAGGTAGTCTTCAAAAAATTCAGAGACATATAGAATATGGGATTTAAAAGTGTCTATTATTTTAAAGATCCTTTAACAATGAAACAAATAATTTCCTGACAGCACCCAGCCTACCTGAAAGAAGATAATGAGCAATGAAGAACCTCCATATGGAGATGGATACAAATGTGCCAAATAATCCACCTTGCTTCACAACAGACAAATTCTGCTAAAAATGGGCAAGCTTAAATGCAGGACAAGTCAACTGTCAAACTCTGCCAAGACAGGGTAGGCAAGTCCTAAATAATTCCTGCTTCACATATATGTCTGTCAAGTATTCTCAGCATGAAGATTGAAGATGAAGAGTTATGGGTAACTGTTCAGATAGCAAACTGTCTCTGTCAATTTTTATTTTTTGGAAGCTGCTAACATGCACTTTCTATTTTCTCTAATACTTATTTTTATTATCTTCTCAAGTCTCTGATGGGGTTGAAGATCAAATAGATATAGTCCCACAAATAAGCTTGAGTTTTTTTTTTTATTTAAGTTTTGAAATATTGATTTAGTTTCTTGTTTGTTTAAAACAATAGTAATTACTTGAAACTAGTTGATCTAGAAGTCTTACTGTAATCATTTTTCCATTTTCTTTTTTTTCTTAGCAGTTACAATTTTATTAACTCTGCATCCCAGCCATGTCCTGATTCCTCATTCCCTCCCAGTCCCTCCCTCCCTCCCTCATCGCCACCATGCCCCTTTCCAAGTCCACTGATGGGGGGGAAACTCCTCCCCATTCATCTGATCCTGTTTTATCAGGTATCTTCAGGACCGGCTGCAAAGCCCTCCTCTGTGGCCTAACAGGACTTCTCCTCCCTTGGGGGGTGGGGAGGCCAAAGAGCCAGGCATTGAGTTCCTGTTAGAAATAGTCCTTGTTTCCCTCACGTTGGGAAACCAATTGGTTACTGAGCTACCACAGGCTATATCTGAGTGGAGGTTCTAGGTTATATCCATACATGTTTCTTGGTTGAATGTCAGTCTCAGAAAAGATCCTGGGCACAGATATATTTGGTCCTTGTGGATCTCCTATCCTTTCCCCATCAGACTAACTCCCCTTCTTTCTTATGATTTCCTGTACTCTACCAAAGGTTTGGTCATGAGTCTTTGTTTGCAAACACTGCTAGTTATAATCTTTCAGATGCACTCAGTTGACTCCTGTCATACATTCAATGCACATCCCATCTGTCTTTCTAAACCAGGATTGATCATCTTACCCCATGTCCTCTCTCTTGATTATCTTTTTTAGGTGTATAGATTTCATTATGTTTATCATATCTTATAGGTCTATATAAGTGAGTATATACCATGTTTTTCTTTCTCTTTCTGGGATATTTCACTCAGAATGATCTTTTCTAGATCCCACTATTTGCCTGCAAATTTCATGATTTCCTCCTTTTTGATTGCTGAGTAGTATTCCATTGTGTAAAAATATTTCATGCAGGCACTTAGTGCTATAAATTTTCCCTGAGCACCGCTTTCAATGTGTCCCATAAATTTGGGTATGTTGTGCCTTCATTTTCATTGAATTCCAGGAAGTCTTTAATTTCTTTCTTTATTTCTTCCTTAACCCAGCTGTCACTAGTATCAAGTTGTTCAGTTTCCATGTGTATGTAGGCTGTTTGTTGTTTCTGTTGTTGTTGAGGTCCCGCTTTAGTCCATGGTGGTCAGATAGAATACAAGGGATTATTTCAATCTTTTTGTATCTGTTGAGGCTTGCTTTATGACCCACTATATGGTCTATTTTGGAGAAGGTTCCATGCGGTGCTGAAAAGAAGGTATACTATTTTGAGTTTGGATAAAAAGATCTGTAGACGTCTATTAAGTCCATTTGATTTAGGGTCCCTGTAGGTGTTTTTATTTCCCTATTTGTTTTCTGTCTAGTTGATCTGTCCCTTGGTGAGAGTGGACTGTTGATGTTTCCCATTATTAGGGTATTAGGATGAATGTATGATTTAAGTTTTAATATTGTTTCATTAACAAATGTAGGTGCTCTTCTATTTGGGGCATAGATATTCAAGACTGTGATGTCCTCTTGGTGGATTTTTTCTTTGATGAGAATATAGTGGCCCTCCTTATCTTTTTTGATTAACTTGGGTTGAAAGTCTATTTTCTTAGATATTAGGATGGCTACTCCAGCTTGTTTTCTGGAACCATTTCCTTGAAAAATATCTTTCCAGCCCTTTACTCTGAGGTCGTGTTTATCTTCATTGCGTAGGTGTGTTTCTTGGTTGCAACAGAATGTGGGATCCTGTTTCCGCAACCATTCTGTTAGTCTGTGTCTTTTTATTGGGGAGTTGAGTCTGTTGATGTTGATAGAAACTAGTGACCAACAATTGCTACTTATTTTAGATTATCTATTTCATTTGTTTCCTTAGATGTAGTTATTTTCTTTGGTTTGGAGTTTCCCTTCTAGTTACTTCTGTAGAGCTGGGTCACTATGTAGATGTTGTTTAAATTTAGTTTTGTCTTTGAATATTTTGAATTCTCCATCTATGTTGATTGAAAGTTTTGCTGGGTATAGTAATCTGGGTTGGAATCTGTAGTCCCTTAAGGACTGTATGATTTCTGTCCAGGCCCTTCTAGGTTTCATAGTTTCTGTTGAGAAGTCTGGTGTGATTCTGATAGGTCTACCTTCATATGTTACTTGGCCTTTTTCCCTTGCTGCTTTTAGAATGTTTTCTTTGTTCTGTAGGTTCAGTATTTTGTGTGATGTGATGTGAAGAATTTCTTTTCTGGCCTAGTCTACTTGGTGTTCTGTAGGCCTCTTCTATGTTTATGGCCATCTCCTTTAATTTGGAAAGTTTTCTTCTATAATTTTCTTGAAAATATTTTCCGGACTTTTGAGCCTGATGTCTTCTTTTTCTTCTACTCCTATTATTCTTAGGTTTTGTCATGTCATGGTGTCCTTGATTTCTTGGATGTTTTGTGTTTGGAACTTTTCTGATTTTATTTTTTCTTTGATAGATGTGTCAA
Organism: Meriones unguiculatus; assembly: GCF_030254825.1. NCBI lineage: Eukaryota > Metazoa > Chordata > Mammalia > Rodentia > Muridae > Meriones > Meriones unguiculatus. Next base: position 4,428,995 of record NW_026843711.1, read on the forward strand.
TTTCTGCAAGTGTATCTTCAGCTCCTGAGATTCTTTCTTCAATCTCTTGTATTCTGTTGGTGATGCTTATGATGCTTACCTTTGTAGTTCCTGATCTTTTCTTTATGTTCTCCAGCTCCTGGTTTTTCTCTATTTGTGTTTTCTTTATTGATTCTAATTCTGTTTTCATGTCTTGCACCATTTCCTTCATCTGTTTGAATGTGGAGTCCTGCTTTTCAATGACAGCTTCTATTTTTTTTATGTCCATTTCCTCTCTATGTATCACTAATTGTGCCTCTACTTCTTTGGGTATAATTGCCTGTATTTCTATGAGAGCTTTGTTTATTTCTTCTTTATTTGCCTTCATTGTGTGGACATTTCTTTGCGAGCTTTGTGCAATTCTTCTTTGTTTGCCTCAATTTTCATGGTCATTTCTCTGAGAGCACTATTTGTTTCCTCTTGGATAGTCTGGATTTCTTTGGCTATTTCTCTGAGGGCTTTGTTCATTTCATCTTTATTGACCTCTAATAGTTAGAGAAACATAGTTCTGAGGTCATTTTCTTGTATATCTAGTGAATTGAAGTGTGCATTGTTTTGTGGGGTTACTGGTGAGGTCATTATGTCCTGATTTTTGTTGGGAGTGTTCTTAAGTCTGCCTCTAGCCATCTGGTTATTTATAATCCTTACTGTTTGTTCCTCAAGATTGTAGTTTGGGCTATGATCCTCTCTTTCCATTTTCTGGACTGTTTTTTCAGGAAGAAGAGATAGGTTCACTGGTTTGGGAGTGTGCACTGTGGTTTCAGTTTTGCCTAAGTAAGGAATGTGATGCTGGAGCTATTCGTATGAGCTTTTAGAGGGCATAGTGTGCATGTGTGGATTCTTTGACTATTACAGTGGCCTACAAGCCACTATTACTCAGTTCTGTCTGAGATCCAGGGATTGTTTGCCTGGATTACACTGGTGGACCCGCAAGGCAGAGGCTTTATTGTTGGAGTCGCTATACCAAGAATCCCTATGATGCCAACACTAGCGGTGTGGGTGGCAGCGATCTCGTCTGGTTGCTTCTGTGGAGAGGCCCTGGGTCGGGGGCAAACTCTCCCTAGAAGGCTCATTCACTCTCTTGCAGGACCAGTTGAAATGCACAAGGGTTCCCCTTGCTCACTACTCTCTGATTTGGTCCTGCTGTGGGAAGCGCATGGGTAGCCTAACAGTCAGCTCTGTGACACTGTGGCCGCAGGACTTGGTGTCCACCTTTCCTGTGTGCTGCCTCTTTGTCCTTTCCCTCTCCCAGGAGGTGTTATGTTGACTGGTCCAGGGGTGGCACGGGAAAGAATTGGTATTTATTTTATTAAGTTTACAAAGTAAAACGGAGCCATGCTGTTTAAGACAATTAAACAACAACTGCCTCTGACATAATCTTATTGGGCTGCTCTTTGATCACCTCCTCCTGAGCGGGGAGCAGCCTTACCAGGCCACAGAAGAGGACAATGCAGCCACTTTTGATGACAACTGATAGAGTAAGTTCAGAAAGAAGTAGAGGAGAACCTCCCCTGTCAGTGGACTTGGGGAGGGGCATGCATGCAGAAAGGGGAGGGAGGGGGACCGGAAGGTGAGGACAGAGGGGTTTATGGGGGATACAAAATGAATAAAGTGTCATTAATAAAAAATAAAAAAGTTAAAAAAAATAAAAAAATAAGATTTGGTAGCCCCTTTATAAATTATGTTTAATTAAAAGTTTTGCTTTGATTTCAGTTTAAAAAGAGCAGATTTAAAGTTATGCTAAAGAATATAATTGAATACAAGATTGAGTTTTACCTAGTCCCTTTGTTTAGGTTTTTTATTTTTTAAGGTTAAATCTAAAATTGGTAACTATAAAGTTTGCCTATATAGATCTACATAAAATTTGTTTCTAAAACATTTTAAAAACATGCCAAAATTGAGATTATAACATCCTGTTTTATAGGACGAAGTTTAGAGCAGATGATAAAGGCAGACAAAGAGTACCTCAAATATGCTGCCCATCAGAATTCTCAGAGATCTAATAAATATGGCATTTTAACATATGTGAGCTTTTTATGACAGAGTCCAACCTGTGGAGGCACAAAAAATAATTTAGTTTTTGTATGTGAAACCTATAGTTTTTCCATTTAAAACAAAAGTTAACCCAATTGTTGATACTTTAACAGTATTTACTGATGGTTCATTGGCTGGTGTTGCTGCCTATGCTTATAAAAGAAAAACAATTATCTTTTCAAGTGTCTAACACATCTGTACAAATAGCAGATTTATCTGCAGTATTGGATATGTTTCAAAGTTTTAATAAGGTGTCTTTGAACATGTTTAGAGATAGTTAATATGTAGCTCAGTCTTTCCCTAGCTTAGATATTGCAGGTCAAATTCAGATATCTTCTCCTCCTGGAATTTTGTTTTTACAAATAAAAAGTTTGAAAAAAAAAACTTTCCTTTTTTTTATACGACATTTGAGGGCTCATTCTAATTTGCCAGGACCCCTGTCTAAAGGAAATGCATTGCCAGATAAAGTCATCAAAGTTTACTATTCACAGTTAAAAAGAACCCAAGATGCCAAAAATATGCATCATCTTAATTTTCCATCCTTGAGACTTAAATAAAGATTTACCAAAAAACAGACCCATAGTATAGTTAAGGCTTGCAGTACTTGTACTCAATTTCAGCCTGTGGGAATCAATCCTAAAGGACTGACTCCAAATCACATTTGGCAAATAGATATTACTCATTCCTGAATTTAAACAATTAAAATAAGTACATGTTTGCATAGATATGTATTCTGGATTTATTTTTGCCACTCTTCAACCAGGAAACGGTGCAAAGAATTTTATTGCTCCTTCTCTATAGGCTTTTAATGTTCTAGGAGTTCCTGAGCAATTTGAAACTGACAATGGAACAGGATATACTTGCCTATATTTTAAAAGATTTTCTCGACAGTTTCAAGTTTCTCATATAACTAAAATACCTTACAATTCTCGAGGACACAGCATGGTAGAGCATGCCCACTAAACAATTAAGATTTATTTGCAAAAAATGAAGAATGGCAGCTACTCGCCTGTACACCTAAGAATCATCTTACTTATGTTTTTTTCATTCTGAATTTTTTAAATTTGGATAAGCATGATAAATCTGCAGCAGATAGATTTGGTCAGACAGAAACCAAGAAAACGTTTCCTAAATAAAATGGAGGGATCCTTTTACAAATCAGTGGCATGGACCTGACCCTGTACTCATATGGTGATGAGGATCTATCTGTGTTTTGCCACAGGAAAATGATGCAGCTCAATGGCTACTGTAATATCTGGTTTGACAAGTGGATGAGGCGTTTCTTCCTGACAATTATAATTATGTCAATGAAGACCCCACTGGTCAAGATGACTGTTTATTTGGCTTATGTTCCTAGTCCAACTGTACTGCATCCAGTTCCCTGGGCTGATCCATAAGTCTTTGTTTATGTCAACAACACTGGGTTCCTTAGTTTCCCTGCTTTTTAAGAATGTAAGTAAAAGACACTCTTAAATTTTCAAGACTAGGAAGAGGTCATCCTCCTTGCTTTACCAGTGAGAGTATTCATCAGGAATGTTTACCAGTCTCCCCTACCCAGGTCATAGGTTGGTACAAGCAGGCAAAGTGGAACATTGGAGGAATATTATTGTCCCTTTCAATGGGAGTTAAGAATGACAGTCTTACATCTCCAATAATTTACCCACCCTGTGAGAATGGGGATCAACACACTTGTCCTTGAGTGATGGTTCCTTGGACAAGATGCATCTGAGAAACCACAACCATTTATTCCTTGTACAAATAACCTGCATTTACAGTCATAGACTGGACTGTTCTTTCATTAAGGGTATTAAAAACTTGGCTTCTGTTAAAGGCAGTCAAAATTTCTTTGTTTGAGAAAAAGCTGTTAGTGCGGGACTTTGTAAGACTTCAAATAAAAATTGGCAAACATATGTATAGAAATTGTGGGTTGCGTTGGGATATATAGGCATTTTTTCTGGGAAGGCAAGTAGCTTAGCTAAATTCATCAAGTATACTTCTGTTTTGGCATGTGTTAATCCTCATTATTTACTACTAATTGGAAACACTGTAGTAAGACATTTTAGAGAACACTGATACCTATTCAATTGAATGTCCATATTACAATCATACTAATTGTATTAGTGCTGATAATAATGCTCTTTCAGTATTAATTGGTAAGCAACCTGTTTTTGTTATGATTCCTTAAGGATTTCTCATTCTTATTGTGATGAAACAGAATTCAATTTGACTCAGGTTCAGAATCACCTTGCTGGTATTGGTCTAACAAAGACTTCTCATTGGAGATGTTAAAAATGAGAAATGAGATCCATGACATAGAATCTGGCAAGAAACCTAGGTTAGAATTGGAATACAGCCTGGGATATATTTACAATCTTTTGATTCTGTGCTTAAGTGGGGACTGAGATTTGCAGACCTGGCATGTATGGGTTTGTTAGCCTGTGCCTGCTTCCTTGTGTGTTAGAATTTCAACATCAACAAAATCAACACATTCAAGTGTAGTTGCATAAATTTAAATTAAAGATCTCTAAAAACCCTATTTGATATGGAGGTAAGTTAATGACATGTAGCAGTAAAATTGTGGTTTTTCCAACTTTAGACAGAGGCTCATAAATATCGCATCCAAGACCTGGATAAGTAACATAAAATGCATATTTTGCCAACTTAAGACAGGCTCTCCATAAAACAAAGAAGGGGGAACTGAAGTATTCTGGTAATTGGAATTTTCCTTCCTTCCTTGGCAGATGCTGGTCCCATCTAAGTCCCATGTCTCAGTGACTGTCCTTGACAGTATCTGCAAGCTGGCTGTCCTGGATGCATTGCCAGGTAGAACAGATGTTGCTACTGAGAAAAAATGTTTGCTTGTACCCGTTCCTTATAAGTGTTGTTTGCACATTCAGTAAACTGAGACTTGAAAAGGAATCTGTCTGGCTTTCATTCTTAACTTTTCTGTCCCCTCATTTACACTCCCTCTTTCATGTGGACCCGGTTAGACTAGCCTGAAGGACTGGCAGGTTACCTTCTCTTTTCACTGCTCTTAAAGACTCAATATCCCAGGGAACCCCAGACCCTGTCAGCCTATTATGTCAATAAGAATGTGAAGGTTCATTTATCCAGTAAGCCAGTAACTTCTCAGTTCAAAGTCACAAACTAGGAAATTTCAGATACAATACCACAGTAGGAGACCACCTTACCATTCAGTACATTCCCCTTAATCCCATTTTACCAGACACCAGACATTTACTCACTGGGGAGAAAGTGCTAGAGATAGATTCAGAAATAGAGAGAACTTGACCAACAGCAAAAAAGATATAAAGTGACAAAGACAGAGAGACAGAGATTCCATTCTACCTGGTCACTTTCTTTGGCATATCAACCTCACAGCACACTGTCCTATATTATAACTCCAATAGGAATTATATTATCTAAGCAAGCCATACAGCCTAACCCTTCCCAGACATTTCATTTCTGGGGACATTACATGTAAATAGATGAGCTTCAATGAGATATTGCAATTCAAATAATCAGGAAGTAGAGAAGATGGAGGGGTTTCTAGGCAAAAAGAACTTAGTTACCCTCACAGTTTGTAATTCACTATAATGATTAAAGTCCCAATAACTTTCTGGGTCTAAAAAAGAAGACTGACAATCTCCTTTGAGAAAAATGTGGAATATTTACATAATAGAATATTATTCAGCTAAGAAAGTGGCCTCACGATATTTTCAGGCAAATGGATGGAACCAGAAAAAATCATTCTGGGTGTAGTAACTAAATGCAGAAAGACAAATATGGTACATATTTCAAAAGGGGGTTTTGTGGCAGTTAATTGAGTTGTTGGGGCAGGCCATCCTATTAAAATTTTCAAGCAACCCAGAGTGTTGCTTTAAAAATATTTTGCTTTCTGCCCTCAAATGATAGATCAGTGTCATGTCTTGGATCCACAGAGATATATTCTACCGCATCAAATGGAATTGCATTCATAGACCCACAGCTCTAAATGGGATTTTTCCTATGAAATTCTCCATCCTCTCAGATCTCTGGAAAGCCTGCAGGAGTAGAAGCAGGAAGAGTGTCATAAGTAGAGGGAATTGAGAACAATGCCCTGAGAATCAGGCCACAGAAGCAGGAGATGCAGCAAGCCTTGTAGAGACCTGATAAGCTAGGGTAAGATAGAAGGGGGAGGGGAAACCCCTATCAGGGAAATAGAAAGAAGACATAAGGAGGGCCTGTGTCACTGGAAAAAGAAGAGCGATGGGGTTGTAGCAGGGATACAATGAAACAAATAATAAATACATAAAAAATTGTGATCAAGGTGATGAAATATAAATCTCTTCTGGAATGCTGGCTTCTTTTCAAGGGTGGTGTCAATGTGCAGCAAAGATGATCTCAGTTTTTTGTTTGTTGTTCGTTTTTAATTTTTAAATATTATTTACAGTTTGTTAACTTTGTATCCTTGCTTGATCCTGCTCCCTCTTTTCCTCCCAATTCCACCCTCCCACCCTCATCTCCTCCCTGCCCCTTTCCAAGTCTACTGATAGGGGAGAACCTCCTCCACTATCATCTGATACAGGTTCATCAGGTGTCTTCAAGACTGGTTGCACACTCCTCCTCTGTGGCCTAGCAAGGCTGCTCCTATATTGTGGGGGTGTAGGTCAAAGAGCTTGCCATTGAGTTCATGTCAGAAACAGTCCCTGTTCCCCTTATTAGGGTACCTGCTTGAATACTGAGCTACTAAGGGCTACATCAGAGCAGAGGTTCTAGGTTGCATCAACTCATGGTCCTTGTTTGGAGAAATAGTCTCATAAAAGACCCTTGTGCCCAGATATATTTGGTCTTTGTGGAACTCCTATCCTGTCCAGTTCATATTAACTCCCCCCTCTTTTTTCCCCCTGCACTCTATCAAAGGTTAGTTTATGACTCTTAATAATATCTTCCTTGATACGCTGCTAGAAGCCCTCTGTGGTAGGCTCCTGTCCTGTTACTTGTTTGCTCCTATATCCAATCTCCATCTAATTTGTCTTTCTAAGTGAGGATTGATCATCATACCCTGGGTCCTCTTTCTTGTTTATCTTCTTTAGGTGTATATATTTCGGTATGTTTATCCTATCTTATAGGCCTATATAAGTGAATATAAAACATGTGTGTCTTTCTGCTTTTGGGATACCTCACTCAGGATGATCGTTTCTAGTTCCCACCATTTTGCCTGTAAATTTCATGATTTCATTGTTTTTATATGCTGAGTAGTATTTCATTGTTTAAAAGTAACACAATTTCAGGGGAGTGACAACTGGCAGCGACTGGAGGACACTGTGATTGAAGAGTAGGAAAACAATTTTGGCATAGCAACCAGGAAACTGAACTCAGGTGCCTAAAACAACAGTGTTTGTGATTTCCAGGTGAGAGGAAAGCCTACAGTGTGGAAATTAATTGGGACAGACCTCAGGTCACCCAGTTAATACCTGCTAAAGGTCCTGGGGAAGAGAGGGCGCACCCACCACCCAAGATACAGAGCCTTCTGCAGCACACCGAGGTGCCATCCAGGAGGAGGACACACAGCCTCTGGTCGAAAGTGAGGCTCTCACCCTCTGGACCAGAGCAGAGACCTCAATTCCCAGGCAAGAGTGGAGTGCATAGCCTCTGTGCCAAAGATGGGTAAACATATCAACGCCTCTGTGCCAGCCCATATCAACGCCCACAGCCTCGGGCCCAGATAAGCGACCCCAGCCACAAGCTCAGATGGGGGCAGGGGAACAGCGTCTAGCCCAGGGTGAGGCACCAAGCCTCTGACCCAGAACAGAGCCCTTGGTTGCCAGTCCAGAGAGGCGTGCACAGCCTCTGGCCCAGATGGGGATGTACACTGCCAGGCCAGATCAAAAGGCAGAGAATCCAGACCAGAGCAGTTCCCGCAGCCACCACTGCAGACTGAGGTGCATATCCTTTGGACCAGAGAGGCACCCCTAGCTGCCATTCCAGACAGGGACACACAGCTTCTGGCCCAGACTGAGGCGCCCAGCCTCCAGACCAGAGTGGAGACCTCAGTTGCCAGCCTAGAAAGGAGTACACAGCCTCCAGATCAGAACAGTGTCCCCAGGCACCATCTCAAACTTGGGCACTGTGTCCTTGCCCAGATCGGTGCACTCAGCCTCTGGCCCAGAGACTTGCTGGGTGCTCCTCTCACCTTCCCAGACAGAACTGTATGCCACAGGGTACCAGACTGAGTTTCCCTGTTGGGAGAAAACCCTACAGCTAGGGAATCAGCAGGTTCTTCAAGAGGGCTGTACATGAAAAGCAGTATAACAACAGCAACAGCTCACTAAAATCAGAATGAGAAACCCAGCAACAGGGCAGGTGTCTTGAGGACTTCTATGGGTCAGAGGAGAGCCCCCCTCCCAAATAACAAAGACCACAGCTACTACTCAGATCTATACACATGAGGTGAGCAGTGGCAAATCCTGAGAAACGCTGGCCATACAGTGACCATTCCCAAAAAGTAAAAGAGGCCTCCTTCAGGAAAAATCATCTTCCTGCCAAGGAGATTCTCCCTACCTCAGGATTGCAGGAAGCACCAGAAACTAGCAGTCAATACCTGAAACAGCCCAATGGGTAGAGGTCAACATAAAAGCTCAATCAACCAAAGACAGAGAAATATGGTATCTCCAGAACCCAGCCACACAGGGGTGAGCAGCCCTAGACAGAGCAGCATAACTGAAATTCAAGAAGATGACCTTACATCTGTGCTGAGGAAGAGAATAATAGAGGAAACAAATAAAATATGTAAAGAATTAAAGGAAGATAAAATCAAACAGATCATGACTATCTATAAGGAAATGGAGACAAGCAGATTATGGCCATCAGTGAAGAAATACAGGAAGATGCAGCCAAACAGATTGTGGTCTTCAGACAAGAATTAATTAAATTAAAACACTTAAAGAAATTAAAAAAAAAGAGTTGAATGAACTAAAAAAAAATCAGGAAAATAAAATCAGACAGGTGAAGGAAATGAATAAAAAAACAACTCAACATCTGAAGATTGTGTTGGAAAAATTCAAGAAAACACAAATGGAGGAAATCTTGGAGAAGAAGAATTTGGAGAGGAAAACAGGAACTACAGAGGTAAGCATAACCAATCGACTACAAGAGATGAAAGAAAGAATCTCAGGTGTAGAAGATGCAGTGGAAGAAACTGATGTCTTCATCACAGAAAATGTTAAATCCAAAAAATTCCTAACACAGAGCATCCAAGAAATCCAAAACAATATGAAAAGACAAAACCTAAGAATAATAAGAATAGAGGAAACAGTAGATTCCCTGCTCCACGGCCCAGAAAATATCTTCAACAAAATCATAGAAAACAATTTTCTCAAATTAAAGGAGAGGCCTATAAGATTACAAGAGGCCTACAGAACACCTAATAAATTAGACCAGAAAAGAAAATACTACTGCCACATAATAATCAAAACATTAAGTATACAGAACAAAGAAAAAATACTGAAAGCTATTAGGGAAATAGGCCAAGTAACATATAATGGCAAACCCATTAGAATCACACCTGACTTTTCACCAGAGACTATAAAAGCCAGAAGGTCCTGGATGGATATCATACAGACCCTAAAAGAACACAGATGCCAGCCCAGGATATTATATTCAGCAAAACTCTCAGTCATCATATATGGAAAAAAACAAGATATTCAATGACAAAAACAAATTCAAACTATACCTACTCACAAATCCAGCATCACAGAAGATACTAGAAGGAAAAATAGAACCCAAGAAAACTAATTACATTCAGGAAAACACAGGAAACAAATAGCCTCGCTACAGCAAAAACAAAAGTAGCCAAACACACAAACACACTACCATAGCCAACAGCAACATCAAGGAATCTGAGGGCCACTGGTCATTAATCACCCTTAACATCAATAGACTCAACTCTCCAATAAAAGGACACAGACTAACAGAATGGATACACAAACAAGATACAACAATCTGGTTCATAGAGGAAACACTCCTAAGTCACAAAGATAGACATTACCTGAGAGTAAAGGGCTGGAAGACGGTTTTCCAAGCAAATAGGCCCAAGAAGCAAGCAGGAGTAGCCATTCTAATATCTAATAAAATGAATTTCAACCAAAATTAATCAAAAAAATGGAGAAGGTTATTTCATACTCATCAAAGGAAAACTCCATCAAGAAGACACAACGATTCAGAACATATATGCCCCAAACACAAGAGCACCCACATTTGTAAAAGAAACATTAATAAAGCTGAAGCCACACACAGATCACACATTAATAGTGGGAGACTTCAACACCCCACTCTCAACAAAGGACAGGTCAACAAACCAGAAGTTGAACAAAAAAAAAAAGACTGTAACAGAGTTCATGGATCAAATGGACCTAACCTATGTGTACAGAACCTTTCACCCAAACACAAAAGAATTTACCTTCTTCTCAGAACCTCATGGAACCTTCTCCAAAATAGACCATATAGTTGGGCACAAAAAAATATCAACAGATACAAAGACTGAAATAATCCCATGTCTCCTATCTGACCACCCTGGTCTAAATCAATCTCAAGGACAACAGAAATAACAAAAAGCCTACACACACGGAAATTAAACAACTTGCTATTCAATGACAGTTGGGTTATAGAAGAAATAAAGGAATAAATCACAGTATTCTCTGGATTCAATGAAAATTAAGGCACTACATATCCAAACTTATGGGACAAAATGAAAGCAGTGCTAAGTGGAAAGTTCATAGTACTTAGTGTCATCAAGAAAAAATTTGAAACCTCTCATGACAGTGACTTCATGGCTCACCTAAAGGCTGTATAAAAAAAGGAAGCAGACACACAAAAGACGAATAGACAGCTAGAAATAATCAAACTCAGGGATGAAATAAATTAATTAGAAACAAATAAAAAATTCAAAGAATCAAAGAAAACAAGAGTTGGTTCTTTGAGAAAATCAACAAGATAGACAAACTCTTTGCCAAGCTAACTAAAAGGCAAAGAGACACCATCCATATCAACAAAATCAGAAATGAAAAGGGGGACATAACAACAGGCATGGAGGAAATCCAAACAATCATTAGGACTTACTTCAAAAGTCTATAGGCCACAAAATTTGAAAATCTAAATGAAATGGACAATTTTTTAATTGATTCAACTTGCCAATGCTGTATCAAGATGAGGTAAATAAATTAAATAGTTCTATATCCCCTGAAAAAATAGAAATGGTCATCGAAATCTCCCATATAAAAAAGCCCAGGACTAGATGGTTTCAGTGCAAAATTCTACAAGACATTCAAAGAAGAGCTAACTCCAAGTCTCTTCAAACTATTCCACAAAATAGAAACAGAAGGAATACTTCCAAACTCATTCTATGAAGCCACAGTCACCTTGGTTCCTAAACCTCACAAAGACCCAACAAAGAAATAGAATTTAATGCCAATCTCACTTATGAACAATGACGCAAAAATACTCCACAAAATACTTGCAAACTGAATACAAGAACACAACAGAGATAGATATCATCCACTATGACCAAGTAGCCTTCCTCCCAGGTATGCAGGGGTGGTTCAATATCCATCAATGTGATCCACCGTATTAACAAATTGAAAGAAAAAAAAAACACACGTGATAATTTCCTTAGATGCTGAAAAAGCATTTGACAAAATCCAACCACACTTCATGTTTAAAGTCTTGGAGAGATCATGGATACAAGGCATATATCTAAACATAGTAAAGGCAATATACATCATGCCTATAGCCAACATCTAACTGAAAGGAGAGAAACTAAAAGCAATCCCACTAAAGTCAGGGACAATGCCAGGCTGACCACTCTCTCCATATCTTTTTATCATTGTTCTGGAATTCCTTGCTAGAGCAATAAGACAATTGAAGGAGATCAAGGGGATACAAAGTGGAAAAGGAAGAAGTCAAAGTATCACTATTTGCAGATGATATGATAGTCTACCAAAGATACTACCACAGAATTCCTACAGCTGATGAACACCTTCACCAAAGTGGCAGGTTACAAAATTAACTAAAAAAAAAAAACAAAACAAAAAACAAAACAACAACAACAACAACAACAACAAAAAAAAAACATCAATAGCCCTCCTGTATAAAAAAAAAAAACAAAATTGCTGAGGAAGATATTGAGAAAACAACACCCTTCACAATAGCCACAAAAAAGTACCTTGTTGTAACCCTAACCAAGGAAGTCAAAGTCTTACATGAAAAAAAAAATTTCAAGTCTCTGAAGAAAGAATTAGAAGAATATATCAGAAGAAGGAAAGATCTACCACGCTCATGGCTGACAGGATTAACATAGTAAAAATGGCTTACCAAAAGCAATCTACAGATTCAGTGCAATTCCTATCAAATTACCAACAGAATTGTTCACAGACCTGGAAAGAAAAATTCTCAAGTTCATATGGAATAACAAGAAATCCAGAAATGCAAAAACAATCATCTACAATAAGAGATCTTCTGGAGGTATCCCCATCCAGAAGATGTACTAGAGAGCAAGAGTAATAAAAACTGCATGGTACTGGCATAGAAGCAAACAGGTGGATCAATGAAACCAAATAGAAGACCAAGAAATAAACCCACACACTTATAGACACCTGATTTTTGACAAAGGTGCCAAAACCATACAATGGAAAAAAGATAGCATCTTCAACAAATGGTGCCGATCTAACTGGATGGATTTTAACATGTAGAAAATTGAAAGTAGATCCATACTTATCACCCTGCGCAAAACTAAAGTCCAAGTGGATCAATGATGTCAACATAAAACCAGACACATTAAATCGTTTAGAATAAAAAGTGGGGAAGGCTCTAAAACTCATTGGTACAGAAGACAGCTTACTGAACAGAATCCCAACAGCACAGGTTCTAAGATCAACCATCAATAAATGGGACCTCATGAAACTGAAAAGCTTCTGTAAAGCAAAAGGGAAGAAGAATCCCCTTGGCAGGAAGATGATTTTTCCTGAAGGAGTCCTCAAAACAAAATGAATGCCTAGAGATTGGGAGAGAATCTTCACCAACACTATCTGACAGAGTGCTAATATCCAGTATATATAAAGAACTAAAGAAGTTGAAAAGGATCATCCTGAGTGAGCTGTCCCAGAAGCAGAAAGATTCAAGGTCTATACTCACACATATAAATATATACTGTAGGATAAACCTACTAAAATTTGTACACCTACATAAACTAATCAAGAGAGAGTATTCTGGCTAAAATGCTCAATCCCCACTCAAAGGCAAAGAGGATGGACACCAGAAGAAGAATAAACAGGAAAAAAGTTAGGAGCCTCCCACTGAGGGCTTCTGAAAGGCTCTGTCCTGCAGACTATCAAAGCAGATGTTGAGACTTATGGCCCATCTTTGGGCAGAGCGCAGATAATCTTATGAAAGAAGTGAGAAATAATAGTAAGATCTTGAGAGTACAGGAGGTAAACAAGCAAAGCAACAGAACCAAAAAATTTGAGCACAGGGGTCTTTCATGAGACTCATACTCCAACCAAGTACCATGCATGGAGATAACCTAGAACCCCTGCACAGATGTAGCACATGGCAGTTTAGTGTCCAAATGGGTTCCATAATAATGGGAACAGGGACTGCTTCTGACATCAATTAATTTTTCTGTTCTTTTATCACCTGCCCCTGAGGAAGGAGCAGCCTTACCATGCCACAGAAGAAGACAAAGCAGCCACTCCTGATAAGACCTAACAGACTAGGATATGAAAGAAGAAAATGACCCTCCACACCAGTGGACTTGGTAAACGGAGTGTGTGGAGAAGCGGGAGGAAGGGAAGGATTGTGAGGGGAGGACAGAGGGAACTAGTGTTATTATTTAAATAAATATGAGGCTGGTTAACTGATATTCTTTGCAGGAAGTTTATTAGGAGGGTAAAGAGGAAGTGGGAAGCAGGACATGGTGGGGAAAGAGAAAAAAAAGGGAAGAGGAAGAGGGGCTCCCCAGAGAGAGAGAAAGATAGAGTGTAAGAGAGAGAAAAACAATGTAAGAGCGAGTAAGAGTGTAAAAGTTTAAGAAAGAGACCAATTTTGGGGGTAGGCCCTTTAATGGGGAAGGTAACCAAGCCTTCCAGGTGTGGCTGTCTGGCTGGCAACACATGATGACATCACAGGAGCAGGTTGTGTTCCAAAATACTAACAACTAGAGTGGGGGATAAAAAGTAAATAAAGTATAATTTAAAAAAAAAGTACCACAATTTCTGTATCCATTCCTTCCTTGAGGGACATCTGGGTAGTTTCCAATTTCTGCCTATTATGAATAAAGCTGCTACAAACATGGTTGAGCAAATGTCCTTGTTGTGTCCTGGAGCATCTTTTGGATATATGCCTAGGAGTGGTATAGCTGGATCTTGAGGAAGCATTATTGCTAATTGTCTGAGAAAGTGCCAGATGGATTTCCAAAGTAGTTGTACAACATTGCATTCCTACCAGCAATGGAAGAGGGTTCCCTTTTCTCCACAACCTCTCCAGCATGTGTTGTCACTTGAGATGTTTTATCTTAGCCATTCTGGTGGGTGTTAGTTGAAATCTCAGTGTAGTTTTGATTTGCATCTCCCTGATGGCTAAGGACATTGAGTATTTCTTTAATTGTTTCTCTGGCATTCGATATTCCTCTACAGAGAGTTCTCTGTTTAGCTCTGCTCCACATTTTTTAAATGGATTACTTGGTTTGCTGCTTTTCATCCTCTTTAGTTCTTTATATATACTGGATATGAGTCCTCTGTCAGATAAAGGGTTGGTGATGATTCTTTCCCAATCTGTAGGCAGTTGCTTTGTTTTGATGACAGTGTCCTTTGCTTTACAGAAGCTTTTTCAGTGTCACAAGGTCCCATTTATCAATTGGTGCTCTTAGAGCCTGTGCTGTTGATGTTCTGTTCAGGAAGTTGACTCCTGTGCCAATGAGTTCCAATGTCTTACCCACTTTTTCTTGTAACTGATTTAGTGGATCAAGTTTTATGTTGAAATCTTTGATCCACTTGAACTTTAGTTGTGTGCATGGTGGTAAGTATGGATCTACTTTCATTTTTCCACATGTAGCCATTGAGTTGGATGAGCATTTGTTGAAGATGGTCTTTTATTTCCACTAAGTGGTTTTCGATTCTTTGTCAAAAATCAAATATCCATAGGTATGTGGTTTTATTTTTGGTCTTCTATTAGGTTCCATTGATCCACTATTCTATTTCTATGCCAATACCATGCTGTTTTTGAAAACTATTTTGCTGTAGTACAGTTTGAGATCGGGGTTGGAGATGCCTCCAGACGATCTGTTGTTTTATATCATCATTTTGGAAATTCTTGGTTTTTTGTTTCTCCATATGAAGTTGATAATTTTTCTCTCAAGATCTATGAAGAATATTGTTGGTATTTTGATGAGAATTGCATTTAATTTCTGAGTAAATAAGTGATCATGATAGGAATGAACATGGTTGCAGCTAGTGTGCACCTTAGCTGAGGGACAAAGAACCTGCAAAGTTGAAATTGGTGAGTGAAGGGACTGATCAACCCAGAACAGAGTTATCTGGATTTTGAGAAAGGAAGAGACTAAGCATGAACTGCGTCCATCTAGAATCAGGTCACTGGTAGACTTTTCTGGGATGAACTCAGTTTTCTTTAAGGAAATTGACACTGAGACTCTGATCATGTTTCAATGCGTAGATGAACAACACACACTTGAATTTATGTATTTTAAAGAGAAAAAAAATTAGTATGAACCTGGGAGCAATGAAAAAGGAGATTACTGTATATTATATGAAATTACCACATAATCAATAAAAATAATATGTTGAAAACTTTTACAATGACATTTATCACGGAGAAAAGATTCCACAAAAGGAGGGCAGAGTTTGACTTTGTAAGGCATGCTTTCCAGGAACTAATTATGTAGCAGAGAATCCTAGCTATGAACTAGCAGTTACCCAGCTACTTCAGACCACATGGACACAGGTGACACTTCTGAACAAGCGGTTCTGGCACTAACAGTACATTTACAGGGTTTGTCTGGAGGAGAACTTCAAGAGATACTTCTGCTCTTCAGTTCTAGGCATCTAATATGGATCCATTTCTCTGTCCCAAATAAGCAGTTTTAATTGTAAACCCCAGGACGAGAAGGATTTCTCAATGACCACTGAGTAGAACACAGCTGTGTATCGAGCCAGATCAGCCAAGGCAACTCTACAAGCAGAGAGTTGTCAACATTAGTGTGGATCATTACAAGCTGTCAAATAGTTTATTTTCCTGCTATTCTCCTTTTACATTCACTGATCTTTCTCTATTTCAACCAAACTGGTCCCAGAAATCATCCGCTTTCATTCCCCTTTCCCTGCTCTTGAAGACTCAATAACCCAGAAAGTCTAAACCCTGCCAGCCTATTATATCAATAAGAATGTGAAGGTACATTTAATGAGTACACAAGTAACTGCTCAGTTCAAAGTCACAACCTAGGAAATTTCAGATCCAAGACTATAGTATGAGACCACCTTGTTATTTGGTATATTCCCCTTAATCCCACATCACTTTGAATCTTCTTAAGAAGCTGTCCAGGAAAATAAACATTAAAGTTTCATTTCCTACCTTACAATGTAAGAGATATAAACAGGAATAAAGGTATGGGATCTGGATAAAGGAATGAGATAAAGGCATGTTGGGTTTCATAAGAAAGCATTATATGTGCCCAGGATCAGATATTTTGGAAACTGAGGAAACTTTGTTTTCTCATCTCCATGGAAACCTCATGATTCTCTTAGGCACTGATTGCCTGAGAGGCAGAATGATATCATGAAACAGGTGAAAGCCAGTAAGTGTTTCAGGAGCCAATTATTAAAAGGGCCAGGTAGACAGTGTGCTGAAGAGAAAGGCTGAACAGCCCTATATGCCTCCATCTGGGCTGCTGAAAGCACACAACCCAAAAATGACAGTTCCTGCATCTAAGATTCTTAGTTCAGGAAAGCTGTCACATATTTTTCAAGTAGTCATTAATAAATAACATGTCCTTAACATCTGAGTTTCACATTATCACAGATTCCATTATTAATTTTCAAATGCACAGATATGTCCTCAGTCAGTCAATTACTTAGTGGGAAAATACTCCCTGAAAAAGGCAAATCTTTGAATACAAAGTATTTAACTAGGATTTTGCTTATATTTTTACAGAGACCATGTAGGTACTCATCTACAAGCAGCCATCTTGTTGTGGTACTACAGGAGAACTGAGAGCTTTTCATACTGTAACACAAGTGTGAGGCAGATAGAGGTAGTCAAAGAGAGAAAGAGTTAGAGAGACAAATTCAGATAGAGAGACCAAGATGAATAGAAACAAATATAAAGTGACAGAGACTGAGAAACAAAGACTCCATTCTGTCTGGTCAATTTCATTGGTTCATCAACCTCAAAGAACAACCTCCCATTTATAACTCCAAACTGAATTATATTCTTTAACAAGGCCATACCTCTGAGCATTTCACAGACATTTACTCACTGGGAACAATACATTTAAATAGATGAGTTTCAAGGGTACATTGCAATTCAATTGACCAGGAAATGGAAGAAGATGGAGGGACTTCTAGGCTAAAAGTACATAGTTATCCTCATAGTTTGTCATTCAATACAATGATCAAAGTCCCAACAACTTCTAAGGCCTAAAGAACAGGTTTAAGATTCAATCTCCTTTGGGGAAAATATGGAATATTTCTATAACAGAATATTATTCAGGAAAGAAAATGACATCATGATATTTTCAGGCAAATGGATGAAACCAGCAAAAAACATCCTGGCTGAAGTAACTAAAATGAAGAAAGACAAATATTGTATGTATTCACTTATCAGGAGGTCTCCTAACAGTGGATGATAAGGTTCCAATAGGATATCTATGGTTACCAAACCAGTCATACATTATTGCAATTAGGTGGCAGTTAATTGATTTGTTGGGCTAGGCTATCCTATTGAAATTTTTAAGCAACCCAGTCTTTTGTTATTAAAATATGGTGCTATTTTCCTTTGAATTACAGATCAGTGCCTTATTCTTGTATCCACAGAGATGCTTCCTCAAGCTTCAAATGGAATTGCATAAAGAGATCCACCATCCGATATTATGCAGAGAGAGACCTTAAATCACCCAGCTCTAAATGGGATTTCCGTATGAATTTGTCACTCCTCACAGAGCTCTGAGAAGCCTGCTGGAGAGAAAGCAGGAAGACTGTCATAAGTAGAGGGAATTGAAGACACATGGAGAAAAATGCCATAAGATTCAGGCCACCGGGAAGTTGATGCAGCCAGCCTTGATGAGACCTGATTAGATAGGTTCAGATATAAGCAGGAAGAGGACCTCCCTTATCAGGAAACCTTAGAAAGGGCATAGGGTAGAAGGAGAGTGGATGGGACTGGAAGGAGAAGAGAAAGGGTGCAGCAGAGGGAATACAAAATGAAAAAAATCATAATAAATAAATACATAAGAAAAACTGGAATAAAGGTAATGAAGTATAGAGCTCTTCAGGACTAATGGCTTCTTCTTGGATGTGGTGCCAGAGTGCAGCAAGGATGAACTAAGTTTTATTTAAGGGAATTGGGAATGAGACTCTGATCATGTTCCAATGAGGATATGAACAACGCATACTTGAACTGATGAATTTTAAGGAAAAGTATTTTAGTGTGACACATTGGTAGGAATTATAACCTGGGAGCAATGGAAAAGGAGTGTAATGTATATTATATGAAATTCCCATATATATATACATATATATATGTATATGTATGTATAAATTGCTTATTTATCAGCAATAAAAACAATTTGTTAAAACCTTTTACAATGACTTGTAACATGAAGAAAATAAAATTTACTAAAGTAGGTCAGAGTTGGACTTTGTAATGCATTCTTTCCAGGAGCTCATTATGTAGGAGAGAATCCTAGCCATGAACTGGTGTTTACCCAGATATGTCAGACCCTAAAAGTTCAGGTGGAACCTCTGAACAGTCCTGACACTAACACTACTTTTATAGAGTTTGTTTAGAGAACCCAAGCAGGAAACATAGCTTCTCTTGTGTCCTAGGCTTATAACACGGATCCATTTCTCTGTCCTGGGGAACCAGTTTTAACTATAAATCCAAGGACTAGGAAGATTCCTCACTGACTGATATGAACATTACAGCTTCCAATCAAGCCAGGTCAGCCAAGGCATACCTGCTCACAGAGGGTTTGCCAAACTAGTGTGGAAGAGCAACAGCTCTGAAATAGTTTATTTACAATCAGATCTCTATTTACAGTCACCAATTTTCTCTGATTCAGCCAAATCAGTCCTAGGAATTGTCTGGTTTCCTTCTTTTTTACCTGCCCTTAAAGTATCAATACCCCAAGGAACCCTAGACACTGCCAGCCTATTATATCAATAAGAATGTAAAGGTGCATTTAGTGAGGATGTGAGTATCTGTTCAGTTCAAACACATAACCTCGGAAATTTCAGATCCAAGCACATTATGAGACCACCTTGTCATTCAGTACTTTTGCCTTAATCCCATAACACGTTGAAGCTTCCCTACCTAGGAAGTTGCCCAATTAAATAAACATTAAATTTTCATTTCCTACCTGACATTGTCACAGAAGTAAACAGGAGTAAAAGTGTGAGATGGGGATAAAGGGATGAGATAAATGCTAGTTGGGTTTCACAAGAAAAAGTCATACTGGATCACAGATATTGGACATTGAGGAAAGTTTGTTTACTTATCTCCATGGAAAACTTAAGATTCTCTCAGGTACTGATTGGCTGAGAAGTAAAATGATGCCATGAAACAGGTGAAAGCTAGTAAGATTTTCAGAAGCCAGTTACTGAAATTGCCAAGTTGACAGCCTGCTTGAGAGAGAGGCTGAACAGCCCTATATGCCTCAATATGGGTAGCTGAAAGCACTCAACCCAGATATGACAATTCCTGTGTCCCAGACACTTAGTTCAGGAAAAGTGTCACATTTTTCATTCAAGTGGTCATTTAAAAAGTCATGTGTCCTTGACATGTGACTTTCACATTATGACAGATTCCATTATTATTTGTTAAATAAATAAATATGTGCTCAGTCATGAAAATGCTCCCTGACCAAGACAAATCTTTGAACAAAAAGCATTTAATTGGAACCTTGCTCATATTGTTACTGAGACCATTCAAGATGTCATGTCAGAAAGTATTCATCTTGTGGTAGTCTTTCAGAAGAACTGAGAGTTTTTCAATTGAACCACAAGAAAAAAAGAAAAAAAAAAACACACATGATAATCTCATTAGATGCTGAAATAGCATTTGACAAAATCCAACATCCATTCCAGTTTAATATATTGGAGAGATCAGGGATTCAAGGCACATATCTAAATATAGTATAGGAAATATACGGCAAGCCTATAGCCAACATCAAACAAAAGGAGAAAAACTGACAGAAATCCCACTGAAATCAGGGACAGGGCAAGAGTGCTCACTCTCTGCATATCCCTTTAACATAGTTCTGGAAGTCCTTGCTAGCACAATAGCACACTTGAAGGAGATCAAGGTGATACAAACCGGAAAGGAAGAAGACAAAGTATCACTATTTGCAGATGATATGATAGTATAAATGAATGACCCCAAAAATTCTACCACAGAACTCCTACAGATGATAAACAACTTCACATCAAAGTGGCTGGATACAAAATTAACTGAAAAATTCACTAGCCCTCCTGCATACAAAAGATAAAAGCAATGAGAAAGAAATTAGGGAAAAGAAGGAATTATTATGTAACAAGGCCATACCTCCTAACACTTCGCAGACATTTCTTCACTGGGGACTTCATATGTAAATAGATGGGCTTTGAGGGGACATTGCAATTCAAGTCACCAGGAAGTAGATGAAGATGGAGGGAATTCTAGGCTAAACACAACTTGTTATGCTTAAAGTTTGTCATTCAATACAACGATTAAAGTCCCAGCAACTCCCAAAGCCTAAAGAATATGACTGACAATCTCCTTCTGTGAAAAGCTGGAATATTTCCATAATGGAATATTATTCAGCTAAGAAAATGACATCACAATATTTTCAGGCAAATTGATGGAACCAGGAAAAGTCATCCTAAGTGAAGTAACTACAATGCAGAAAGACAAATATGGTTATATATTCACTTATTAGGAGGTCTCCTAATAGTGTGGAATTGAATTCACTAGGCCATCTATTGAGACCAAAGTAGTCTTCTCCTAGAGGGATTGGATGGCACCAAGATCAGCGAAGGCAACCCTGATCACAGATGGTTGGCAACACTACTGTGGAACAGCACCAGATCTGAAATAATATCTTGCCCCTCAGTTCTCTTACACTCATGGATCTTTCACTGTATGAGTCAAACCTGTCTCAGGAATTGTCTAGTTTGCTTCTCTTTTAACTGATTAAGTACTCAATAATTCAGGGAAACTTAGAGCCTGCCAGCCTATTATATCAATAACAATGTGAAGGTACATTGAGTGAGTACAGGAGTAATTGCTCATTTTAGAGTCACAACCTAGGAAATTTCAGATCCAACCCCACAGTATGAGATCACTTTGTCATTCAATATATTCTCCTTAATTCCACATTAATTTGAAGCTTCCTTACTTAGAAAGCTGTCCAATTCAATAAATACTAAAGTTTCATTTCCTACCTGACATTGTCACAGAGGTAAACAGGAATGAAAGTGTGGGATCTGGATAAATGGACAAAATAAAGGCTCATTCAGTATCACAAGAAAAAGTCATTTGGACACAGGATCAGAGACATTGGATGCTTTGGAAAGTTTTTTTACTCATCTCCATGGAAACCTCAAGATTCTCTCAGGTGTTGATTGGCTGAGACAGAGAATAATGGCATACAAAAGGTGAAAGCCAGTAAGAGTTTAATGAGCCAGTTATTTCAAGGGCCAACTGGACAGACTACACGAGATAAAGGCTGAGCAGCCCTACATGTCTCTATCTGGGCAGCAGAAAGCAACCAACCCAGAGATCCGTTCCTGGGTCCAAGAATATTAGTTCAGGAAAAGTGTCACATATTTCTATCAAGTGGTCACTAATATAAATCACTTGTCCTTGACATATGAGTTTCCCATGATCACAGATTCCATTAGTATTCGTTAAATGCACAGATATGTCCTCAGTCGGTGAATTACTTACTGTGTAAATCTTCCCTGACCAAGGCAACTCTTTGAAAAAAAAAACATTTAATTAGGACCTTGCCTATATTTTTAAGAGACCATCCATGATGTCATGTCATCAAGCAATCATCTTGCTGTATTCCTTCAGCTTAGAGTGACAGATTAAGAAATAGAGCACTTCAACTGGTCATTGCAATTCAAATTGCCAGGAAGTGGAAGAAGATGGAGGGACTTCTAGACTAAAAGAGCATAGTGATCCAGATAGTTTTTCATTCCATACAATGATTAAAGTCCCAGAAATTTCCAAATTCTGAAGAACAGGATTGACAATCTCCTTTGAAAAAAAAATGTAATATTTCCAGAACAGAGTAATTTTCAGCTAAGAAAATGACATCAGGATATTTATAAGCAAATGGATAGAGCAAGAAAAATCATTCTGGGTGAAGTAAATTTAATGTAGAAATACAAAGATGGTATTTATTCATTTATTATCATGTCTCCTTATATTGGGAGATAAAGTTCCAATAGGACATGTATTGTGATCAAACCTTTCTTCCACAATGGGAATTGTTGGCAGTTAATTGAGTTGTTGGGACAGGGCATCCTATGGAAATTTTCAAACAAAACATTCTGTTGTTAAAAATATGTTGCTGTCTGCCTTCAACTGATAGTTCTTTTCTGTGTTCTTGCATCCACAGAAATGTTTCCTTCTTCATCAATGGGATTACATACAGAAACCCACAGTCCGATATTATGCAGAGAGAGACCTTAAAACATCCACCTTCAAATCAGATTACCCTATGAAATTCTGTCTCCCCTCAGAGCTCTTGGAAGCCTGAAGGAAAGGAGGCAGGAAGAGTGTCATAAGCACAGGGAATTGAGGACATAAGGAGAACTATGCCCTGAGAATCAAGCCACACAGGAAGATGACACTGGCAGCCTTGATAGGACCTGATAAGCTAGGGTTAGATAATATGGGGAGGAAGACCTCCCCTATCAGGGAAATTGAGAAAGGGCTTAGTGGTTGAAGAAAGGGCTGGGTTGGACAGGAAGGAGTAGAGAGAGGGGACAGCAGAGAGGATACAAAGTGAACAAATCCTAAAAATAAATACATAAGAAAAAAGATCAAGGTGATGAGATATAGAGCTCTTCATGACTGAAGGCTTATTATTGGTGATGGTATCAGTTTTATTTTAGGAACTGGGCACTGAGACTCTGATCTTTTTTTCAATTATTATATGAAAAACATATATTTCAATTGATGTATTTTAAAGAAAAAAAAGTTAGTTTGACACAAAGGTAGGAATTTACCCTTGGAACAATGGAAAAAGTAGTATAATGTGTATTATATGAAATTCCCAAATAATCAGTAAAAATAATATGTTGATAATTTTACAATGACTTTTAACATTTAGTTTAGCAGAAAAGATTAAATAATTGTAGCAGAAAAGATTCTGCTAAAGAAGGGCAAGTTTGACTTTGTAAGGCATGCTTTCCAGGGACTCGTTATGTAGGAGGTAATCCTAGACAAAAACTAGTTATTACCCAGCTACCTCAGACCACATGAGTTCAGATGGCACCTCTGAATAAGAAGTCTAAGCACTAACACTATGTTTAGAGGGTTTTTCTGGAGGATCACAGCAGGAAACACAGGTGCTCTTGTGTTCTAGGCATATAACAGAGACATATTTCTCATGATGGTCTAGTTTTAACTGTAAACTCCAGGACCAGAAGGATTGCTCACTGACCACTCAATTGGACACAACTGCAAATGCAACCAGGTCAGCCAAGGGAACCCTGCTCGTAGATGGTTTGCAACAGAAGTATTGAACAACACCAGCTGTCAAATAATACCTTGCTCCTCCAATCTCCTTTTAATCTCACTGATCTTTCTCTTTTTCAACCAAACCAGCCCCAGGAATTGTCTGGTTCCTTCTCTTTTCCCTGCTCTTAATTTCTCAGTACAACAGGGAACCTTAGACCCTGCCAGCCTATTATATTAGTAAGAATATGAAGGTACATTTAGTGATTACTCAAGTAACTGGGCAGTTCAAAGTCACAAACTGGGAAAATTCACGTTCAAGACCACAATAGAAGACCTTGACATTTGGTATATTCCACTTAATCTCACATCATTTTGAAGCTTCCCTACCCTGACACTTTGAAGCTGTCCAATTCAATAAACATTAAAGTTTAATTTCCTACCTAACATTTTCACAGAGGTAAACAGGAGTAAAGGAATGCGATCTGGATAAACGGACAAGATAAAGGCTTGTTCAGTATAACAAGACAAAGTCATGTGTGCACAGGATCAGAGATACTGGACACTTGGGAAAGTTTGTTTACTCATCTCCATGGAAACCTCAAGATTCTCCCAGGTGCTGATTGGCTGAGACAGAGAATAATGGCATACAAAAGGTGAAAGCCAGGAAGAATTTAATGAGCCAGTTATTTCAAGGGCCAACTGGACAAACTACTTGAGAGAAAGGCTGAGAATCCCTATATGTCTCTATCTGGGCAGCTGAAACACCCAACTCAGAGTTCCTGAGTCCAACACTGTTAGTTCAGGAAAAGTGTCACATATTTCTTTCAAGTGGTCATTAATAAAGTCCTTGATATGTGACTTTCACATGATCATAGATTCCATTATTATTTATTAACTGCTCAGATACGTGTTCAGTCAGTGAATTATTTACTGGGGAAATGATCCCTGACCAAGACAATTCTTCGTACAAAAAGCATTTAATTGAGACTTTGATTATAGTTTTATGGAGACCACCCCTGAAGTCATGTCATCAAGCAGTCATCTTGTAGTCTTTCAGCTGACCTGAAAGCTTTTCATACTGAAATACAAGAGGCAGTCAGAGAGAGGGAGACAGAGAGAGCAAGAGAGAGAAGGAGCTAGAGAGACAGATTCAGAAATATTGAGACCGAGACCTACAAAAACAGACATATAAATTGAGTGAGACCAAGAGACAGAGACTCCATTGTGTCTGGTCACTTTATTGGTATCTCCAACTCCAAGCACACCTCCTATAATACAACTCCAGAAGGAATTAAATTTTTTAAAATGTTTTAAATTTTAATTTTAATTACAATTTATTCACTTTGTATCTTCCCATAAACCCCTACTTTCTCTCACCTCCGCCTCCCTCCTTACCTCTCCCTTCTCCATGCATGCCCCTCCCCAAGTACACTGATAGAGATGAACTTCCTTTCCTTATTTCTAATCCTAGTCTATCAGATCTCATCAGGAGTTATTGCATTGTTTTCCTCTCTGGCCTGGTAAGACTGCTTCCCCATCAGGGTGAGATGATCAAAGTGCAGGCCAATCAGTTCATGTCAGAGGCAGTCCCCGTTCCCTTAACTGTGGAACCCACATGGACACTGAACTCCCATGGGCTACATCAGTTCAGGGTTTTATACGTTATCTCCATGCATGGTACTTGATTGGAGTATAAGTCTTAGGAAAGACCCCTGTCCTCATATTTTTCGTTTTGTTGCTCTCCTTATGGAGCTCTTGTCCTCTCCAAATCTTACAATTTCCCTCTTCTTTCATTAGATTCCATTCCCTCCATCCACTAGTTGGCCATGCCAACACCCACGCCAGTGTTGCCATAGTAGCATAAGCTACAGGGCGGGGGATATGCTTTCTCCAGAAATTCGCCCCCCGGAAGGTCCCTGTTAGACTCATCCCACTTGGAAAAGAGACATGTTCTGAGATTTCTACACTTTTTCAGTTGTGGCTCTGGGGCTGGAATAATGAATTCTTTGATTTTTCTCTGTGACTCCTGAAACAGCACAACTAATTTTATAAAGAAATTTATTATTAGTAGATTATTAAAGGCTTTAATAAAAATAATAAGTTTAAGAAAAGTAATGAGATAAGAGAGTTGGGGGTGGAGTCAAGATGGTGACTAGCACACACAGTTTCTGAGCTGTGGAATACCTAAACTTCTGAGTTGGTGAATGGAAGGACCTCTAACCCACGAAAACAACGGTGAGGCTTTCTAAACAACAGGGAACAACATGGGAGGTAAAAACTTTGGTCTCGGGTCACCTGGAGACTTGTTTGGGGAAGGAGAGAAATGATCCTTTGATCACCCTGCACTTCCTCCTCCTCGGCACAGCGGGCTGGTCTTTCTCAGCACAGACCTAACTGCTTGTGGTCTACAGCCGCTGAGGTGGAGCTCCAAGGCCTTTAGTGGCCAAGGACAGCAATACATGTCCCGGAGTCCCAGATTTGCGTGGCAGCTGCACCATCCTCCCAGGGCCCAAGTCTGCTAGACGCCATAATAGCTCTGTAGGATCGCCATCACTGACAGTACGGCCCACCCAATCCCACAGTGACAGAGAATACGCTATATACTCACCAAGACCAGGCAGAAACGTCATACAACCTGGACACACCAGGCGCTGTGCAAAACCTGCACTCCTGGTACAGGGTCTGTACTGCTCCCTCCCCCAAAGTGAATCACAGACCACGGTTCGATGCAAAAGCAAGAGGCAGTTTATTCCTATGGCGATGGGGGTCATCCCTTTAAAGCAGGAGACGACCTCGAGCATACAAAGCACAGAGTTTTTATTCCTAAAAAATTAGGCCTTTACATTGATTAGTTAGCAGAAAAGATAGCAGTTATGTGGTTGGCAGCTGTAGCAGGGAACTCACAGCTCCAAGGACACTCCTCCCCTCTTTTTACATCTCTCGGTTTTGTAGCAGGCCGCTTACAGCTTTAAGGACAGTCCTCCCCTAAATTGCCTGACTTGTATTTTTTTTTAGCTGGCCCTTATTTAAGGTCCAGTTTTTTGTTTTGTTTTGTTTTGTTTTTGTTTGTTTGTTTTTTTTTTTTTTTTTTTTTTTTTTTTTTTTTTTTTTTCTAATTTGGGATGGTCCCATTTCTCAGCTGGGCCTCCCAAGCTTGAAGAGCACAGTGAAGAGACCCAGGATTTCCCAGAAAGCATCAGGACTAGTATTCAAAATACAGCGGGACTTTCTAACCTGGCAGGGGAACAGCACTGAGCAGGTGGGGCACAGCAGCCCTCCAGTTTAAGACTAACCAGGGCCAAACTGGAGAACAGAGAGCCTGGTTACTACAATCCCTACAGACGTGAACAGCCTAAAATCTCCAGCTGCAGCAAGACCTCAGAACCTGGCAGTGACAGAACTGGTGGAGCACATCAAAGAAGCAGGGCCAAACCAGAGAGCAGAGAGCCCAGATACCAAGATCTCTGCCAAGTGACCTGCCTTTAAGTGAGTGCATCCTTGAGAATCTGCAGATCTTCAGATCCTGGGTCCTTCTAAAACAGAAGCCAGGCATCGAACCCCCTCCCACCCACATACCTACTTTGGGAAACAGAGGGGCATTGGGACATTGAAGTTCCTGCTCTATGGGTCTACTTGAGCAGTTAAGGCAGTTAATGCCAGAAATTGCGCTGCGATCATCACTAGCACCTGCGACATATTCAGTGTAGAGCTCCTCCCACACACTCAAGGGTTCAATATTAGCCATCACTCTGTCCATCAAGACACACATCCATGCACACTTACACTCACAAACACACACACACACACACGTTTGCATTTGCCCCTTTTGCGCCTGCGTACTTTCCTCCCACAGCACACACTGAGAGGTCTCAGCTTCCTGAAGAACTCTCCAGACGCCAGAGAGAGACAGTACCAGTCTGATCTGCAGAATCCAAAAACAAACAGGGAAGGTTTCAGATAAGCCAATGGCCAGGGGTAGGCGAAAGAACACTTCCAACATAAATCAGGACATCATGACTTCACCAGCAAACCCCAAAATCGATGGATACTCCAACTCAGCAGAAGCACAGGAAAATGATTTTAAAGCCATGCTTGCCCAATTATTTGAGGCTCATAAGAAGGAAATGAACAAATCTTTCAAAGAGTTGGCCAGTCAATTGGAGGTAAAGAAAGAAGAAATAGACAAAAGTCTTAAAGAAACACAGGCAAACATAGCCAAACAAATAGATACACAAGTAGAGGAAAAATTAGTGGCATATGAAAAGGAAATGAACAAATAAATAGAGGCCATCGTAGAGATACAGGAATCCAAATTCAAACACATGAAAGAAATGGTGCAAGGCATGAAAAAAAATTAGAATCAATAAAGAAAACACTAAATGAGAAAACCCTTGAGCTGCAGAACTTGGAGAAAAGATGAGGAACCACAGAAGTAAGCATCACCAAGAGAATACAGGAGATGGAAGAGAGATTCTCTGGAGCTGAAGACACACTTGCAGAAATTGATACTTCTCTCAAAGAAAAAGTAAAATCGGAAAAGTTCCAATCACAAAATATCCAAGAAATCAAGGATGCTATGAAAAGACAAAATCTAAGAATAACAGGAATTCATGAAAAAAAAGAATCCAGGCTCCAAGGTCCAGAAAATATTTTTAAGAAAGTCATAAAAGAAAATTTTCCCAACTTAAAGAAAGAGATGTCCATAAATATACAACAGGCCTACAGAACTCCAAATAGACTAGACCAGAAAAGAAACACATCAGGTTACATCATAGTCAAAACACTAAATCTACAGAAAAAGAAAATATATTAAAAGCAGCAAGGGAAAAAAGGCCAAGTAATATATGAAGGTAGACCTGTCAGAATCACACCGGCCTTCTCATCAGAAACTATGAAAGCCAGAAGGGCCTGGGCAAGTATCATGGAGACTCTAAGAGATCACAAATGTCAACCCAGGATACTATACCCTGCAAAGATTTCAATCAACATAGATTGAGAAAACAAAATATTCCATGACAAACCTAAATTTACTCAATATCTGCACAGCAAACCAACCCTACAGAAGATACTAGAAGTAAAACTCCAATCCAACGAAAACAAATACACCCAAGAAAACAGGGCATACAGATAACATCCCAACAAAATTGAAAAGAAAACAAGCAATGAAACAGGATTAGATCACAGACTCCATTAATAAAGGAACTAACATGCATTGGTCACTATTATCTATCAATATCAATGGACTCAACTCACCAATAAAAAGACTCAGGCTAACAGAATTGTTACAGAAACAGGAACCAACATTCTGTTGCATCCAAGAAACACACCTATGAAACAAAGATAAACACTACCTCAGAGTAAAGGGCAGGAAAACTGTTTTTCATGCAAATGGTTCCAGAAAACAAGCTTGAGTAGCCATCCTAATATCTAATAAAATAGACATTCAACCCAAGTTAATCAAAAAAGAAAAGGAGGGCCACTATATTCTCATCAAAGGAAAAATCCACCAAGAGGACATCATAATCTTGAATATCTATGCCCCAAATAAAAGAGCACCAACATTCGTAAATGAAACATTATTAAAGCTTAAATCATACATTGATCCTAATACCATAATAGTGGGAGACTTAAACACTCCACTCTCACCAAGGGACAGATCAACTAGACAGACACCAAATAGGGAAATAAAAGCACTCACGGAATCCTTAAATCAAATGGACCTAATAGATGTCTATAGATGGTTTCACCCAAACTCAAAAGAGTACACCTTCTTTTCAGCACCACATGGAACCTTCTCCAAAGTAGACCATATAGTGGGTCACAAAGCAAGCCTCAACAGATCAAAAATTTTGAAATAATCCCTTGTATACTATCTGACCACCATGGACTAAAGCTAGACATCAACAACAACAGAAACAACAAAAAGCTGACACGCACATGGAAACTGAACAACTTACTACTCAATGACAGCTGGGTTAAGGAAGAAATAAAGAAAGAAATTAAAGACTTCCTAGAATTCAATGAAAAGGAAGGCACAACATGCCCAAATTTATGGGACACATTGAAAGCAGTGCTCAGAGGAAAATTTATAGCACTAAGTGCCTGCAAGAAGAAATTCATAACATCACATACAAACAACTTAATGGCCCAACTGAAAAACCTAGAAAAAAAGAAGCAGATACCCCCAAGAGGAGTAGACCGCTGCAAATAATCCAACTAAGGGCTGAAATAAATCAATTAGAAAAACATAAAACTATCCAAAGAATCAAAGAAACAAAAAGCTGGATCTTTGAGAAAATCAACAAGATAGACAAACCCTTAGCCAAACTAACTAAAAAGCAGAGAGAATCTATCCAAATCAGCAAAATCAGAAATGAAAATGGGGACATAACCACAGACACTGAGGAAATCCAAACAATTATTAGGTCATACTACAAAAGTCTCTATGCCACAAAATTTGAAAATCTAAATGAAATGGATAATTTTCTTGAAAGATTCCATCTACCAAAACTAAGTCAAGATCAGGTAGAAATACTGAATAGCCCTATATCTCCCAAGGAAATTGCAGCAGTCATTAAAAGTCTCCCCTCCAAAAAAAGCCCCGGGCCAGATGGCTTCAGAGCAGAATTCTACAAGACCTTCAAAGAAGTGCTAACACCAATTCTCCTCAAACTATTCCACAAAATAGAAACAGAAGGAACACTACCAAACTCATTCTATGAAGCCACAGTCACCTTGATACCTAAACCATGCAAAGATCCAACAAAAAAGAGAATTTCAGAACTATGTCTTTTATGAACATTGACACAAAAATATTCAATAAAATACTTGCAAACAGAATCCAAGAACATATCAAAGATATTATCCACCATGACCAAGTAGGCTTCATCCCTGCCATGCAAGGGTGATTCAACGTATGGAAATCCATCAATGTATACCACATAAAGAAATTGAAGGAGAAAAACAACATGATAATCTCCTTAGATGCCAAAAAAGCATTTGGCAAAGTCCAACACCCATTCATGTTTAAAGTCTTGGAGAGATCAGGGATACAAGGCACATACCTAAAGATAGTAAAGGCAATATACAGCAAGCCTATAGCTAACATTAAACTCAATGGAGAGAAACTTAAATCAATCCCACTGAAATCAGGGACAAGACAAGGCTGCCCATTGTCTCCATGTCTCTTCATCATAGTACTTGAAGTCATAGCCAGAGCAATAAGACAACTAAAGGAGATCGAGGGGATACAAATCGAAAAGGAAGAGGTCAAAGTGTCACTATTTGCAGATGATATGATAGTATACATGAGCAACCCCAAAAATTCAACCAGAGCACTCCTTCAGCTGATAAACACCTTCAGCAAAGTGGAAGGATACAAAATCAACTCAAAAAAATCAGAAGCCCTCCTGAATACCAAAGACAAAAAGGCTGAGAAAGAAATTAGGGAAGCAACACCCTTCACAATAGCCACTAATAACATAAAGTACCTTGGTGTGACTCTAACCAAGCAAGTGAAAGACCTTTTGGAGAAAAACTTCAAGTCTCTGCAGAAAGAAATTGAAGGAGATATCAGAAGATGGAAAGATCTCCCATGCTCATGGATTGGTAGGAATAACATTGTGAAAATGGCCATCCTGCCAAAAACAACCTAGAGATTTAATCTAATTCCCATCAAAATACCAATTCAATTCTTTACAGACCTTGAAAAAAAGGTTCTCATCTTCATATGGAGAAACAAAAGACCCAGAATCTCCAAAACGATCCTGTACAACAACAGATCATCTGGAGGTATCTCCATCCCTGATCTCAAGGTGTACTATTGGGCAACAGCAATAAAAACTGCATGGTATTGGCATAGAAACAGAAAGGAGGATCAATGGAACCACAAAGAAGACCCAGAAATAAACCCACACTCCTATGAATACTCAATATTTGACAAAGAAGCCAAATCCATTCAATGGAAAAAAAGAGAACATCTTCAAAAAATGGTGCTTGACCAACTGGATGTCTACATGCAGAAAAATGAAAATAGATCCATATTTATCACCCTGCACAAAAGTAAAGTCAAAGTGGATCAAGCACCTCAACATAAAACCAGTTACTCTAAATCAATTGAAAAAAAAAGTAGGGAACAGCCTAGAACTCATTGGCACAGGAGACAACTTCCTGAACAGAACACCAACAGCACAGGCTCTAAGAGCAACAATCAATAAGTGGGACCTCATGAAACTGAAATCGTCTGTAAAGCAAAAGACACTGTCATCAAAACAAAACGACAGCCTACAGATTGGGAAAGAATCTTCACCAACCTTTTGTCTGACAGAGGACTAATATCCAGTATATACAAAGAACTAAAGAAGTAGAAAAGCAACAAACCAAGTAATCCCATTAAAAATGGGGAACGGAGTAAACAGAGGAATATCGAATGGCAGAGAAACATTTAAAGAAATGCTCAACCTCATTAGCCATTAGGGAAATGCAAATCAAAACAACCCTAAGATTTCACCTTATACAGATCAGAATGGCCAAGTTGAAAAACTCAAGTGATAACACATGCTGGAGAGGTTGTGGAGAAAGGGGAATCCTCCTCCATTGCTGGTGGGAATGTAAACTGGTACAACCACTTTGGAAGTCAATCTAGCATTTTCTCAATTAGGAGTAGTGCTACCTCAACACCCAGCTATACCACTCCTAGGTATATACCCAAAATTTGCTCAAGTACACTACAAGGGCATTTGTTCAACCATGTTTGTAGCAGCTTTAGTTGTAACAGCCAGAACTCAGAAACAACTCAGATGTCCATCAATGGAGGAATGGATACAGAAATTGTGGTATCTTTACACAATGGAATACTACTCAGTAATCAAAAATGAGGAAATCGTGAAATTTGTAGGCAAATGGTGAGATCTAGAAAAGATCATTCTGAGTGAAGTATCCCATCAGGAGAAAGACAAACATGGTATATACTCGCTTATATAGACCTACAAGATATGATGAACATAATGAAATCTACACACCTAAAGATGATAATCAAGAAAGTGGACACAGGCAAAGATGATCAATCCTCATTTAGAAAGACAAATGGGATGTACATTTAAGGTATGACAGGAATCTATGGCAAAAGGCATTTGAAAGACTCTACCTAGCAGTGTTTCAAAGCAGACACTAAGACTCATAAGTAAACCCTCAGCAGAGTGCAGTGAATCATATGAAAGAAGTTGAGTTAGTATGATATGGAAAGGATAGGAGCTCTACAAGGACCAAATTTATCCGGGCACAGGGTCTTTTCTGAGACTGACACTCAACCAAGGACCATCTATGGATATAACCTAGAACTTCTGCTTGGATGTGGCTCGTGGTAGCTCAGTAACCAAATAATTTTCCATAGAAAGGGGAACAAGGACTATTTTTAACAGGATCTCAAGGTCAGGCTCATTGACTCCCTCCACCCCACAGGGGAGGAGCAGTCATGTTAGGTCACAGAGGAGGACTCTAAAGCCAGCCCTGAAGATACCTGATAAAACAGGGTCAAATGAAAGGGGAGGAGGTCCTTCCCTATCAGTGGACTTGGAAAGGGGCAGGAAGGAGACCAGGGAGGAAGTGTGGGGTTAGGGAGGGAATGAAGGAGCCGGATACAGTGGGGACACAGAGTTGACAAAATGTAACTAAAAATAAAAATAAAATTAAAAAAAAGGAAAAGTAATGAATTATATTTAGTATTAATAGGCATTAAGAATAGTGAAAAAATAATAGGCTCCTTCTTAAGAAATAATAGCAGGAGAGGTGCAGCTGGCAGGAGTTTCCCCTCCTTTCAGTGCCTTGTTCCTAAAGAAGATTATAAATCTTGGGCTGGACATATGGGAGGAGGGTTAACAAAGGTGTAGTTAGATTTCGATATAGAGAGGGACTTTGGCAGGCATCTGACTTAGCTCCTGACTTTCCTCTTCACTGGTTAGCAATAATGAAACTATATTTGAGGTTTCTTTTTCTTTGATTGCTCTGATCAAAAAGTTTTTAGGCCAAGATTTCTTGTGGGCACTGCTTTATGTTTGACTGCATTTTGAGTTAAAATGTAAACTTTGTATTCTTGGTAAAAGTCTGACTATTGTGGGAAGTATGCCAATTTTAAGGTGCCTTTTGTATAAAAATACTAGCTTGATTTCAGTAAAGTTGCAGCAGAGTCAAAACCATGAAGGTGTCTCTGTCTGTCAATTCATCGCCGAAACCGTATTGTCCTGTCCAAAGCCTTGTTCTCCCGTGGAGGATGGGAGCCGGACTGGGCAGGTCCGTGGCATGGCCATATGTCTCAGCATCTGCTTTGATAGTCTTCATGGCAAAGCCTTTCAGAGGCTCTCTGTGACAGGCTCCTAACTTGTTCCCTGTTTTCTCCTTCTTCTTATGTCTATCGCCTCTATCTTTCAGGATGGGGATTTTACATTTTAATCAGATTCCTCCTGCTTGATTAGTTTCTTTAGGTGTACAGATTTCACAATCTTTATCTTATATTATATGTCTATATGAGTGAGTATATACCAAGTCTCTTTTTGTTTCTGGGATAGCTCAATCAGGATGATATTTACCAGTTTCCACGATTTACCTGCAAAATTCAATATTTCCTTGTTTTTTTATTGCTGAGTAATATTAATGACTGAACAAACAGTTATCTTATTGTAGTCCTTCAGTAGAACTGAGAGCTTTTCATACTGAACCACAAGCAGCAGGCTGAGAGAGGGAGAACCAGAGAAACTGAGAGAAAAAGAGCTAGAGAGACAGATTCAGAAAGAGAGCCTGAGACCAACAGAAAAGAGTTAAAAAGTGACAGAGACTGAGAGACAGAGACTCCATCCTGTCTGGTCACTTTCATTGTCATATCAACTTCAAAGGATGCCCTCCCATAATATAATTCCAATATGAATCATATTATCTAACAGGGCCATACCTCCTAACTGTTCACAATCATTTCCATACTATGGACTCCACATAAAAATAGATGAGCTTCAAGTGGACAGTTCAATTCAAATCACCAGGAAGTGGAAGAAGATGGAGGGACTTCTAGGCTAAAGGAGTATAGTTATCCTGATATTTGTCCTTCAGTACAATAAGTAAACTCCCAGCAACTTTCACGGCCTAACTAACAGGACTGACAATCTCCTTTGGGTAAAATGTGGAATATTTCCATAACAGAGTATTGTTCAGCTATGAAAATGACATCATGATATTTTCATTCAAATTTATAGAACCAGGAAAAATCATCCTGGGTGAAGTAACTAAAATGCAAAAAGATAATTGTGTTATATATTCACTTACTAGGTGGTATCCTAATAATGGGGGATAAAGTACCAATAGGCCATCTATTGTGAACGAACTAGTCTTCCTCTAGTGGGATTGAATGACAGTTAATTGAGTTGTTGGACCAGGGCATCCTAAGTAAAATCAAGCAACCTGGGCTGCTATTAAAATATGCTGCTCTCTGCCTTTAAGTGACAGATCAGTGCTATAATCTTGTATCCATAGATATATTTCCTTCTGCATCAAATGGGTTTGTATACAGAGACCCACCATCTGATATTATGCAGAGAAAGAGACCTTAAAACACCAGCTCTAAATGGGATTTCCCTACAAATTTTCCTCCCCTCAGAGCTCTGGGAAGCGTGAAGAAGAGGAGATAGGAAGAGTGTCGTAAGTAGAGGGAATTGAAGACACAAGAAGATCAATGCCCTGAGAATCAGGGTACAGAGGACCATGATGTGGCCAGCCTTGATAAGACCTGATGAGCTAGGGTTAGATAGAAGGGGGAGGAAGACCTACCCTCTCAGGGAACTAGAAAAAGGGCATATGGGTTGGAGAAGGAGGGTGGGTGGGACTGGGAGGAGAGGATGGAGTACAGCAGAGGGGACACAAAATGAATAAATTGTAATAAAAAAAACACATAGGAAAAACTGTGATCAAGGTGATGAAGTATAGAGCTCTTCAGGAATGGCTTCTTCTTGGCGGTGGTGCCAGGATTTACCAATGATGAACTCAGTTTTCTTTAAAGGACGTGGCACTGTGGCTCTGATCATGTTCCAATGAGTATATGAACAACACATTCTTCAATTGATGTCTTTAAAAAATATTAGTGTGACACATGAGTAGGAATTTGAACATGGTAACAATGGAAAAAAGTGAAATATATGTTATATGAAATTCCCACATAATCAGTAAAAATAATATATTGACAACTTATACAATGACTGTGAAAATGGAGAAAAGATTATGCTGAACAAGCAGTCCTGGCACTAACACTACTTTTAGATAGTTTGTCTGGAGCACCCCTGACAGAATCACAGCTTCTCTTGTGTCCTAGGCATATGGTATGGACCCATTTCTCTGTCCTGAACTCCCAGTTATAAATGTAAACCATAGGACCAAGTGGGTTCCTCACTGACCACTGTGTAGGACACGGCTTGCTTGAGAGAAATGGTGAGCAGACCCACATGCCTCAATATGGGTAGCCCACAATGCAGAGATGACAGTTCCTGTCCAAGACTCTTAGTTCAGGAAAGGTGTCACATATCTCTTTCAAGAGTTAATTAATAAAATCAACTGGTATAACAGCAGAATGGAATTCTGACATCACAATGATCTTATGACATCACAAAGGTATTGTGACATCACAATAGTATCATTACATCATAATAGGTTTATGACCTCAATATCCTATTATGACATCACATTGATATTATAATATCACAATGCTATTATAACATCACAATGCTATTATGACTCACTCATATAGACATATAATATAAAATATACCTACTAAAATACATACATCAAAAGAAACTAATAAAGAGGGAGGACTCTGACTAAAATGCTCAGTCCCCACTCTGAAAGGCAAAAGAGAATGGACATCAGAAGGAGAAAACAGGAAGCAAGCTAGGAGCCTGTGAAAGGCCTCTGAAAATCTCTGCACTGTGGATTATCAAAGCAGATGCTGAGACTTATGGCCAACTGTGGAGCAGAGTTAAAGGAATCTTATGAAAGAAGTGGGATATAGTAAGATCTTGGGAGGACAGGAACTCCACAAGGAGAGCAACAGAACCAGAAAATTTGACCACAAGTGTCTTTCCTGAGACTCATACCCCAATCAAGTACCATGCATGGAGATAACCTAGAACTTCTGCACAGATGTAGCCCATGGCAGTACAGTGTTCAAGTGGGTTCCACAGCATTGGGAAGAGGGACTGCCTCTGACATAAACTGATTGGCCTGCTCTTTAATCACATCCTCCTGAGGTGGGAGCAGCCTTACCAGGCAACAGAAGGAGACAATGCAACCATTCCTGATGAGATCTGATAGACTAGGATCAGAAGGAAGTAGAGGGGTTGTCTGCTATCAGTGGCATTGGGGAGAGGCATGCATGAAGAAGGGGGAGGGAAGGTGGAATTACAAGGGCAGGAGGGAGAAGTTTATGGGGGATACAAAGTGAATAAAGTATAATTAATTAAAGTTAAAAATAAAATAAATAAATGCTATTCTGACATTACAATACTATTGTATCTTCACAGTGATATGACATTGCAATGATGTTATACCATCACAATGGTATAAAGGCTTCACAATGGTATGTTGTAGGTGATGAT
The DNA here is from genome assembly GCF_030254825.1 of Meriones unguiculatus. Taxonomy (NCBI): domain Eukaryota; kingdom Metazoa; phylum Chordata; class Mammalia; order Rodentia; family Muridae; genus Meriones; species Meriones unguiculatus. The sequence goes on from NW_026843711.1 coordinate 4,466,611, forward strand.
TAGTGTAGGTGATTATTAATATTTATTTTTGGTTTATCTTTTATTAATGCTTGCTGTTAATTCTAAACAGCTGTCTAAGCAATTCACCACACAGAGACTGGGTTTATTTAGTTAACTTAAAACACAATGCTGGTCAATAGTTACTCCCTCCTAAAACTTCAAGCCCTCATAGTTTTCTAACATTTAGATTTTATCCATTATGATTGCTTTCTGTGAAGTCTTAGGTCTGGTTCATTCTCTCCATTCTTTTCCAAGATCAATCCTTCAGCTCTGCTCTCCATGCTCTGCTCCCTTTCCCTGTCTCGTCCCACTCATTTCATGCCATCTGGCTCCTCCCACACATTTTCTGCCCTCTGGCTACTCCCATCACTCAACATTGTGGCTAGTTGCCTTATTTGGCTTGTTTACACAAAGTTGAGTCAGGATGCTTAGAATAAGTATCACAATGCAATATCCAGATTGAAAACAGAGTGGAGGGTAGAAATAAGCATTTGAATGAACAAGGGTAATATGTATACATTTCAAACAAACATTATACCAACAATGGTATGACAATATCACAATGCTATGATGACATCACAGTACAATTATGACATCACAATGGGTTATTTTTATTTTTTTAATTTTTTTATCTAACTTTTATTAATTACACTTTATTCATTTTGTATCCCCCCATAAGCCCCTCCCTCCTCATTTCCCAGTCCCTTCTCCCCCCCTTTCTGCATGCATGCACCTCCCCAAGTCTACTGTTAGGGAGTTCCTTCTCTCCTTTTTTCTGATCTTAGTCTATCAGTTCTCATCAGAAGTGGCTGCATTGTCAGGGTTCTAGGTTATCTCCATGAATAGTCCTTGGTTGAAGTATGAGTCTCTGGGAAGTTCCCTGTGTTCAAATTTTCTTGTTCTCTTGTTCTCCTTGTGGAGTTCTTGTCCTCTCCAGCTGTTACTATTTCCCACTTCTTACATAAAATTTCATTCACTCTGCCTGACAGTTGGCCATCAGGCTCAGCATCTGCTTTGACAGTCTGCATGGCAGAGGCTTTCAGAGGCCCTCTGCGGCAGGTTCCTAGGTTGTTTCCTGTTTTCTTCTTCTTCTGATGTCCATCCTCTTAGCCTTTCAGGATGGGGATTGGACATTTTAGATAGGGTCCTCTCTTTTGCTTAGTTTGTTTAGATGTACAGATTTTAGTGGGTTTATCCTATGTTGTATGTTTATATAAGTGAGTATATACCATGTATGTCTTTTTGCTTCTGGGACAATTCACTGAGGATGATCCTTTCGAGAAATTCCATGACATCAATATGATATTATGAAATCACATTGGGGTTAAAACCTCAATATGCTATTATGACATCTCAATTGTATCATGTCATCACAATTATGTAATGAAATGTGAGTGCTATTATGACATCACCATGGTATTATTACATCTACAAATATTATAATATTACAATTGCATTATGACATCACAACTTTATTATGATATCTAAATGGTACCATGTCATTACAATGGTGTTAGGATATCTCAATGGTATTATGACTTTATACTTCTATTATGAACTCACATTGTCATTATGAAAACACAGTGGACTTTTGACATCACAATTTCATTATGACCTTAAAATGCTATTATGATACCACATTGCTCATATGGCATCACAATGCTATTATGACATAAGAATGCAATCATGACATCAAATGATGTAATGACATGAAAATGGTATGACATCAGAAAGGTATTATTCCACAGTGTTATTATAACATCTCAATGGTATTATGACTTCACAATGCTATAACAACATCACGATATTATTATGACATAAGAATGCTATTATGATATCACAATAGTATGACATTAAAATGCTATTACAACATGATGTGTTATGATAGCACAATGGCATTATGGCCTCAAAATGCTATTGTGGTGTGTGCTATTATGACATCCCAATGCTATTACAATATGATTATGGTATGGTATTATGATATTTCAATGGTATTATGTCTTCACAATGGTATGCTATCCCAATAGTATTAAGATTTTACAATGCTATTATGGCATCACAATGGTATGACACATCAACAGTATCCTGAAAACACAATGACATGAAATCACAACACTTTTATGACATCTCAATTATATTATGATGTCATAACTTCATTATGACATTACATTTTTTATGACATCTCAATGGTGTTATATCACCTCAATGGTGTCATGACATCTCAGTGTTATTATGATTTCACTATGCTATTAGGAGATCTGCTATTATGTCATCATATGGTATGATATCACAATGGAATTATAACATCAAAATAATAATATAACATAACAATGCAATTATGACACCACAATGATACCCTGACATCACATGAGTATTATGATATCATATGGAATTATGACATCACAATTATGATTTGACATCACAATGGTATTATAACATTAGAGTGGTATTATGACATCAAAATGTTATAATGACATCACATTCTTTTGTCACATAGATGCTAGTAAGACATCACAATTTTATGACATAACAATGGTTTTATGACTTCACAATGATAGAACTTCCCAATGCTATTATGACATCACAATGCTAAAATTACATCACAATGATATGTCATTACATTGCTATTAAGAAATCACAATAGTGTTATAACATCACAGTTGTATAATGACATCAAATGATATGATATCACAATGCTATTATAACATCAAAATGGTTAGACCTCTCAATGCTAATATTAAAAATACAATGATATGACATCATAAAATTATTATGGCATCACAATTCTATTATGGGTTCAGGATATGGCTTCACAATGTTATTAGGACCTCACAATGACATTGTAATGATACTATGACATCACAATTTTATTATGATATCACAGCCCTTTTAGGATATAATTATGATGTGACATCACAATGGAACTTTGACATTACAATAGCATTATGACTTAAGAAATGCTATTATGATATATTCCTCATATGACATCTCAATGCTATTATGACTGCAAAATGGTATTACAACACATCACAATGCTATTATGACATAACAATGCTATTATGAAATCACATTAAAAAGTTATGACATCACAAAGGTATTACTATTTCACAGTGGTATTATGGAATCACAATGCTCATATGACATCCAAAAGCTATTATGACTCACAATGACTCATGAAATGACAACGGTATAATATCACAAAGGTATTATTTTACAGTGATTTTATGACATCACAATTGTGTTATAACTTCACAATGCTATTATGACATCACAATATTATTATAACATGACAATGCTATTATGACACCAAAGTAGCATGATATCAAAATGCTATTATGACAACAAAATGGTATATCATCCTAATGGTATTATGGATTCATGAAGATATTATGACATCACAATACAATTATGATATTACAGTGATATTATGTCATCAAAATGCTATGATGATATTACAATGTTATGATAACATCAAAATTGTTTATGACTTCACAAAGTATTATGACATCACAAAATTATTTTTTACATGACACTGATATTATGATGTCACACTACTATTATGACTTCATAACGGAATGACTTCCCAATGGTATTAGGACATCACAATGATAACATATTACAATGGTTTTATGACATCATAATGGCATTATGATATCTCAATGCTATTTGACATCAAAATGATATGACATGACATCACAATGGATTTATGACATCACAATGGTGTTATTACTGCACAATTGTATTACAACCTCACATGGTATGATATCACAATGGTCCTATGACATCAGAATGATATTATGACATCACAATGCTATTATGGCATCACAGAAAGAAAGCAAGAAAGCCACATTCAGAAATAGAGAGACCAATGCCAAAAGAAAAAAAAAAGATAAAAATTGACATAGACCAAGAGACAGAGAATCCATTCTGTCTGGTCACTTTCATTGTCATATTAACCTCAAAGCACACCCACCCATGATATAACTTCAAAAGAAATTAAAATATTTAACAAGGCCATATCTCCTAACCATTCCTAGGTTTTCCTCACTGGATATTAAACAAGTAAATACATGAGCTTCAAGGGGACAGTGCAATTCAAATCCTCAGGAAGTGGAAGAAGATGGAAGGACTTCTAGGCTAAAAAAAACCATAATTATCCTGATAGTTTGTAGTTCAATATAATGATTAAATTCTCAGCTACTTCCAAGGACTAAAGAACATGACTGACAAACTTCTTTGGATAAATGTGGAATATTTTCCTAATGGAGTATTATTCAGCTAAGATAATGACATCATGATATATATTCAGGCAAATGGATGGAACCAGCAAAAATCATCCTGGGTGAAGTAACTAAAATGCAGAAAGACAAATATGGTATGTATTCACTTATTTAGAGGTCTCTTAATATTGGGAGAAAGAGTTCCAATAGTCTATCTGTTAACCACCCAGTCATAAACAAGGGAGATTGGCAGTTAATTGAGTTGTGACGCAGGACATCCAATTGAAATTTTCAAGCAAACCCAGCTGTTTTTAATAAGATATATTGTGCTCTGCCCTCAAAAGATAGATCAGGTTCATGTTCTTGTATTCACAGATTTGCTTACTTCTGTATCAATTGGGATTGCATACAGAGACCCTGAGTCCAATATTATGCACAGAGAGACCTAAAAACACCCAGCTCGAAATGGGATTTCCCTATGAAATTCTTCCTCCCTCAGATCTCTGGGAAGCCTGCAAGAGAGGAGGCAGGCAGGAAGAGGGTCAGAATTAGAGGGAATTGAGGACACTAGGAGTACAATGTTCTGAGAATCAGGCTTCAGGACAATATTATGAAGCCAGCCTTTATGAGACCTGATATGCTAGGGTCAGATAAAAGTGGGAGGAGACCACACATATCTGGGTAATTGGAGAAAGGTATGGGGTAGAGAAAGGATGGTGGGTAGGACTGGAAGAAGAGGTAGGGAACAGCAGAGGGGATACAAAATGAAAACATTGTAATATAAAAATACAATAAAAAACTGATCAATATGATGAAGTATAGAGCTCTTCAAGACAATGGCTTCCTCTTGGGTGTGGTGCCAGGGTACAGCAATGATGAACTCAGTTTTCTTTAAAAGATGTGGCACTGAGACTCTGATCATGTTCCAATGAGTATATGATCAACACATGCTTCAATTGATGTATTTTAAAGAAAAAAATAGTGTGACACATGAGTAGGAATTTGAATGTTGGAGCAATGGAAAAGAAGTGTAATATATATTATATGAAATTCCCACATAATCAGTAAAAGTAATAGGTTTCCAACTTATACAATGACTGTGAAAATGGAGAAAAGATTCCTCTGAACAAGCAGTCCTGACGCTAACTACTTTTAGAGGGACTGTCTGGAGCACCACTGAAGGAAACACTGCTGCTCTTGTGTCCTAGGCATATAGCATGAACCATTTCTCTGTCCTGAAGGCCCAGGTATAGCTGTAAACCCAGGAAGTGGAAATTTCCTTACTGACTACTGTGTAGAACAAAGCTTGCTTGAGAGAAGCAAGCAAGCAGCCCTACTATCCCCATCTGGGCAGCTGATAGCACACAACCAAGAGATGACAGTTCCTGTTCAACTCTTATTTCAGGAATAGTGTCACATATTTTTTTCAAGAGGTCATTAAAAATCACCTGGTATAATAGCAGAATGGAGTTTTGACATCACAAAGGTATTTCATAATGCTGTGGTGACATCACAAAGCTATTTTGACATCACAGTGGGGTTATGACCTCAATATGCTATTATGACATCACATTGATATTGTAACATCACAATAGAATTATGACATCACAATGCTATTATGACCTCATATGTTATGATATCACAAAGAAATTATAACATCACAATAATTATATAACTTAATACAATTTTTGACATCACAATGCTATCAGGACATCATGTTATTGTTATCATAACACAATCATATTATGACATCACAATCTTATTATGATATCTTTTGTGTCTGAAATCACAATGGAATTTTGAGTTCACAGTGGCATTATGACCTCAAAATAATATTATATCATCACAATGCTTTTATGATATCTCAATGGTATCATGATATCACAATGGTATTATGACATCACAGAAGTATGACCTCATAATGTTATGATGACCTCCCAAAGGTATTATGACATCAAAATAATATGATGACATAACAATGTTGTCATGATTCCCAATGGTATATGACATGAACCATGTATTATAGCATCACAATGCTATTATGACATTACAATGCTATTATGATATCTCAATGCTATTACAATATCTTTTGATATGAAACCACAATGCTATTATTATATTACAAAGGTATTTTGACATCATAATGCTATTATAACATGACAATGTTATGACATCTACATTATGATTTCAAATATTATGATTTCAAAATGTTATTAAGACATCGCCCTACTATTATGACATCACAATACTATTATGCCTTAACAATGATTTGATATCACAATTGTAATACGACATCACAATGCTATGATGACATCACAGTGGTATCACATCAAAATGGTATTATGACTTCACAATGGTGTCATGACATCTCAATGCTTTTATCATTTCACAATGCTATTATGACATCATAATGCAATTATTTCATCTCAATTGTATGATATCTCTGTTTTCTGTGTCGATTAATATTTACTATTGATACTCTTCTGGTAAAGCTGCTGTTAATCCTATAGAGCTGTATAACAAAATCACTACACAGATTTTGGTCATATTTACTTAACCTAGAACATAATGATGGCCAATAGTTACTCCCTCCTAAACCTCCAAGCCCTCACAGTTTCCTAACTTTAGATTTCACTCACTTTAGTTGCTTTTTTATGAAACTTTAGGTCTTGTTCATTCTCCACATAGTTCTTAATTCCCCTCCTAGCTTGGCTATCCTATCTCTGCCCTTGCCCTTTTTTCCTCCCACTCATTTCCTGCCCTCTGGCTCCTCCCGTCTTTCCTGTCTTCTGTCTCCTCTCCTGTCCTTGATCAACTTTGTGACTAGTTGCTATATTTTGGCCTGTTTACACCAAAGTTGAGACAGGATGCATAGAATAAGTATCACAATGCAATATCTGGGTTGAAACCAGAAGGGGTGAGGAATCAGCATTTGAATGAACATTTCAGGAGAACATTTACCAACATTTCTCCCTTTAAGTCCAATAAAAGGCTCCTTTTCTTTCAATACAATAATAATTATGAAATTATGAAAACTATCGGTAAAATATTCATGTGAAATGTCCAGTCCAGGTCTATTTAGCAACTTAGGAGAAAGTATCCAATTATCCTATCTATATTGAAAAGTTTAGAGTTCTATACTTAAGTTAACTTTTATCCTTATTGGTATTACCTATATGAAAGCATTTCTTCACTTCTAAACAAATCAAGCTTATTTGTGGCACTATAACTATTTGGTCTTCAACCCTATCAGAGAGTTGAGAAGGAAATAAAATTAGCTATTTTAGTAAATAGGAAGTGCATGTTAGCAGCTTCCAAAAATAGTAATTGACACATATGGTTTGCTGCCTGAACAGTCACACATAACCCTTTATAATGTTGGAGCATCAACTTCAGCCTTCAGGTTGAGAATATTTGACAGACATATATGTGAAGGAGGAAATATTTAGGACTTGTTTACCATGACTTGGCAGAGTCTGGCAAAGTTATGACATTTAATGCTATGATGACATCCCACTGTTATGACATCATATTATTATGACATCACAATTATATGACACCTCAATGCTATTATGACATGGTTGTGGGATGACATAAAAATGAAATTTTTACATCACAACGTGATAACATCACAATATTAATATAATAAGAGTTTCATGACATCACAATGGAACTATGAAATCACAATGCTATTATGACACAATAATTCTATTATGCCATCACAAAGGTATAACATCTCAATGGTGTTATGAAATCACAATGGTATTACAACATCACAATGCTATGATGAAATCACGATGCTGCCATGATATCACAATGCTATTATGATATCAAAATGCTATGAAGATATAACAATGCTCCTAGGAGTTCACAATGCTATGATAAATATACAAGGGTGTTATAACCAAAAAATGTTTCTATGCCATCACAATGCTATTACGACATCACAAAGGAACTTTCAAATAAAACAAACAAACAAACAAACAAACAAAAAAACCCAAGAGGCTCACAAACATCAGTTTCACGACAGTAAGAAAAATGGTCACAATTCTCAAGTAAATCAGAGAAACCTCAAGAGAGAGGGAGAGAGGGAGAGAGGGAGAGGGAGACCATTGTAAGACCTGGGGTCTCACAGCTCAGGAGTTCAATTGCGCCCCTCCCAGAAACTCCCCCAGACCAAGACTCATTGCAAAAGCAAGAGGTTTATTAACCATTGTACAACGGGGTCACCCTTGCTGGTCAGCAAAGAGTGGCACCGGGAGACAAAAGCCTTTAGGTTTTTAAAAGAAAAATTGTGGGAAATTTGAAGATTTAGTTTTGGCAATTTAAAATTGGATGAGGAAGCTATAAAGTAAGATAATTGGTTAGTCTTAGGTGCTCAAGCTTGGCCAGTCCTGCCAAGTGTGGATGCAGCTGCACTTTAAGGTGGGAGTGGTTAGCTCATCCTTGAAGATTAGGGCTGCCGGCTCTTGGCTGGAGGTCAAAAGCTACTCAGAAGAAGACTAGGTTTGTTGCTAAAAAACGCTATCTCAAGGACAAGGGTCTGGTCATTCTTTTGCTGAGTGAAGGTCATTGCTTGCTTGCCCTTTTTTTATATCTGTCCTCACAGATAGGGTCATATTCCTTCACTCTCTGGAAAGGTACTAAGAGGCTTTAGCTTAACCTGGACCTAAAACTCAAAACTATAGGCTTTAGAGGACATATAGGTTACAAAGTTAGCCTAACCCTTTCAACATCACAATGCTATCATGATATCACAATGCTGTTGTGACTTCACAACACTACTATTACATTACAATGCTAATATGACATCACAAATTTTTATATTACAATACTATTATGATATCTCAATGCTATTACTTCATCACAATGTTATGACATAACAAAGTATTAAGACATCAAAAAGGTATTTTGATATAAAAATGCTATTATGACATCACAATGTTATGACATCCTAATGGTGTTATGACTTAACAATGTTATTATGACATTAAATTCTATGATGACATCAAAATGGTATTAGTACCTCACAATGCTATAATGAAATTACAGTGACAATATGACCTCAAAAATTTTATTATGACATCACAGTGGCATTATGACATCACAATGGTTTTGTGACATCACAAAGCTTTTATGACATCATAATGTTACGATATCACAATGCTATTATGACATCACAATGGTATTAAGACTTAAAAATGTATTAAGAAATCACAATTATATGACACCTAAATTCTATTATGACATCACAAAGATATGAAATCACAATGGTATTATGACATAATTAGATGATACCACAATGTATGATGATATAACAGTGCTATTATGACATAATTGTGGTATGATATAACAATGAAATTTTGATATCACAATGTTATGATGATATCACAATGCTATCATCACATTATGATTCTATGACATCACAATGCTCTCATAACCACAAAATTTTTTAAAGACATTACAATGGTATTACAAAATCAGGAAGATATTATGACATCATAATGCTATGACATCACTATGCTATTATGACATCACAATGTTATGATGCTATCACAATGTGATTATGACATCACAGGGTATCTTTGACAAAACAATCCTATCATGATATCACAATGTTATGACATCCCAATGATGTATTATGATTTTACAATGTTATTATAACCTCATAATGCTATTATGACATCACAAAGCTATGTTGACATCACAATTGTTTGTTGACATGAAAATGACATTGTGACTTCAAAATTCATCATAATATCCTAATACTATTATGACATCACAATACTATTATGACATGATTGTGTTATGACATCAAAATGGAATTATGACATTACAAGGCTATTATGAATTCAGAGCCGTATGATTTATAGTTATTATCACATCACAGTGTTTTGATGAATCAAAATTGTATCATGATATCACAATCACATTATGACATCAATAGGCTATTATAACCCCAAATTGACCTCAGAATGCTGTTATGATATTACAGTGCTTTTATGATATCAAAACGCTATTCCACAATTATTGTAACCTAGCAATGGTATGACCTCTCAATTCTATTTTGACAACACAATAGTATTAAGACTTCACAAAGCTATTATGACATTACAACACTATTATGACATCCAAAAGTTATTATGATTCCACAACCTGATTATGACATCACAATGTTATGATGACATCACAATGCTATTATGACATGTTGTGTTATAACATCACAATGGAATTATGATATTACATGCTATTATGACTTCACAATGGTATGACTTCACAATGCTATTAGGACATCACAATGCTATGATGACATCATAATTTTATTATGACATAAAAAAGCATCATAACATCAACATTCATCATGACATTCCTATACTAATATGACTTTACAACGCTATTACAACATGATTGTGCTCATATCATACTAGAATTTTGACATCACAATGATATGGTATCACAATGCTGTGATGTCATCATGATATTATTACACCGCAATGCTATTATGATATCGCATTGTTATTATGACATCATAATTCTTTTATGACATGACAATGCTATTATATCACACTACTATAATGACTTCACAATATTATGATGACTTCACAATGCTATCATGAAATGATTGTTTTATGACATCACAATGCTATTAAGACTGAACAAGTTCTTTTCCTTCCTTCTGATACTTGTCAATTAGGTCTCATTAGGAGTGGCTGTGTTGTCTTCTTCTGTGGTCCTCCCCTATCAGTGGACTTGGAAAGGGCATGCATGCAGAAGGTGGAGGAAAGGAGAGATTGGGACGGGAGAAGGGAGGGAACCACGGGGGGAATACAAAGTGAATAAAATGTAATTAATAAAGAATAAATAAATTTAAAAATAAAGACTGAACAACAATTTGACTTTGCTATGATGACATCACAATGCAATTATGTTATCACAATGTTTTTATGACTTCCCAAAGCTATTATGATATAACAATGATATTATGACTTCATAATGTTATTATGACATGACATGCTATTATGAACTCACATGCTATTATGAACTCAGAAAACCATAATCACATCACAATGGTATTAGGACATGGCAAAGCTCTGATGATATCACAACATTATTATGATATCACAAAGCTATTTTGACATGGCAATGATATGAATTCTCATTGCTATTATGACTTCACAATGCTATTAAGAAATCACAATTATGTTATTTCATCACAATGGTATTATGACATCAAAATTCATCATGACATTCCAATGCTGTTATGAGATCACAATGTTATTAAGACATGATTGTGGTATAACATCACAATGGAACTTCGATATCACAATTTTATTATGATGTCACAATTCTATGAATACATCACAATGCTCTTATGACATCACAATGGTATTATGATATCACAATGCTATTATTACATCAAAATGATGTCATGAATCACAATGGTATTGATATATCTCAATGCTATTATAACAACACAGTGCTATTACGACATCACAATGCTATCATTACATCACAATGTAATTATGATATCACAATGTTATTTATTTATTTTTTGTTCTTCTCAATGCAGTTTATTCAGGAACCTTGAACAATCTTCTGACCCTGGGAAAAGCCAGCCCACAGCTTAAAATAGCCTCTGGGTATCCAACCCCAGCATGCCTCGTGGGCAATGCAGATAGGTCCACATACACGAAAGCAAGCCAGATCCTCAGCCTTAGCCAAATATGGAGTTGTTTGTGACAGAGAGCACTCACCATCGGGAAGGTGGAAGGCAGAAACCAGCTCCATCTTTAAGGCGCGGCATTATGCAGCTCTCTACAGTTCCCCCTTTTTGTTTAGACGCATCAGGCAAGAGTAGAGGTCTGATCTCTGATATTAGAAATAAATTGGGACTTTGTACCGATATTCATTTAGGTGTCATCCACCTAAAGTGCATCAGACCCGTCCGATACCTTTATCTTAGAGGCGGGACCTGGGGCATCAACCCGCATGCAATCAGACATACTCTTCTCTGGGTCGAAAGCGGCTGACCCTGAGTGCAGTGCATCAGTTCTAGAACTAGCAGTGGTGGTGTCCGAGGTCTGAGTAGGTTCAGGAGACCATTGCCCCCAGGGGCGAGACATGCTCCATGTACACAATGTACATAATGTTATTATGACTCACAACTATTATGCCAGGTTCACAGGACCCTCAGGGACCACAAGGAGATGACTTGATGCAATTGCAAGAGAGCTTTATTGTGAGAGCAATAGAACTCAGGACCCAAGTCTCACTGGTGCAGCAGTAGAGAAGTGGGACCCCAAGCTCTGAGTGAACAGGATTTTTAAAGGGAAAGTCTGTGAGCCAGGGGTTTCCATGGCTGCAAGCAGGAGGGCACAAGCCTTGGCATTACAGAATTGAGTGAAGTTTAGCAAGGCAGGGTGACCTTTTCTGAGGCACATAATCACAATGGCTATTTTTCTAAACCATATCTGAAACATTGGGGAGAATTTTCCCACCCGATTCTCAACCGATTCCCATTGATTATTGCCAGGGAGTTTGTCTCTATTTTCTATGAAGCATTTATTCTGTTCTATTTCCTGGAGGCTGTTGCTAGGAGAGTTAACATTGTTTTCTGCCAGGTGTACATTCTGTGATATTTCCTGGTACCTGAATTCAGGTCCCAGTCAAGATCTTTATTTCAAAATGGAATTATAATCAGTCTATCTTAACCTCTTCAACAACCAGACACTTCCCAGTGATATTAGGACAAAACAATAGTATTACAATATCACAATGCTATGATGACATCATAAACTTATGAGGACATCAGAATAATATGATGATACTACAATGGTATCATGATATCTAAATCCATCATAACATCCCAATGCTATTAGGACATCCCAATGCTATTAGGACACCACAATGCTATTATGATATCACAATGCTATTATAACATAAAAAACCTATTATGACATCAAAATGGTATAAAATCTAAATGCTATTATGACATCACAATGTTACTATGACATCACAATGTTATGATTAAATAAAAATGCTATTACCTGATGAATGTGGTGTGACATCACAATGGAATTATGATGTTACAATGCTATTATGATTTAACAAAGGTATGACTACAATGATATTAGGACATCTCAAAGTTATGAAGACTTCACAATTAAATTATTTTGACACTATGGTATTATAATATCACAATGCTATGATGACATCACAATGCTACTATGTATAACAATGGTGTTATGATTTCACGATGCTTTTACAACTTTAGAATGCTGTAATGGTAACACCATGCAATTTTGACATTGCAGTGGTATTACGACATGATTGTGGTAGGACATTGCAATGTAATTCTGATATTACATTGACAATGTAATTACATTGATAATTACATTACAATAACATTATGACATCACAAACATTTATGACATCACAATGGTGTTATGAGTTCACAATGCTATGATGATATCACAATGGTACTATAACAGATATATTATAACAAGTATTATATATCAGAATGTTATTTTTACTTCACAAAGCCATAGTGATATCTCAATGCTATTATGATACCACTATGATATGAAATTGTAATACTATTATGACATCACAATTTTATGACACAACAATGGTATTATGATTTCACAATATTATTACATCACAATTCTATCATGACATCAAAACGGTATGTTCACATCACAATGTTATGATGACATCACAATGCTATTAAGCCATGATTGGGTTAGGAATTACAATGGAATTGTGATATCAATGCTATTAGGACTTCACAATTGTATGATTTTACAATGACATTTGGACATCTCAATGCTATGACATCACAATGCTATTATGTTTTCATAGTCATGTTATGACTTCAGAATGCTATTAGGACATCACAATGCAATTATGATATCACAATGCTATAATGACATGATTATAGTTTGACAACACAATGGAATTTTGGCATCACAATGAAATTATGACATCACACTGCTATTATGATATCACAATTATGTTATGACATCACAATATTATTATGTTATGGCAATGGTATGACATCTCAATCCTGTAATGACATTATAATGATACAACATCACAATAGTATTAAGACATCAGAATGCTATTATGATTTCATAATGCTATTAAGATATCTCAATGCTGTTACAACAACACAATGATATGTTGTCACAATGATATTTTGACATCAAAATGGCATTATCCCTGATTGTGATATGATATCACAATGGAATCATGACATTACAATGCTTAAAAACTGTATGAATTTATAATGATATTAGGACATCTCAAAGCTATGACAACTAACTGCTATTATGACATCACAGTAATATAATATCACAATGGTGTTTGGACATCACAGTATTATTATGACTTCACAATGTTATAATATCTCAATGCTATTAATACATTACAATGATATGATATCACAATTTCATTATGACGACATCACAATGCTATTACAACAAGTTGTGATATGATATCACAATGGAATTATTACATGTACAATGCTATTATGATTTTTACAATGGTATGACTTTACAGTGATTTTGGGACATCCCATTGCTATTAAGACATCACAGTGCTTTTATGCTATTACAATGGTGTTATGACTTCACAATGCTATTATGACATTACAATGTTACTATGACATCACAATGGTATTATAACTTTACAATGGTATTTTGACATCACCATGCTACTTCACATTGTATTACAACATAATTGTGGTATGACATCACAATGGAATTTGGATATCAAAATGCTATGACTTCCCGCCACTATGACTTCACAATACTATGATGACATCAGCATGCTATTGTGACATCACAATGGCATCATGACATCACAATTGTATCATGATATCAAAATTCATCATGGCATCCCAATGCTATTTTGATATTACAATACTACTATAACATGATTATGGTATGACATCACAATGGAATTTTTATAGATAATGATATTTTGACACACAAAGAAATTATGACATCACAATGCTTTTATGATATCTCAATGCTATTATGGCATCACAATGATAAGAATTGTCAATGCTATTTTGACATCACAAATTTATTTTTATATCACAATGCTATGATAAAATAAGGCTGTTAGGAACTCAATATTGATATTATGACAATACAATTGCATTATGACATCACAATTTTATGCTATTATGACATCAGAATGCTATTATGGTATCACTATGTTATTATGGCATCACAATTATATAAAGACCGTATAATGGTATGAAATAATTGTCATATGACATCACAATGGAATTTTGACATGACAATGCTATTATGACATCACAATGATATGACATCACAATGGTGTTATGATATCCCAATGGTATTATGAGTTTACAATGTTATGATGACATCACAATTTTATAACATCACAATGCTATTATGGCTTTACAATGCTATTTTGATATCTCAATATTATTACGATATAAGAATGATATGAAATCACAATGCAATTATGACATCACAATGGTATTTTGACATTAAAATGCTATTCTTACCTCAAAATGATATTAGATTACTATGCTACTATGATTTTACAACCATATGACTTTTAATTGATACTAGGACATGATAATGCTATGATGACATCACAATTCTATTATGCCATCACAATGGTGTTATGATTTTACAATGCTATTATAACTTCACAATGCTCTTATGATTACTCAGTACCCTTATGACATCACAGTGATATGGAATAACAATTATATGGAGTCACATCACAAAAGTATTTTGACATCCAAATGCTATTATGACATCACAGTGTTGTAACATCTCAATGGTATTATGATTTCACAATAATTCTATGACTTCACAATGCTATTATGACATTACAATGCTCTTATGACAACACAATGCTTTTATGACATCACAATATTATGATGACATCATAATATTATGATGAAAATATTATGACGACATCACAATGCACTGACATGATTGTGTTATGACATCACAATGGAATTATGACATTACAATGCTATTAAGACTTCACAATGGTGTGACTTTATAATCAAATAGGATATCTCAATGCTATGATGACATCACAATGGCATCATGACATTAAAATTCATCATGACAATCCAATATTATTATGAAAGCATGATTCTATTAAGACATGATTGTGGTATGACATCTCAATGGAATTTTTATATCACAATGATATTATGCTATCACAATGGTTTTAGGAATTCACAATGCTATTATTACATCACAATGGTTAGATGCTGATTGTCTGAGATGGAAAATGAAATGGTGAAACATTTTAAATCCAGTAAGACTTTAAAGAGCTAGTTATTAAAATGACCAAGTGGACAACGTACATGAGAGAAAGGTTGAGCATGCCTCAATCTAGGCAGCTACAACCCAGAGATGACAGTTCATGTGTCCAACACTCGTTGCTCTGTTAATTTGTCACATATTTCTTTCAAGTGGTCACTAATAAAGTCATATAGCAATAACATGAGACTTTCATATTATCTCAGATACCATTATTATTTGTTAGACATGTTAAAGTCAGTAAGAATTTCGGAGCCAGTTATTAAAAGGCCCAAGTGGAAAGGCCTGCTTGAGAGAGCCATACATGCCAAAATTTGGGCAGTTGAAAGCACACAACACAGAAATAACAGCTCATAGTTCAGATCAGCTGTCACATATTTCTTTCAAGAGGTCATTAGTAAAGTCACTTATCCTTGACATAATACTCTCATATTATCACAGTTTCCATTACTATTTGTTAAATGCAGAGATATGTCTTCATTCAGCGAATTACTTACTGGGAAAATGTTCCCTGACAAGGAAACTCTTTGAACAAAAAGCATTTAATTGGGACCCTTGCTTGTATTTTAACAGAGACTATCTATGATGTCACATCATCAAGCAGACAACATGTTGTAGTCCTTCAGCAGAATTGAGAGCTTTTGATATTTAATCACAAGTGGCAGGCAGAAAGAGAAAGAGCTAGAGAGACAGATTCAGAAATAGAAAGAGAGAGGTCTTCAGAAACAAAGATGAAAATTGACAGATACAGAGAGACAAAGACTGTTCTCCCTCTTGATTTTTATTGGTATATCAACCTCAAAGCACACGGTCCTATCATATAACTCCTATAGGAATTATATTATACAACAAGGCCATACCTGCTAACCCTTCCCAGACATTTCTTTACTTGGGACTCAAAATATAAATAAAAAAAGCTTCAAGGGCACATTGCAATTGAAATCACCAGGAAGTAGTAAAAGATGGAAGGACTTCTAGGCCAAAAGAACATAGTTATCCTGATAGTTTGTCATTCAATGTTTACTCATCTCTATGGAAACCTCAAGATTCTGTCATGTGCTGATTGGCTGAGAATGAGGATGTCATGAAACAGGTGAAAGCCAGTAAGAGTTTCAGGAGCCAGTTACTAAAAAGCCCAAATGGAAAATCTGCTTGAGAAAGAGGCTGAGAAGGCCTACATGCCTAAATTTGGGCAGCTGAAAGCACACAACCCAGAGATGACAGTTCCTGTGTCCAAGACTCTTAGTTCAGGAAAGGTGTCACATATTTCTTTCAAGTGGTCATTAATAAAAGTCACGTGTCCTTGACATGTGATTTTTAGATGTTCACAGATTTTATTCTTATTTGTTAAATGTATAGATATGTCCTTCGTCAGTGAATTACTTACCGTTGAAATGCTCACTGACCAAGGCAAGTCTTTGAACAAAAAGCATTTAGGTGAGAGCTTGCTTATATTTTTACAGAGACCATTCAAGATGTCATGTCAGCAATTAGTTATATTGTAGTAGTCCTTCAGAAGAACTGAGAGCTTTTCAACTGAACCAGTGGCTGGCAGAGAGCAGAAGACAGAGAGAGAAAGAGATAGACAGATTTAGAAATAGAGAGACCAAGATGGAAAGAAACAAAGATATAAAGTGACAGAGACCAAAAGACAGACTCCATTTTGTCAGGTCAGTTTCATTGGAATATCAACTGCAAAGCACACCCTTCTATAATATAACTCCAATAGGAAGCATATTATCTAACATGGCCTTACCTCCTAACCATTCCCAGACATTTCCTTTCTGGAGAATAATCATGTAAATAGATATGCTTTAAGGTGATATTGCAAATCAAATCATAAGAAAGAGGAACTGGATGGAGGGACTTCTAGATTAAAAGAACAAATTTATTATAATCATTTTTCATTCAATACAACTATTACAGTACCAACTACTTCCAAGGACTAAAAAAGAGGATTGACAATGTCCTTTGGGTGAAATGTGGAATAATTCCATAATGGAAAATTTTTCAGCTAAGAAAATGATGTGATATTTTCAGGCAAATGGGTGGAACAAGGAAAAATCATCTGGATGAAGTAACTAAAATGAAGACAGAAAAATATGTTATGTATGCACTTATTAGGAGGATTCCTAATAGTGAGGGATAAAGTTCCAATAGACGAGCAATTCTGACCAAACCAGTATTCAAATAGGGGAAAGGGATGGCAGTTAATTGGGTTGTTGGGCCATGGCATCCAACAGAAATTTTCAAGGAACCAAGGCTACTGATAAAAAAAAATACCTTGTTCTCTTCCCTCAACGGATAGATCATTGCCATGTTCTTGGATCCACAGAGATGCTTCCTTTTGCATCAAATGAGGTTGAATACAGAGACCTACAGTCTGATATTATGCAGAGATAGACCTCAAAGCACAAAGCTCAAGAAATCCATAGGGATTTCCTTATGGAATTCTTCCTCCTCTCAGAGACCTCAGAACCCTGCAGAAGAAGAGACAGTAAGAGTTTCATAAGTTGAGGCAATTGAGGACACAAGGAGAACAATGCCCTGAGAATCGGGCTTTAGAAGAGGATGATGAAGAAGGATGACTTGATAAGACCTGACAAGCTACATTCAGATAGAAGCATGAGGATGGCTTCCCCTATCAGGGAACTAGAGAAAGGGCATAGGGGTAAAATGAAGGAGGCTGGGGGGTAGGGGAATGGAAGGAGAAGGGGAGTAGGCAGTACAGGGTATATAAAATGAACAAATCATAATAAATAAATATATAAGAAAAACTTTGAACAATGTAATGAAGTATAGAGCTCTTCATGAATGATGGCTTCTTCATAGGGGTGGTACCATGGTACAGAAAGAATAAACTCGGTTTTCTTTAAGGGATATTGCACTGAGACTCTGATCATGTTCCAATGAATAGATGAATAACACATACTTCAATTGAAGTATTTCAAAGAAACATAATTAGTTTGATATATATGGGTTGAAATTTGAACCTGGGAGCAATGGAAAAGGAGTGTAATGTATATTATAAGAAATTCCCACATAATCAAAAAAATATCTTGACAGCTTTTAAACTGCCTTTTAACATGGAGAAAAGATTCCTCTAATGGAGTGCAGAATTTGACTTTGTAAGACATGCTTTTCAAGATTCATTATGTATCAGAGAATCCTAGCCATAAACTAGTGTTTACCCAGCTACATCGGATCCTATGAGCTCAGATGGCAGTTCTGAACAAGCAGTTCTAGCACTAACCCTACTTTTAGAGGATTTGTCTGGAGGACCACAGCAAGTAATACAGCTTCTCTTGTGTCCTAGGCATATAATACAGAACCATTTCTATGTCCTGAAGGACCAGTTTGAACTGAAAGCTCCAGGACCAGGACAGCTCCTCAATGACTACTGAGTAGGACACACCTGCTGACCAGCCAGGTCACCTAAGGCAACCGAGCTCATAGCAGGTTGGCAAAACTATTGTGGAAAATCACCAGGTGTCAAAGTGTTTATTGCCTCTCAGTTCTCTTTTTACACACACCCATCTTCCTCTGTTCCACCCAAACAAGCCCCCGGAATAGTCTGGTTTCTTTCTCTTTCCCCTGCTCAGAAAGACTCAATATCCTGGGGAACCCTAGACCCTACCATCCTATTATATCAATAAGCATGTGAAGGTGCATTTATTGAGTACAGGAGTAACTGCTCACTTCAAAGTCAAAACCTAAGAAATTTCAAATCCAATAACACAGTTGGATACCACCTTGTCATTTGGTACATTCCACTTAATTACACATCACTTTGAGGCTTGCCTACTGAGGAAGCTGTCCAATTAAATTAACACAAAATTTTATTTCTTACCTGACATTTTCACACAGGTAAATGAGAGTAAAGTTGTGGCACGTGGATAAAGGGATGAGATAAAGGCTTGTTGGGTTTCACAAGAAAATGTCATGTGTGTGCGCAGGATCAGAGAAACTGTATATTGAGGAAAGTTTGTTTACTCATCTCCATGGAAACCTCAAGATTCTCTCAGATAATGATTGGGTAAGAGTGGGAATGATGTAATGAAACAGGTGAAACCCAGTAAGAGTTTCAGGAGCTAGTTATTAAAAAAGCCAAGTGGTCAGGCTGCTTGTGAGAAAGGCTGAGTAACAATACATGCCTCAATCGGGATAGCTGAAAGCACACAACCCAGAGATGACATTTCCTGTGTCCAAGAGTCTTAGTTCAGGAAAATTGTCACATATTTCATTCAAGTAGTCATTAATAAAAGTCAGGTGTCCTTGACATGTGACTTTCAGATGTTCCTACTTGTCTAAGAAATTTTGAGATTGATTTGCAGAGTGGTTGTTCAAGTTTACATTCCCACCAGCATTGTAGGAGGTTTCCCATTTGTCCACAATATCTCCAGCATGTATTTTCACTTGAGGTTTGATCTTGTCCATTTTGATTGGTGTAAGGTGAAATCTCAGGGTCTTTTTTATTTGAATTTCCCTGATGGCTAAAGACATTCAATATTTCTTTAAGTGTTTCTCAGCTAATCGATATTCCCCTATGGGGAATTCTGTGTTTAGCTCTGTTCACCATTTTTTTAAATAGGATTACTTGATTTGATGTTTTTCAATTTATTTAGTTCTTTTCATATACTGAATAATAGCCCTTTGTCACATAGAGGCTTGGTGAAGATTTTTTTCCCTATCAGTAGGCATTTGCTTTGTTTTGATCACAGTGTTCTTAGAATTATAGTAGCTTTTCAGTTTCATGAGGTCCAATTTAGTGATTGTTGCTCTTAGCCAGTGCTGTTGGTGTTCTGTTCAGGAAGTTGTCACCTGTGCCAATGAGTTCAAGGCTCTTTCCCACTTTTTAATGTGTCTGGTTTTATGTTGAGATCTTTGATCCACTTGCACTTTAATTTTGTGCAGGGTGATAAGTATGGATCAATTTACATTTTTCTACATGTAGACATCCAGCTCGAGCAGCACCATTCATTGAAGATGCTGTCTTTTTTCCATTGTATGGTTTTGGCATCTTTGTCAAACTCAGGTGTCCATAAGTATGTGAGTTTATTTCTGTTTCTTCTATTTGTTTCCATTGATCCACCATTCTGCTTCTATGCCAGTACTATGCACTTTTAATTACTGTTGATTTATAGTACACCTTGAGATCAGGGATGGACATACCTCCAATTCTCTTTTTACATACACCAATATTTCTCTCTTTCAGCCAAAACAGTCTCAGGAACTGTCTGGTTTCCTTCTTTTTTTCTCAGCTTTTAAAGACTCAGTATCCCAGGGAACCCTAGACCCTGCCAGCCTATTATATCAATAAGAATGTGAAGGTACATTTAGTGATTACACAAGTAATTTCTCAGTTTAATGTCACAACCTAGGAAATTTTTGATCTAACATTACAGTAGGAGACCAAATTGTCATTTGGTTCATTCCCCACAATCCCACATCAGTTTGAGGCTTCCTTACTTAGGAAACTGTCCAGTTAAATAAACATTAAAGTTTCATTTCTTACCTGATATTTTCACAGAGGTAATCATTACTAAAGTTCTAGGATCTGGATAAAGGAATGAAATAAAGGCTTGTTGGTATTCACAAGAAAAAGTGACCTTTGCGCAGGATCAGAGATACAGGACACTGATGAAAGTTTGTTTACTCATCTCCATGGATCTCAAGATTCTCTCAGGTGCTGATTGGCTGAGAGGGAGAAACATCATGAAACAAGTTATATCTAGTAATAGTTTCCAGAGAAAGTTATAAAAGGGCCAAGTGAACAGCATACTTGAGAGAAAGGGTAAGCAGCCCCACACACTTCAACTTATGTAGGTGAAACCACACAACACAGAGATGATAGTTCCTGTGTCCAAGACTCTTAGTTCAGAAAAAGTGTCACATATTTATTTCAAGTGGACGTTAATAAAGTCAAGTATCCTTGATATGTGAGTTTGACATTATTACAGATTCCATTATCATTTGTTAAATCTACAGATATGTCCTCTGTCTTGAAAATATTTACTGGGAAAATGCTCCCTGATAAAGGCAACTCTTTTAACATAAATTTTTCAATTTGGACCTTGCTTATATTTTTACAAAGACTATGCAGGATGTCACATCAACAAGTGGTCATCTTGTTGTAGTCCTTCAGCAGAACTGAGAACTTTTCATACTAAACCACAAGCGGCAGGCAGAGAAAGGGAGACTAAAAAAGACAGAGAGAAAGGTAGAGAGGCAGATTCAGAAATAGAGAGACCAAGGTCAACAGAAACAAAGAGACAAAGTGAAAGAGACAGAGAGACAGAGAGACAGAGACTCCATCTCTTTGGTCACTGTCATTGCTATATCAACCTCAAAGTACTCCCTTGTATAATATAACTCCAAAGAAAATCATATATTTAAATATTTTCTTAATTTAACTTTATTAACTACACCTTATTCACTTTGTATACCCTGTAACCTCTCTTCCCTCCCAATCACACCTTCCCTCTCTCTTGTCCATGCATGCCCCTTTACAAGTCTACTGATTGGTGAGGCCTTCCTCTTCTTTCTGTTCCTAGTCTATCAGATCTCATCAGGAGTGGCTGTACTGTCTTCCTCTGTGGCCTTGTAAGGCTGCTCCCATATCAGACTGAGGTGATCAAAGAGCAGGCCAATCACTTCATGTTAGAGGCAGTCACTATGGAATCGACTTGGACACTGAACTGTCATGAGCTACAATTGTGCTGGGGTTCTACATTATTTCTATGCATGGTACTTGGTTGGCGTATGAGTTACAGGAAAAACCCTGCTCCTGTACTCTCCACAACTTATTATTTCCCAATTCTTTCAATAAATTCCATGCTTTCTGCCCAACAGTTGGCTGTAAGTCCTAGCATCTGTTTTG
Source organism: Meriones unguiculatus (assembly GCF_030254825.1). Lineage (NCBI taxonomy): Eukaryota > Metazoa > Chordata > Mammalia > Rodentia > Muridae > Meriones > Meriones unguiculatus. The sequence goes on from NW_026843711.1 coordinate 4,490,034, forward strand.
AAAGTCTGCAGGGCAGAGTCTCTCAGAGTCCCTCTGTTGCAGGCTCCTAAATTATTCCCTGTTTTCTCCTTTTTCTGATGTCCATCCTCTTTGCCTTTCTTGATGGGGATTGAGCATTTTAGCCAATTTTCAAGCAACCCAGGCTGTTGCTATTAAAATATACTGCTCTCTGCCTTCAACTGATAGATCAGTGCCATATTCAAGGATCCACAGTGATGCATCCTTCAGCATTAAGTAGGATTACATTCAGAGAACCACACTCTGATATTACACAAAGACATACCTTAAAACACACAGCTCTATTTGGTATTTCCCTATGAAATTCTTCCTTCCCTCAGAGCTCTAGCCACCTGTAGAAGAGGAGGCAGGAAGAGTGTCATAAATAGAGGGAATTGAGGACAAAAGGAAAACAATGCCCTGAGAATCAGACCATGGAGAAAAATAATTCAGGAAGCCTTGTTGAGGTCTGATAAGATAAGGAAGATAAGGTCTGATAAGATAGAAGACCTCCCCTATCAGATAAGTAGAGAAAGATCATAGGAGCAGAAGGAGGAGGATGGGTGAGACTGGAATGGGGAGAGATAGGAGGCAAGATGGGATACAAATTGAACAATATGTAATGAATAAACATATAAGAAAAACTTTGATCAAAGTAATGAAGTATAGAACTCTTCAGGACTGATGGCTTCTTCTTGGGTGTGGTGCCTGGGTATGGCAAGGATGAATTCAGTTTTCTTTAAGCGACTTGGCACTGAGACTCTGATCATGTTCCAAAGAGTATATGAACAACACATACTTAAATTAATGTATTTTAAATTAAAAATTAATAAATTGAGTGGCATATGGGTAGTAATTTTAACCTCAGATCAATGGAAAAGGAGTGTAATGTATATTATATGAAATTTCCACATAATGAATAAAAACATGTTGACAACATTTACAATGATTTATACTATGGAGAAAAGACTCCGCTAAAGAAGGGCAGAGTTTTCTTTATAAGGCATGCTTTCCAGGAACTCATTTTTTAGCAGAGAATCATAGCCATGAACTAGTAGTTACCCAACTTCCTCAGACCCTATGAGCTCAAGTGGTGCTGTTAGGCCTGACAGGATGCCTACCAAAGAGGCTTGCTGCAAAAGAAACTCAGAGGGCACAATCAATGCAATTATCAAGAGGTATTTTTTTTACACCAGCATGCTGGGGCTAACTCTACATTCAGGCGCGAGACAGCACTGACTCTCAGTATTTAAAGGGATACTTGAGGGGGTTACAGGTCTGACATAATGGGAGCAGATATAGTGTCTATTTTGGGCACAAGGTCCGGTCAGCTAGACATCTGGGGTTTCTGATATGTGCAGATTCAGCTACTGTAAAAGTTGGGAAAGGATTAGTATATTTTGAAGTCAAGACAAGGCCATTGTTAAAGTTGGGAAAAGCAAATTTTTTCCCTTTTTTTAAATTTTTCATCAATTACACTTTATTCATTCTGCATTCCCCCATAAGCCACTCCCTCCTCCCCTCCCAATCCCACCCTCCCTCCTCCCTCTGCATGCATACCACTCCCCAAGTCCACTGATAGTGGAGGTTCTCATCTCCTTTCTGATCTTAGTCTATCAGTTCACATCAAAAGTGGCTGCATTGTCCTCTACTGTGGCCTGGTAAGGCTGCTCCCCCATCAAGGGGAGGTGATCAAAGAGCAGGCCAATCAGATTATGTCAGAGGCAGTCCTTCTTCCCTTTAATATGCAACCCACTTGGACACTGAACTGCCATGGGCTACATCTGTGCAGGGGTTCTAGGTTATCTCCAATAGTCCTTGGTTGGAGTATGAGTCTCTGGGAAGTTCCCTGTATCCAAATTTTCTTATTCTGTTGCTCTCCTTGTGGAGACCCTGTCCTCTCCAGCTCTTACTATTTCCCAGTTCTTACATAAAATTCCATTAACTCTGCCCAACAGTTACCCATCAGGCTCAGAATCTGCTTTCATAGTCTGTAGGGCAGAGGCTTTCAGAGGCCCTCTGTGTTAAGTTCCTAGGGTTGTTTCCTGTTTTCTTCTTCTGATGTCCATCCTCTTTGCCTTTCCGAATGGGGATTGGACATTTTAGTTAGGGTCCTCTCTCTTGCTTAGTTTCTTTAGATGCACAGGTTTTAGTGGGTTTGTCCTATGTTGTATGTATATATGAGTGAGTATATACCATGTGTGTCTTTTTGCTTCTGGGACAACTCACTCAGGATGATCCTTTCCAAATCCCACCATTTACCTGCAAATTTCATGATTTCCTTATTTTTCATTGCTGAGTAATATTCCATTGTGTAGATGTACCACAATTTCTGCATCCACTCTTCAGTTGAGGGCCATCTGGGTTGTTTTCAGCTTCTGGCTATTACAAATAAAGCTGCTACAAACATGGTTGAGCAAATGTCCTTTTTGTGTACTTGAGCCTCTTTTGGATATATGCCCAGGAGTGGTATGGCTGGATCTTTAGGAAGCGCTATTCCTAGTTGTCTGAGAAAGCGCCAGGTTGATTTCCAGAGTGGATGTACAAGTTTACATTCCCACCAGCAGTGGAGAAGGGTTCCCCTTTCTCCACAACCTCTCCAGCATGTGTTGTCACTTGAGTTTTTTATCTTGGCCATTCTCATGGGTGTAAGGTGAAATCTCAGGGTTGTTTTGATTTGCATTTCCCTAATGGATAGTGAGGTTGAACATTTCTTTAAGTGCTTCTCTGCCATTTGGTATTCCTCTCCAGAGAATTCTCTGTTTAGCTCTGTTCCCCATTTTTTAAGTGGATTACTTGGTTTGCTGCTTTTCAGCTTCTTTAGTTCTTTATATATACTGGATATGAGTCCTCTGTCAGATAAAGGGTGGGTGAAGATTCTTTCCCAATCTATAGGTGGTCGCTTTGTTTTGATGAGGGTGTCCTTTGCTTTGCAGAAGCTTTTCAGTTTCATGAGGTGCCATTTATTGATTGTTGCTTTTAGAGCCTGTGCTGTTGGTGTTCTGTTCAGGAAGTTTTCTCCTGTACCAATGAGTTCTAGGATATCTCCCACTTTTCTTTCAAGCCGAGTTAATGTGTCTGGTTTTATGTTGAGATCGTTGATCCACTTGTACTTTAATTTTTTGAGGGTGATAAGTATGGATCAATTTACATTTTTCTACATGTAGACATCCAGCTCAAGCAGCACCATTCATTGAAGATGCTGTCTTTTTTCCATTGTATGGTTTTGGCATCTTTGTCAAACTCAGGTGTCCATAAGTATGTGAGTTTATTTCTGTTTCTTCTATTTGTTTCCATTGATCCACCATTCTGCTTCTATGCCAGTACTATGCACTTTTAATTACAGTTGATTTATAGTACATCTTGAGATCAGGGATGGACATACCTCCAGAAGATCTTTTATTGTAGAGGATTGTTTTAGCAATTCTGGGTTTCTTGTGATTCCATATGAAGTTGAGAATTTTTCTTTTCTTGTCTGTAAATAATTGTGTTGGTAATTTGATGGGCATTGCATTGAATCTGTAGATTGCTTTTGGTAAGATGGCCATTTTTACTATGTTAATCTTGCCAAGACATGAGCATGGGAGATCTTTCCATCTTCTCATATCTTCTTCTAATTCTTTCTTCAGAGATTTGAAATTTTTTTCATAAAAGTCTTTGACTTCCTTGGTTAGGGTTACTCCAAGGTACCTTATGCCATTTGTGGCTATTGTGAAGGGTGTTGTTTCTCTAATTTCTTTCTCAGTCCTTTTGTCTTTTGTATACAGGAGGGCTACTGATTTTTTTGAGTTAATTTTGTATCCGGCAACTTTGCTGAAGGTGTTTATCAGCTGTAGGAGTTCCCTGGTAGAGTTTTTGGGGTCACTCACGTATACTATCATATCATCTGCAAATAGTGATAATTTGACTTCTTCCTTTCCAATTTGTATCCCCTTAATCTCCTTCAACTATTTTATTGCTCCAGCAAGGACTTCCAGCACTATGTTGAAGAGATATGGAGAGAGTGGACAACCTTGTCTTGTCCCTGATTAGAGTGGGATTGCTTTAAGTTTCTCTCTGCTCAGTTTGATGTTGGCTATAGGCTTGCTGTATATCACCTTTACTATTTATAGATATGTGCCTTGTATCCCTGATCTCTCCAATACTTTAAACATGAGTGGATGTTGGATTTTGTCAAATGCTTTTTCAGCATCTATGGAGACTATCATGTGTTTTTATTTTCTTTCAGTTTGTTAATATGTTGGATCCATTGATGGATTTCCTTATATTGAACTACCCGTGCATACATGGGATGAAGCCTACTTGGTCATAGGGGATAATATCTTTGATGTGTTCTTGGATTCAGTTTGCAAGTATTTTATTAAGTATTTTTGCATCAATGTTCATAAGGGAGATTGGCCTGAAATTTTCTTTCTTTGTTGAGTCTTTGTGAGGTTTAGGTACCAAGATGACTGTGGCTTCATAGAATGAGTTTGGTAATGTTCCTTCTGTTTCTATTTTGTGGAATAGTTTGAAGAGAATTGGTGGTAGTTCTTCTTTGAAGGTCTGGTAGAATTCTGCACTGAAGCCATCTGGTCCTGGTCTTTTTTTGGATGGGAGACTTTTGATGACAGCTTCTATTTTTTGGTGGAGATATAGGACTATTAAGTTGATTTACCTGGTCCTGATTCAGCTTTGGTAAGTCAAATCAATCAAGAAAATTGTCCATTTCATTTAGATTTTCAAATTTTGTGGCTTATAGACTTTTGAAGTAAGTCCTAATGATTGTTTGGATTTCCTCAATGTCTGTAGTTATATCCCCCTTTTCATTTCTGATTTTGTTGATTTGGGTGGTGTCTCTCTGCCTTTTAGATAGATTGGCTAAGGGTTTGTCGATCTTGTTGATTTTCTCAAAGAACCAGCTCTTGGTTTCATTAATTCTTTGAATTGTTTGATTTGTTTCCAATTGATTGATTTCAGCCCTGAGTTTGATTATTTCCAGCCGTCTACTCCTTCTTGGTGTGTCTGTTTCTTTTTTTTCCTAGGGTTTTAAAGTCAGCCATTAAGTTGCCTGAATGAGCTGTCTTGAATTTCTTCTTGAAGGCACTTAGTGCTATGAACTTCCCTCTTAGCACTGCTTTCATTGTTTCCCACAAGTTTGGGTATGTTGTGTCTTCATTTTCATTGAGTTCTAGAAAGACTTTAATTTCTTTCTTTATTTCTTCCCTGACCCAGCTGTCATTTAGTAACAAGTTGTTGAGTTTCCATGTGTGTGTATCCTTTTTGCTATTTCTGTTATTGTTGAGGTCCACCTTTATTCCATGGTGATCACACAAGATACAAGGGATTATTTCAATCTTCTTGTATCTGTTGAGGCTTGCTTTGTGACCCACCATCCCACCATATGGTCTATTTTGGAGAAGGTTCCATGAGGTGCTGAGAAGAAAGTAAATTCTTTTGTGTTTGGGTGTAAAGTTCTGTAAATGTCTTTTAGGTCCATTTGATTCTTGACCTCTGTCAGAGACATTGTTTCTTTGTTTAATTTCTGTTTTGTTGACCTTTCCTTTGTTGAGAGTGGGGTGTTGAAGTCTCCCACTATTAATGTGTGGGGATCTATATGTGCTTTAAATTTTATTAATGTTTCTTTTACAAATGTGGGTGCTCTTGTATTTGGGGCATAGATGTTCAGGATTGTGATGTCTTCCTGGTGGAATTTTCCCTTGATGAGTATGAAGTGTCCTTCCCCATCTCTTTTTATTAATTTTCGTTGAAAGTCTATTTTATCAGATACTAGAATGGCTACTCCTGCTTGTTTCTTGGATCCATTTGCTTGGAAAGTCATCTTCCAACCATTTACCCTCAGGTAATGTCTATCTTTGTGTCTTAGGTGTTTTTCTTGTATGCAAAAGATTGCTGGTTTTAGTTTACATATCCATTTTGTTAATCTGTGTCTTTTCATTGGAGAGTTGAGTCCATTGATGTTGAGAGAGATTAATGACCAGTGGCTGTTATATCCCTTGATTTTGATGTTGACTGTGGTCATCAGGTTGTGTGCTTGGTTGCTTTTTGTTTTACTGTAGTGAAGTTATTTATTTCCTGTGTTTTCTTGAATGTAGCTAATTTTCCTGGGTTGTATTTTCCCTTCTAGTATCTTCTGTAATGCTGGCTTTGTTTGTAGGTATTGTTGAAAATTGTTTTTGTTATTGAATATCTTGTTTTCTCCATCTATGAGGACTGAGAGTTTTGCGGGGTATAGTACCCTGGGCTGACATCTGTGTTCTCTCAGGGTCTGCATGATATCGGTCCAGGCCCTTCTGGCTTTCATAGTCTCTGTTGAAAAGTCAGGTGTCATTCTAATGGGTTTTCCATTATATGTTACTTGGCCTTTTTCTCTTGCAGCTTTTAGTATTTTTTCTCTGTTCTGTATACTTACTGTTTTGACTATTTTGTGGCGGGAGGATTTTTTTTTCTGGTCAAATTTGTTGGGTGTTCTGTAGGCCTCATGTGTTCTAATTGGCCTCTCCTTTAGCTTGGGGAAGTTTTCTTCAATGATTTTGTTGAAAACATTTTCTGGGCCTTGGAGAAGGGAATCTTCTTTTTCCTCTATACCTATTATTCTTAGGTTTTGTCTTTTCATACTGTCTTGGATTTCTTGGACGTCCTGTGTCAGTGATTTTTCGGATTTAACATTTTCTTTGAAAGATACTTCGATTTCTTCCATTGTATCTTCTACACCTGAGATTCTTTCTTCCATCTCTTGTAGTCTGTTGTTCTTTCTTCTCTGTAATTCCTGTTTTCTTCCCTAGATTCTTCCTTTCCATTATTTCCTCCATTTGTGTTTTCTTTAATTTTTACAATTCTATCTTCAGGTCTTGAGTTGTTTTGTTTACTTCCTTGACCTGTCTGATTGTACTTTCCTGTTTTTCTTTTAGTTCCTTCAACTCTGTTTCTTTTATTTCACTCAGTGCTTTAAGCATTTCCTTTCTAAATGCCATAAACTGTTTGACTGCAGCTTCCTCTATTTCTTTATGGATGGCAATATTCTGTTTGAGTTTATCTTCCTCTATGTCTTTACGTATCTTATTTGTTTCCTCTGTTATCATCTTCATGATCATCATTTTTAGGTCATCTTCTTGGATTTCAGTTATGCCGGGGTGTCCAGGGCTACTTGCCCCTGGGTAACTGGGTTCTGGAGATGCCATATTGCCCTGTCTTTTGTTGCTTGAGCTTTTATGCTGGCCTCTACCCATTGTGCTATATTAGGTGTTTGGGGTTATTATCTGGTAGTTCCTGGGGATCCTTTGGTGGAGAGAATCCCCTTTGCAGAAAGCTGGTTTTTCCTGAAGGATGTCTTCTCAGCTTTTTGGGTATAGTCCCTGGATGGCTGGTGTTTTTTCAGGAGTTGCTCACCCCAGGGATATAGACCTGAGTGGTAACTGTGGTCTTTGTTAGTCGAGAGGGTTCTCTTCTCACCCAGGGAAGTCCTGAGGGCAGCTTCCCTGTTTCTGGGTTTCTTGTTGTAAATTTAATGATCAGCTGCTGTGAACCAGTTGGACATCAGTCGAGCAACAACTTTTTGTGCCTGTGTCTGCAGCACAGCTGAGTGATGGCGGCTCAGTCTCTGCCAGCTGTCTGGTGTGCAGAAACTGCCTGTGTCTGCCTTTTTAGCCTTTGAGAGCCTGGGCCTCCCTAAACCTGGGTAATTTTCAGGGGACCTTTACAGGCTGGGGGTGTGGTCTGAGTGCTCTGAGATCAGACCAGCCGTTTCCCTCCCTGTGTGTTTGCACCGGACAGTGAAACTCATTCTCTGGTGCCCTGGTGCCCATAGTTCTATCTCTGGTGGCGAATCAGGCGCAAAGGCAGCCAGGGCTCTGTGCCGGAGCCTGGGTCCCCAGCGCTGGCTCTGGGATGGCTCCTGGGGTGTCAGTGGACCCCGTGTCTTTTCCAGGGATTGTCTGGGAGACCTAAGGCTGGTCCCAATCGTTTCATGTACCCTGGGGTTATCTCTCGACTGAAAATTCCTGTCTCTGATTGTGTGGTGTTCATGGTTCAGTCTGGGACCATGACCAGAGACACTGGCTTGTGGCTCTGGGCTGGGGCTGGGGCTGGCAGAACTGGGATATCTTCCATGGTTTAGCCGGGTGAGTTAAAGGCTGATTGAATCCCCCATGGTGGGGTATCCTCTCACCTGGGAAACACAATGACTGTGTTTTCTGGCCGTGAGTTCTGATTACCATTCACTGTGCTGATCCTGCTGCTTCTGCTCAGAATGAGAGTCGTCCTGGTGCCGCCATCTTGCCCCTCCCCCGGGAAAAGCAATTTGCTCATCATGTGGTCTCTCTAATAAACAGGGCTATGTGCCTTTAGTCAAAAGGTAACGGGCTATTTAGGAGGAGATTTAGGATCTTTTGGATTCACTGCTATTTCCTTCTGCAACCAGATGGAGGTCTTCTCCTTGTCTCCATCCATGCAGATGGCTAGGGTCAGGAGGAGCTATTACATTCTTCTATTCTCTGTAAGAGTACTGGGTATTCAAAATTACAAATTTTAAGGCTAGTCTGAATCTTTCATTCCCCCTCCTTCTTGTAACTGCTTCAATAATGAAGCAGCTGTAAAATGGGGGTTAGTCTCAAGAAGTTTCCCCTTTAGCATCTCAGCCTGTTCAGTGGAATAAGGGACCAGCGACCCATCTTCTGTAACTTCTTCTGTGCTGACAAGTGGACTGATGGCATCATGGGCTAGAAAGGCTGAAATGCCAGTCAAAGGTTAGGATATGACAGTTTTTAAAAGCTTCCAGTTAGTCAATTCTGATTGAAGAGACAGAGATCAATCAAGTCAGCTTTCAGTAAGATCAGATTTTAGCTTGCACTCCATAGCTGATTTCAAAATAAAGTCAATCGAATGAAAATCTGCTGATACCGATTCAGACTAGAAACAGAAGTTAAAATTTTTCTATTAAATGAGAAAAGTGAGGGATCCCAAGACCAGGGGAAAACTTATCCAGGGTCCATTTGAGCTACTCCAGATTTAGCTCTCATAATTTCTTGATTTTCTGAAACCACTAGAATTTTTAGTACACAAAAGAAATATATATTCAAAAAACTTACAAAGGACATAACAGCAAATTAAATATAACAACATTTTGTGAGTAACTAGCCAAAGGAATGAGCATCAGTTCTTCTCAGATATTTGTTTCAAAACCTCTATAAACAACTTGTCTATGATCTGAGACTCTAACATTTTAACTGTGGGCCCTGTTGTTGGTAATCAGTCATTAAAAGAACTCTGCCATTTTTTGTACACTCAGCATCAAATTTTAGCCTCCATTTTTATGTCATGCTGGGAAGTTAGGCATAAATACATTAATAGCTTTAGTGCTAAATCTTGGAAGCTTGAACTTTTTTTAGGTTTAAGATATTCCTTTGTCAAAGTCTACATCAGAAATGGCAGATATTCGGAATACCATAGTAATAGCTTTGGCTTTTGGGTCAGATATACACATTAAGCAGATGTTTTAGCATGATGAGAAGCACCTTTAAATTGACCTCCAGAAGACAACTAAAGTAAATTCAAACCTCAAGACTGAATAATAAGCAGTCAATATTTTATCAACTTATCAGAACTTGATGGATCAATGCCAAAACTCTGAGCTTATGAAATCTTAAGACAATATAAGCACAACAATAAGTATCAAGAAGGGGAGAAATTTAAAATGTCTACCATTTTAATATGCCTTAAATTTTTATATTTTTATAATTTATATTTCAAAACAACTATTTAGACTCCTGTTGGTATATTTTTTTAATGAATACACCTTACCCTTGCTCATTCAAATACTGATTTCTCCCTCACCCCACCCCCAACTCTCTGGTTTCAATCCAGATATTGCATTGTGATACTCATTCTAAGCATCCTGTCTCAACTCTTGAGTAAACAGGACAAAAATAAAGCAAGGAGACCCAATTTTGAGTAGGGAGGTGCCAGAAGACAGGAAAGAGGGGAGGAACCAGAAGGCAGGAAAATGAGTGGGAGGAGAAGGGGCAAGAGGAAAGGGAGGAGAGCAGAGCTGGAGGAAAGATCGTGTAGGATGTGAAGCTTGATCCAGAACTAAGATTTTACAAAAAGCAAGTATAATATGGAAAATCTACATGTTAGGAAACTGAGGGCTTGAAGGTTTAGGAGGGAGTAAATATTGCCCAGCATTGTGTTCTAGGTTAACTAAAAACCCAGTCTATGTGTGGTGAGTTGGTTATACAGTTGTTTAAGATTAACAGCAAGCATTACCAGAAGATAAACCAACAGTAAATATTAATAACTTCTTACAACAGATGTATTTGCAAAAAACAAAGAAGGGGGAGCTACTCCCCTGGACACCTAAGAATTATCTTAATCATGGGTAAGCATGGTAAATCTGCAGCAAATAGATTTTGGCATACAGAAATGAAGAAAACTTTTGCTAAAGTAAAATGGAAGAATCCTTTATCAAATCAATGACATGGACCCGACCCTGTACTCATATGGAATGAGGATCTGTCTGTGTTTTTTTGCAGTTAAATGATGTAGCTCAAAGGCTACTAGAATATTTGGTGTGACTAGTAGATGAGAAGTTTTCTTCTGACATTGATAATGATGTCAATGAAGACCACTCTAGTCAAGATGACTGTTTATTGGGAATACATTCTTAATCAACAGCTACTACATCCAGGTTCCTGGGATGATCCAGAAGTCCTTGTTTATGTCAACACTTGGTTGCTCAGTTTCCCTGCTTTTGAAGGAACAAAAGTAAAACAGACCCTTAACTTTTCAGGAATACGAAGATGTCATCCTTTTTGCTTTACCAGAGAGAGTATTCATCAGGACTGCTTACAAGTCTCTCCTGTCCAGGTCATAGGTCAGAATGCCTACATCTCTAAAGTTGGGGTGGTAGCCCAAGCTTCCCTTTGCAACCAGGCAAAGTGGAACATTGGAGGGATATTATTGTCCCTTTCTACAGGAGTCAATAATGACAGTTTTACATCTCCAATGAGTTACCTACCCTGTGAGAAAGGGAATCAAGGAACTTGTCTTCGAATAATGGTTCCTTTGACAAGATGTATCAGAGAAAGTGCCCCATCTACACCTGGAACAATGACCCTGTATTTATAGTCCTGGAGTGGATTGGTCTATTGTTAAGGATATTAAGAAATTGGCTGCTGGTAAAGGCAGTCAAAGTTTCTTTGTTTTAGAAAAAGCTGCTAGTGCTGGACTTTGGAGGATTTCAAATAAAAAATTTCTAATCTATAAATGAAAATTGGGGCCTGCGCTGGGATATTTAGCCATTCTCTCTGGGAATGCAAGTAGCTTTGCTAAATTAATCAAGTATACTTCTGTTTTGGCATGTGTTAATCCTCCTTATTTACTGCTAATTGGAAACATTGTAACAAGACATTATAAGAACAATGATACCTATTCAATTGAATGTATATATTACAATCTTACTAATTGTGTTCATGCTGATAATAATACTTTCAGTATTAGTTGTTAAGCAATCTGCTTTTATTATGATTCCTGTTAGGGTTTCTGATTCTTGATATGATGAAACAGAATTTAATTTGACTCAGGTACCATGCTGGTATTTGGTCTAGTAAAGACTTCTCATTGGAAATGTTAATGATGAGAAATAAAAAACATGACATAGAATCTACCAAGAAACCTAGGTTAGAATTGGCCAATACATCCTGGGATATATTTACTAGCCTTAGGAGGTGCTTTTCATTCTCTTCTCTGTGCTTAAGGTGGGACTGAAACTTTCAGCCTAGCGCTTATGGGTTTGTTGGCCTGTGCCTGCCTGCCTTATGTGTTACACTTCCTTCTTCAACAGCTTTAATAGATGCGAGTGCAGTTTCATTAATTTAAATTAAATATCTCTAACAACGCATTTGATATGCAGGTAAGTCAATGTTATAGAGTAAATATGTGGTTTTTTCAACCTAAGACTGAGGCTCATGAAAATCACATCTGAGACCTTGATGTGATGATGAGTAAGGGAAATGTACATTTCGCCAACCTAAGACAGGCTCTCCATAAAACAAAGAAGGGAGACCTGAAGGAGTTTATTAATTGGAATTCTGCCTCCTAGCCTATGCAAATGCAGTCTTATCTAAGTTCCACGTCTCAGAGACTGTACTTGGCTGTCTTTGCATGCTGGGTGTTCTGAGTCTGAGAAGTAGATAGCAAGCTCCTTAGAACCTTGGGAACCAGAGTGCAAACTTAGTGTAACCTTTAGTTACATTCCTGGATGCCTTGCCAGGTGGCACAGATGTGTTGCTACTATGAAAAAAACATTGCATATAACCTTTGCTTTATAAGTGTTGTATGGAAATTCAGCAAACTGAGACTTGAACAGGAGTCTGTCTTGTCTCCATTCTTCGAGTCTCTGTCCCCAAATTTATTCTCCCTCTTTCAGGTGGACCCTATTAGACTACCTGCAGGCCTTATCTCATCCCTGCTCTTAAAGACTCAATATCCTGGGAATGCTAGACCCTGCTGAGCCTAAATGTGAATGTACATTTAGTAAGTATGCCAGTAACTGCTCAGTTCAAATTCATAACCTCGGAAATTTCAGACACAAGACCACAGTAGAATTACTTCATGCAACAAGTTAAAGCCAGTAAGAATTTCAGGAGCCAGTTATTACAAAGGCCAAGTGGACCACTTGCTTGAAAGAAAGGCTGAGCAGCTGTACATGCCACAATCTGGGAAGCTGAAAGCACACAACCTAGAGATGACAGTTCTCTAAAGCTCTTAGTTCTGGAAAAGTGTCACATATTTCTTACAAGTGGTCATTAATAAAGTCACTTGTCCTTGATATGTGAGTTTCACATTATCACAGATTCCATTATCATTTGCTAAATGCACAGATATGTACTCAGTAAATTACCAGGAAAATGCTTCCTGACCATGGCAACCGTTTGCACAAAAAGTGTTTCATTGGGATGGTGCTTATATTTTTACAAAGACCATCCATGATGGGAAGTCAGCCAGCAGTCATTTTATAGTCCTCCAGCAATATTGAGAATTTTTCATACTAAACCACAAGTGTCCTACTGAAAGAGGGACACTGAGAAAGACACAGAGAGATAAGAGCTAGAGAGACAGATCAAAAAAATAGAGGGATGGAGACCAACATAAGCAAGTACATAAAGTGACATAGACCAAGAAAAAGGGACTCTATTGTGTCTGGTCATTTTCATTGGCTTATCAACCTGAAAGAACAAATTCTTACAAGATAACTACAGAAGGAATGTATCATCTAACAAGGTCATACCTCCTAACCCTAACCAGACAATTCCCCATTGGAGTATCCACATCTAAATAGATGAGCTTCAATGGGACATTGCAATTCAAATTACCAGGAAGTAAAAGAAGATGAAGGGACTTCTAGGCTAAAAGAAAATAATTATTCTGATAGTTTGTCATTCAATACAATGTTTAAAAGTCCCAGCAACTTCCAACTTCTGAAGAGCAGGACTGGCAACATCCTTTGGGGAAAATGTGGAATATTTCCATAACTGATTGTTCTTCAGCTAAGAAAATGACATCATGATATTTTCAGGAAAATGAATGGAACCAGGAAAAATAATACTGTGTGAAGTAACTAAAATGCAGAAAGAAAATATGTTATGTATTCACTTATTAGGAGGACTCCTTATGGTGAGAGATAAAGTTCCAATATGCCATCCACTATGACCAAACCAGTCTTCAAAATGAGGAATTGAGTGGCTGTTAAATGAGATGTTGGGCCAGGACATCCTATGCTAATTTTCAAAGAAATCAGGACCTTGTTATTAAAATATGTTCTCTGCCTTGAACTGATAGATGAGGAATGTTTTTGGATCCACAGCGATGCTTCTTTCTGCGTCAAATGGGATTGCATAGAGAGACCTACAGTCTGATATTATGCAGAGAGAGACTTTAAAACACAAAGATCTAAATATGATTTCTCCACTCAGAGCTCTGGGAAGCCTGAAGGAGAGGAGGCAGGAAGCGTGTCATAAATAGAGGGAATTGAGGACACAAGGAGAACAATACCCTGAGAATCAGCCTCCAGAGGAAGATGACGCAGCCAGACATGAGGAGTCCTGAAAAGCTAGTGTGAGAGAGAAAATAGAGGAGGACCTCCCCTATGAGGGAAGTAGAGGAATGACATAGGGTTCAAAGAAGGAGGGTGGGTTTGACTGGAAGGAGAAGAGGAAGGGGGCAGTGGAGGGGATACAAAGTGAACAAATCTTGAAAAATTAATGCATAAGGAAAATTGAATTCAACATGATTAAGTATAGAGCTCTTCAGGCCTGGTAGATTCTTCTTGGGGATGGTTCTGGGATATGGCAAGAATAAACTCAGTTTTGTTTTAGAGAATTGGCATTGAGACTCTGACCATGTTCCAATGTGTTTATACAGGACACATACTTCAACTGATGTATTTTATAGGAAAAAAAATTGCTGTGAGAAATGTGTAAGAATTTGAGCCTGGGAGCAATGGAAAAGGAGTGTAATGTGTATTATATGAAATTACCAAATAATCAATAAAAATAATATATTGACACAACCCCTCAGTCACATGGTCATTTCTGTAGCTATATATATCATTGGACCATGGATCAGACAATTCCATTCAAGTGAGAGGATGACTAAAAACTTTTGTTCAAACACAGTACAATACAGCATCAGCATCAACATGGATGTCCTCCTTGAGAGTAGTCAAGGGCTACTGTGGTTGGAGAAAATAAGCCTAAGGACCTCTTCTGAAATTGTTCCAGGATGGTGTCAGTCCTCTGTTTGTCATGGGTTAGATAGTTCTGAGGGCACATATCTAAATATTAGTAGAGTTATAAGCTTGGGGATGTAAACAGTCCTTGTTCTAGGAGATAAGGCTCAGGCCTTGTCATGACTTCATAGAAATTCTACTGTTCATTCATTCTAAAATACTTACATATGAAATACTCTTGGGACATTGGTGTACTCTGCCGCCCCTTGTTCTTCTAGTCATATGTGTAAAGAACACTTCAGTCACTGAGGATGGCTGTGATAACCTTGTTGTGCAGTAGATGTTTGAGGTCTGTTTAGGCAGTGAGTGACTGTCTGAGGTTAGCTGGTTTTCAAAAGAAAGATTTGTGTATGACCTGTTGAACACTGGGGAAAGTGTGAAGCCAACTCTGAAGTGCTGAGTCTGAATGCTGCTTGAGAATTAGTGGCCTACATTTGGCTTCACAGTTTAGAAGGCATATGCCTGAAGCCCTTTTGAGACCTTCAGGGGCTTGAAAAATGAAAGCCCTTCTGGTTATGAAGGAAGGAATAAGTATTAACCTTGTTGTCCTATACACAATTTGGAGTATACATGGATAGAAAAATTAAATGTTAGGCACCCAGGAACAAACAGAATTTTGAGGACAGTTTTCCCTTGAAGATCAAAGTGTCATACTGTGTTGGGGAAAGCAGAATGTCCAAAATGTCTCATGGCTAGAAGGGGAAGAACAAGATCCAGTTTGGGGATTAGAAAAGACCTGAACATTTCCTGATCCAAACTTCATGGGAATCTAGAACTTCCATCTATTGTAAGAATGGAAGGTAAGATCAATCTGCAAATGCAAGGAGGCAGCTCCCACCAAGGCTGAGTGAAAAATTCAGCAGACTACTTGGACACATGAAGTACAAGGCTTCTTCTTTTCTGCACACTTTCTGGGTATGGAGCCCTGCTGACCACTCTAAAGCCCTGGCACATCAGGCACATTGTTCCTGTTTACTGGACAGAGGATTATGAGGTCAGTGGATAAGAATAAGAAGCACTCAGAACACCTTAGGCAGAGGAAGTCATTTTTTCACACATTAAGTTAGATAAAGTAGGACTAGAATCACCCCAGTCAGAAGAAGTATATGTTATTCTTTTGGGGGTATAAATTGTGCAGTATTTCACTGTAAGTAAAAATTGTGAGTTCTTCATCAGCATATAACACCAGCTTTGCCTTTATTCAGACAGCCTAAGCAATGCTTTATTGTTCATCTGAGGCTTCTAGGAATGACATAGATAGACTTTGCTGATTGTTGATGAATAGGAAAAATTTTAAACTCCATTGTTTATATGGACATAGTGTGAAAAATTATGTGGCTGCCTATGGATTGGAATAACTGCCATGATAAAAATAAGGAGGGCCCAGGCTCCCCTCTTGAGATGAGTTGCTTTAGAAGTTCCATTTGAATGGGCTGGAAGCTCTGATGCCTCCATGGCTGTAAGGGATAGGCTGCAGGCTTCCTAGGGCTGAAGTCAATGGTCTGGTATGCTCATGATTAGAGACACTTGTTTTCCAAATACACATTGGTGACAAGGAATGAGGCCTAGGTTGTAAGGTGGGTTATGTAAGAGGCTCTCTCTTTCAGATGGAAAACTTCTGAGGCTTCTTTGAACAATGGGAATATTGCCAATGTCTTTTTTTGTGAAAATATGAAAGTGAAAGCCCCTGTTATTCTGATTGAGCAGGTCTGATACCTTCTTTAAGGGAGAGGTTAGAACTCCAGCTCCCTTTAGGCAGTGAGATCCTATAGAGTCCACATGACACCAAATGTTGAATATCTCTGTCTTTCAAAGACAGGATTACACAGAGCTTCCCCATATTCATAATGGAAGGCCATGTCTCTCCCTTGATAAGGAAGAGAAGATGTAATGTCTCCTAGAGATATGGTATGTCTGACTTTTCCTTGGATTGCAGGGAATGATGTGGCCTTCCATTGTGGAATAGGTGCACATACGAGTCCCCATTGGATTGGAAGTATAGGCAATGGCTCTCCTTTGCACATAGCTTCTCTCTTTATCCTACAGTACTTGCATGTTTCAAGTATTTTTCCATAGAATCCAGGTGTCTGTCATTCACTTGGGGATATTATCAAGGTTTGACATGACCATGGGAACCTTCTTCATTTGGAGAGAGCTTGAAGCCTTCTTGGTCTGCAGGATAAGTTTGGGTGGCTCCTTGGGTATAAGGGCAATGCCTTGTTTTTTTTTTTTTGTTTTGTTTTTTTTTCCTAGTAAAAGAAGTATATCTGGGTGTCTCATGGGGAGAGGCAGAATGTCTAAGTTTCTCTTCATGAAACAGTATTTCCCACACACTTCTCTGTAGAGATGGAAAGTGCTATGTTGTCTTGTTCTTTTGGTTTCTGACCCATTTTGTCATATAAAGCATATCTGAGCCCTTTCTTTCATGAAGGGAATGATTTGCAGCACACACATTCTGAATGGGAATTTTGAAAATCTGGTTTGTCAGAGGGGGGCTCTTTTTACTTTTTATTTCAGATTTGGAAGTTGTAGGGCTACCTCAGATAGAGGGAGGACTTCTGTGATACTCCAAATGAGATCTTGAGGATCTGTAAAATCAAATGTAGAAGCAGAAACAGAAAGGCACCCACTGGCCTAAGTTTTAAGTCTTGCACACATTTTTTAAGAAATGGATGTACTTTCCCCCTTTTTGGAAGAATGGCAAA
The DNA here is from genome assembly GCF_030254825.1 of Meriones unguiculatus. NCBI lineage: Eukaryota > Metazoa > Chordata > Mammalia > Rodentia > Muridae > Meriones > Meriones unguiculatus. Next base: position 4,507,521 of record NW_026843711.1, read on the forward strand.
CTCTTGAATCTTCATCTGAATGCACAGATTTTGATGCTGTATACTTCTTCAAATTAGAATGTCTGGTGCCACCTCATGGGGATGGAGATGGTGGACATCTGCAATCTTATTTAGGAGATGTACTAGATCTGAAGGTCAATTCTGATGGTGTTTGGATTGAGACACTCCTTGGTGGAGTTGAGGTAGAACACGATTTCTTTTAGAAATACTTGGGAGATGTGAGCCTTATGCAAAAAGAAAATATTTTAACCTATTGAGTTCTGAAAAAGAATATCTGATAACTCCTTCAGGAAATGACACATTTCTCAAGATTCTTATGGTAGAAATAGAAAGCCTAGGGCTTATTTAGGTATAAGGGGAATGTCCCAGATACTCTTCCTAAGCAGTGAGAGGAATAAATTCTCCCTTTGCACAGATGGACAGTCCCAGAAACCCTGTTGAAAAGGAATGTCCCTCAGTTTCCTGTATAGATTGCCTAAGTTCTAGAGGCTCTAGAATATCCCAGAGTCTTTTGGAGAGCTGCTGATGTTCCCAGAATCTCTTGGTCAGATACAAAAAGTCCCCACATACCTTCATGATATTTCAAATGTCCCTGATTATTTGGCACAGAAGGCACAGTTTCAGAGTCTGTGACACAGATTCTGAAGACTTGCAAGTGGCTTGGGCAGATGATAAAGATTCTAATATCTCTGGAGTAAGTGATAAAGGTTAGAGAATATTCACTGAAGAAGGTGGAAGTCCAAGGGAACCTTGGGCAGATATTGAATTTCTATCATCTCATAGATGATATTTTTAGAGTGCTTTTAGTGATAGTCTTACTTCCCCCAGGGCAGAATCAGAATGTACAAGATCTGCTGAGTCAGAGAATGAATGTCCTAAAACCTCTTGTTTCAAGTAATGTCCTACAGTCTCTTGGGATGACAAGTCGGGATGGGAAATCCCTAGAACAGATGATGAAAGTTCAAGAGATTCTTGTGTTGATATATACAGCTCCTGTTGGTTTGTGTAGTCAATGGCTTTCCTCCATTGTTTTGCTAAGGTGGAATCTTGAAAAATCACCTTTGCACTGGAAGCCATTTTCTGAAAACCTTGATCTGTTAGAGAATGTTTTAAAAGGCCCATTTGAGACTGAGTTGGTTTCACAGCCTCTTGGCCAGATATGTAAGAGTCAAGAGTTTCCTGGAGCAATGTTTCTTGTCCTAGTATCCATTATTCAGATATGAAAGGCCCTACAGCACATTGAGCATTTATCAGTGCCTGTTTAATAGATGCCAAAGTTATTAGAATCCATGAGAAAGAATCTGAAGTTTGGTTAATACCTTGGGAATATGGTAAAGGTTCTGATGTCTTTAGGGTAAATTGGGAAGTACCCAGAGTCCCTTCCAAAGGACCATGTCTCCCTAGAATGCTTAAAGCAGATGGTGTAGGTTCTATAGACCCTGGGCAGATAATCCTGTTTCTAGAGCATCATGGAAAGGTGGTGATGTTATTCTAGTACATATTTCTCCATATTCTGGAATATGGAGAAAGTGCAAGACCTGCTGGATCATATGATGAATGTGTGAAACTACCTGGGCTACAGAAGGCCCTAGAAACTCATGGGAAGTTGTAGACATTTCTGGAAACCTGGATCAGGCTTAGAATATTTTTGTTCTTCTTTTCCTGGTGTGAAAATTTCCAGAGCCCCTTGGGTAGCTAACAAATATCCTGAATACACTTGCTGAGGCATTGAAGCTCTTATAGAACCTAGAGAAGAAATACACAATTCTGGACACATGTGGTCTGAAAAAGCAGATCCTTATGTCCACGGTACTCATGGAGTGGTTCCAGTGAACCTTTTGAGGATGGAGATGACAGGATAGTTTGCAGGAGAGATGTTGATGATCTCTGAATGTTTTGGTTAGAATAAAAAACACACTCATCACCCTGAGCTGATATGGAAATTTTAGAAATCCTGAGAGCATTGGAAATGTTCCTAGAGACCCTATTGAAGGTCTTGGAAAATTAAAAAGCTCCCGGGGAGAACACAAGCTTCCTGATGTCTTTGGTGTAAACTGGGAAGATTCTAGGTACCCTAGGACATGAGGCTGAATTTGAAGAACACCTTGCACAGCTAATGAAGTTCCTAGAGTTTTCTGGGCAGATGATGATGTCTCTTGAGTAACTTGGGAAGATGGTAATGTTTGAAGAATACCCTGGGCACAGAGAGAGAGAGAGAGAGAGAGAGAGAGAGAGAGAGAGAGTCCTTCTCTTGGGACAGATGAGATATGTGCTATAGTACCTTGAGTATAAGAAAGGCCTAGCAACTCCATGGAAGATGTCAAAGATTCTGTAGCACTGTGAACAATTGGTGAATGCCCTGGGGACTTTCATTCTGAGAGCAATTGTCCCACTCTCCTTTAGGTAGATGACAAATTTCTTGCATTCCATTCCTGTGGAGATGGCTGTCCTAGAGTCAGTTGGGCAGGTGTAGACATTTTCACCTGACATTTTGGTAAACAATGTACCAGATTGCTTCATTCCCAGAGACACTTGGGAAGTTGGTGTGTGTTCCAGAGAAATCTGGTGCATTGATGAAGATTCTAGAGACTTTTTTTTAAACATGTGGAGAGTCCTAGATTATTTTGACAGGACAGGGCAGGGCATACCACCTTATAGAAGATTGACACAAAAATTCCTGGAGATCCTGAAGCAGATAGCAAATTTGCTACATGCCATGAGCTAGACAGAGCAGTTTTGAGTTCCACATGGGGAGATGGTGGCAGCAATTTTAATGGCCCTTTGACAAATTGGGAACGTCCCACACTTTTCAGGGAAATTGACCTGAGGCCCAGGTCATCTTAAGTGTATGGCAAAGTTTTGGTATTGCCCTTCACAGCAGGTGAATACTTAAAAGATCCTTGGGCAGATGTGCATGTTCCTTGACTTGGTTCAGATAGGGGAGATCTCTGAGACAATGAGAAAGGTAGATATGCTCCTAAATCCATTTGGGCAGAGGGATAAGATCCTAGAGTTACTGAAGGAGATGGTGAGGTTCCCAAACTCCCTATGGAAGACTTGGATATACCTAGAATGCCACCTGCACTGGTGGAAACCTACAGAGTCCCCTTGGAAGACAGAAGAGGTTTTACAGCTTCTTGAATGGCTAACAAAGTTCTTGAACTAACTTTAACAGATATGGAAATTTCACAAGTCCCTGAGGCAGATGATGTAGTTTCAAGAGTCCCTTGTCCAGATAAAGAGATTACCATGTGCCCTTTTGAATAATTCATATATCCTGGAGTGACTGAAACAGAAATATTTGTATTTTGAACTTTTTGGAAACATGGAAAACACTCAAGATATCCCTGGGAAGAAAATGAAGGTGCTATAGCCCATTGTGCAGATAAAGAAATTGATATATGACCTTTGGAAGTCAGCATAAATTTCGAAGAGTGTGAAGCTGTTCAATCTGTTAGTTGAACTCTTTGGCAAGACTGTAAAGACACAAGAGGATCCTGGCAAGAAAGACAAGTTCCTAGAGTGCCTTGTGTAGGTGTGGATAGACCAAATTTGTCTTCTCTTGATATGGAAAATTACAAACCCTTTGAGATAAAAGTAAGGAACACAAATTTGCCTGCACAGATATGGAAAGTTCTCAGGAACTTCTTCATATCCTACATGGCTTACAGCAGCCTTAGGCTTTTTTGTCCACACCTGGTTGAGATGATGAATATTCTAAAGGATCCCAGGGTTGTGGCAAAGCTTCTAGAGACCTTGGGTTTATTTCAGAGTTTCTTCCTTCTTTTGGCCATGTGGGTATAACCATGAGATAAGGAAGTAGTTGGTGAATGTGCAATGTATTCTGTGAGAAGAGGACTGTGTGTATATGTGGGCAGTCCCAGATTCCATTGTGTAGATATGTGGGGACCTGAAGATCCTTGAGCACAATGAGAAGTTGCTTGACTCCCATGTTCTAATATCATAAATCTCAGAGGCTCAGGAGTACAAGGTTGATATACTGAAGCTGCTACTCTTGATGGAGAAGTCTCCAAATTCTTTCTCCAAGGAGTGATTGTGTATGATTCCTCTGTGTAGACTGTTGTGTTTCTAGGATTCCAGTGGAAGATGACAGGGAATGTTGACATCCTGTGGAAGATCTTGCATGATCCAAAAAGTTCTGGGCAGATAATGTAAGTTCTAAAGGATCAGAAGCAGTGATCAGTGGTGTTGAATCACCAGGATCACGTGCTCAAAGTCCCCTTGACATTACGTTGAATGGTGAAAGCTCTCTAGAACTGGGACTGCAGGAGCCTTTTCCATGGTTCCTCTGACATGTGACTATTGCCCAACATTAAAATGGTTAGGTTGTGATGTTCCCAGATTTTTTGAGGAAAAATCCAAAAGATTAGGATGTTTTGGGGGAATGAAAATGGACCCAGGGTACTCTGTGCACATATGGATATTTCCTGTAGCACACCTACAAATAGGAAACATTCTGCATACTATTGGGAAAATGGAGAAGTTTTATGGAACCTGTTCCTCATGAAGCATATATCCCATTCCCTGGGGGAAATGGAAAAAATCCTAGAGTGTTTTTTGTTCAGATTAGGAAGGGTCAACAAACATCAGAAGACAGGATGTATGCTGAAGAGAATTTTTGACTGACTGACCAGTGCTTTTGGGTTTCTGGGAAGAAACACAAAGTTTTATAACTCCTTGACTTGAGAGTGATGCTGATTCAGGAGTCTACTTTAGAGATACAGATAGTCCCAGAGGCTTTGAGAGGCAAGGAGCATGTTCCACAGGCCCTTCTGCAGCATGAGAGGTTCTCAAATTTCCTTCTGCAGATAAAGAAATTCCCTGAGGACTTCTCTCAGATGGCAAATACACTAAGAGCATCTGAGTAGTTTGGGTAGACACCAGAGGTGCTGGAGTTGACTGCAAAGGTCTCATCTCTGGTTCTGCAGATTGAGAGTGTTACAGTAAAGCTAGTGAAGATGAGAAATTCACTCCAGTGTCAGCAGCATATGGAGAAGAGCCCAGAGTTATTTGTGCAGATTTGCATCTTTTTAAAGTCCCTCCTGCTGGTAAGTGAGATCACAAAGATGCTTGAGTAGACTTCGAAGATAGTGGAAATGTATGTGCTGATGCAGAAAGTCCTGCAACATAGCCATTAATACATTTGAAAATTCCAGTGGTACCTTTTGTAGAACCAGAATCTTCTACAGTGCTCTGGAAAGATGATAACTTTCGAGGAGTCCTCTGAAAAGGTTTGCATGTTTCTAGTGCTTTTGGAGAAGATGTTGAAGTTTGTAGAGACCCATCAGATTGTGCTGTATTCTCCTTTGCTTGGGATGACATGGAATTTTTCAGAGTCTCCTGGGCTGAGCAAAGTTGCTAGAGTCCCTGGAGTACACAGAGGATGTTCCTGAACACAAGGTGGACATAGTGAGTGCTCTTCAAGTCCTGGTGAAGAGAAGGCACATTCCTGAGACTTTTGGCTAGATAGAAATGGTCTCGTAGGCCCTAGTAAAGATGGTGAGTGCTGTACCATATGTTGGGGAGATAGGTAAAATTTCAGAGCCTCCTGGATAGTAGTTAGATATATTAAAGCCTTTTGAACAGACGACACTGTTCTTACAGTACCCTTTTCAGATGTGGCTAATGTTAGAGACGTTTGGATGGATAAGGAAGGTCCCAGAGCTCCTCTCAGAGATGAAAAGGATCTTGGAATTCCTTGTGCCAAAAACGATATTCCCAGAGGCTTTGGATCAGATGGCAAAGTTTTGATGAGCATCTGGGCATTTGGAATAGACCCTTGAGGTCCTGGATTTGATGTCAAATGTCCTATAGACTTCCCTACAGATGTGGAGTCTCCTGATATAGCTTACACAGATAAGAAATGCCTCCCAGTGGCCTGGCCAGATGGAGAAGATCCTAGAGAGTCTTGGGAAGATTTGCACAATTTCAGAGTCCCTTCTGATGATAGGCAATGTCCCACAAGCTCTTAATTAGATTGAGAATATGATGGAGACACTTTGGCAGATGCATATAGTCCCTTACTCTCTGCAGCTGATGGGGATGTGCCTGAAGACTCTCAGATATGTGCAGAATTGTAGAAATTTTCTGGAACTGCTGGATAGCGTGCTGAGAGCTGTGGAGACCCATAACCTTCAACTGACCTTGATGTATGCATAGTAGACTCCAATGACATGCAAAGATTCAGAATCCCTCAGGCTGTTTAAAAAGGTGATAGACAACTGTGTCCAGATTGGAAAGATTGTGCAGATCTTTGGATAAGAAGATGCATATCTTCCAAGTTCTGTACATGACAATGGCAAGGCTCTTCTAGACCCTGGATCACATTGAGATGTTCCCACATCCTATCCCACACTGGCAAAATGGCCCAAGGTACTCTGGGTATGTTTGCATTTTCCCAAACCATATGTGGAATTGCTGAATGTCCTAGAGGGTTTTGGCATGATGACAAAGAACTATGCACAACCAAAATTCTCTCTGCATTTCTGGAAAGTTCCTTAGGCTCTTGAGAAGATAGTAAAGGTTCTTAAGATTGGTGGCTAGACAAGAAAGGTCCAGTAGTCCTTGGAAAATATGCTGAATGTTATACAATATTTTTTGTTGATGGAGAAAGTTTCTGACACTTCCAGTCTCTGGGAAGAAGTCTGGTGTTTTAAAACGTTTTGAGAAGGTGGCCTAGTTTTGACATTGCCTTCTTCAAGTGTGGACCATTTCAGGGAACCTGGGACTGATAATATAGGTCCCACAGCCTCATGGGCATTTGACCAAGATGACAAAGTTCCTTATGCAGGCCATGAAAATTTCAAGGGATCTGGGCAAGTGTTGAAAAATCTAATTTCTCCTGCACAATAACCTCCAGTCTCTGAAGTAGAAACCAAATGTTCTTCAGTTCCCTTTGCAGTTATGGGAGGTACCAATGTATGTTTTGAATTAACGGAAATGGGTCCAGGCATCTGAGTAGATGGTAAAAGTTCTAGGGAACCTTATGCTGGGTCATTCTATTCCAGGGATCTTTTTGAATATAGCCAAGTTCCCATAACTTTTTGAAAATATAGGAGATGGGCTGGATTTGCCTGTTTTAGTGATGAAAGTCCAAGATGTTCTTGGGCATGGGCCCTTTTTCCCTTAGAATTTGGGACATATGGTGGCATTCCCCAAATATCTGAGGTTGAAGACAAATGCTTGTGTGTGCACTGGTTAATCTTGGAGGGTCCCAGGTTCTCTTTGGAAGCTGATGAATGTTGTAAAGACTGTTGGTTTTATGGTGAAGGCTCCAAAGTTTCCTGAGTAGTTATGTGAAATTTGCTAGGGAGCAAATGTTCTAGTTCCCTTGAAATGAGTAATGAATTCTCATGAGATCCTCGGTCATATTGTGAATGTCCTGTAAGTTCTAAGGGAAATATTGAAGGCCATGTAGTCCCTTGGACAGATGGTGAAGTATCCTGAGATTCTACCTTGCATGACAAGTGAGCTAGTTTCTTTTGGAAAGATGCTGGATGTCTCCTTCAATTCTTTCAGCTGTATGTTTGAACATTCCTCTGTTCCTTTCTTTCAGGATGTAATAATTTCCTCTCTGACCACCACAAACTGGCTGCATCTTCCTGTATTTCTATATGGATGTCCATAATCTGTTTTATTATATCTTCCCCTAATTCTTTACCTTTTTTATTTGCTTCCCCCATTAACTTATTCATAAGCATAGATGTAAGGTCATCTTCTTGAATTTCACTTATGTTATTTAGTCTGTCCAGTTCTACTTGCCCCTGGATAACTTGGATCTGGGGATGCCATACTGCTTTGCTTTTTGTTGGTTGTGCTTTTTTCACTGGCCTCTATCCATCTGTCTCAGTTGTTGTCTGTTAATTTCTGGTGCCTGCTGTGTCCTAGGGTTGGGAGAATCCACTTGGTGGGGTTTTGAAGTTATCTTCCTCTTTTTGGGTATGGTCAACTGTGTGGTGGTGCTTCTCAGGTATTGTCAGAGTTCACTTCAGGCTTTGGAACTGTGTGGTAACTGTCTTGTTCAGAAAGGCTCTCCTCTCATCAGGAGAGGTCCTGGTGATGGCTGCCCTCTGCTGGGATTCTTGCTCAGAATTTAGTGAGCAGCATTTTTTGCTCTTAAGGTGTAATTGTTGGGTACAGCCCTCTTGGAGAACTAGGGATTCCCACAGGCAGCAGCTTACACTTCTTGATTTTTATGTGAGTTCTGTGGATATGAATTAAGTCCTCTTGCCTATTCAGCAAGCATTATAGTAATTAACCTTTTCCACAACCCTGAGGACACTTACCTTTGTAGAGACTGAGTCATTGGGTGTGCTTGCTGACAAAATGAAGGTCTCCTGCAGGTTAAATTATTACATTATTATTACTCCAAATCAAATACTTAGATCCAACTCTATTTTAATCTGTGTGTTTGTTTAAATTCTATAGAGAATTCCTAGCTTGATTTATTCAAAAAGGAAACATCGAGACATCATGGAACTTACCAAAGTTTACTGGATTCTGTCCACAAACCCGTGCATTCCAAGAGAGATGTTCTTAGCTGTTACTCCACATGACTTTCTAATCTTCATTCTGACCTTTTCTTTTTGCATGTTGTGTGCCCTTGGCCTCACTGTTCTCTTTCTCTGAAACTCACTTATTCATCTTATTGGCAACTACTAGCACAAAATATCTACAATACACACTATTCTCTTTTCATTGAATTGCTTGGAACTCAGCTATGCTGCCTTTATCTGGATCATTAATTTTCAGCTTGGGCTATACATTTTAGCACTGGTGACCAGTCAAAACCCTGCTGATTTATCAAATCAGAGTCTCCAGGGGTGGGGTGGCCAATAATTGGAAAGTGCAGACAAAGAGAAGCAGCCACTGCTCAAGATCCTCCCACTCCAAAGGCAAATTGCCAGTTTTCCAAAATTTGCTCTATGTGTTTCTTAGAGTAAAATTCCACAGGTGCCTGGAATCCTATCTGGCAACACAACTTGTTTTTTCTAAGGTTTGTAATTGGGTGGCAATTGCACGAGTTGCTGGAATTCTACTCTCTTTAAATTTGACTCCCTTTGGAAGTGAAAGATTCTGTTTGTGGGTAGGCAGAGACAAAGTAGGGCTGTAAGGGCTAGTATATGAAATATCTTTCCAAATGATCATGTATTAATGGCTTGCTCCCCAAGGAAGAGCAAGGAGCTGTGGCTTGCCTGCTGTACATGTGTTGTTTGAGGAGTTTGTCAGAGATTTTTGGTATCTGGTCCACTGGCTGACCAGATACTAAGTGGATTGGTGGCCCTCACATTCACTGGCTGGGAGTCCATGCAGGGTACTATCAAATCCTCCTGGACAAGGGACTCAGGGTTTTGCAACCACATACCATGGACTCAGTTCCTGAAAGGCTGATACCACAGATCAAGGACCTGGAAGTAGCGTACAGCTGGAAGCCTCTGCTGAGGATCAAGGAGCCCTGTTTTGCTGTCTTGTCCCCATGCAGTGAGTTTTGTGCTAAGACACTGGCACTGTGGGCTTGCGCCACTGAGGAGGAGGGAGGCAAGAAATGGGGAAGTGAAAGGAGTTTGAATGTTTTCTACTCCCTGTCCTCAGCGAAGTCAGCTGCTGACATGAATCTAAATTGTATCAGTTCATGTGATGTCCCCTTTTGTTCAGGAAGCCTTGATGTCAATTTTCTGGCTTCAGCTGCCCTTCTGCTCTTCAAATTCTGAGTTTCAGATACCCTGATTCTCAGATAATGTCCAAGCTGATCACCAACATATAGCATTTACCCTCCCACAAATGCCCTTCCATTTATTTAAGAGGAATAAACTGTAGAGCATGTGCTTCCAGGAAGTAATCATTAGCTGCTCTTAATCAGAAGGGATCACTGCCTTGCTTTTCATTAGAGAGCCTATATGATGACTCATTTTGCACCTTAGGCAGATAGGGGGTGAAGTGGTAGGATTGGCAGATGGTTGATGAGAAGGTAAGGTTCAGTGTTGTTCACATGAGCGAGGAAGGGATGGGAGCCTGGCTTATTGATTATAAGATCTAAAGATGGCATGGTTAAGTAAAGCAGGGCCCATGCTCCCCTCTTGAGATGGGCTGCTTTAGAAGTTCCATTTGATTGACCCAGAAGCTCTGATGTTTACTTGTGCTTAAGTGGTATGCTTGAGTGACTTTTTCCTAAGGCAGAATTCAAAGGTCTGTTTTGCTTTTGTTTTCCGGACAAATTTCTGCATACCTTTTGGTCACAAGGGACATTTTTGCAGCCCAGTTTGTTACATGGGTTTTGTAAGAGACCCTCTCTTGTACATTGTAACTTTCTGATTCTGCCTTGAAAATTGGTGGCATTTATGTTTCCCTTTGGTGAGAATTTGAAATTGTGATTCCCAGTTGTTCAAATGGAGAAGGTCTGAGACCTCTTTAAAGAAGAGGTTATAACTCCAGCTCCCTTTTGCAGTGGGATCCTTTGCACATGGAATGGGGCTTTATGTGAATATCTGTGTTGTTCAAGAGCAGAAGGATTATACAGGACAGGGCTCATATACATACTGGAAGGCTGTGACACTCTTAGCAAGAAAGTGATGATCTCATGTCAGCTGGATAAGTTACATGTTTGACTCTTCCTTGGATAGCAGGGAATGATGTGGCCATTTCTTTTGGAATTGGTGCAATTTATGAATCCCCACCAGACAGGAATCAGAGGCCTGGGCACCCCTTTGGCACATGGTATCTTCCTGTCTCTCTTTGACAGAAAGTGAATTTTTAAGCCCTCTATTAAAATCCAGGTATATTTCATTCAATTGGGGTATTGAGCAAAGTTTGACAACACCATGGGGTCTGTCCCATCTGGAGAGGGCTTGAAGTATTCTTGGTCTGCAGGAGAAGTTTCCTTAGGTTTAAGGGCCATGCCTTTTTTTCTCTTCCTGGTGGAAATAGCTTATCTGAGTATCCCATGGGAAGAGGTGGAATGCCTGAGGTCCTCTTAATGAATAGTCCCACATCTTCTTCTGTAGAGTTGGGAGGTGTTATGCTCTCTTGGTCTTTTTGTTTCTGTGCTCTTTTGGTTCTGAATTGAAAGCTTGAAAGTCTCCTTGGTCAGATGGGGACTGTTTCAATTTGGTTCCGGTACATTTGAAATTTCAATTTATATCCTACTCCTTAAATTAAAACTCCAATTTTCCTAGAAATATCATCAGATCACTTGTGTCTTCTTTGTTCCCTCTTTAATTTCTTGATTTTAATGTAACTAAAAATCTTTCAATTTCTAAGCTTCTGTAATTCCTCCTGGTTATGTATTAAGGTAGAAAGATTTGGAGATAGAAACTTCACATAAGTACATTCCTCATTAGCCTTTCTGGGTCAGTGGAGCACACTCAATTTGATCTATTCTAGTTCAATGTATGTACAGACAAATTTCATAATTTTTCTTTACTGATAAATAGGATTTGATAGTATATATGCACCACATTTCCACTCATGGAACATTTATATAGTTTTGGTTTCTTAGCCAATGTAAATAGAGCTGCAATGAAAATGGCTAAGCAATATTCCAGGGAACCAAGATGGTGGCACTGTGAGAGCACCACATTTAAGAAGCAGGACAGCACTCTCTGTGCAGAGACCAGGAGAATGAACTCTGGGCCCTGAAACTACATCAATCATGTTTCCCAGGTGAGGGGAGGCTCCCACGGTGTGGGAATCGGTCAGGTCCACTCACAGCTACCCAGCCAGAACCCAGAAGAAATCCCAGGTAACACAGGCTCTGTGTCTCTGGGATGGAGCCACAAGCATGCGTGTCCCAATCACTTTCCCAGGCTGATCCATGGGCACAAGGGTGCCTGAGACTGGGAGTCCCAGTCGCAAGAAAACCCCACGGGGAAGCAAAGTTGCCAGTCTGATCACGGGTCATGCAGTCTTTCCCCGGAAGGTCTCTAAGACGGCGGGTACCCACCACCAACACAACTGAGCTCCTGCCGCGCAGAGAGCTGCATGCTCTGCTCAGTGGTGCAGACAAGCTGTGCGCCCCAGTACAACAGGGACTGGGAACCACTGTCCAGAGAGGACCCCACAGGGAAGGAAGAAACCGTGCTGCTGGGGTCACCTAGGGAAAGTCTAGCAGGCTGCAGATCGCAAACAGGTGAGTACGCCCAGCCATCCCAGATCTGGGCCCAAAAAGGGAGAACAGAGTGATTGGAAACTCAGCTCCCGCAGACTAGCAGGCAGGCACATGCTCCACCAGCCCAGAGGCCTGCTCTGTATCAACTACACCTTACAGGCAGAACTGTGCGCCCCAAGACAACAGAGCAGTACTCACCCGCCACAGATTACCTCTTGGATTCTGGGGCACAGAGCCTCAACCTCAGACCTACAAAAGACTGGGAACCCTGAGATCAACCCCCAGATACTGCTCCAAGGGGCAACCAGTTATCCCTAACAAAACCGACCAAACCACGGGACACACAGGTTACAGCAGTTGATCACTAAATTTACAGCAAGAAACCCAGAAGGAAGGCAGCTGTCTCCAGGACTTCTCCCAGTGAGAGGAGAGTCCTCTTGTCTAATCAGGACCACAGTTACTACCCAGGCCTCTATGCCTGAGGTGAGCTGTAGCAACTCCTGAAAAACATCAGACATCCAGTGACTATACCCAAAAAGCTGGGAAGGCTTCCTTCAGGAAAAACTATCTTCCTACCAAGGGATTCTCTCCACTACAAGAGTCGAGGAACAACCAGAAACTAAATTCAAACAACTAAGATAGCCCAATGGGTAGAGGACAGCGTAAAAGTTCAACCAACAAAAGCCAGAGCAATATGGCATCTCCAAAACCCAGATATCCAGGGGAAAATAGCCCTAGACATCCCAGCATAAATGAAATTCAAGGAGAAGACCTAACATCTCTGCTCATGAAGAAGATAACAGAGGAAACAAAATATGAAAAGAATTAGAGGAAAATAAAAACAAACAGATCATGGCTAATCTTAAAGAAATGGAGGAAATTAAAGACAAGGAGATTATGGCCATCCGTGAAGAAATAAATACAGGAAGCTGCAGCCAAACAGTCTGTGGCCTTTAGAGAGGAAATGCTTAAATCACTGAATGAAATAAAAGAAACAGTGGATTGTTCAAACAAACAGCTGAAGGAATTGATGGAAAAACATGAAAATACAGTCATACAGGGGAAGGAAACCAACAAAATAGCTCAAGACCTGAAGATAGAATTGGAAAAAATAAAAAAAAAAACAAATGGAAGAAATTGTGGAGAGAAAGAACTTAGGGAAGAAAGCAGGAACTACAGAGGTTAGCATAACCAATAGGCTACAAGAAATGGAAGAAAGAATCTCAGGTGTGGAAGATACAAAGAAAGAAATAGATGTATCTGTCAAAGAAAATGTTAAATCTAAAAATTTTCTGACAGAGAGAGTCCAAGAAATTCAAGAAAACAGAAAAAGACAAAACCTAAGAATAATAGGAATAGAGGAAAAAGAAGATTACCTGCACCAAGGCTCAGAAAATATTTTCAACAAAATCATTGAAGAAAATTCCTCCAACTTAAAGGAGAGGCCAATAAGAATACAAGAGGCCTATAGAACACCCAATAAATTAGATCAGAAAGAAAATCCTCAGGCCACATAATAATCAAAACCGTAAGTATACAGAACAAAGAAAAAAATACTAAAAGGTGCAAGAAAAAAAGGCCAAGTAACATATAATGGCAAACCCATTAGAATCACACCTGACTTTTCAACAGAGACTATGAAAGCCAGAAGGGACTGGACTGATATCATGCAGACCCTAAGAGAACCCAGATGTCAGCCGAGGCTACTATACCCTGCAAAACTCTCAGTCCTCATAGACGGAGAAAACAAGATAATGACAAAAACAAATTTCAACAATACCTACAAACAAATACAGCATTACAAAAGACACTGGAAGGGAAAATACAACCCAAGAAAGCTAGCTACCTTCAAGAAAACACAGGAAATAAATAACCACACTACAGTAAAACAAAAAGCAACCAAGCACACAACCGTATGACCATAGCCAACATAAAATTCAAAGGATCTAACAGGCACTGGTCATTAATCTCTCTCAATATCAATGGATTTAATTCTCCAATAAAAAGACACAGACTAACAGAATGGATGCGTAAAGAAAACCCAGCAATCTGTTGTATACAAGAAACACATCTAAGTCACAAAGATAGACATTACCTGAGGGTAAAGGGATGGAAGACGGCTTTTCAAGCAAATGGACCCAAGAAGCAAGCAGGAGTAGCCATTCTAATATCTGATAAAATAGTCTTTCAACTAAAATTAATCAAAAGAGATGGGAAAGGACACTTCATACTCATCAAGGGAAAATTCCACCAAGAAGACATCACAATCCTGAACATCTATGCCCCAAATACAAGGGCACCCACATTTGTGAAAGAAACATTGATAAAACTTAAACCACATATAGATCCCTACACACTAATAGTGGGAGACTTCAACACCCCACTCCCAACGAAGGACAGGTCAACAAATCAGAAATTAAACAAAGAAACAATATCTCTAAAAGAGGTCATGAATCAAATGGACCTAACAGCCATTTAAAAAACTTTATACCCAAACACAAAAGAATTTACCTTCTTCTCAGCACCTTATGGAACCTTCTCCAAAATAGACCACATAGTTGGTCACAAAGCAAGTCTCAACAGATACAAGAAGATTGAAATAATCCCTTGTATCCTGTCTGATCACTATGGAATAAAGCTGGTCCTCAGTAACAACAGAAATAGCAAAAAGGATACACATACATGGAAACTGAACAACTTGCTACTAAAAGACAGCTGGGTCTTTATTTCTTCCCTGAGGTAGAAATAAAGAAATTAAAATCTTCCTAGAACTCAATGAAAATGAAGACACAATATACCCAAACTTGTGGGACAAAATGAAAGCAGTGCTAAGAGGAAAATTCATAGCACTAAGTGCCTTCAAGAGGAAATTTGAGACAGCGCATTCAGGCAACTTAATGGCTCACTTAAAAACCCTAGAAAAAGAAGAAGCAGACACACCAAGAAGGAGCAGATGGCTGGAAATAATCAAACTCAGGGCTGAAATCAAACAATTAGAAAAAAATAAAACAATTCAAAGAATCAAGGAAACCAAGAGTTGGTTCTTTGAGAAAATCAATAAGATAGACAAACCCTTAGCCAAGCTAACAAAAGGCAGTGAGACACCATCCAAATCAACAAAATCAGAAATGAAAAGGGGTACATAACTACAGACACTGAGGAAATTCAAACAATCATTAAGACTTACTTCAAAAGTCTATATGCAAGACTAGAGGTCTGATCTCTGATATCAGACCTCTACTCTTGCCTGATGCGTCTAAAACAAAAAGGGGGAAATATAGAGAGCTGCGGAATGCTATGCCTTAAAGATGGAGGTGGTTTCTGCCTTCCACCTTCCTGATGGTGAGTGCTCTCTGTCACGAACAATTCCACATTTGGCTAAGGCTGAGGATCTGGCTTGCTTCCATGTATGTAGACCTATCTGCATTGTCCACGTGGCATGCCTGGGTTGGCTACCCAGAGGCTATTTAAGCTGTGGGCTGGCTTTCCCCAGGGTCCAAGGATTGTTCAAGGTTCCTGAATAAACTGCATTGAAAAAAAAATTCTATATGCAACAAAATTTGAAAATTTAAAAGAAATGGACAATTTTCCTGATCGATTTCACTTACGAAAGCTAAATCAGGACCAGGTAAATCATTTAAATAGTCCTATATCCCCCAAGGAAATAGAAGTAGTCATCAAAAGTTTCCCATCCAAAAAACACCCAGGACCAGTGCAGAATTCTACCAAACATTCAAAAAAGAGCTAACTCCAGTTTTCTTCAAATTATTCCACAAAATCAAAACAGAAGCAACATTACCAAAGTCATTCTATGAAGCCACAGTCACCTTGGTACCTAAACCACATAAAGACCCAACAAAAAAAAGAGAACTTCAGGCCAATCTCCCTTATGAATATTGATGCAAAAATACTCAACAAAATACTCGCTAACCGGACACAAGAACACATCAAAGATATCATCCACCATGACCAAGTAGGCTTCATCCCAGGTATGCAGTGGGGTTCAATATATGGAAATCCATCAATGTGATCCACCATATTAACAAACTGAAAGGAAAAAAAAAAACACATGATAATCTCCCTAGATGCTGAAAAACATTTGATAAAATCCAACATTCATTCCACAAGGAGAGCAACAGAACAAGAGAATTTGAACACAAGGAACTTCCCAGAGACTCATACTCCAACCAAGGACTATTCATGGAGATAACCCAGAACCCCTGCACAGATGTAGCCCAGGGCAGTCCAGAGTCCAATTGGGTTACATAGTAATGTGAAGAGGGACTGCCTCTGACATAATCTGATTGGCCTGCTCTTTGATCACCTCCCTCTGGGGGGGAGCAACCTTACCAGGCCATAGTAGAGGACAATGCAGCCACTTTTGATGTGAACTGATGGACTAAGATCAGAAAGGAGATGAGAACCTCCCCTATCAGTGGACTTGGGGAGTGGAATGCATGCAGACGGAGCAGAGAGGGTGGGACTGGGAGGGGAGGAGGGAGTGGCTTATGGGGGGATGCAGAATGAATAAAGTGTAATTGATGAAAAATTTAAAGAAAGGGAAAAAATGATTTAAGATCCTTAAAGGATTTTCAAAAGTGGAGGAAAACATGGAGTTAGTCAATTTACATGAAGCATGTCTTGCCCCTGCGGCAATGGTCTCCTGAACCTACTCAGACATTGGACACCACCACGGCTAGTTCTAGAACTGATGCAAGATGTTCCAACTAGGGGGTTAAGGCTTCTCGGAATATTTCCTATAAGCCCATACCTGTTTGTTTATATCCCCCATTTTTTATTTATTATTAGCCAGATAGAGCGAAGTAATTGCGGTGATGATACTTGCTTTTTTGCCCAATGCTGGAATGCTAGTGAATTTAGGTATGCCCTGGTTACTCGCATGCCTCGCTGGGTGCCTGTGCCCATTGATGCCCCTCACGCTATGACTCTCTTCAGACAGAAATGGGATCTTGGAACTACAGCCGCCATTGTTACTGCCATCTCATTGGCGGCTGTTGGAGCTACCACTGTGGCATTAGCCATGAGTCATACTGTTCAGATTGCTCAGACCCTGAATAATCTTTTAGCCAATCTAGCTCATGCCTTAGATGTACAAAAAGGAATTAATGCTCAAGTAAAAGGAGGCTTGATGGTGTTCAATCAGAGGATTGACCTTGTGCAGGAACAAATTGATACCCTATGGCAAATCGCTCAACTTGGCTGTAAATGAAAGCATGCTGGACTTCGTGTCACTAGTATACAACATGAGAGTTTTTCCTGTGCTGCAAATCTGTCTAAACAATTGTCTAGCTATATTTTAGGTAATTGGACTGCAGAATTCGATACTACGATGGAGCAGCTGAGAGTGGCCATTGTTATGGAAAATTCTACCAGAGTGGACGCAGGACTAGCCACAGCATTATCATCATGGATTGCTGCAGCCATGAATCATCTGAAGGAATGGGCGGGCATGGGAGCATTAGCAGGCCTTCTGGTGTTGGTCTCCTTGGTTTGCCTGTGGTGTATATGCAAGATTAGCGTCACACAACATTGTAATGCATCCATGATCATTCAGGCCTTTACAGCCATTGAAGCAGGACAGTCTCCCCAAGCATGGTTGGCTACCATAAAAAGCTAAAATGTTATGCTCAGGATGAGAGGCTAAGCACTGCACTCAGGGTCAGCTGCTTTCGACCCAGAGAAGAGCATGTCTGATTGCATGCGTGTTGATGCCCCAGGTCCCGCCTCTGAGAAAAAGGTATTGGACGGGTCTGATGTTCTTTGGGTGTATGACACGTAAATGAACATTGGTACAAAGTCCCAATTTATTTCTAATATCAGAGATCAGACCTCTACTCTTGCCTGATGCGTCTAAAACAAAAAGGGGGAACTGTAGAGAGATGCGTAATGTCACGCCTTAAAGATGGAGCTGGTTTCTGCCTTCCACCTTCCCGATGGTGAGTGCTCTCTGTCACAAACAACTCCATATTTGGCTAAGGCTGAGGATCTGGCTTGCTTCCATGTATGTGGATTTATCTGCATTGCCCACGAGACACACTGGGGTTGGCTACTGAAAGGCTATTTAAGCTGTGGGCTGGCTTTCCCCAGGGTCAGATGATTGTTCAAGGTTCCTGAATAAACTGCATTGAACAAAAAAAAAAAAAAAAAGAAAAAAAAAAGAAAATGGCTAAGCAAATCTCTATGTGAAAGGATGGTAAGACCTTTGGGTATATGCCAAAGAATACTATAACTGGGTCATCTGTAAGATTTGTTTTTTGCTTTTCAGAATATTCTGCACTGATTTCCAGAGTGTCTCTATGAGTTTTCCTTCCTAACAACAGTGAGCAAAGGTTCCCTCTACTTAATATCTCCTCTGCCCCCACCTCAGTATTCCCTAATATTGCAACATTATAACCATGCAACACCCTATGACATACCTATCCAAATGATTGAACTCTGTTGCCTCATGTTTGGCCTCATTTCTCAATGCTGGGGTGGGTACTGCTAGTCTAAAAAAACAAAGAATGGAAATCTGTGTTAAGATCTTACACACAACATCCCAAAATTTATTTCAAGTTTTCATCTGGGAACACTAGGCCACTAACTCAGTAATGACTATATGACCAGTACCAGGACACCTTACTGGACCACCCTGATATCCAATTTCAAAAACCCACTGCCTTCAATCCTACTCCCTTCTTGCCTGTTGATGGCCTAAAGGTTTACATTGATGAGTGTCATTAGATGCCAATGGGGCCTACTGATATTATGTGATATATCCAACATGGGGCTGCCAAAGATGCTGTGGTTAAAAAGAAATGGATAGCTCAAACACACAGGTAGAGGGAGGACACCAAAGAGCAAGGGCTTTCTCCAAGAAACAGATGGTAGGACAGTAGGAAACATACTGCACTCAAGCATCTGGATCCAGAAACTTATAGTCATCTTGACCTTTGCCCACTCATGCACACCTCCAAGGTTTTGTTGTACTGGAAAAGGATATATCTGGGAATTTATCTTTTGAGATAGGAATATAGAGTTAACAGTTATATGCATGCCCTGTGGCCGCCCTTCCTAATTGCCAGAAATGGACTTTTCCATTGCAAAACTTGGGGTTGTTAAGCTGATGCTCTTGAAAAACATAGAAATGAATATATGAACATTCAACCCCTATATTAACTAACCAGACTGTCTGCCAAAGACAACACTCACTGTCACTGAGGGCAGCCCAACACTAAAGAATTAATAAAGAAATGAAAACTAGAGGATTTATAATGCGATGAAGAGGACTTATAAGTGGATGAAAACTGGCTAATTTTCAAAATTTATAACTCAGTTGTTCTGCCTTATGAATTAATTTATAAGGATAACAGCAATATTACCCAATCTCTTAGACTACTTTGTGGGCATGTACTAAACATGTGTTTTGATGTTTTCTTAACTGCATAGATAGGGTGGTTAAGAGACCAGAAGTATCAACATGTTGGTTATATTTTCTTGAGGAAGTGGTCCTACAAAAACGGAAGAGGCTTAGGCATACTACTTTTGAAATAAAGAAAATTATGTTGTGGTTTGGGAAAGAAAACCTGTTGTTCCTATGTTAAGTGCAAAGCAAAATATTATTAATAATAACAATAATAATAATGATGAAAATAATATATCTTGCCATGGTTGGAAACAACAACAGACTCCAAGGGAGCAAGAGAAAGGCTTTATTAAATAATCACAACAGTCTATGCTCTTTTGGTTCCCTGGCTACTTACTTTGCTGTCATACTACTTGGGACTTTAATTCAAATTCTGATTAAATTATTGGTCAGGTCCTGCTATTTAAACTCTCTATCTAATTGTACATTGATTCATTAAAATAGTTGTTCGTAGAAACAAACACAAATTTATTTATTTATTTATTTATTTATTTATTTACTTACTTACTAATTATTTATTTCACTTTACATCTTGGTGGCAGCCACTTCCCTATTCTCCTCCTGATTCTTCCTTTCCTCTTCCTCATATCCATCCTCTCCTTCTCCACAATAAGAAGAACCTACTCTGTGTACCCCCACCAGCATATCAAGACACATCAGGAATGATATCCTCTTCTCCACTGTGGCTTGTAGAAAAAGATCAACGAGGGGTAAGTTATTGAAGAATAGGCAACAGAGTTCTTGTTAGTCAAACTCACACCTATTTAAAGCATCATGATTTCATGATTGGCTTTTCCAGTAGGGAGTGTAAAAAGGACTCCCAAACCTTCAGTAGGCCTTTTATTCAACCTTTCTCCCTTGGTATTCCATTTTATTGTTGCTTATGATGATGATGATGCTCTTCACCACTCTACACTGAGGTAAGACAGATGAAATGTCATGGTTTTCTTTAATTGCATTCCCCTAATTACTGATGGCAAGGAACATATTTTACATTATTCTTAAGTATTTTTTTCATCAAGTGACATTTTTGTTCATATTCCTGGTTCATATTTTTTTTAGATCTTTTTAGATCAGATTTACATTTATCCTTTACATTTCTCCTGATGAAAATCCCATATACTACTCCTGAAACACCTTTAAAATTATAGGCACAACTTTTTTTTTCATCATTTATTTATTTATTTATTTATCTATCTATCTATTTATTTATTTTTTCAATGCAGTTTATTCAGGAACCTTGAACAATCATCTGACCCTGGGGAAAGCCAGCCCACAGCTTAAATAGCCTCTGGGTAGCCAACCCCAGCATGCCACGTGGGCAGTGCAGATAGGTCCACATACATGGAAGCAAGCCAGATCCTCAGCCTTAGCCAAATGTGGAGTTGTTTGTGACAGAGAGCACTCACCATCGGGAAGGTGGAAGGTGGAAACCAGCTCCATCTTTAAGGTGCAGCATTATGCATCTCTCTACAGTTCCCCCTTTTTGTTTTAGATGCATCAGGAAGAGTAGAGGTCTGTAAAAAAAAACTTTTTAATTACATAATTATTTTTATAATCATTACACTTTATTAAAATTACATACCAGCTGTAGCAACCTCAATCATTCTGTCCCCATTCCAGAGTACCTCCCTTGTCTCCTGCCATGCCCTTCTCCATGTTCACTGATGGGGGAGGTGCTCCTCTACTTCTGTCTGACCCTAGCATATCAAGTCTCATCAGGAATGGCTACATTGTCCTCCTCTGTAGCCTGACAGGGATGCTCTGTCTTCTTAGCATGTAATTAAAGAGTCAGCAACAAAGTTCATGTCAGGGTCAGTCCCTGTTCCCATTACTAGGGAACCAACTTGGATTTTGAGCCATGGGCTACCTCAGAGCTGGGGTTATAGGTGATAACCATGAATGGGCCTTGGTTGGAGTATCAGTTTCAGAAAAGACCTCTATACAAAGGTTTTTTGTTGTTGTTGTTGTTCTTTTGCTCCCCTAGTGGTGTTACTGTCCTCTCTGTTACTATATCCCTCAATTCTTTTAAGGTTTTCTGTACTCTGCCCAAAGATTGGTTATGAGTCTCAGCATCTTCTCTTGTACAGTGCTGGGTAGAGCATACCTCTGTGGTACACACCTTTCCTGTTTTTTCTTCTTCCTATGACCATCCAATTTTTCTTATGAGTGTTGATTGATCACCTTACCTTGGGTAGTCCTTCTTTCTTAGCATCTTTATGTGGACTGATATTACTATGTTTATCCTGCATTATATGCCTAGTTTCCTCTTATGAGTAAGTATATATTGTTTGTCTGTTTCTGCTTCTGGGATACCTCACTAAGAATGAGCTTTTCTAGACCATACATTTTCCCTGAAATATTCATTATTTTTTTTAATTGCTGAGTAGTATTCTACTGAGAAAATGTACCACCATTTCTGTATTCTTTCCTCCAATGAGGGAGATATGTTTTCTATCCTACTTCTGGCTATTAATGAATAACGCTACTATGAACTTGTTTGAGCAAGTATCCTTGTTGTATACTTGAGCACATATTGGATATATGCCTATGAGTTATATAGCTGGATCTTGAGGAATTGCTATTTATGATGGTCTAAGAAATCACCAGACTGATTTCAAAAGTAGTTTTACAAGATGACATTCCAACCAGTAATGAAGGGGGGTTTTCCTTTCTCCATATCTTCTCAGTATTGTCACTTGATATTTTTTAACATGACATTTAGGTATTTTGCTGTTTTTTTTTAATGTCAGTCTCTATTCTGGATGTAAATCCTTTTTTCTTATAAATACCTAGAAGAGAATCATCCACATTCTATCTGATTTCATTTCTCCAGGATGGCTATTTACTTCACTGTACATAAACTAAAATACTTTCATGAAGTTCCACATGTCAGCACTAATTTTGTGATACATCTGGTCCTTTTCCCGAAAAGCCATTTCACTATGGGGTTTTCAGCAGAGAAAACTACTTGTACATAGATTTAAGATGATAGAAAGTCTCTTGTAGCTGGCTGTCAACTACACTAGGTTTTTAGAATTTCTTTTCTCAGGATGAATGATTAAGCAAATGCCCATGTGCACACTTGGCATACTTAAGTCTAGCCATTGTTTACAGAAGAAGAATCTTGTTGGTTTGTTTGACTTCTTTTTGTCTGATTACCAGAAAATCTATCATATACACATGGGTAAAGCTTTCTCAACCCACAGGAAGTGTTCCTTCCCTCTAGGACCAAGCCTTCAGAATCTCCCCTCTATATTGCCCAGAATTTCTGTGCTGTAAATTAGAAGAAGATGACTCTCACTGTTGCTTGGAGACACTACCACCACTTCAAGCCTATTTTCCCTCACTAACAAGCATCCTAGAAGATCCATGCTAGTGTATGAAACAGAGTTTCCTTGAGTTAGGCCTGATCTGAGTTTAAAAACGTTTCATAGAAGCAAGATCCAAGGCTAGAATATGCCACAAATCATAGTGATACCATGCTATTCATCAGAGAGGTTAAGACACATATATATTAAGTCACAAACATGCCTGAATAAACATAAACCATGCAGCTACATTTGCTGATTTTGAGTAATTGAGACCTACTTGGTTTTTTCCTACAGAATCAATTGTTCTTTGTGTCTACTCTGAGATGTGTCCCCTAAATTCCATAGTCTATACCCACTGTGGCCTTTCCTCTTGACTCTCTGGGGCATAGCTTGATGTTCAGAAACAAAGAGCTTATATTAGACACACATGAACATATTAAAATACACATATACATAAGAATGCACACAGACATGCAGGCACAAGGACATATATATATAATATACATATATATATATAATGTGTATACAGTTTCCTGTATATATTCACATGAATACTGCTTATTGTGTAAATACTGTTTAAAATATTTACATTTGTCAACTAGAATTACATAACGGTATGTCTTTGAAACAAAGGGGAAGAAGATAGGCATTCATTGTGTTTTCGAAATAAGCCAAAAAATGTGAAAACTTTAAACTTTGGTTGCTAGTTTGAATACCAGTAGATGAATCTTGGAACAACATTCCAAGAGCGTGGTAGGATGTGCTAGACTTCACAACCAGAACTTTAGCATTCAAACACAAAGGTCTGTACACTTAAAATGGGACCACTTCAGTAATGATGAATGCCATGATCATGATGATGGCTGTTCCAGGCTGTTTTTGCTGTTTTTGACCTAAACCTGAGGAAATGAATATTATATTCTCATTAAGGAAAATGCCCAGATCTTTGGTGACATTGTGTAAATATGGGTTCTTTTTTAGCATAGTGAAATAGTATGATACCTGCTAGATCAGAAGGTAAAATAGGCTCCCTTTGGATAATGCTGTTACTAGGGAGACACCACAAACTTAAAAAGGAAGGGCTGAAGTTCCCTTGATTAGAAGTAGTGGTTTTGAAAATCCAAGTAGTGAGAATAATTGTAAGAAACACTTGGTTAATGTGGGCACAATGGAAGGACTCAAGGTTAAATGGTAAATGTCCCCAAAACTACTCAGAGAATTAGTGAGAGACTAGATCATTGGGTCAGAGGTGAGAGTTCTCAGGCTTGTCAACAGACAAGGTGAAGAAATGAAACTCCAAGAGCCATGGAGAAAGCCGAAGGATCTCATGGTTACAGGGGAAATATTTGAAATCCCCTTGCAGAATGGAGGTAAGCATGTTACAGTTAAACTAGCATGTTGAGTTTGGTAGTATTGGAAATTGCAAACTGTCTCCCTCACATGAGGTCAGTGTCCCAATCTACCTCTTGCAGTAGATATCATTGCAGTACTGTCTTATCAAATTCCAGCTCCTCATCAGGAACTAGAATGTCTCTGTGCTGTAGTGAAAGTGGTGCTAGGTCAGGCAGGACTCTGAGTATTTGTTGAAAAGTCTGGATGAAATTCCAGTGCTGGTTTTCCTTCCAAAGCATATGTTCAGCTGCTCTGGAATTGTTGTGAATGATGGAGACAACATCATTTTGCTTTCTGTCTTGAAGCAGGGATCTGTGTTTATGGGCTCTACTTGCTACTCTTGGACTTTGGTACTTTAAGGCTGCGTTTCTGGAGATCCCTTTAGGTGAAGAAAAATTCTAGGGCCTCAAGTTGAGTTGGGGAATATATGAGTGCTGTGAAACAGAGGAATACAGTGTGAGGAGCCCCTCCTTGGTCAATAACGCATCCTGGAAGAACACCTGGATAAATGAGGAGATATGTGTTCTCTTGGAAAAGCAGAGACAGTAGATTGATAGTCCATGGTTCACAACAGAAGGATCTGACCCATGATTACATTGTTCCAGTATTCAACTTTCATGGAGGCATATTTAGAAGGTCTGAAAGACTTTGGATATTGAGGAAGGAAGTTATCTTTTTAGCACATGAAGGTCAAAAATCCCAGTGCTCAAACAAGGAATTTTTGGGGAATACAAGGGCAGTGGGGATAGTTTAAAATCTGCTTCACGAAAGAGGATACATTTGGGTATCTGATTTCTTTGGGCAGGTGCTTTAAATCCAAATTCCATGTAGACACAAGAGGAATTTTTTCTCTGTGGACAGGTAATAGATATAAGAAAATCTAAAGCAAATTGATGAGCGAGTAGCTAGATATAAGAAAATCTAAAGCAAATTGATGAGCAAGTAGCTACCCAGAATTTCATGAAATTGCCTCAGCATCTCTATGTCATATACCTGCAGCCGTACTGAGCAAAAGCTGAGGATTGATTGATACCTTGAGAATATATACTGCTCCTGACACTCTCTGCTTCATTAGCTCCAAAATCAAAATCACAATCTATACTACACAACTTCTGAATGTCTGTGACAGGCATGGCAGTCGTTTTAGAAGTCTTTTAAGACTCTGCAGTTCAGGAGTCTTTGGATCTGTGTTTTCCTCCAATATATGTCCACCCACACATTCCTATGCATGTAGCAAGGAAGGTATCTGTCTAAGGTACCAGAATGAAGACAGAATTTATGCTTATCTTGGTATTTTGTAGTTTGAGATCTCATTCTTGTATGTTCTGACACCACTTTGTACAAAACAATAATTTTCTGGAGACTCTAATTTAAAATATTAACTATAAAATCACCTGGGCATATGTTGAATAAGTAGGGTTTCCTTGCTAACACTACCAATTCTGTAGCACTCTTGATTGTAAATGCCTACATCACTTTATGGAACATTGGGAAAGGGCCTGGGCACATTTGGAAAGAATAGATCAGGTATGCCCTTCTTCAAAGAAGTAATGTGGCAGTATCCATTTGAATACTGTAAAATACTGAAACAAGCAGGTCATAAGCAGAATTTCTGAGATATTTTGTGCAAATTTGATCTACATATCTCTGGGTGAGGCTTAAAACCTTTGGCTATGCTATGTTCAATAAAAAAAGAAAAACATTTTCCTATGAGAAAAACATAAAAACCTTGTTGTGCAGAGGAAGTTATGGTACTGCATGATCACCTTCCAATGCTAGAGTATCCACATATTTTATGGACTTTGTGGAAGGCCTGGTAACAAGTGTTGCATTTTTCAAAGTGTTGAACGGTTACTTTTGGTCCAAAAATGCCTTTGGTCAATTAAATAAGGCCACGGCCAATTTCTTCAGAATGGTAGTGGCTAACGCTGTATGAAACAGGAAGAAGGTTGGAAAGAATCATATACAGATAGAAATAGAGCAGCCATATATAGTCAGTAAAGCAAGATCTGTAGAAACATTAACAAGAGATGGTAGGCCTGACATTTCCCTTGCGAAAAGCAGAATATTTTAAGAACTATTTGGGTAGGAGTAGATTTTCCAGCCCTCTAGACAGAGGGAACAAGACAAAGTCTTTCTAAATAGAAGAGTAGTATGTGAGGAACCCACAGCCTGAGGGAGAGGCATGTAAGCAACTTTATGAAAGGAGACATTTTTATAACTCTTGGCTATGGTGCAAATTTAAGGAGTACTGAAAAAGTAGTATTTCCCTTTCATATGAGGTGTGGATATTAAAACCTGTTATGTAGCAGTATAATGTTCGAGCCTCCTTAATCTCAAAGAGAGCAATTTTTTGACAATCTTTTTATTACTTGAGTTGTAGTTTGGGACCTGAAATCAAGCTTTCTCAATCTTATGGCTGATATATTGTTCCAACTTGGTTACAGATGGTACAGTGGACATATCATGCAGAGAAAATGATGTTCTAAAGCAATGGTGCTCAGGAGTAGAAGACTGAAGCAGATTTAGAGTAGCAAATTAACAAAGTCACAAAACCCTTAACCTTATGGATAACAAATAACCCCAGCCTAATTTGTGTAGTGGAAGAAAAACTACATAATATTTAACATCTTCAGTCATACCTGGGTAAGCCTAATGGCAATCCTATTATTATTCCTGAGTCAGGACTGTCAGCCTCCAATGGCTCTTGAAGCTTATCATCAGATACATGTCTATATGCATGCAGGATGGTACCTCTTCATTTTGATGACTAGAACAAAGAACAGATGATCTAAGTTTCAGGCTCTTTGGAATCAGAGCATAGTGTACTGGAATTCTGTGAGTTATGAAAGAATTTTGCTCTGGGCCATGGATAGAGGGAAAGGATGAAGGAGGCTCACCATCAGAGGGGTATATTAGAAGCCAACATGAATGTGGTGAATGATCTATGGGACTGTTGATATTGTTCTCCTTGATTAAAAGGAAAATTCTGAGATTCCTTTAGTAAAACACAGGCATTCTCAAGATTCATCATACACACAGAGAGAAGGTCTGGGCTATATATTACTACTAAGAGAAGAATAGTATGTAGGCCACTATCACCAAAGTCATTATCTTATGTCCCTTGAACAAAGGAGGGTTGATTTGAGATACCTTTAGAACAGACACAGTTCAAAAAGCCTATATCTCTAGGTGAAAGTTTTGGGTGGCATCCTGAACTACCTGGCTTTGAATGAAAATGCCTGGCCATGTGTAACAGAAGAGCAATATCTAGCCTCAACATGGTCCAAGAAGAAAAGTCCTAGATAATCATGGTTAGTGGGAGGATGATATGATATTACATTATTTACTTCCAACTCTTCTCACTATTTCCCACTATCCATATGTTGCATAGACTTGGGTGACAAGTTTAAGAAGCAATAAGAACACTCTTATCAGAAAATAAGTGGTTGTCTGAATTGTTATGCTCCTTCAAGTGTGTATTCATCTGTTCAAATCTATAAAATGATGATGAGAACTTTGATTTTCTGACAACCAACTGCTAGGCATTGGCATGCATGTTAGCTTTAGATTTCGATATTAGGTCTTCTGACCTACACCCAAAATTCTGTGAGTCAATTGGTTGCAATGCTGTTTGCCTGGCCATGGTGATCAGAGGGATTGGAACTACCCTGATAGACATTTAAAATTCAAGTGTAAGTTGTCCTTGGAAAGAAGATACACTTGTTGCTTCAATGGCCAGAGGCTACATCTATAACAATCTATGAGAATAGATTGCAATAATGAGAACCTCTAAGACAAAGTGGTTCTTTGTTCATCACTGAGACATGGGGCTAAAACTCTTAGGCAGGAATAAAAACTCTATAGCTGTTGTTTTGAAGGAGGTCATCATAGTTTCCTTTTGCAATACACTGGACTACATGTGAATGCAACTGATTCTTACTTCTACAGAAAGAGTGGTAAATGGCTTAATTGTTCTGAGGTCATATTTATCAGAAGGGAAATGAGTTAATCCTCTGAGGGTCTTTCTGTAAAATGCATACTTGATACAAAGTTGTATGCCTTTTCTAAGGACTGAGGTCTGCCATTCAATTCAGGGAAGTAAAAGAAGTAAGGTAATTTAGGAATAGAGGAAGAACTGGGCCCCCTATGAAAAAGAGAAACATTTGAAACCTGGTTTGGAAAAGGTGTGGGTTTTCCAAAGGTATGGGTCAGAGTTGGTAAGTGCCATTCAACATTCTGTTTGAACATGAGTCTCCCTGCTACCTTATTCAGTCAGGGAAAGTCCCATCAATGTTCTTTAGCTTCCATTCTTCTATAGATTGGACACGTTTTATCTCTTGTGCTGAGTTTGGAAGCGTTCAGGAAACAACCTGAGCCATCTTCAAACAGCCTGGGTGGCTGTCCATGGCTACAATACTTCTTTAGTTTGTCTTCATGTTTTTATATATGGGCAGAAGCTAGAGAGCCACATGATTTCTAGTCATAAGATGCATGAGCATTACACAGGATCCTGCCTGTAAATCTACCTCATACTTCCTGGAGACTGAAACCAGTGCAGAGCAATGGGAAGACACCGAGGCTTGATTCTTTAGAATATAGATGATGGTTGTAGGTACTTCAAAGACACAACAGGATGCTTGAGAGTTCATGAATTTATACTGCAAGGAATGGCACAGTATTATTGAAAAGAGCATGTCTAATATTACCTTGGAATAAGAGTAATGAGTTTCCTGTGGTAGAAGATGGTGTTTCAGATTCCCTCTTGTAGAGTTGTGTAATGTCTAAGTCCACGTTCTTAAGAGAGGAAAGAATTAAAGCCTCCTCTAGGATAGTTGTCATGATCACATCAATAAACAAAGAAAGTTTTGAGGTACCTTCGAGACAGGGGAGTTCTGAGAACCTCTTCTCATACTGGAAAGTTCTGAGATCATATTCACAATGGAGTACTCACAAATGTATTTATTTGGGAGGAGTAGCACCATCCATATTTGGAAAAATAGGAATATCTATTCACCTCTGTTCACATAGGGAAGTTCATGGGATATCTTAGGTTTTGGAGGAAGTGTCTGGTTCTGCTTACTAGCTTCTATGTATAATTCCCAATACGAGCATGTATACTTTGAGTGCATTCTTTAAGTCTCTAGGCTTAACTATCATAACTATCTTTCAACATGGTAAGTGCTTCTACAAGTACTGATGATGCCCCGACTTTGATACAGATGGCATGAGATCTGATTTCCAGTTTCTTTCTTTCTTTTTTTTATATATTTTAAAAATTACATTCTTTTTTTTTGAGATTATAATTACATTATTTCTTCCTTCCACTTTGGTTTCCCTCCAAACTCTTTCATATACCTTTCCTTGTTCTTTTTTCATTGTTTATTGTTATTATTATTTACATTTTATCAACTCTGCATCTCAGCTGCATCCCGCTCCCCCATTCACTCCCAATCCCATCCTCCCTCCCTCAGCTTCTCCCTGTCCCTTTCCAAATCCACGAAATGGGGAGGACCTCCTCCCCTTTCATCTGGCCCTGTTTTATCAGGTATCTTAAGGGCTGGCTTCGAAGTTCTCCTCTGTGGCTTAGGAGAACTGCTCTTCCCTTGGGGGGTGGGGAGTCAAAGAACCTGCCATTCAGTTCCTGTCAGAGATAGTCCCTGTTCCCCTTACTACGGTAAACCAATTGGTTACTGAGCTATAGGGAGCTTTGTCGGAGTAAAGGTTCTAAGTTATATCCATACATGGTCCTTGGTTGGAGAAACAGTTTCAGGAAAAAAACAACAACCCTGTGCTGAGATATATTTGGTTTTTGTGGGGCTCTTATCCTTTCTCTGTCATACTAATTCCCCTTCTGCTGAAGTTTTGGTTATGAGTCTTAGTATCTGTTTTGAAACAATGCTTGGTAGGATCTTTCAGATGCCTTCTGTGGTAGACTCCTGTCATATATCCAATGCACATCTCATTTGTCTTTTTAAGTGAGGATTGATCATCTTACCTTCCTTGTGTCTGCTTTCTTGTTTATATCCTTTAGGTATATAGGCATCATTATGTTTATTATAGTTTGTAGGTCTATATAAGTGAGTATATAATATGTTTGTCTTTCTCCTTCTGGGATACTTCACTCAGAATGATCTTTTCTAGATCCCACCATTTGCCTGCAAATTTCATAATTTCCTCCTTTTTGATTGCTGAGTAGTAGTCAATTGTGTAAAAATACCACAATTTCTGTATCCATTCCTCCCATGATGGACATCTGGGGTGTTTCCAGGTTCTGGCTTTTATAAATAAAGCTACTATAAACATGGTTGAGCAAATGTCCTTGTTGTGTACTTGAGCAAATTTTGGGTATATACCTAGCAGTGGTATAGCTGGGTTTTGAGGAAGCACTATTCCTAATTGAGTAAGCACCAGACTTACTCAATTGACTTCCATAGTGGTTGAACCATTTAACATTCCCAACAGCAGTGGAGGAGGGTTCCCCCTTTCTCCACAACCTTTCTTGCATGTGTTGTCACTTGAGTTTTTCATTTTGGCCTTTCTGATGTGTGTAAGGTGAAATCTCAGGGTCATTTTGATTTGCATTTTCCTAATGGCTAATGAGGTTGAGCATTTCTTTAAGTGTTTCTCTGCCATTCGATATTCCTCTATCAACAATTCTCTGTTTAGCTCTGTTCCCCATTTTTTAATTGGATTACTTTGTTTGTCACTTTTCAGCTTCTTTAGTTCTTTATATATACTGAATATTAGCCCTCTGTCAGATTAAGGGTTGGTGAATATTCTTTCCCAATCTGTAGGCAGCCATTTTGTTTTGATGACAGTGTCTTTTGCTTTACAGACAGTGTCTTTTGCTTTTTCAGTTTCATGAGGTCCCATTTATTTATTGTTGCTCTTAGAGCCTGTGCTGTTGGTGTTCTGCTAAGGAAGTTGTCTCCTGTGCCAATGAGTAATAGGCTGTTCCCCACTTTTTTTTATTTCTAACCGATTTAGAGTATCTGGTTTAATGTTGAGGTCTTTGATCCACTTGGAGTTTAGTTTTGTGCAGGGTGATAAATATGGATCTATTTTTATTTTCCTGCATCTATATATCCAGTTGGACCAGCACCATTTGTTGAAGATGTTGTCTTTTTTCCATTGAATGGATTTGGCGGCTTTGTCAAAAATCAAGTATTCATAGTTGTATGGGTTTATTTCTGGATCTTCTATTCAATTCTATTGTTCCTCCTTTCTGTTTTTATGCCAATACCATGCAGTTTTTATTACTATTGCTTTGTAGCACAGTTTGAGATTGGGGATGGAGATACCTCCAGATGATCTATTATACAGGATTGTTTTGGATATTCTGGTTTTTTTTTCTCCATATGAAGCTGAGAATCTTTTTTTCAAGGTCTATAAGAATTGAGTTGGTATTTTGATGGAAATTTCATTGAATCTGTTGATTGCTTTTGGCAGGATGGCCATTTTCACAATGTTAATCCTACCAATCCAAGAGCATGGGGGAGATCTTTTCATCTTCTGAGATCTTCTTCAATTTCTTTCTTCAGAGACTTGAAGTTTTTCTAAAACAGGTCTTTCACTTGTTTGGTTAATGTTACCCCAAGGTACTTTATGTTATTAGTGGCTATTGTGAAGGATGTTGTTTCCCTAATTTCTTTCTTAGCCCTTTTGTCTTTTGTGTACAGCAGGGCTTCTGATTTTTTTTAGTTGATTTTGTATCCTGCCAATTTGCTGAAGGTTTATCAGCTGAAGGAGTTCTTTGGTTGAATTTTTGGGGTCGCTCATATATACTATCATGTCATCTAAGAATAGTGACACTTTGACCTCTTCCTTTTCAATTTGTATCCCCTTGATCTTCTTTACTTGTCTTATTGCTCTGGCTAGGACTTCAAGTAATATGTTGAAGAGGTATGGAGAGAGTGGGCAGCCTTGTCTTAGTCCTGATTTCAGTGGGATTGATTTAAGTTTCTCTCCATTGAGGTTGATGTTGGCTCTAGGTTTGCTGTGTATTGCCTTTACTATGTTTAGATATGTGCCTTGTATCCCTGATCTCTCCAAGACTTTAAACATGAATGGGTGTTGGACTTTGTCAAATGCTTTTTCGGCATCTAAAGACTTGATCATGTGCTATTTCTCCTTCAGTTTGTTTATGTGGTGGATTACATTGATGGATTTCTGTATGTTGAACCACCCTTGAATGCCTGGGGTGAAGCCTACTTGGTCATGGTGCATGATATCTTTGATGTGTTCTTGGATTTGGTTTGCAAGTATTTTATTGAGTATTTTTGCATCAATGTTCATTAGAGAGACAGGTCTGAGAGTTCTCTTTTTTTGTTGGGTCTTTGTGTGGTTTAGGTATTAAGGTGACTGTGGCTTCATAGAATTAATTTAGTAATGTTCCTTCTGTTTCTATTTTGTGGAATAGTTTGGAGAGAATTGGAGTTAGCACATCTTTGAAGGTCTGGTAGAATTCTGCACTGAATCCATCGGGCCCAGGACATTTTTTGGAAGGGAGAATGTTGATGACTGCTTCTATTTCCTTGGGGGATATAGGACTATTCAATCTTTCTACCTGATCGTGACTTAAGTTTGTTAAATGGAATCTATCAAAAAAAATGTCCATTTCTTTTAAATTTTCAATTTTTGTGGCATATAGGCTTTTGTAGTACAACCTAATGATTGTTTGGATTTCCTCAGTGTCTGTAGTTATGTCCCCCTTTTCATTTCTGATTTTGCTGATTTGTATAATTTCTCTCTGCATTTGGTTAGTTTGGCTAAAGGTTTGTGTATCTTGTTGATTTTTTTCAAAGAACCAGCTCTTGGTTTCATTGCTTCTTTGAATTGTTTTATTTGTTTCTAGTTGATTGATTTCTGCCCTGAGTTTGATTATTTCCAGTTGTCTGGTTTATATATATATATATATATATATATATATATATATATATATATATATATCTGCTTCTTTTTTTTCCCAATGCTTCCATTTGGGCCATTATGTTGATTCTATGCGATGTTACAAATTTCTTTTGTAGGCACTCAGTGCTACGGATTTTCCTATGAGCATTGCTTTCATTGTGTCCCATAAATTAGGATATGTTGTACCTTCATTTTTATTGAATTCTAGGAAGCCTTTAATTTCTTTCTTTATTTCTTCCTTAACCCAGCTATCATTGAGCAGCAAGTTGTTCAGTCTCCATATGCTTGTAAGCTTTTTTCTAATTCCATTGTTGTTGATGTCCAGGTTCATTCCATGGTGTTCAGGTAGAATAGAGGGTATTATTTCAGTCTTCTTGTATCTGTTGAGGCTTTCTTTGTGACAAACAATATTGTCTATTTTGGAGAAGGTTCCATGAGGTGCTGAAAAGAAGGTCTAGTCTTTTATGTTTGGGTGGAAAGTTCTGTAGACATCTATTACGTCCATTTGATTTAGGACCTCTGTAAGTGCCTTTATTTCCTTATTTGGTTTCTGTCTAGATGATCTGTCCCTTGGTGAGAGTGGAGTGTTGACGTCTCCCACTATCAAGGTGTTGGGATTTATGTGTGATTTAAGTTTTAGTAATGTTTCATTTATGAATGTAGGTGCTCTTGTATTTGGGGCATAGATGTTCAGAATTGTGATGCCCTCTTGGTGGATTTTTCCTTTGATGAGAATGTTGTGTTCCTCCTCATCCTTTTTGATTATTTTTGGTTGAAAGTCTATTTTATTAGATATTAGGATAGCTACCCCTGCTTGCTTTCTGGGTCTGTTTGCTTGATAGACATTTTCCCAGCCTTTTACTCTGAGGTACTGTTTATCTTTGTTGAAGAGGTGCGTTTCTTGGATGCAGCGGAATGTTGGATCTTGTTTACATACCCATTCTGTTAGTCTGTCTTTTTATTGGCAAGTTGACTCCATTGATGCTGATAGATAATATTGAGCAATAAATGTTAGTTTCTTTTGTATTGGAGTTGGTGATCTTACTGTGTTTCATTGCTTGTTTTCTTTTTACTTTTGTTGGGATATTATCTATATGCCCTGTTTTCTTGGGTGAAGTTGTTGTCATTGGATTGGAGTTTTCCTTCTAGTATCTCCTGTAGGGTTGGTTTGCTGTGTAGATATTGCATAAATTTAGTTTTGTCATGGAATATTTTGTTTTCTCCATCTATGTTGATTGAAAGCTTTGCAGGGTATAGTAGTCTGGGTTTCCAACTTGTGTTCTATTATCTAAAAATGGATGTAAGATCCAACTGGTTGCTTATGTGTTGTAGATTAATCTGAGATGGGGTGGGATGTTAAATCTGAAATACTCTTATTAAAAGTGCCATGTGAGAGGCATGAAGAGATGGGAATCTCCAGTGATTCTTTAGTCATATAATCATTCTGCAACCTCCTGTGAAAAGGATGGATGAGTGAGTTATCCATTCCACTAAGGGTCTACTTTGAGAGCCTACTCAATATAATTAGATTTCCCAGATCCCTTTCTGTAGAAACTGAATATCTGAAATATCTTGTTGGATTTAGATAGACAGTTGGTCCACAGACTTATGTAGAAGATTGGAATGTGTAATACTGTTTAGTGCAGAGTGTGAAGAATAAGGGCCACTTGATCTGAGAATGAAAAAAGATTAAGAGTGTAGCAATAGGTCTATATAAATACCACATAATAAAAAATAAATATTTTAGGGCCCAATAGCCAGGTGGCATGTCGGACAATCCTAGCTCTAGCAAAGATCTGAAATTCTGTTCAATATAATGAGAAGAAATATGCTAACTTTGTAAAGGAGGAAAAAAAATCAGCCCCAGTGCTAGGAATGAAAACTCTTGAAAAAGAGAAAAGGACAATATCTCCTAGGCAGAGGGTGAAAGTTCCACAATACTCTGGTGAAGAGAATGTCCCTGACACTTTACACAAGGAGAGAACATTCCCATCAAAGACCTTTCAGAGTTTTATATCTTCATAGTTTGTGTTCATTCTGGGAGAGATGAGGCAACAACTTATGCCTTCTTCCAAAGGAGTGGATGTCTGTCCCTACCTAGCTTGCTTCCTCTAGTTTGCATTTCAGCAGTCAAGATCCAGGCAGAAATGTTGAAGTTATCCATTTATATTGAATTACCTGAAGGGAGATTGCACAGCTGCTCTCCTCTGATTGCTAAACCTGGGCTATGAGAACATAAAACAGAGATTGACTGGAATTCCTGCATGTTTATAGAGCTAGTCTCTTATGCAAATGAAAATGATCTATTTGGTATGAAACTACTCTGGCCATATGTAGGAAGGTCATAGGCATGATTCTTGAGAAGGAGATTTGTTGGGAGAGTATAGCAGTGCAGGAATTTACCAGAACCCCTTAGGCAGAAGATGAATCTCCTAGGTTACCTTGGAAATCAGAAGAACTTGTAGTAATACTTTGTCAGCTCCAAACATATTCACAGCTCTTGCCAACAATCAGCACATTTTTTTTCTCTTACATCTAGTTGGTAATCCCTGACTCTGTTTCCTCCACAAGCCTGTCATCAACAGCAGAAGGGAGAACAAAAAAGATGGGGTTTCTCATTTAAGGTGATAATCTGAAAGGTAGAAAGTTCTCATTGAGGACTTAGATATGTGCAGTCATATCCCAGGATTTCAGTTCAGTATGGTCTTTCTTAACTTTGGTCATTTGGGCATTCCCCACCACCCAAGTCAAAGGGAAGATATTAAAAACACCTAGAGGTTTCTATGTGCAGAGGTGGATTCTCGGAGGAAAACACTGTTATGGCATGTTGATTTAAAATTTGTTGAGAAAAAGATGAACATCTGAGAGAGTTTTCATGTCAGTTACCTGCTTTCCAAAGCAGAAGATTTTGTATAGATCCTCTGAAGTGAAAGGGTGTGTACAGAGTTTGCATGTTTAAAAAAATAGTTTAGACAAGTTCCTTGACAGACTATATATGTCAGTGTTTCTTATCTGCATCATTGTGGAAGTTTCAATTCACCATTAGTTGAAGGACAAACCTTGGAGCCATTTATTTAGCAAAAAGTTCTAAGGCTTACTCCATATTTTTGGGAAGTAGAATGGACCTACTCAAACACAATGAATGCTGTAGCCTACTCTGGACAGATGGAAATGTTCTTTGATTCTCTAGGAAGAAGAACTTTTTTGCCATGGCTAATGGGGAAGATCTGAAGCCCATTTGACAGAGAGACTAATGCTTAGAGCATGCAAAATCTAGATAAAATTGACTACCATAACTCTTGAGATCTTAGCATTGCCTCAGATTCTAAGTCTTCTTCACAGTCTAGGAATGCCATGTCTTCAGCCAAATATGCAAAATACCAAGCATCAATATCAGAATTGATAAAAAGCTTGATGGGGTGTTTTGGAATGTTTGCCTCATCAGAATTGTGTTGAGGCTACCAAAATTAAGTGGGACTGATAATTTCACACCATATCTGGTGGTTTTACTCGTGGGGCATGGGTTTCTAGAATTTGCCTCTCATTTTTGAAATCTGTGAAATCTATACCAAGGGCAATTGCAGTTTGATCAGTCCTGAAGCAGCCCCTGTTCCTTTGCTCTGAGGGTAATGTTCTGAGAGCCCATTGCACCAAAGGCTACATTTTAAGGACTCAGTCATCTGGGGATGCAAAAAACTGAGATTTGTAAAGAAGAAGGATCTGTGGAAAAATTGGGCAGAACGGGAATATCCCAGTTTACATTCCTAGAGAGGGGAGGTCCAGGTACTCCATATCTCCATGTCTGTAGAGAACTCAAAAAAAATCCCTATTTCTTGGTAGTTCACTTTAGGCTTGTGAGCAATCTTTTGATTCTTCTGACAACTTGGAAAGTTCCCTACTTTAACTTAGGATAAGCAAGACATGAATGGGCATGGAGAATAGGAACATTTCTGGTGGACACTATAAAGACAAATGTCCTTCCACCCAAGCTAAGGTTTGTCTTCATCAACATACAGGACATGAATCTAGAGTTCGCTGAGGATTCTTTGTTTGCCAAGAGTGAATTTCTTTGCCAATAATGTGAGAGGGAAAAGCTCTGGTCTCTCTTACTTGACTGGAAAACATGAGTTGGCCATGAAAAGAAAGAGAAGCTCCTATGTTTCTTTGGCCACAGAGAGTCAGTCTCAAAGCACACTTCACATTCAATGTCTGAGAAACAACCCCTCAGTCACATTGTCATTTCTGTAGCTAGATATATCATTGTACCATGAATCAGACAATTCCATTCAAGCAAGAGGACGAATAAAAACTTTGTTCAAAGACAGTACAATATAGCAGCAGCTAGAGCGTGGATGTCCTCCTTGAGATAAGTCAAGGGCTACTGTAGTTAGAGAAAATAAATCTAAGGATCTCTTCTGAAATTGTTCCATGATGGTGTCAGTCTTATGTTAGGAGTGGGTTATATTAGTTCTGAGGGGCATATCTAAATATTAATGAAGTTATAAGCTTATAGATCTAAACTGTCCTTGTTCTAGAAGATAAATCTCGAGCCTTGTTATGACTATGTAGAAAGAAATTCAACTGCTCATTGATTCTAAAAGACTTATATTTGACAGATTCTTGGGGCTTTAGTGAAGTCTGAGACCTCTTGATCCTCTAGTTATATGTATCAGGACAACTTCAGTTACAGAGGATGGCAGTTATAACCTTGTTTTGCTGTGTATATTTGAGGTCTATTTGGGCAGTGAGTGACTGTATGAGTTTCTCTTGTTTTCAAATTAAATATTTGTTTATGAACTGTTGAACACTGGGGAAAGTGTGAAGCCCATGATATTAAGCAGTCAGATTTAAAACACCCTAGAATTATTGGTGAAAAGAGTTATCAGGGGAAATTTTGAAAGCTCCTGATTCTAAAGGGACAGGTCAGAAGCCCCCTTTTCCATAGTATTTTCGATGATCTATGTTTCTGAAGTGCTGAGTCTGAATGCTGCTTGAGATTCCTGGATTACAAAGCATTTGCCTGAAGTCCTTTGACCCCTTCAGGGGTTTGAAAATGTGAAGTCCCTCCTGGTTCTGAAGAAATAAGTATGAGCCCTTTTGTCCTATGCACAATTTGGAGTGTCCATGGATAAAATGAGAAAGTGTTAGGTACCCACAAACAGAATTTTGAGGACAGTGTTCGTCAGAGGCAAAATGTGTCATACTGTGTTAGGGAAAGCAGGGGACAACAAGAGTTAGTGTGGAGATTAGTGAAGGCCTGAACATTTCCTGATATTATCTTCATGGGACTCTAGAACATCTATATATTGTAAGCCTGGAAGATCAGATCAATTTCCAAATGCAAGGAGGTAGCTTCCACATAGGTTGACTGAAAAATTCAGCTGAAAATGACAAAAATACACAAAAGATGGCAAGGCTTCTTCTTCTCTGCTGACCAAGTTTAAGGCACATATTCTGGGTTTGGGGCCCTGCTGACGACTCTAAAGCCTGGGAACATCAGGCACATTGTTCCTGTTCATTGCACAGAGATCATGAGGTCAGTGGATCAAAATACGAAGCATTTAGAGCACCTTAGGCAGTGAGAGTTGTTTTGTCAGGCATTAGGTTAGATAAAGTATGACTAGAGTCACACCAGTCAGAAGAAGCATAGTTAATCCTTCTGAGGTATAAATTCTATAGCATTTTCTCGTAGGTAAAAATTATGAGTTCTACCTATCTGCATTGCCCCCGTGGCACGCCTGGGTTGGCTACCCAGAGGCTATTTAAGCTGTGGGCTGGCTTTCCCCGGGGTCCGAGGATTGTTCAATGTTCCTGAATAAACTGCATTGAAAAAAAAAAATTATGAGTTCTTCTTCATCAGTGTGTAACACCAGCTTTACCTTTATTCAGAGAGCCTAACCAATGCTTCATTGTCCATCTGAGGTTTCTAGGAATGACATAGGAAGGCTTTGCTGATGATTGATGAGTAGGAAAAGTTTTAATTACATTGTTTATATGGACATAGTGTGAAAAATTATGTGGCTGCCTATGTTTTGCGTAAATGCTATGGTAAAAATAAGGAGGGCCCAGGCTCATCTCATGAGATGGGCTGCTTTAGAAGTTCCATTTTACTGAGGTGGAAGTTATGATTGCTCCTTGGCCATATGGGGTAGGCTGTAATCTTCCTAGGACAGAAGTCAAAGGTCTGATATGCTCTTGATTAGAGGACACTTGTTTTCTGAAAGCTCTATTATGACAAGTAGGTTTTTGAGGCTTAGGTTGTAATGTGGGTTATGTAAGAGGC
Organism: Meriones unguiculatus; assembly: GCF_030254825.1. Lineage (NCBI taxonomy): Eukaryota > Metazoa > Chordata > Mammalia > Rodentia > Muridae > Meriones > Meriones unguiculatus. The sequence continues at coordinate 4,546,973 of NW_026843711.1, forward strand.
ACTTTCTTTCAGATGGAAACCTTCTGATGCTTCCTTAAACCCTGGGGACATTACTGATGTCACTTTCTTGAGAATATGAAAGTGGGAGGGCATGTTCAGACTGAGAAGGTCTGATAACTTCTTTAGGAGAGAGGTTAGAATTCCAGTTTCCTTTTCGCAGTGAGATCCTCTTGAGTCCACATAACACCAACTGTGAATAAATATCTGTGTCTTCCAAGGACAGAAGAATTATACAGAATATCCCCATATTCATAACGGAAGGCTGAGTCTCTCCCTTGGTAAAAAAAAAAAAAAAAAAAAAAAACTCATGTCCACTAGATATATGGTATGTCTGACTTTTTTCTTGGATTGCATGGAATGATGTGGTCTTCCTATGTGGAATTGGTACGTATATGAGTGGCTACTGGATTGGAAGTAGAGCCATGGTCTCCCCTCTGGCACATAGCTTCTGTCTTTCTTCTATAGCACATGCATGTTTCAAGTCCTCATTCATAGAATCCATGTGTCTGTCATTCACTTGGAGAGATGAGCAAGGTTTGACACCCTCATGGGGAATGTCTTCATCTGGAGAGTGCTTGAAGTCTTCTTGTTCTGCAAATAAAGTTTGGGTGGCTCCTTGGGTATAAAGGCCATCCCATGTTTTTTTTTTTTTTTGTTGCTGTTGTTGTTGTTTTGTTTGTTTGTTTGTTTGTTTGTTTTTTCTTCCTAGTAAATTAAGTATGTCTGGGTGTCCCATGTGGAGAGGCAGAATGTCTAATTTTCTCTTCATAAATTGGAGTGGTTCCAACACTCTGTAGTGCTATGCTGTCTTGTTCTTTTGGTTTTTGATCCCTTTTGACAGATGAAGCATATCTGAGCCCTCTCTTTGATGAAGGGAATAGTTTGCAGCATACAAATTTTGAATGGGAAACTTGAAAATCTGGTTTGTCAGAGAGGCACTCTGTTGATTTTTTTTTTTTTTTTTTTTGTAGATTTGGAAGTTGTAAGGCTACCTCGGGGAGAGGGAGGACTTCTGAGACACACGCAATGAGATCTTGAGGATCTGCAAAATCCCATTGAAGAAGGAGAAATGGAAAGGCACCCACTGGGCTCAGTTTTAAGTCTTTCACACCTTTGGTAAGAAACAAAAATTGTTTCTCCCTTTTGGGAAAAAATAGCAAATGTTTGAACCTTAATCTGACTGCACAGATTTTGATCTTGTATATTTCTTCAAAATAGATTGTCTGGTGCCAGTTCATGGGGATGGAGATGGTCAGCATCTGAGATCTTCTTTAGAAGATGTACTAGACCTGAAGGTCAATTCTGATGATGTTGGGAGTGACACAGTCTTTTGTTGAGTTGAGGTAGAACTTGAGTCCTTTTTAATATAGTTGGGAAATATGAGGCTACTTAACAAGTATATTTAACCCATTGTGTTATGAAAATAAAATATCTGATAACACCTTCAGGTAAGGGCATATTTCTCAAGATCTTTGTTTTAGAATTATAAAGCCTAGGGCTTATTTTGTTATAAAGGAATGTCCCAGACAGTCTTCATGAGCAGTGAGAGTAATAAATTGTCCCTGTACACAGATGTACAGTCCCAGAAACTCTTTTGGAAAGCAAGATTCCTCAGATTCCTGGGTAGATGGCCTTAGTTATAGAGGCCCTGGGGCTGCTCTACAATATCCCAGAGTTTTCTGGAGAGCTATAAATGTTCCCAGAATCTCTTGGTCACATACAGAAAGGCCCAGCACACCTTCATGATATTTCAAATGTCCCAGAGTAACTGGCACAGATGGCATAGGTTCTATAATCTGTGAAATAGATTCTGAAGACACAAGAAGATCCTGGCAAGAAGGACAAGGTCCTAGAGTGCCATGTTTAGGTATGAAGAGACCAAAAGTGCCTTCTCTTGATACAGAAAATTCCAAAACTCTTTGAGATAAAAATAAGGATCTTAAGTTTTCCTGCACAGAATATAAATTTTCTCAGGATGTTCCTTATATTCTATATGAGGTATAGCAGCTTTAGAGTTTTTTTTTCCACACATGCTGCAGATGATTAATATCCTGAAAGATCCCAGCATATGGCAGAGCTTTTAGAGACCCTTCAGTCAATTTCAGAGTTTCTTCCTTCTTTTGGGCATGTTGGGTATAATCCTGAGACAAGGTAGTAGTTGCTGTATGTGCAATTGTACTCTGTGCAGAAGAGGAATGTGTATCTCTACCTGGTGTTTGTGTTGGAAGGTTTGAGTGTCACTTGTCACTCATGGAAAGTGTCTGAGAGTCCTGTGTATGTTGGAAGTCCCAGATTGCCTTCTCTAGATAGGCAGGAAGCTGCAGATCCTTGAGCACAATGAGAATTCACTTGATTTCCTTGTTCTAAATTCATAAGTCTCAGAGGCTCTGGAACACAAGTTTGATATATTGAAGTTGCTACTATTGATGGAGAAGGCTCCAAATTCCCTTCTATAGGTAACGATTGTGTATGACTCCTCATTGTAGAATTTTGTGTTTCTAGGACACTCGTGGAAGATGAAAGGAAATGTTGACTTCCTGTGGAAGATTCTGAATGTTCCAAAAAATCTGGGCAGATATCATAAATTCTAAAGGATCACAAGCAATGAACAGTGGTGCTGAATTACCTGGAGCATGTGCTGAAAGTCCCCTTGGCACTATGTTGAATGGTGAAGGCTCTATAGGGCCTGGGGCAGATGGAGCTGTTTCCATGTTTCCTCTGACATGTTACAATTGTCCAACATTTGTTTAGCTAAGGTGTGACATTTCCAAATTTTTCAGTGAAGAATCCAAAGGATACAATGTTCGTGGGAGAATAAAATTGGACACAGGGTGCTCTATGCACAAAATGATATTTCCTGTGACAACCTACAAGTAGGAAAATGGAGCAGTTTTCTGGGAACCTGTAACACATGTAGCATATATCCCAGTACTTGGGGTAAATGGCAAAGATTTTAGAGTGTTTGTTCAGATTGCGAAGGGTGAACAAATATTGGAAGAGATGATGGATGCTGAAGAGGATTTGATGCTGACTGATAAGTTCTTTAAGGTATCTGGGAAGAAACACAAAATTTATAGCTCCTTGATTTAAAAGTGATGCTGATTAGGGAGTCCCTTTTAGAGATAAATGTAGTCTTAGATGCTTTGGGAAGAAAGGAGCATGTTCGACAGGCCCTTCTGCATCATGAGAGTTTTTTTAAAATTCCCTTCTGCAGATGAGGAAATTCGTAGAAACCTTCTCTCAGATGTCAAAGACACTAAGAGCATCTGAGTATTTTGGGTAGACACCAGAGGTGCTGGAGTTGAACTCCAAGGTCTCATATATGGTTCTGCAGATGGAGACTGTTCCAGTATAGTTAGTGAAGATAAGAAATGCACTCCAGTATCAGCAGCAGATGAAGAAGAGCCTATAGTTCCTTGTGCAGATTTTCATCTTTTCATAGTCCCTCCTGCTGATAAGTGAGATCACAAATATGCTTGAAGAACTTTCAAAGATAGTTGAATTGTATGTGCTGTTGCAGGATGTCCTGAACATGGTCAGGAATGGATTTGAAACTTCCAGTGGTACCTTTTGTAGACCAAGAATCTTCTACAGTGCTCTGGAAAGATGATAACTGTCAAGGAATGCTCATAAAAGTTTTGCATGGTGCTAGTACTTTTGGAGAAGATGTTGAAGTTTGTAGCGTCCCTTCATCAGGTTCGTGCTTTATGCCCCTTTGCCTGCCATGACCTAGAAATTTTCAGAGGCCCCTGGGCTGAAAGCAAAAAAGCTAGACTTCCTGGAGTACACAGAGGATGTTCCTGAGCACCAGCGGACATGGTGAATGCTCTTTAAGACCTGGTGAAGAGAAGCACATTCCTGACATTCTTTTTTTTTTTTTTCAATGCAGTTTATTCAGGAACATTGAACAATCCTCGGACCCCGGGGAAAGCCAGCCCACAGCTTAAATAGCCTCTGGGTAGCCAACCCAGGCGTGCCACGGGGGCAATGCAGATAGGTCCACATACATGGAAGCAAGCCAGATCCTCGGCCTTAGCCAAATGTGGAGTTGTTCGTGACATTCTTTGTTAGATAGAAATGGTCTAGTAGGCCTTGGTAAAGATGTTGATTGTGGTACCATATTTTGGGGAGATGGGTAAAGTTTCAGAGCCTCCTGGTGGCAGTTAAATATTTTGGAGCCTTTTGAGAAAATGAAACTGTTCTTACAGTCCCCTGTTCAGATGTGGCTAATTTTAGAGACAATTGCTTGTATATGGAAGGCCCCAGAGCCCCTCTCAGACATGAACAGGATCTTGAAATTCCTTGTGCCAATAAGGATATCCCCAGAGGCTTTGGATCAGATGGCAAACTTCTGAAAAGCACCTGGGCATTTGGGTAGACCCTTGAGGTCCTGGATTTGATGTCAAGTGTCCCATAGACTTCTGCACAGATATGGAGCCTCTTGATATAGCTTGCACAAATAAGAAATGCCTCCCATTTCCCTGGTGAGATGGAGAAGATCCTAGAGAGTCTAGGAAAGATTTGGACATTTTCAGAATCCCTTCTGCTGATAGGTGATGTCCCACTAGCTCTTGACCTGACTGAGAATTGGATGGAGTCAATTTGGCAGATGAAGATAGACCCTTATTCTCTGCAGCTGATGGGGATGTACTTGCTGACTCTCACATATGTGGAGAATTGTTGAATTTTTCTGGAACTTCTGAATAAAATGCTGAGGGTTGTGGAGCCCTGTCACATTCAGCTGACCGTGATTTATGCACAATAGCCTGGGATGACATGCAAAGATTAAGAATTCCCTGGGTGGGTTCTGAAGGTGCCAGACAACCTTAGCCAGATGGGAAAGATTGTGCAGATCCTGTGATCAATGCATATCTTCCAGGTTCTGTACACAATGATGGAAAAGCTACTCTAGACCCTGATCATATTGAGAAGATCCCACATTATTTCCCACCCTTGCAAAATGGCCCAAGGATCTCTGGGTATGATTGCATTTTTCCAAACTTTCTGTGTAATGTGCCAAATTTCCTAGAGTGTTTTGGCATGATGACAAAGACCCATGCACAAACAAAATTCTCTGTGCATTTCTGGAAGTTTCCTTAGGCTCTTTAGAAAATATTAAATGCTCTACAACCTCCCAGCTAGATAGTGGATGTATCTGAGTATCTTGTACAAGTGGTGAATGTTGCACCTCCTCTGAGGTGAAGAGTAAAGATCATTGAGATAAGTGGCTAGACATGAATAGTCCAGTAGCCCTTGGAAAATATACAGAATATTATACAGTATGTTGTGTTAGTGGAGAAAGTCTCTGACACTCCTGGGAAGAAGTCTTGTGTTGTAAAACATTTTGAGAAGATGGCCCAGTTTCAGCATTGTCTTCTTCAAGTGTGGACCATATTAGAGATGCTGGGATTGATAATGAAGGTCCCACAGCACATGGGCATTTGGCCTAAATGCCAAATTTTCTTCTGCATGCAAGGAAAATTCCAGGGAAACTGGGGCAGGTGTTGAAAAATCTAAATTCTGCTGTGCACTGTCCTTATAACCTAGAGTTCCTGAAGTAGAAGCCAAATGTTCTTCAGTTCCTTGTGCAGTTAAATGAGGTCCCAATGTATATTTTGCATAATCTGAAATAGGTTGATGCACCAGAGTAGATGGTGATAGTTATAGAGAGACTTGTGCTGGAGCATTCAGTTTTTTAATATAGTCAAGTTCCCACAGGTTTTTGCAAAGATAGGGGAGGGCCTGAACTTGCCTGTGTTAGTGAAGAAAGTCCAAGAGTCTCTTGGGCATGGGCACATGTTCCCTTAGAAGTCTGGACACATGACGACATTCCCCAACTATCTGAGGCTGAAAAAAAATTCTCATGTGTGCACTGGGCAAACTTGGAGGGTCCCAGATTCTCTATGGAAGATTATGAATGTTGTAAAGTCTGTTGATTATATGCTGAAGGCTCTGGAGTTTCCTGAGTAGTTAGTGGTTTGCTAGGGAACAAATGTTCTACATCCCATGGAATATATTTAGATCGTTAGTCATATTGTGAATGTACTGTAAGTTCTGGGGAAATGTCAAAGGCTGTGTCAATGGCCTTGGACAGATGGAGAAGTATCCTGAGATTCTACCATGCATCACAAGTGACCTACTTTCCTTTGGAAAGATACTGGCTGTTCTTGAGAACAGGGTTTGCTCGATAGGCATAGAATGTTCGAGTTTTCCTGGATTACATAACACAGTTGGGAGAATCCCTGCAGTAAGTTGGGTATGTTTTGGAGCACCTGGTACAGAGGATGGTTTATCAATACCTGGGTAAGACAAGAAAGGTTTTGTTGTTGTTGTTTTTATTCTCTGTGTAGGTGAAGAAGGACTCAGATCTTCTGTAACACATGATCCATGTTTCAGCCTTCCTTGCAGAGATAGATAGAATCTCTATAAGACTTCTGAAATGCAGAAGTTTTCATAAGTCTCTGATCAGATGGCAAATTTTCTAGAGTCATCATATAAGATATGGGCTACCCCAGAGCTCTTTTAGGAGACAGACAATGTTTCTCAGCCCCTTGCAAAGATGGCAACATTTGCAGGTGTCATATACACATGAGGAGCAGATCCTAGACCCCCATGGTACATGCTGATGGTCCTACAATCCCCTGCACTGATATAGACTTTTCCATATTATCTCTCTTCTGAACAAAATTTGATCCCTTTCCTTTGGATAGAGGCCAGAATTTCTAGGGACTTTTGTGCCACTGGCAACATTTCCAGAACCCTTTGTGAAGGTAGCATTGGTGCCAAATTTAGGGAAGGGTCTGAAATCACTGGAAATAATGGAGAATGCAGCTGAGACTGTGGAGCAGAATGAAACATTACTGATTTCCCTGAAAGAGATAATGCTTCCACAGGCACTAGTGCAGGTTTCAAATACTCATGATTCTTTTTGGAAGATGGGTGAGTTTCCACTCCATAACAGGATAATTCAGAATGTTCTAGAGACTCTTGGTTAGATGCTGAAGGATCAAAAATCCTTTGAGATCATATGGAAAGTTTCAGAGGCCCTTGGGCAGAAAGTAAATGTTCTAGATCTCCTGGTACAGATTGAGAAGGCTCCAGAACACATAGATCAGCTGATGATTTCTCCCCACACCTTTTTGGTGAGGACCTGGTTTTCTTAATAGATTTGGCTGATTTAGAATGTTTTACTGCCTGTTTTATAGAGGATAAATATCTAAGCTCCCTCTGGGAAAATTTCAATGGCCTTGGGATACCTGGTGTTAATCTGGGAAGTCCTACAACTTCTAGGGTGGGTGGAAAAGGACAAAGAGTTTCATGGGCAAATAGGAAAGATTTCAGAGGCTCTTTTTGTAGGTATCAAATAGTCTTCAGGCCATGGGCAAGCTACAGAAGGTATCTCAGCCACCAGTGAAGATACTGGTTCTTTTGAATTTTCTAAGGAACTGAGCAAAGATTCTTCAGTTTCCTCTTTACAATGGCAAGGTCTGAAGACATCTGACAGATGGTGAATGAAATACTTTACCTTGGGCAGATAGAAAAATTTTACTAGCCTTCTCATGACAAGTTGAAAAGTTGATGGCTGCTAGAGCAGATGGCAAATTTTCTAAAGCCCCTTGTGTAGATTTGCTCATTCCTAGAATCCTTTGATGAAACAGAAAATTTATGTGATCTTCATGGCCTGATGGAAGTCCTTCATATGATAAGAATGCTTAGATGCTTAGGTCTCAGAAGATGGCAAAAGTGCTACAGTTCCTGATGAAGATTTAGACAGATTTATCATATCTTGTACAGAGAAAAAAGATATGGAAGTTCCACCAGCCCCTGCTGTAGATGCCAATGGTGCTAAAGAAACTTGATCAGGTGTAGATGATCCCACTATCCCTTGTTCAGATATAAGAGATTCTCCCAGTTCTTGAGCAAAAGGGGGATGTGACTGGGTCTGATTTAGCAATGAGGAATGATACTCTGGTGCAACTGAAGTAAAGTCTGTAGATACTAGGCTAGATTGAGAATATCCTATAGCCTTACCTCTAGTTAACAGATGGCCAAGAACGATTTGTATGTTAGTAGTTTTGTATTCCTTTTGAAAATAAAGGAATATTCTACATCCTCTATCACAGACAGCAAATGAAACAGAGTCTGTTGGGAAGGTGTGTAAATTTGCAATGGCACTTTCGTGGCTATTAAATGTTCTCAGACCTGTGGGTTAGGTGGTGAAGGTTGCAGTGCATCTGATGCACAGGGTGAATTACACCTTCTGTGACAGATACCTAAGAACCTTGAGATTTTTCCTGACTAGATGAGAAAGTTCCCAAAGTCTCTGTAAGAGAGAGTGAATGTGGAGCAGAGGGCAGGATTCCTTTCTTTACTGTTCCAACAGGAGAAGTAGGAGGTGAAGGAGTAGGAGGTATCACAGGCTTTCAGGAGATGAATTTCTTTCTGCTGTATGTTTGGTGGGTTTGGACAGTTCCACAACCACTTGGCTAGAAAGAAAAATCTCCACTTCTTCTTGGGAGCATAGCAACATTTGAGAGGACCCTTGTCCCAATAAGAAATTGACTAGAGACTTTGGGGCAAGGACCATCAATACTACAGTTGCTATTGTTGAGGGAGAAGATTCCACAAGCCCATCAGCACATTGTGAATGCACTGGTGTATCATTTATTAATGAGGAAACTCTCCTGTGTTTTAATGCATATGACAAATCTATAGTCCTTGATATACTTGGGGTAGCTTCCAGAAAAATCTGTGATGGTTTCAAAGTTCTGATTCCAACCTTGGCAGATTGGAAAGTTTCTAGATTTCCTAGTGAAAAAGGCTCCAAATATTTTGAAACTTTTGGAGAGGTACTGAATGACCGAGACACCCAGGTGTAAGTATGGCATCTACTTTAGGTCCTTTAGCTGGCAGCCTGTGTTCAAGATCCATTGGAACAGATGAAAAGGTTTGTAGACCATCTTTGTCATGACCAGCTTTTACCACCTTAGAGTTAGATAACAACTTTTCAGTAGTCTCCTGGGCAGAGGTCAAGCAGTCTTCATATCCCTGGTTAATTTGTGGAATGTAATGTTCAAGGGTACCCACATTGGGTCTCAAATGTTCTGGAGTATCTTGTGTAGAGAGTGGAAGATCCAGATTCCTGGGAACAGATATAGAAAAGTTTCAATGGCTCTATGGCAGTATTTGTATGTTCAAGAGCCCTTGGAGAAAATAAGAAAGATTGCAGAACACCTGTGGCAGAACTCTTTACAAACTTACAGTGAGAGTGCAAGTTTTCAGGAGGTGCTCCTGCATATGTCAAGCATTTATTAGTCTCCAGATCAATGTGGTCATGTTTAAGAACTTCTACACCCAAGGGAAAATGTCCTAAAGCATCTTGAACACATTAGAAATGTTCTATAGATCTTTGGCAAGAACCAGGGTTTATCAGAGCCACTTCAGCAGCTTCCAAAGGATTGGTAGTCACTTTTTCTAAGGTGGACACTTATTGATCTCTTTTGGCAGACAGGGAAAGTCACACAATCTTTGAAGTAGGTGGCAAATATCTGACACAATTTTGTACAGCTAAAGAAATTACCACAGGATTGTCACCAGACAGCACAGGTTCTTGCAACACCAAGGCACCTGTGAAATGTCTTTCAGATCCCAGGATAGATAAATATATCCTCATATCCACTTCTATTGAGGGCAGGAGTCTTAGGATCCCCTCGAAAAACAGGAATGTGCCATATCATCTGGAACAGGTAGAGAATGTCCTGTGTAGGTGGTGAGAGTTCTAGAGTCAGCTGTGTAGATGAAGAATATCCCACAGCTCCATGAAGAGAGGGCAAAGGTCTTAGACTTTGTTCTGAGACTGAGGGCCTTTTGTGTTGCCATTGCATAGATGGCATCAAACTTAGGGTCCCTGAGCAATATTGAAATACTCCTAGTCCCCTGCAATCATGTGGCAAATATAATAGAGTCACCTGAGATGTTGGAGAAAGGAATGAAAGCTCTAGAGCCATTGGTAAGTGTCCAGGAGGCTCTGCGTAAGAAGGGGAAATTTCAACAGCAGCTTGTGCTGATGGCAAAGAGTTGAGCATCTTTTGTACAGACAGTAAAGTTTCCATTTTGCTTTGGAATGAAAACAAAGGTCCTAGACGCTACTGGATAGTTGAAAAAATGTCAGCAGTTCTCTGAGTAGTTGGTGAAAGTTTCAGAGGCTTTGCAAAGACACTAAAGACGCTTTAACACCAGTTGAGCATGAAGAAGGTTCTATTTCCAGAGGCCCCTGAATAGGGAGGGAATGTCCTGCAATCCCTTGTGCTAATAAGGGATGTTTCAGTTCCCCAGGGAGGTGGGGGAAATGTCCTGAATCCAAGTGAAGATGGAAATATTTCCTGAACCACTTGGAGAGATATCATAGGTTGTATTGTTCTCTGGGCAGATTGGAAGCAAAACAGAATTCTTGGGGCAGTTAGTGAGTGTTTCCAAAACCTACAGACATATGGTGAAGTTCTTAGGTACAACTTATTAGATGCTGACCTTACTGGAGACACTAGCAAAGGTGATGAATGTTTTCAGCAAGAAATCATCAGACAGAAGTGTCCTTAGATGCTCTGAAAGATTCTGAAAATTTCAGTTCCTCTCGTAGCACAAGTCCTAGAAGTTTTTGTGTACACATGGATTTTCCCACATACCCAGGTGCAGACAAGGAAGATTACTCAACTCCTAACTGAGATTTTGAAAGTGATGGAGTACTTTGAGCTAAGGGAAAAAGTATTGGAGTGCTTGACAGAGGTGAAGAAATTCCTGAATCTCCAGGGCAGATAATTAAATTATTAGACACTTTGGAGTAGACACAGTAGGCCCTTGAGCCTCGTGGGATGATATGGATTGTCCAGGATGTCTATGGGTAGATTAGCAACCTTTCACAGCTGCTTGGTCAGATGTAGAATACTTGATGGGCTTTTGAAAAGGTACAGAATATGTGTGATTCTCCTGCAAAGGAGTTGTTGCTAATGCTGTTTCTTTCTAGGCAGAAGATAATTCATCCTTTTTGCAAAAGAGAGGTTGTTGAAAGTGTCTTTCTTGGCTAGGTAAGTTATTAAGTCCACTTGTTCTGAAGGGTCTACTCTTAACCTCTGTTTGGTAAAAATGAGATATCTGGAGCCTACTTTTGAACATGAAGAGTGCCTAATTCCTCCCCGCAAGAAGGGGTTTTCACAAAAACTTTTTTGTAGATGGGGAAGATTGTGCGGTGCTGTGTTTGGATATGGTAGATCTTAGGGCCTCTTCATCAGATGGGGAACATGTTGAGGTGTCTTGGGCATATAGCAAGTGCTGGCTGTGGCTTCAGAATGATGGAAGTTAATAGAGATTCATGTGTAGGCTTGGCATTTCCTAGATCTTCATGTGTACATGTGAGAGGTCTAAGAGCCTTGTGGACAGGTAGGGACTTTATTATACCTCCTTGATTACTTGTGGAAGTTCTAAGGACACTTTCTTCAGATGAGGAAGGTGATGATGACTTTGGATTAAAGATGTCAGGTTCCAGAGCCAGCTGGACAGAGAAAAGAAATTTCAATGACCCTTTGGCACATAAGGGAGAAATCACAGACTTTGGAGTATGAGTCAGGATTAGTGGAGATAGTTGTGGGCATGTGGAAAGTGTGACATCCCTTTGGACAGATGGGGGAGGGTCTATTGCATCTTCTATATTTGTGAAAGATTGCTGATTCTCTTGGGAATATAGGGAATTCCCCACAGATTCCTTGCAATTTGGGGAAGCTTCTATATGGATTTGTGCTTTGTTAGAATCCAAGGAATCCTCTTCTTTAGATTTGCAGGATGCTGTACCATTGTGAATATGTGTCCCTTCCCATCACACCTTTATCATGGATGGGCATATCCAAAACTGTGTGTGTAAACAGGCTGTGTCCTAGAACATCCTTTGCAGATGTTCCACATCCAAGAGCCATTGCTAAATGGTTCTCTTTGGTAAATGTATCCAGTCTCACAGTCTCTTTATTAGATTGGGTAGTTCTCAGAAGGTCTGGGATAGGTTTTTGATGTCCTAGTAACTCTGGTGTTTAGAAATATTTAGAAATTCCAAGAGCCAGTCTGACATTTGCAAAGTTTTCTAGAGATGCCTGGGGAGGTTGGGAATGTTGTATTCTCTCTGCCCCCCTGAGAAATGTGGGACCTGCAAGGCTCTCTTGGAATTTTGTGGCATATATTTGTATGTTTTGGGAGTGCTGAAAGCTCAAGAGTGTCCTTTTTTCCACCAGGCGATACTTGAAGTCCTCTTGGTCTGATAGGGACACTGTGGATTCTCCTTGCTCAGAGGGATGATCTCTTAATTTCCTCCTTCAATAGAAATGTCCATGCTCCCTTTTCATAGCAGAATTTTTGAATCTCCATTCATGGAGAAGCACAGATTTGGGAATATTTCTTTGATACTTTTCTGTAGATGTGGACAATCATAGACCCAACTTGACAGAGTGGGATGGAGTCAGATCCACTGGAGGAGATGGTGAAGCTGATAGATACCTTTTTGTGTTCACTGAAGGATTGCTTGGGTAGGTAGACTCAGGAGATCCTCATATCTCTTGTGTATGGGTGGAACTCTCAAGAGCCCCTTCTGAAGATGGCAAAGGTCCTTGACTTCATGATGTACATGGGAAATTTTTTATTTCTACTTATGTATGTTTGAGTGATGAGGGTCTCCTTTGGGGAGTTGTGCTTGGGTTTAGGCCCTTTTGGTAAGTTAGAGATGCTCTGATGACATTCTTTAATGATGGAGGGCTTTTAAAGCCCTCTTAGTTTATTTGGAAATTTCTGACACCCTCTTGGTCAGCAGGGTCAGGACCCAAGTTCACCATCCTAAAAGGGAATTGGATAGGGTCCTTTTTGGGAGAAGCAGAACATATTTGAAGTCTTCCTGAGAGGAATCAACTTTCTGGACCCCCTAGAAAGCTTTCAAGATTGTTCAACTCTCTTGAAGTGAGGGGAAAATAGGGAAAATAATAAATCACTGAGCTGCCCATTTAGAGAAAACTTGGAGGCTTCTTTGTCTAATGGGCCCTTTGGAGGTCCTCTTGATGAGAGTGGAGTAGTCTAAAAAATTCTCAGAGATATTTGGAAAGATTGGACCCTGATTGGGTAAAGGATGATCTTTTGAACCCCCCTCTGAAAGAGAACACATATATGAATTTCCCTCCATCAAAAGGGGCATGTTTTTTGGAAATTTTGGGCAGTTGTGAAATGCTCTTTAGCCCTTTGAGCACATTTGGTTAGTCTCAGAACCCCTTAGGTGGTTATGGACAATCCCTGAGCCTCTTGGGAAGAACTGCAAGATCCTAGAGTCCCTTGGTTAGATACGGAAGGCTTTAGGGACCCTTGAATATGTGGGGAGATTACAAGTCCATGCTGATCAGTGGAAGAATATGCAGAAGATTACAAAGCTACTGAGTCCACAGGTTCTTCTACCACAGAAGACAAAGTCAGTCTTCTTTTCACCTTCTCAGGCATGTGCAAAATAGATGAAGCCACTCTTTTCTGGGTGGCATCTCTAAGACAGGTGGACCCATTTTCCTGCTCATTGGCTTCCTTCTGCATTCTGGATCCTTGAAAGGATTTGGAAATTCTTTTTGCGTGATCTTTCATTTCCTTCATGGAGTTCTGGGACTTTTTACTGCCTAAAGTCTTTAGAAGAGCTTTGTGGCACCGCATGTTCTATGAACTAAGAATTTTGGTTCTATTGAATCTCGGGCCTTCATAAGGCTTTGTGCAGATGGACTTGTGCCTCGTTGGGCAAATGATGCTCTTTGATGCAAAGTCTAGGTATTTGTTGCTGCTCAAGTATTTGCCCCATTAGAGTATTAGGTCATACTCAATTTGGGGAAACCTGAAGGGGGATCCACGTCATGAAGGTTGGGGGACACTGAAGGGCGTCCCAGGCTGTGGCTGCTGGGGCACATTGAAGGGGGTTCCAGGCCGTGGAGGCTGGGTGTACAGGGATTTGACCTCCAAATTGAACCCCCGAGATGAGTTTTTCTGGCCTGTCTCAACACTTCTAAACATTTAGACTATAAATAAATTGAGTTATCAGTCCTCATGCCACTTCCTAAGCTTCGGTGGGAGAATAAAGGGGAGTGGGTGGGTAAGAGTAGAGCACAGTTAAGGGAAACAGGAAACCGTTAAGAGTACAGGAGAGAGGGAAAGGAAGGGAATAGGAAGGGGGCTACGACCCGGATACAAATTAAGTAAAATAAAATTCAATATAAAACAACTTCAAAAAAGTTACTTGAGATAGAAATAGGGAAATTGGCTAGTACCCCTCGTAAGGGGCAGCGAATGTTCTTGCCAAAGATGACTGGCGACAAGCAGTGAAAAGCATTAATCAGTTAGAAGAGCAGCTCTACTCTCTGAGATCTGTGAACCCGTCCAGAGGGAAGAGAACACAGAATTCAAGTGTTGTTGGCCTCAGGAGTCAAGTAAAGCTTGAGGGAGGCACTTAGAATGTGTGTTCTTCAGCCTGCTTGCACCAGTCCTGGTCTGCCTCACCTGGTGTTTTTGTATGCAGCTGCAGCGCAAACACTCGAACTTTCTGAATAAAGGGATGCTGAGGACCCACTTCCTTATGGTCAAGAGAGCTAGCTAATCTGGTGCCCACACTGACAGGTCAAGAGAAGAGATTGTGGAAGGAGCAACGGGACGAGTAACGGCATAGGGTGCTTACAAGACTATGCTCTCAAATCTCTTTTACACCAACACTTGATCTACAGGAAACTCATGTACCGATGCTGCCACACACTTGGCATTCCCCATTTCAGTAGACCCTGTTGAGCAGGCCAGAAAAACAAACAAACAAACAAACAAACAAACAAACATGCCCTGAATCATTTAAATGCCCAAACACTTCTACTGCTTTTTATAATCACCAGGGAGCAGGCATGCCAAATTGTCAAACAATGTCCTCCCTGAGTCACTCTCTTGCCCATTCCCCATTTGGGAGTTAATCCCAGAGGCCTTGTCCCAAATGACATCTGGCAAATGGGTGTTACTCACTTTTGGAAATCTTAAATATCTTCATGTAACTATAGATACCTTTAGTGGATTCATTTTTGCCAGTTTACATACAGGAGAAACCTCAAAAAATGTTATAGCTCATGTTTTAAATTGCCTCTTGGTTATGGGCAAATCTAAGGTTTTAAAAAATGGTTATGGTTTTAAAACCATTATGGTCCTGGTTACACTGGAAAAAACTTTCAGGAATTTTGCCATCAATTACAAATTAAACACATCACTGGTATTCCTTATAATCCTCAAAGACAAGGCATTGTTGAAAGTGCCCATCAAACTATTAAAAACTCCATAAGTTAAAGAAGGGGGAGTTATATCCCAGGAAAGGATCTCCAAGAAATATTCTTCATTATGCACTGTTTGTTCTTAATTTCTTAACCTTGGTCGCCTATGGCAAGTCCACTGTTGATGGTCTTTGGCACCCTGAAAGAAATAAAAAAAAATATACCACAGTCATGTGGAAAGACCCCCTCAATTCCAAATGGAATGGCTCAGACCCAGTTCTTATCTGGGGTCAAGGATCAGTGTGCCTGTTTGACACCAAGGAGGGGGCAGCCAAGTGGCTGCCAGAAAGGCTGGTAAAACAAATAGACGGCTCCTACTCTAAACAACAGAAAAAAATAGAACCACCTGGAGACAAACCATGTACCCCTGACATCCAGGGTGGTGAGACCCCCTGAGATCCTTCTCTTTAATTTACAGATGAGACGGCTTTGGATAATATTCCTCAGAGTGATGATACAAAGTCAGAAGGTGATTACAGACCAGAAGAACAATGTCCACCAACCCTACAAGTATACTTGGGAAGTTTCTGGAGAATATGGTCAGGTATATTATACACATTCACAAGTCACTTCTGATACCAAGTGGTAACCTGACATGTTCTTTCATGCCCGTGAGTCACTCTTCACCTGTGAGCAATGGGAACTGACAATTGGGCTTTATGTCTGCCCAGGTTATAAGAGGATTAAGGGATGTGGAGGTGCTGGAAACTTTTATTGCACCTTTTGGGGATGTGAAAACTCAGTTGTAATTGCCACAGGAAGCTGAGGACACCTTAAAATGGTGATTACATTATGATAACTATTACATCTGAGATTGATATTAACTCCAGGAAATCACATTATTATTTGACAAATACCTATGACAAGCTAAGACAGTCTACAAGCTGGCAACCGCTCCAGCTCCCCATCTTCCCATCTTAAAGCTATCTTTCACTTCTAAAGAAAAACAAAAATCTGTTCCCTGGCATAAGGGCCTCAGTTGGGGCCTATGCCTATCCTACAGGTGGGCCAAGAATGGTACAGAAGTTATAATTTATCTTACCCTAAGGAAAGAATCTGCTATTTCACCCATAGCTATTGGACCCAATCTTGTCCTCTCCCCTTCCGCACAGATAGAACCCAAGAAAAATGGTTTCCCTCACGGACAGAGCCTAAGCAAAATGTCCCTGCCTCCCTGATTCCATTCTTTGCTAATAAGCCTATCCCCTCTTTGATTGAAGGGATTGATACATGCATATTATTTTAGACCTTGTTAATCATACCTTTTTATCCCTGAATCATACACACCCCGACCTACTGAGTCCTTTTGGCTTTGTTCTGTTTCTGCCCCTCACTTTTATGAAGGCATTGCTGTCACTGAGGAAATCTTCTACTCCACTGACCATTCTAAATGCAGATGGTCACAACAGGCTGAGGCTAGATTGACACTGACCTTGGTTTCTGGCCTTAGGTTATGCATAGGCAATAGTATTCCTCAGAAATACAGACATCTTTGTAATGTAACATTTACACCATCAAGCCACCTTCCCAATTATATCCTCCCAGACAAAAATAGCTGGTGAACTTCATTGATGGCCATACTCCCTGTATATACAACCCTCACCTCAAAAGCAATGTTACTACCTTTTGTGTCCTTGTCCAATTACTTCTCTGCTTGACTTATTATTCTGGGGAAGATTTTGCCTGGGTTTGGGATGGATTGCTTAAACAATAAAGAAGCCATAACAGCTGTTACTTAACTGTCCTCCTTGGCCTCTGAGCTGTGGGTGCTGGGACTGGTATAACCTCTCCCACTCTCTCCAATAATCATTACTCTGACCTTTGCCAGACAATTGACAAGGATGTTGAGAGATTGGAGACTGGCATCACCAACTTGGAGAAATCCCTTATCTCACTGTCTGAAGTTGTCCTACAAAATTGAAGAGGGCTACTTAGTTTTCTTCCAGCAAGGGGGACTCTGTGCTTCCCTTAAGGAAAAGTGCTGCTTTTACACAGATTATCCTGAGATTGTAAGGGACAGCATGGCTAAGGTTAGGGTAGGCTTAGAAGAGAGAAAGAGACAGAGAGAACAAGAGGAAAGTTGGTTTCATAATTGGTTTTCAACCTCTCCCTGGCTCACCACCGTCCTTCCTTCAATCTTCGGACCCTTGGTGGGCTTCCTTCTCCTTGTATCTTTTGGCCCATGGGACATTAAATGACTTACTGGCTTTGTAAAAGAACAGATATACTTCCTGGCTTACAAGTTCATTATCACAGCCTTGATTTGGCTGACATAGGCTTAGCTGAGCCTGAGGAAGACTGCTGACAGTCCATCACATGGATCTTAACTGCTTGCATTTGGCTCTCATGAGAACACCATGAAACTCAGATAAATGCTTGCCTGTTATAGCATGGGTACCTTTAATGGGGTGCATGATGACATTTCAAGGGGAGGGCCCAATTGCCTGCTTCTGAGTCCCCTGAGAAGCAAACCTGATTGCATAGAGGTTAGGGTCTAATCACCCCTTATGACAACCTGCCTGGGATGCCCTCAGGTTTTGATGGGGCATTCCTTTCCTCCCCAAAAAGGCACCCAAAATAGCTGCAAACAGCCTTGGGAGGATGAGGTCACTACTTCCCCCCTCTGGTTAATGCCCACTGCCTGTAAAAGACCTCATGTTCAAAAGCTACCTGCTAGCCTCTTAAATTATTTAAGAACGGAGGAGATGCCAGAAGCCAAGGCTATTTACTGAAGACAAAGTCAAATAATGAGCCAAAGCTAGTTAATGGCAACAAAGTTATTTACTAAAGCTAAATCCAAATAGTGAGCAAAGATCATTTAGTGAAGACCTAAAGCTATATAGTGAAAGAGTTACCTAGGACCCAAATCATGGGTGATAGATTCGTGAGGACAACTATCCGTTAGTTTTAGAGCATCTGTGAGATATCTTAAGAAAACAACCATATGGTATCTTGCAGGTGCAATATTCAACCCCTGAAAGCATTCTTCCTATCTCCTGCAGCAGTAAATTAACCTTTCCTCTTTCCTGCTTTTTCTTTACATAAGTTGGGTAAAATTTTCTAATAAAGGAAGCTTTGGTCCGATAAACAGACTTGGCCTTCATTTCTTGTGTTTCTTGTCCCTTTCCCCTCATTCTTTCCACCCTCCTTCTTTAGGAACTCTTTGTAATCCCGTGGGTCAGGGCAATAGGTATGGTATGGAGAATAAAAGCAAAATTATAATCCCCTTGTAGTACAGATATTACTTGATTTAAGTTCACAGATTCAGAACACAGACACAGTTGACTCCTGAATGTAATCCCTATGGACTTAAAAAAATTTTTTGTCTATCATGGTTTATATGTTAGGTCCCTATCATTGCACATTTGGATTGCTTTTCAAAGGTTGATTTGATGTCCCTGAAGGCATGCGATGGCTAATGGTTCATACAAGTGATCTGCATGGGTCAATTTCTTGCCAATGCTACAGCTGCGCCATTGTTTCACATAAATGATTCTTTGAAAGGTCAAAGAATATTAGTCAATACACAGTGTAAAAACCTTTTATTTTTTGGATTATTTAAGTGTTTTTATGTAATTTTTATTTTTTATATTATTCACTGGTTACTTAATTATCATGCCATTCTTATCCCTCTTCCTTATTCCCTTCCAATATCACCCTCCCTCCCTCATCTCCTCCCTGCTCTTTTAAATAATCATACCAGTCTGTGCTCATTTTGTCCCCTGGTTAACTACTTTGCTGTCATATTTCTTGGAGCTTTAATTCAAATTATGATTAAATTACTGTCAGGCCCTACTATTTAAACTCTCTATCCAATTGTATATTGATTCAGTAAAAATAGTGGTTCATAGAATCAACCACACACACACACACACATATAATATGTATATATACATATTTATATATAAATGTATACAAGGTTTTATATTTATATATAAATGTATATATATATATATATATATATATATATATACACTTCACTTTACATCTTGATGGCAACCACATCCCTACTGTCCTCCTGATTCCTCCTTTCCTCTTCCCCATATCCCTCCTCCCCTACTCCACAATAAGAAGAACCCTGTGTACCCCCAGCAGCTCATCAGCACACATCAGGACTGATATTCTCTTCTCCACAGAGGCTTTTAGAGGAAGTTCAACTAGGGGGTAAGTGAAGTTATTGAAGAATAGGCCACAGAGTCCTTCTTAGCCAAACTCACACCTCTTTAGAACAACATGAGTTCATGACTGCCTCATCAAGTGGGGAGTGAAAAATGACTCCCAAACATGCAGTAGGCCTTTTATTCCACTTCTCTCCCTTGGTATTCTATCTTCTTATGGTTGTTGTTTTTGATAATGTTCAACACCTATCTAAACTGAGGTAAAACAGATCAAATCTCAAGGTTGTCTTTAATTGCATTCCCCTAATTACTGAGGGCAACAAAAATATTTTGAGTTATTCTTAGGTATATTTTCATCATTTGACATCTTGTTCATATTCCTGGTTCATATTTTTTAATCTTTCTGGATTAGATTTACAATATCCCTAACATTTCTCATGATGAAACTCCCGTATACCACTCCTGAATCTCCTTCAAAATCAAAGGCACAACGTTTTAATTATTGTTGGTATATATATATATATATATATATATATATATATATATATATATGAATACACCTTACCCTTGTTCATTCAAATACTGATTTCTCCTCCAGCCCATCCCCAACTCTCTGGTTTCAATCCTGATACTGCATTGTGATACATTCTAAGTATCCTGTCTCAACTCTTGTGTAAACAGGACAAAATAAAGCAACTAGACACAATGTTGAGCAGGGAAGAGCCAGAGGACAGGAAAGAGGGGAGGAGCCAAAAGGCAGGAGATGAGTGGGAGGAGAAGGGGTGAGGGAGGAGTGAGGAAAGCAGAGCTGGAGGAGAGTGCTTGGAGGACTTGGAGCATGAACCAGACCTAAGATTTCACAAAAAGCAAGTATAATATGGGAAATCTAAATGTTAGGAAACTGAAGACTTGGAGGGTGAGGAGGCAGTAAATATTGCCCAGCATTTTGTTCTAGGTTACCTAAAAACCCAGTCTCTGAGTGGTGAGTTGGTTATACAGCTGCTGAGGATTAACAGCAGCATTACTAGAAGATAAACCAATAGTAAATTTTAACTGTTTACAACAAATGGCACCCAACTTGGGGCTTGAACCCAGGACCCTGAGATTAAGAGGCTCATGCTCTACCGACTGAGCTAGCTGACCCCTTTTGGCAGATGAAGCATATCTGATCCCTCTCTTTGATCAAAGGAATAGTTTGCAGCACACATATTCTGAATGGGAATCTTGAAATTCTGGTTTTTCAGAGAGGGGCTCTTTTGATTTATTTTTTGTAGATTTGGCTACCTAGCAGAGAGGGAGGACTTCTGAGACACTCCCAACGAGATCTTGAGGATCTGCAAAATGACATGGCAGAAGCAGAAATGGAAAGGCACCCATTGGGCTCAGTTTTAAGTCTTTTATAACATTTGTAAGAAAAGGAAGTCCTTTCCCCCTTTTCATGAGAATGGCAAACTTTTGAACCTTCATCTGATCCCACAGATTTTGATCTCATATACTTCTTCAAATTAGAATGTCTGGTGCCACCTCTTGGTGATGGAGATGGTGACATCTGAGATCTTTTTTAGGAGATGTACTATATCTGAAGGTCAATTCTGATGATGATAGATGTTACATGCACAACACCCTGTAAGAGTTAAGAGTTTATTCCTTTTTGACATACTTGGAAGATGTAAGCCAACTTAAGCAAAACAAAAATATTTTAAACTATTGATTTCTGAAAAAGAATATCTGATAACCCCTTCTGGAAATTGCACATTTCTCAAGATCCTTGTGGTAGAATTACAAAGCCTAGGACTTATTTTGGTGTAAGGGGAATTTCCCACACACTCTTCATGAGCAGTGAGAGGAATAAATTCTCCCTTTGCACAGATGGAGCATCTCGGAAACTCTGTTGAAAAGGATGTTCCCTTAGTTTCCTGGGTAGATGGCCTAAGTTCTAGAGGCCCAGGGGCTGGCTTACAATATCCGAGAGTTTTTTGGAGAGCTATTGATGTTCCCAGAATCTCTTGGTCGGATACTGAAAGGGCCAGCACACTTTCATGATATTTCAGAAGTTGCTGAGTAGCTGGCACAGGAGGCACAGGTTCCAGCATCTGTGACACAGATTCTAAAGACTTGCAATTGGCTTGGGTAGATGACAAAGTTTCTAATATCTCTGGAGTAAGTGGTAAAGTTTGCAGAATATTCACTGAAGAAGGTGGAAGTCCAAGAGAACCTTGAGCAGATAGTGAATTTCTATCATCTCATGGGGAATAGATAATATTCTAGAGTGCTTTGGATACATAGTTGTTCTTACTTCCTCCATGGAAGATTCAGAGAGTACAAGATCTGCTGAGTCAGAGGATGAACATCCTAAAACCTCTTGCATTAAACAACATCCTATGGCCTCTTGGGTGACAAGGAGGTATGGGTAATCCGTAGAGCAGATGATGAATGTTCAAGAGATTCTTGTTTTGATAGATACAGCTCCAGTTGTCCTTGTGTAGACCATGGCATTCCTCCATCATTTTGCTGAGGTAGTGAATATTGAAGAGTCACCTTTGCACTGGAAGACGTTTTCTGAAAACCTTAATCTGTTAGAGAAGGTCTTAAAAGCCCCATTTGAGATTGAGCAGATTTCACAGACACTTGGCCAGATACGTAAGAGTCTAGAGTTTTCTACGGCAATGTTGGTGTTCTTAGTATCCCTTGGTCAGATATGAAGGTTCCTACCACACATTCAAGATTTACCAGTGCCTGTTTAATAGATGTCAAAGTTACTAGAATCCATCAGAAAGAATCTGAAGTTTGGTAAATGTGTTGGGAATATGGTAAAGATTCTGATATCGTTAGAGTAAATTAGGAAGGACCCAGAGTCACTTCCAAAGGACCATGACTCCCTAGAACACATTGAGCAGATTGTGTAGGTTCTATAGTCCCTTGGCCAGATAATCGTTTTTCTATAGCATCTTGGGAAGGTGGTGATGTTCCTCTAGTAACGTTTGAAGATGGAGAACGTCCAAGACATACTGGATCAGATGATGAATATGCAAAAACTACCTGGGATACAGAAGGACCAAGAAACTTTTGGGAAGTTATAGACATTTCTGGAAACGTTTGAAAATGTTTAGAATGTATTAGTTTTTCTTTTCCTTATGTGGAAATTCCCAGAACTCCTCAGGTAGCTGACAAATCTCCTGAATGCACTTGCTGAGGCAGTGAAGCTCTTATAGAAACTAGAGAAGAAATACACAATTCTGGACACAACTGGCCTGATAACACAGATCCTAAGATCTGTGGTACTGATGGAGTAGGTCCCAGTAAACCTTGAGAAGATGGAGATGACAGGATAGTTTCTAGGAGAGATGTTGATCTCTGAACATTTTGGTTAGAATCAGAACACGCACAACACCCTGAGCAGATACAGAATGTTTTCAGGATTCCTGAGAGCTTTGGAAGAGATTCCTGAGATCTCATTTAATGTCTTGAAAAATTAAAAAAGCTCACTGGGAGAAGGCAAGCTTCCTGATTTCTTTGGAGTAAAGTGGGAAGGTTCCAGGTAACCTGGGACATTAGGCTGAAGTTGAAGAATGACTTGATGATGTAGTTCCTAGTGTTCCCTGGGCAGATGATGATGTTTCTCAAAGTAACTTGGAAAGATGGTAATGTTTGAAGAATACCCTGGCCAGAAATAGAGAGTCAATCACCTGGGATAGATGAGATATGTGCTATAGCACCTTGATTTTAAGAAAGGCCTAAAAATTCCATTGAAGATGTTGAAGATTTTGTAGCCCTGTGAACAATTGGTGAAAGCCCTGGGGACTTTTCTTGTTGAGAGCAATTGTCCCACTCTCCCTTGGGTAGATGACAAATTTCCTACATCCCATTCCTGAGGTGATGGTTGTCCTAGAGTCAGTTGGGATGTCGTAGCCATTTTCACCTGCCATTTTGGTAAGCAATGTACCAGAGTACCTGGTCTAGTTGGTTTCATTCCCAGAGACTCTTGGGAAGTTGGTGTGTGTTCCAGAGAAGCCTGGTGCATTGATGGAAATTTTAGAGACTTCTTTGAAAATGTGAAGGGTCCTAGATTATTTTGATAGGACAGGGCAGGCCTCACCACATTGTAGAGAGTAGAATCAAAAAGTCCTGGAGATCCTGAAGCAGATAGCAAATTTGCTACAGGCCATGAGCTAGACATAGCAGTTTTGAGTTCCCCATGGGGAGATGGTGGCAGCCATTTTTAATGGCCATTTGACAAATTGGGAACATCCTACACTTTCCAAGGTAATAGACCTGAGGCCCACATCATCTTGAGTGTATGCCAAAGGTTCGGTATTATCCTTCATAGCAGGTGAATATTTTAGAGGCCCTTGGGCAGATGTGCATGTTCCTTGTCCCGGTTCAGAAAGGGAAAATCTCTGAGACAATGAGACAGGTATATATCCTCCTAAATCCATTTAGGCCAAGGAACAAGATCCTAGAGTCACTGAAGGAGATGGTGACATTCCCAAAATCCATGGTGAAGATTTGGATATACCTAGACTGCCACCTGCACAGGTGGGAACTTGCACAGTCCTCTTGGAAGACAGAAGAGGTTTTACAGCTTCTTGAATGGCTATCAAAGGTCTTGAACTATCTTTAACCTATATTCCAAAACACTTTCAGATGAAAGCAAGAAGCTCAAGTTTGCATGTATAGATATGAAAAGTTCCCCAGAAACTTCTTCTTTTTCTGAATGACTTACAGCAGTCTTAGACTTTTTTTTCACACCTTGTGCAGAGGATTAATATCCTTGAAGATCCCAGGGATTTAGCAAATCTTCTAGAGACCATTAGGTCAATTTCAGAGTTTCTTCCTTCTTTTGGGCATGTTGGATATAACCCTGAGACAAGGGAGTAGTTGGTGAATGTGCAACTATAGTCTGTGCAGAAGAGGACTGTGTGTTTCTATCTGATCTGTGTGTTGGATGTTTGATTGTGCCAGGACAGATGGAAATTGAGAGTCCTGTGTGTATATGTGGACAGACTCAGATTGCTCATGTAGATATGTGGGGACCTGGTGATCGTTGAGCACAATGAGAAGTTGCTTGACTCCCTTGTTCTAAGGTCATAAATCTCAGAGCTCTGGAGCACAAGGTTGATATACTGAAGTTGCTACTGTTGATGTAAAAGTCTTCAAATTCCCTTCTATAGGTAGTGATTGTGTAAGACTCCTCTGTGTAGATTGTGTTTCTAGGACTCCAGTGGAAGATTAGAGGAAATGTTGACATCCTGTGGAAGATCTTGAATGATCCAAAAAGTTCTGGGAAGATATTATACGTTATAAAGGATCAGAAGGAGTGATCAGTGTTGTTGAATCACAAAGATCATGTGCTGAAAATCCCTGTGGCACTATGTTGAATGGTGAAGGCTCTCTAGGACCTGGGACAGATGAAGCCTTTTCCATGGTTCCTGTGGCATGTGACAATGTCCCAACATTGTTTTTGCTAGGTTGTGATGTTCCCAGATTTTTGAGGATGAATCCAAAGGATTACAATGTTTTGGGGGAATGAAAATCGACCCAGGGTACTCTGTGCACATATGGATATTTCCTGTGGCCCACCTACAAATAGGAAACATTCTGGACACCATTGGAAAAATGGAAAAGTTTTATGGAAAGTGTAACTCATGTAGCATATATCCCAAAACTTGGGGAAACTAGAGTGTTTTGTGCAGATTGGGAAGGGTCAACAAACATTGGAAATAATGATGGATGCTGAAGAGAATTTCAGGCTGACTGACCAGTGCTTTTGGGTTTCTGGGAAGAAACGGAAATTTTACAGCTCCTTGACATGAGATTGATGCTTATTCAGGAGTCCGTTTTAGAGATACAGAGAGTTCCAGAGGATTTGAGAGGAAAGGAGCATGTTCCACAGGCTCTTCTGCAACATGAGAGGTTCTCAAATTCCCTTCTGCAGATAAGGGTATTCCCAGAGGACTTCTCTCAGCTGGCAAATACACTAAGAGCATCTGAATATTTTCTGTATACACCAGAGGTGCTGGAGTGTACTGCAAAGGTCTTATGTCTGGTTCTCCAGATGGGACTGTTCCAGTGTAACTTGTGAAGAGAAGAAATGCACTCCAGTGTCAGTAGCAGATGGAGAAGTGCCGATATTTCATTGTGCAGATTTGCATTTTGTCAAAGTCCCTCCAGCTGGTAAGCAAGGTTGCAAAGACTCTTGAGCAGATTTTTTAAAATTTTTTATTTAACTTTTCTTTTTTTTTAATTTTTCATCAATTACACTTTATTCATTCTGCATCCCCCCATTAGCCCCTCCCTCCTCCCCTCCCAATCCCACACTCCCTCCTCCCTCTGCATGCATGCCACTCCCCAAGTCCACTGATAGGGGAGGTTCTCCTCTCCTTTCTGATCTTAGTCTATCAGTTCACATCAAAAGTGGCTGCATTGTCCTCTACTGTGGCCTGGTAAGGCTGCACCCCCTCAGGGGAGGGGATCAAAGAGCAGGCCAATCAGATTATGTCAGAGGCGGTCCATCTTCCCATTACTATGTAACCCAATTGGACTCTGAACTGCCCTGGGCTACATCTGTGCAGGGGTTCTGGGTTATCTCTATGAATAGTCCTTGGTTGGAGTATGAGTCTATGGGAAGTTCCCTGTGTTCAAATTTTCTGGTTCTGTTGCTCTCCTTGTGGAGACCCTGTCCTCTCCAGCTCTTACTATTTCCCAGTTCTTACTTAAAATTCCCTTCACTCTGCCCAACAGTTGCCCATCAGGCTCAGCATCTACATTGTTATTCTGTAGGGCAGAGGCTTTCAGAGCCCCTCTGTGGTAGATTCCTACGTTGTTTCCTGTTTTCTTCTTCTTCTGATGTCCCTCCTCTTTGCCTTTCCGGATGGGGATTGGACATTTTAGTTAGGGTCCTCTCTCTTGCTTAGTTTCTTTAGATGCACAGGTTTTAGTGGGTTTGTCCTATGTTGTATGTCTGTATGAGTGAGTATATACCATGTGTGTCTTTTTGCTTCTGGGACAACTCACTCAGGATGATCCTTTCCAGATCAAACCATTTGTCTGCAAATTTCATGATTTCCTTATTTTTCATTGCTGAGTAATATTCCATTGTGTAGATGTACCACAATTTCTGCATCCATTCTTCAGTTGAGGGGCATCTGGGTTGTTTCCAGCTTCTGGCTATTACAAATAAAGCTGCTACAACCATGGTTGAGCAAATGTCCTTTTTGTGTACTTGAGACTCTTTTGGATATATGCCCAGGAGTGGTGTGGCTGGATCTTGAGGAAGTGCTATTCCTAGTTGTCTGAGAAAGCGCCAGATTTAGATTTTTATCTAAATATGTTTAGATATTTCCAGAATGGTTGTACAAGTTTACATTCCCACCAGCAGTGGAGAAGGGTTCCCCTTTCTCCACAACCTCTCCAGCCTATGATTCACTTGAGTTTTTGATCTTGGCCATTCTCATGGGTGTAAGGTGAAATCTCAGAGCTGTTTTGATTTGCATTTTGCTAATGGCTAGTGAGGTTGAGCATTTCTTTAAGTGCTTCTCTGCCATTCGATATTCCTCTACAGAGAATTCTCTGTTTAGCTCTGTTCCCCATTTTTTAAGTGGATTACTTGGTTTGCTGCTTTTCAACTTCTTTAGTTCTTTATATATACTGGATATGAGTCCTTTGTCAGAAAAAGGGTTGGTGATGATTCTTTCCCAATCTGTAGGCAGTTGCTTTGTTTTGATCATTGTGTCCTTTGCTTTACAGAAGCTTTTCAGTTTCATGAAGTCACATTTATTGATTGTTGCTATTAGAGCCTGTGCTGTTGGTGTTCTATTCAGGAAGTTTTCCCTTGTACCAATGAGTTCTTGGGTATTCCCCACTTTTTTTCCTAACCGATTTAATATGTCTGGTTTCATGTTGAGGTCTTTGATCAACTTGGACTTTAGTTTTGTGCAGGGTGATAAGTATGGATCTATTTTCATTTTTCTACATATAGACATCCAGTTAGACCATCACCATTTCTGGAAGATGCTATCTTTTTTCCATTGTATGGCTTTGGGATCTTTGTCAAAAATCAGGTGTCCAGAAGTGTGTGGGTTTATTTCTGGGTCCTCTGTTCGGTTCCATTGATCCACCATTCTGTTTCTATGCCAGGACCATGCAGTTTTTACAACTGTTGCCCTATAGTACAGCTTGAGATCAGGGATGGCTATACCCCGAGAAGATCTTTTATTGTAGAGGATTGGTTTAGCAATTCTTGGTTTCTTGTTATTCCATACGAAGTTGAGAATTTTTCTTTCCAGGTCTGTAAAGAATTGTGTTGGCAATTTGATGGGAATTGCATTAAATCTGTAGATTGCTTTTGGTAAAATGGCCATTTTTACTATGTTAATCCTGCCAAGCCATGAGCATGGGAGATCTTTCCATCTTCTCATATCTTCTTCTAATTCTTTCTTCAGAGACTTGAAATTTTTTTCATACAAGTCTTTGACTTGCTTGGTTAGGGTTACAACAAGGTACTTTATGTCATTTGTGGCTATTGTGAAGGGTGTTTTTTCTCTAATTTCTTTCTCAGCCATTTTGTTTTTGTATACAGGAGTGCTACTGATTTTTTTTGAGTTAATTTTGTATCCAGCCACTTTGCTGAAGGTGTTTATCAGCTGTAGGAGTTCACTGGTTTTTTTGGGGGTCACTCAGGTATACTATCATATCATCTGCACATAGTGATAATTTGACTTCTTCCTTTCCAATCTGTTTTCCCTTAATCTCCTTCAACTGTCTTATTGCTCTAGTAAGGAGTTCCAGCACTATGTTGAAGAGATAATGGAGAGAGTGGGCAGCCTTGTCTTGACCCTGTTTCAATGGCATTTAAGTTCAGAAATATTTAAGTTTCTCTCCGTTCAGTATGATGTTGGCTATAAGTTTGCTGTATATCACCTTTACCATGTTTAGATATGTGCCTTGTATCCCTGATCTCTCCAATATTTTAAACATGAGTGGATGTTGGATATTGTCAAAGGCTTTTTCAGCATCTAGGGAGATTATCATGTGTTTTTTTTTTTCCTTCAGTTTGTTAATATGGTGGATCACATTGTTGGATTTCCGTATATTGAACCAACACTGCCTACCTGGGATGAAGCCTACTTGGTCATAGTGGATAATATCTTTGATGTGTCCTTGTATTCGGTTTGCGAGTATTTTGTTAAGTATTTTTGTATCAATGTTCATAAGGGAGATTGACCTGAAATTCTCTTTCTTTGTTCAGTCTTTGTAAGATTTAGGTACCAAGGTGACTGTGGCTTCATAGAAGGAGTTTGGTAATGTTCCTTCTGTTTCTATTTTGTGGAATACTTTGAAGAGAATTGAAGTTAGCTTTTCTTTGAAGGTCTGGTAGAATTCTGTGCTGAAGCCATATGGTCCTGGGCTTTTTTTGGATGGGATACTTTTGATGACCGCTTCTATTTCTTTGGGGGATATAGGACTATTTAATTGATTTACCTAGTCCTGACTCAGCTTTGGTAAGTCAAATCAATCAAGAAAATTGTCCATTTCATTTAGATTTTCAAATTTTGTTGCATATAGACTTTTGAAGTAAGTCCTAATGATCCTTTGGATTTGCTCAGTGTCTGTAGTTATGTCCCCCTTTTCATTTCTGATTTTGTTGATTTGGGTGGTATCTCTCTGCCTTTTAGTTAGCTTGGCTAAGGATTTATCAATCTTGTTGATTTTCTCAAAGAACCAGCTCTTGGTTTCATTGATTCCTTGAATTGTTTTATTTGTTTGTAAATGATTGTTTTCAGCCCTGAGTTTGATTACTTCCAGCTGTCTACTCCTTTTTGGTGTGTCTGCTTCTTCTTTTTCAGGGGGTTTTTAAGTGGGCCATTAATTTACTTGAATGAGCTGTCTCAAATTTATTCTTTAATGCATTTAGTGCTATGAACTTTCCTCTTAGCACTGCTTTCATTGTGTCCCACAAGTTTGGGTATGTTGTGTCTTCATTTTCATTGAGTTCTAGGAAGATTTTAATTTCTTTCTTTATTTCTTCCCTGACCCAGCTGTCATTTAGTGACAAGTTATTCAGTTTCCATGTGTGTGAAGTCTTTTTGCTATTTCTGTTGTTGTTGAGGTCCAGCTTTATTCCATGGTGATCAGACAAGATACAAGGGATTATTTCAATATTATATCTGTTGAGGCTTGCTTTGTGACCAACAATATGGTCTATTTTAGAGAAGTTTCCATGAGGTGCTGAGAAGAAGGTAAATTCTTTTGTGTTTGGGTGTAAAGTTCTGTAAATGTCTGTGAGGTCCATTTGATTCATGACCTCTGTCAGAGACATTGTTTCTTTTTTTAATTTCTGTTTTGTTGACCTGTCTTTTGTTAAGAGTGGGGTTTTGAAGTCTCCCACTATTAGTGTGGGGGATCTATATGTAGTTTAAATTTTATCATTGTTTCTTTTAAAAATGTGGGTGCCCTTGTATTTGGGGCATAGATGTTCAGGATTGATGTATTCCTGGTGGAATTTCCTTTGATGAGTATGAAGTGTCCTTCCACATCTCTTTTTCTTAATTTTGGTTGAAACTCTATTTCTCAAATATTAGAATGACTACTCCTGCTTGCTTCTTGGGTCCATTTGCTTGGAAAGTTTTCTTGCAACCCTTTACCCTCAGGTAATGTCTACCTTTGTGCCTTAGGTGTGTTTCTTGTATGTAACAGATTGCTGGGTTTTGTTTATGTGTCCATTCTGTTAATCTGTGTCTTTTTACTGGATAGTTGAGTCCATTGATATTGAGAGAGATTAAGGACCAGTGGCTGTTGGATCCTTTGATTTTGATGTTGGCTGTGGTCATAAGGTTGTGTGCTTGATTGCTTTTTGTTTTACTGTAATAAGGATAATTATTTCCTGTATTTTCTTGACAGAAGCTAATTTTCTTGGGTTGTATTTTTCCTTCCACTATCTTTTGTAATGCTGGATTTGTGTATAGGTATTGTTCACATTTGTTTTTGTCATTGAATATCTCGTTTTCTCCATCTCTGAGGACTGAGTTTTGCAGGGTATAGTACCCTGGGCTGACATCTGTGTTATCTTAGGGTCTGCATGATACCTGTCCAGGCCTTTCTGGATTTCATGGTTTCTGTTGAAAAGTCAGGTGTGATTCCAATGGGTTTGCCATCATATGTTACTTGGCCTTTTTCCCTTGCAACTTTTAGATTTTTTTTCTTTGTTCTCTATACTTACTGTTTTGATTATTATGTGGCAGGAGAATTTTCTTTTCTGGTCTAATTTGTTGGGTGTTCTGTAGGCCTCATGTATTCTTATTGGCCTCTCCTTTTTTTTTTTTTTCAATGCAGTTTATTCAGGAACCTTGAAGAATTATCGGACCCTGGGAAAGCCAGCCCACAGCTTAAATAGCCTCTGGGTAGCCAACCCCAGCGTGCCACGTGGGCAATGCAGATAGGTCCACATACATGGAAGCAAGCCAGGTCCTTGGCCTTAGCTAAATGTGAAGTTGTTCGTGACAGAGAGCACTCACCATCGGGAAGGTGGAAGGCGGAAACCAGCTTCTTCTTTAAGGCACGGCATTACGCAGCTCTCTATAGTTCCCCCTTTTTGTTTTAGATGCATCAGGCAAGAGTTGCCTCTCGTTTTACTTGGGAAAATTTTCTTCAGTGATTTTGTTGAAAATATTTTCTGCGCCTTGGAGAAGGGAGTCTTCTTTTTCCTCTATACCTATTATTCTTAGGTTTTGTCTTTTCATATTGTCTTGGATTTCTTGGACTGTCTGAGTCATGAATTTTTTGGATTTAACATTTTCTTTGACAGATACATTGATTTCTTCTTTTGTATCTTCTACACCTGAGATTCTTTCTTCCATGTCTTGTAGTCTGTTGGTTATGCTTACCTCTGTAGTTCCTGTTTTCTTCCCTAATTCTTACTCTCCATTATTTCCTCCATTTGTGTTTTCTTTAATTTTTCCAGTTCTATCTTCAGTTCTTCAGTTGTTTTGTTTACTTCCTTCACCTGTCTGATTGTAGTTTCCTATTTTTCCTTTAGTTCCTTCAACTCTGTTCCTTTTATTTCTTTCAGTGATTCAATTATTTCTTCTTGAAGACCACAAACTGTTTGGCTGCATCTTCCCGTATTTCTTCATGGATGGCCATAATATGCTTGTATTTAACTTCCTCCATTTCTTTATGGATAGCCATGATCTCTTTGGTTTTATCTTCCTCTAATTCTTTAAGTATTTTATTTGTTTACTTTATCATCCTCTTCATCAGCATAGATGTAAGGTCATCTTCTTGATTTTCTATTTTGCTGTGTTGTCCAAGGCTGTTTGCCCCTGGATGGCTGGGTTCTGGAGTTACCATATTGCTGTGTCTTTTGTTGGTTGAGCTTTTATGCTGACCTCTACCCATTGGGCTGTTTTAGGTGTTGGCTGCTAGTTCTGTGCTTCCTGGAGTCCTGCGGTAGGGAGAATCCCCTTGGCCAGAAGATGATTTTTCCTGAAGGAGTCCTCCTCTGCTTTTTGGTTCTGGTAACTGTATGGCCAGTGTTTCTCAGGAATTGCCACTGCTCACCTCAGGTGTAGAGCCCTGAGTAGTAGTTGTGGTCTTTGTTAGGCTGGAGGGAGGGCTCTCCTCTTACCCATAGAAGTTCTCAAAGCAGCTGCCCCACTGCTGGGTTCCTTGTTATAAATTTAGTTAGCTGCTGCTGCTGTTACAGTTTTCCAGATACAGTCCTCTGGATGAACCTCCTGATTCCCTAGCTGTGGGGATTTCTCCCAATATGAAACTTCAGTCTGTTATCCTGGGGTACACAGTTCTGTTCAGGAGAATGAGAGGAGTGCCCAGCAAGTCTCTCAGCCTGAGGCTGAGTGCTCTGCTCTGGGCCTGGAGAATGTTAACCTAGGTTGAGTTGGCGCCTGGGGGCGCCACTCTGGTCTGGAGGCTGGGTGGCTAATTCTGGACCAGAAGCTGTGTGTCCCTGTCTGGGATGTTGGCTGTGGGCACTTCTCTGGTCCGGATGCTGTGAGTGCAGCCCTCTTGAAGGACCAGTGATTCCCCCAGTTTTGTCAGTCTAGCTAGGGATAACTGGTTGATCCTTGGCACAGATCTGAGGGCTGCTGTAATGGCTCTCTGGCTTTTTTATGTCTGAGGATGCAGCTGAGTGCCCCAGTGCCCTAGGGGTACTCAATAATGGCAGCTGAGCACTGTGCTTCTGCCTGCATTAGAAAGCTAGAGCCTAGAGTCTCTGTGAAGCCAGACATAAAATGGCATTGGCCACAATTTCTTGCCCTTGGAGCTGTTTACAGTAGGAATGATTACTTGTGGATGGCTACAAAGAGGCAATTTCCAAAAGCATACTTTCTCAGCAATGAAGGGATGAGATTAACTTTCAATGAGTGGGTGGTGTGTGTCTGTTTGTGTGTCTGAGTTTGTTTGTGTAGGAAAGGGATAGATGTAGGTGCCTTTCTCATCTGCCTTCTATATTATGCTTCAAACTGGGTCACTCTAAATCTAAAAATAATTTACTGGCTGTACAGTGACTCTTCAATATCCTCCTACTTCCATCCCTAACATTGGGATTACAGGCAGCAGCTTACACTTCTTGATTTTTATGTGAGTTCTGTGGATGTGAATTCCAGCCTCTTGTCCATTCAGCAAGCATTGTAGTAACTGAGCATATTCCACAACCTTGAGGACACTTATTTTTGTAGACACTGAGCCATTATATGTACCTACTGACAATAAACTGAATGTCTCTTGCAAGCTAACATTATGATTCCCTTCTTTGTCATTGCCCTCATTCTTGATTCTAGAATATGTAATAACAATACTTCAAGGGGACTTACTCCACACAAAATACTTAGATTCATCTCCATTTGAATCTGTGTGTTTGTTTAAATTCTATAGAGAATTCCTAGTTTGATTTATTCAGAAAGGAAATACTGAGACATCATAGAACTTACCAATGGTTACTGGTCCACAAACCCATGCATTCCAAGACATATATTCTTAGCTGTTATTCCACATGACTTTTTAATCTTCATTCTTAGCTTTTTACATGTGTGTACCCTTGGCGTCACTGTACTCTTTCTCTGAAACTCACTTCTTCATTTAATTGGGATCTACCAGCACACAATAGTTACAATAGAAACTATTATCTTTGTTTATTGAATTGCTTGGAACTCAGCTACCCTGCCTTTATCTGGATCATTAATTTTCAGCTTGGGATATACATGTTAGCACTTGTTACCAGCCCAAGCCCTACTGATTTATCAAATCAGAGTCTCCAGTGGTGGGGTGGCCAATGGTTGTAAAGTGCAGACAATGAGAAGCAGCCACTGCTCAAGACCCTCCCACACCAAAGGCACATTGCCAGTTTTCCAAATGTGGCTCTATCTGTTGCTTAGGGTAAAATTCCACTGGTGTGTGGCATCCTATCTGGCAACACAACTTGCTTTTTCTAAGTTTTGTAATTGGGTGGCAATGCATGGGCTGCTGAAAATCTGCTTCATTTGAATTTGACTACCTTTGGAAGTGAAAGATTCTGGTCAGGAATATGCACAGACAAAGTAGAGCTGTCAGGGCTAGTAAATGAAACATCTTCCCAAATGAACATCTCTTAATGGCTTGCTCCTCAATGAAGGGCAAGGAGCAAGAATTCAAAGGTTTGCTTTGCTCTTGCTTTCAGGACAAATTTCTGCATACCTTTTGGTCACATGGGTCATTTTTGCAGCCCAGTTTGTTACATTAGCTTTGTAAGAGACCCTCTCTTTTACATTGTAGCTTTCTGATTCTGCCTTAAATTCTGATTCTTACCTGTTGTACCTGACTTATTTGAGGGGTTTGTCAGAGTTTGGTCTCTGGTCTGTGGGCTGACCACCACTAAGTGGATTGGTGGCTTATACATTCACTGGCTGGGAGGCCCTGAGGGGCACTATCAAATGTTCCTGGACATGGGACTCAGGAGTTTCCAACCATGTACCCTGAACCCAGAAGGCTGGTACCACAGCCCAGTTCCTGAAAGTCTGGTACCATATCAAGGACTTGGAAATTGGGTACAGCTGGAAGCCTCTGCTAAGAATCAAGGACCTTGCTTCTGCTGTTTGGTCCCCATGCAATGAGTTTTGTGCTAAGACTCTGGAACTGTGGGCTGGCTTAGCTGAGGAGGAGGGAAGCAAGAAATAGGGAAGTGAAAGGAGTTTGAATGTTTGCTACTCCCTGTCCTCAGGGATGTCAGCTGCTGACATAAATCTAAATTGTATCAGTTCAAATGATGTCCCCTTCTGTTCAGGAAGACTTAATGTCAATTTTCTCACTTCAGCTGCCCCTCTGCTCTTCAAATTCTGAGTTTCAGATACTCTGCTTCTCAGATAAGGTTGAAGATGTTCACCACAATATTGCATTCTCCCTCCCACAAAGTGTCCTTTAGGGAAAAAAAATTGTAGAGCATGTTCTTCTAGGCAGTAATCATTAGCTGTTCTTTATTAGAAGGGAACACCTGCCTTGCTTCCATTAGAGATCCTATCTGATGACTCATTTTGCATCTTAGGCATATAGGGGGTGAAGTGGTAGGATTGGCAGATGATTGATGTGAAGGTAAAGTCCTAAACTCTGTTGTTCACATGAGCAGGGGAGGGATGGGAGGCTTGCAGATTACAAGATCTAAAGATGCCATGGTAAAAGAAAGCAGGGCCCATGCTCCCCTCTTGAGATGGGATGCTTTAGAGGTTCCATTTCACTGACACAGATGTCTGATGTCTCCTTGGGCATAAGTGGTATCTTGAGTGACTTTTCCTAAGGCAGAATTCGAAGGTTTGTTTTGCTCTTGCTTTCAGGACAAATTTCTGCATACCTTTTTGTCACAAGGGACATTTTTGCAGCCCAGTTTGTTACATGAGTTTTGTAAGAGACCCTCTCTTTTACATTGTAACTTTCTGATTCTGCCTTGAAAACTGGAGGCATTTATGTTTTCCCTTTGGTGAGAATTTGAAATTGTGATTCCCTGTTGTTTAGATGGAGAACGTCTGATTAGCTTATTTAGGGAAGCTCCCTTTTGCAGTGGGATTATTGCAAATGGCATGAGGCTATAAATGATTCTGTGGTGTCCAAGAGCAGAAGGATTACACAGGACAGGGCTCATATACATACTGGAAGGCTGTGACTCTCACTTGGTAAGAAAGTGAAGACCTCTGGTCAGCTGGATTTATTACATGTCTGCCTCTTCCTTGGATAGCAGGGAAGTATGTGGCCATTTCTTTTGGAATTGGTGCAATATATGAATCCCCATCAAACAGGCACCAGAGGCCTCAGCACCCCTTTGATATATGGTATCTCTCTCTCTCTGACAGAAAGTGCAGATTTTAAGCCCTCTTTAGTAAAATCCAGGTGTCTTTTATTCAATTGGGGTGATGAGCAATGTTTGAAAACCCCATGGGATCTGTCTCCATCTGGAAACACCTTGAAGTCTTCTTGGTCTGCAGGAGAAGTTTCGGTGGCTCCTTAGGTTTAAGGGCCATGCTTTTTTTTTTCCTGGTGGAAATATAATGTCTGGGTGTCCCATGGGGAGAGGTGGAATGTCTGAGGTTCTCTTAATGAGTAGTTCCACACCTTCTTCTATAGAGTTGGGAGGTGTTAAGCTCTGTTTGTCTTTTTATTTCTGTCCCCCTTTGGATATGAATTGAAAGCTTGAAAGTCTCCTTGGTCAGAGGGAGACTGTTTCAGTTTGGGTTAGGTAGATTTGGAATTTCTATTTATATCCTTCTCCATTTCAAATTAAAACTCCCATTTTCCTGAAAATCTCTTCAGATCACTTGTGTCTTCTTTGTTCCCTCTTTAATTCCTTGCTTTTAATGTAACTAAAAATATTTCAATTTCTAAGTGTCTCTAATTCTTCCAGGTTATGTATTCAGGTAGAATGATTTGGAGATAGGAACTTCACATAAGTACACTTGCCATTAGTCTTTCTGGGTGAGTGGATCACACTAAATTTCATCTTTTCGAGTTCAATATATTAACAGGAAAATTTCTATACTTTTGATTTCTTAGCCCATGTGAAAAGAGCTGCAATAAAAATGACTAAGCAACTCTCTGTGGAGAAGGATGGTAAGCCCTTTGGGTATATGCCAAGGAGTAGTATATTTGGGTCATCTGTAAGATTTGTTTTTTTGCTTTTGAGAATATTCTGCACTGATTTCCAGAGTGTTTCTATGAGTTTTC
Organism: Meriones unguiculatus; assembly: GCF_030254825.1. Lineage (NCBI taxonomy): Eukaryota > Metazoa > Chordata > Mammalia > Rodentia > Muridae > Meriones > Meriones unguiculatus. The sequence continues at coordinate 4,583,646 of NW_026843711.1, forward strand.
CTTCCTAACAACAGTGAGCAAATGTTCCCTTTACTGAACAACTCCTCCAGCCTCCCTAATACTGGGACCATGCTAACGCTCTTATGACATAACTATCCAAATGATTGAACCCTGTTGCCAAAATTTTGGTCGCATTTTTAATGCTGTGGTAGATACTGCTAGTCTAAAAACACAAATGAACAAGTGAAATCTGGGTCAACATCTTATGCACAACATGCCACAATTTATTTCAAGCTTTCATCTGGGAACACTAGGCCACTAACTCTCTAATGATTATATGACCAGGACCAGGACCCCTTACTGGACCACCTGAAGTCCATTTTCAGAAACCCACTGCAATAAATCCTGCTCCCTTCTTGCTTGATGATGGCCTTCAGGTTTTCATTGATGAGTGTCATTATGTGTCAATTGGGCCTATTGATGTTACGTGAGATACCCAACCAGTTGTTGCCAAAGATGCTGTGGTTAAAAAGAAATGGATAGCTAAAAACACACAGGTGGAGGGAAGAGACCACAGAGCAAGGGTTTTCTCCTAGAAACAGATGGTAGGACAATAGTTAACTAACTGGATCCAGGCATCTGGATCCAGAAACCTATAGTCATTTTGACCTTTGCTCACTCATGCAAACTTCCAAGTTTTTGTTGTACTGGAAAAGGATATATGTGGGAATTTATCTTTTGAGATAGGAATATAGAGTTAAAAGTTTTATATATGCCCTGTGAATGCCCTTCCTATTTGCCAGACATGGACTTTTCCATTGCAAAACGTGGAGTTGTTAAGCTGAGGCTTCTAAAAAACACACAAATATACATATGAACATGCAACCCCTGTACTAACTAACAAGACTTTCTGACAAAATCACACTCACTGTCACTGAAGGCAGGCCAACACTAAACAATTTATAGAGATGAAAACTAGAGATGAAGAGAACTTATAAGTGGATAAAACTTAGCTAATTTCCAAAACTTATAACCCAGTTGTTCTGCCTTATAAATTAATTTATCAGGATAACAGCAATATTACCCAATCCCTTAGACTACTTTGTGCGTATGTACTAATGATTGACTAAACATGTGTTTCTTATGTTTTCCAAACTGCAAAGACAGGGTGGTCCAGGGCCCAGAAGTATCAAAATGTTGGTTATATTCTCTTGTGGAAGTGGACCTACAAAACTGAAGAGGCTTAGACAGTCTACTTTTGAAATAAAGGAAATTATGTCTGGGTTTGGGAAAGAAAACCTATTGTTCCTATGTTAAGTGCTAAGTAAAATATTAATAATAATAATAATTATGAAAATTATACATCTTGACATGATTGAAAGCAAACAACAACAGACTCCAAGGGAGCAAGAGAAAGGCCTCATTAAATAATCACACCAGTGTATGCTCATTGGTCCCATGGTTAACTACTTTGCTGTTATACTACTTGGGACTTTAATTCAAATTCTGATTTAATTACTGGTCAGGTCCTGCTATTTAAACTCTCTAACCAATTGTACATTGATTCAGTAAAAATGGTTGTTCATAGAACCGAACACAAATAAATTTATTTATTTATTTATTTATTTATTTATTCATTTCACTTTATATCTTGATGTCAACCATGTCCCTACTCTCCACCTGATTCCTCCTTTCCTCTTCCACATAACCCTTCTCCCCTACTCCACATTAGGAAGAACCCACCATGTGCACCCTCACCAGCTCATCAAGATACATCAGGACTGTTATCCTCTTCTCCACTGTGGCTTTTAAAGGAAGTTCAATAAGGGATAATTTACTGAAGAATAGGCAACAGAGTCCTTGTTGCCTATTTAGAGCAGCATGAGTTCATTATTGCCTTAGCAAGTGGGGAGTGTAAACGGACTCCCAAAACTGCGATAGGCCTTTAATTCAACCTGTCTCCCCTGGTACTCCATTTTCTTGTTGTTGCTGTTGTTGATGATGATGCTCTTCACTACTCTAAACTAAGGCAAGACAGATGAAATCTCAAGGTTGTCTTTAATTGCATTCCCCTAATTACTGAGGTGAAAGAACTTATTTTGAGTTATTCTTAGGTACGTTTTTTTTCATCATTTGACATCTCTGATCATATTCCTGGCTCATATTTTTTTTAATCTTTTTAGGTCAGATTTACAATATTTTTTCCTTACATTTCTCCTGATGAAATTCTCATATACCACTCCTGAAACTCCTTCAAAATCATTGGCACAACTTTTTAATTATATAATTATTTTTATATTCATTACACATTTTTCAGATTGTATGCCAGCCATAGTAACCTCCATCATTCTGTCCTCATTCCAAAGTCCCTCTCTCTTCTCCTTCCATGCTCTTCTCCATGTCCAGTAATGGGAAAGGTGTGTCTCCCCTTCTGTCTGAACCTAGAGTATCAGGTCTCATCAGGAATGGCTTCATTTTCCACCTATGTAGCCTGACAGGTATGTTTTTTCCTCATGGCAGGTGATCAAAGATTCAGCAACAGAGTTCATGCCATAGTCAGTCTTTGTTCCCATTACTAGGTCACCAACTTGGATTCTGAGCTACCATGGGCTACCTCAAGCTGTGGTTATAGGTGATACCCATGAATGGTCCTTGGTTGGAGTATCAGTTTCAAAAAAGTCCTCTGTACACAGATATTTTGGTTCTTTTGCTCCCCTTGAGGAGTTCCTGTCCTCTCCAAATGTTACTATATCCCTCAATTGTTGTAAGGTTTTCTGTACTCTGCCCAAAGATTGGTTATGAGTCTCAGCATCTTCTTTTGTACAGTGCTGGTTAGTGTCTTTCAGAGGCCCTCTGGGATATGCTTCTTTCTTGTTTTCTTTTTTCTCCTACTTCATATGACCATCCCATTTCTCTTCTGTGTGTGGATTGATCATCTTACCCTGGGTATTCCTTCCTGCTTAGCATCTTTGTGTGGACTGATTTTACTATGTTGATCCTACACTATATTTCTATTTTTTTTCTTAGGAGTGATAATTGTGTGAATGCTTCTGCTTCTGGGATACCTCACTAAGGATGAACTTTTATAGACCCCACCATTTTCTTGAAATATTCATGATTATTTTTAATTGCTGAATATTTTTCCACTGTTAAAATGTACCAGTATTTCTGTATCCTTTCCTCCAATGAGGGAGATATGTTTTTTTTTGTTTGTTTGTTTCTTTATGGCTATTTATGACTAACACTGTTATGAACATATTTAAGCAAATATCCTTATTGTGTACTTGAACACATTGGATATGTGCCTAGGAGTGGTATAGCTGGATCTTGAGTAATTGCTGTTTATAATGGTCTAAGAAATCAGCAGACTGATTTTGAAAATAGTCGTACAGGATGACATTCCAACCATCAATGGATTTTGGTTTTCCTTTCTCTACCTCCTTTCAATACGTATTATCACTTGAAATTTTTTAATATGTCATTTAGGTATATTGCTGGGTTTTTTTGTTTGTTTGTTTTTGTTTTGTTTTGTTTTTAAGTCAGTGTCTATTCTGGATGTAAATCCCCTGTCTTATAAATACCTAGAAGAGAATCTTCCACATCCTATGGGATTTCATTTCTCCTGCTTGGCTCTTTGCTTAACTGTACATAAACTAAAATACTGTCATGAAGTCCCACATATCAGCACTAATTTGGGGGTATATCTGGTCATTTTCAGAAAAGCCATTCTGTTATGGGGTTTTAAGCAGAGAAGACTACTTGTACATGGGATTAAGCTGATAGAAAGTCTCTTGTAGCTGACTGTCAACTACACAAGGTTTTCAGAATTTCTGTGTAGCCATGATCTTTTCTCAGGGTGGATGATTAAGCAAATGCCCATGTGCACACTTGGCATTGTTTCCAGAATAAGAATCTTATTGGTTTGTTTGATTGTTTTTTGCCTGATTACCAGAAGATCTATCATGTATACATGGGTAAAGCTTTCTCAACCCACAGGAATTGTTTATTCCCTTGACGATCAAGCCTTTCAGAATACCCCCTCTATATTGCCAAGAATTTCTGTCTGTAATATAGAAGACCACTCTCATTGTTGTTTGGAGACATTACCACCACTTCAAGCTTATTCTCCCTCATTAACAAGCATCCTAGAAGATCCATGCTAGTATAGGAAACAAAGTTTCCTTGGGTTGGGCCTAATCTGAGTTTAAAAAATTTCTTAGAAGCAACAGCCAAGGCCACAACTCATAGTGATACCATGGTATTCATAAGAGAGCTTAAGCCACACACACACACACACACACATATATATATATATATATATATATATATATATATATGCACCTACCTTTGCTGATTTTGAGTAATTGAGACCTACTTGGCTTTCCTACAGAATCAATTATCTTTCTCTGTGTCTACTCTGAGATGTGTCCCCTAAATTCCACAGTCTATGCCCACTGTGGCCTTGCTTCTTTTCTTGACTCTCTGGGACATAGCTTGATGTACAGAAAAAAAAGAGCTTATATTAGACACACATGAACACATGAAAACACGCATATGCATAAGAATGCACACAGGCACAGACATGCTGTCACAAGCACAGCAACAGAAAGAGAGACACCACAACAATCAGGGCAATGTTTGGGAGCCCTAAGGATGAAAAAAAAAAGTCTAGATGAAATTTTCTGGGTGTCCCAAATTTAACCTCTGAATGATTGGATTATGATGGATTATTGGTGAATTGAAGCACATAAAAATGTAATTGTAAATATTCATTGAGTAATAGAGTTCATAATAATGATATCATTTGCATTTAGGAATTTATGTAATCCTTTAAGTAAGATTTACTATATAGCCTTAGTAATGGTTATATAAGTGAGTAGTAATTTCATCTGATCTCTCTTTGATCCTCAAGATGAACATGATAGATAGAGAGTTGTCACATGTACTTTTGACTCCTATATGCGTATTATATACTCAACAGAACACTTCAGATAGCTAGCGAGGTTAATTGATAGGTACTTTGATGATAGAGAAATAATAGATAGTGCCACGGACCAGCCCAGTTGGTGTTCTGCACCTTCGGGAAAATCAGAGGTTTGGATATCAGGTTAGACAAAGGTAGGCAGATTGACAGACAGACTTGCACACCAGCTAGTGTTTGATTCTGCTGCTATTTACTGAAGTCAAGCTAACACTTATTTAGTGATTACATAAGGAAGCATCTTGAAGTTGACATACTTCCCGGAGCATTCAGTCTTTTACCAACAATACAAAGTTTACATTTTAACTGAAAGAGTAACCTGGTAGAAGCAGTGTCTACAAAAGATCTTGGCCTAAAAGCTTTTAATCAAAGCAAATACAAAACCATAAACAAGTTGTGTTCATGCAGTTTACTTCTACTAATTAGTGAGCGAAAGGCCAGGGGCTGTCATTGCCCTCCAAGTCAGCTAATGATTTAAATGCCCCCTAGAGTTAAGCACTGAGGGGAATTCTTACTCTTTGTCTTGCTAAGGATTTACAATCTTTCCTTAGAGATAAGATTCATGAGCTAGACTATCTGTAAACTCATAGTATAATATAAAACTCTTTGACCTCCTACTTTTGCTTATCTTCTTTATGCCTCATCATAAACACCTGTGTTTTTTTTTATAGTAGTTTTACTGCAGTGGGAATATCCAGAGCATTTATCCTAACAGATCCTGATTAAATATTTTCTTTAGAAAGCCCTAAAACTCTTGCCCCTTTAATACCTACAATGTTTGTTTTTTCCACAAGCAATTTCTGATGCTGAATCTAATTTATTACCTCTCCTAAATTTTTATTTTCCTTCTACTCTTATTTGCTAAAGATTTTAGTAATCTATTAGGAATGTGTTTCCTTGAATAATTAATTGTGCTGTTCCAAGAATCATAGGGAAACAGCAAAAGGCTTATCTATCCAATATTGCAACCGCAGGTGTGTGTGACTCTCCGAATACATCTTTTTGCCTTAGGTGGCCAGAGGGAACATCCAGTGACTTCCAGGAAGCTGATTCCCATAGTAAACTTATCTTCCATCTGGCATCATAATTTTATGCTTACATAGCACAGCTTTATGTTTTCACAGATGACTCCGGAGTTAGTGTGGCAAGATAGTTGAAGGTCTACCTAGCTACAAGCATAAATATATTCATAGATTAAACATGGATCAACAGATAGAAAGAGGGATGCACATAGAGACTGATGTTATATAGATAGTTGCAACATAACTACTTACCTATGTAAATTGATGATAGATAGAAGTCAGATATAATGATAAAATAGATATTAAAAACACAGTACCTTTAACTTCATAACCATACACTGAACATTAATTACTACACCCAATTAAGTTCAAATGATTGGACATTCAAACTTCAAAGTTTTCCACAAACACAAACACACAGAAAAATAAAAATTGAAAAATAAAACAACAATCACAATGTTCAATTGATAAACAAAGGTTTGTTTAGTGATAAGTCTGTCCATTCTTGGTGGCTATATTCAGGAAATACACTCTGAAACCCTTCTTTACTCTTTGTAACTGCTTCAGTTATTACCGTATACCAACTGACACTTAAATTCTACTAGATAGGACTGCTACTGGAGGTATTTATGATGCTGAAAATGTTTAGCCACAGAACCTCAGCTTTTAGAGTACAGCATTTAAAGACACAACTACAGTAACAAAAAAAATCTTCCAAATAAAATCAAGGAAACTGTCAGCAAGTGAAAAACCTGAACACAGCACAGGAAAATATGCACTTAAATTATATATTCATGTGAATAGTAATTTCATGAAAATGTTTACATTTGAAAACTAGAATTACATAGCAGTATGTCATTGAAACAAAAGGGAAAAAGATAGGCATTCATTGTGTTTTCCAAATAAGCTGAAAATGTGAAATACTTAAGTATTTGGATGCCAGTAGATTAATTTTGGAAAAACATTCCAAGAGTGTTGTGGAATGTAGTATACTTGACAGGCCAAAACTTTTTGCATTCAAACATGAAGGTCTGTACACTTAAGTTGAGACCACTTCAGTAATGATAAATGCCATGAACATGATGACAGCTCTTCCAGGCTCTTCTTGCTGTTCTTGACCTAAACATAAGAAAATGAATATTATATTGTCAGTAAGGAAAATGCCCAGATTTTTGGCCACATTGTGTAAATATGGGTTCTCTTTTAGCATAGTGGAGTAGTATGATACCTGCTAGGTCAGAAGGTAAAATAGGCTCCCTTTGGATAATGTTGTTACTAGGGAAACACCAAAAAATGAAAAAAGAAGAAGGTCTGAAGTTTCCTTCATTATAATTAGTGGTGTTTGAAAAACCAAGTAGTCAGAATATTTGTAAGAAAGACTTGATTAATGTGGGCACAATGAAAGGACTCATAATGAGAAGACAAATGTCCCCAAAACTCCTCAGAGAATTAGTGAGAGACTAGATCAGTGGGTCAGAGTTGAGAGGTCACAGGCGTGCCAACAGGCAAGGTGAAGAAAGGAAACTCTAAGAGCCACGGAAAAATACAAGGCTCACAGGGTTACAGGGGAAATATTTGAAATCCCCTTGCAGAATGGAGGTGAACATGGTTCGGGTAAACTAGCATGTTGAGTTTTGTAGAATTAGAAATTGCAAACTCTCCCTCACATGATATCAGTGTCCCAATCTACCTCATGCAGGAGATGTCATGTTATATAGCAGTACTGTCTTATCAAATTCCAGCTCCTCATCAGGAACTAGAATGTCTTGGTGCTGTAGTGAAAGTGGTGTCATGTGAGGCAGAACTCTGAGTATTTGTCGAAAAGTCTGGATGAAAGTCTAGGGCTGGTTTTCATTCTCAAATATATGTTCAGCTGCTCTGGAATAGGTGTGAATGATGGGGATCACATCATTTTGTTTTCTGTCTTGAAGCAGGGATCTATGTTTATGGGCTCTACTTGCTACTCTTGGACTTTGGTACTCTAAGTCTGCATTTCTGGAGGTCTCTTTAGGTGAAGAAAAATAGTCTTGGGCCTCAAGTTTAGATGGAGAATATATGAGTGCCCTGAAACAGAGGAATACAGTGTGAGGAGTCCCTCCTTGGTCAATAACATATCCTGGAAGACCACCTGGATGAAATGAGGAGATATGTTTTTCCTTGGAAATGCAGAGACATTAGAATGGTAGACCATGGTTCATAACAGAAGGATCTGAACCGCAATTTCATTGTTCTAGTAATTCTATTCACTTGGAGGCATATTTAGAAGGTCTGAGAAACTTTGATATTGGGGAGGGAAGGTATCTATTTACCACAGTCATGTCAAAATCCCAGTGCTCAAAAGAGGAATTGTTGGGGAATACATGGGCAGTGGGGATAGTCTAAAATCTGCTTCACAAAACAGGATACTTTTGGTTATCTGACCTCTTGGATAGGTGCTTTAGATCCAAATTCCCTGTACACACAAGAGGAATTCTTTATATGGGGAAGGATAATAGATATAAGAAACTCTAAAGCAAATTGATGAGAGAGTAGCTACCCAGAATTTCATGAAATTGCCTCAGCCTCTTTATGTCATATACCTGCAGCCCTACTGAGCAAAAGCTGAAGTTTGATTGATAGCTTTAGAATATATAGTACTCCTGAAACTTTCTGCTTCATTAGCTCCAAAATCAAAATCACAATCTGCACCACACATCTTATGTCTGTGACAGGCATGGCAGCCATTTTAGAAATCTTTTAAGATTCTGCAGTGCAGGAGTTTCTGGATCTGTGCCTTCCTCCAATATATGTCTATCCACACATTCCTATTCATGTATGAAATAAGTTATCTGTCTAAGGTACCAGAATGAAGACATAATTTACACTCACCCTGGCACTCTGTAGTTTGGTGTCTCATTATTGTATGTTCTGACACCACTTTGTACAAAACAATACATTTCTGGAGATTCTGATTAGAAATGCTAGCTGTAAAATCACCTGGGCATATGTTGAATAAGTAGGATTTCTTTGCCAACACTGGCCAATTCTGGAGCACTCTTGATTGTAAGTGCCTACATCTCTTTATGGAACATTGCAAAAGGGCCTGGGCACATTTGGACAGAAGTAAAAGGACAGGAATGCCCTTCTTCAAATAAGTAATATGGCAGTATCCATTTGAATATAAGAAAATGCTGAAGCAAGCAGGTCATAAGCAGAATTTCTGAATTGCTTATCTATTTTATCAGATATTTTGTGCAAATTTGATCGTCTACATCTCTCTAGGAGAGTCTTAAAATTTTTGTGTATGCTATGTTCAATAAAACAAGAAAAACATTTTCCTATGAACAAAATGTAAAACCCTTGTTGTGCAGAGGAAGTTATGGTACTGCCTGATCACCTTCCACTGTTTTTTTCATTTTAGAGTATCCACATATTTTATGGGCATTTTGGAAGGCCTGAGAACAGTTGCTGCATTTATCAACAAGATGAATGGTTATTTTTGGTTACAAAAAAATCCTTTGGTCATATTAAATAAGCCCACAGCCCATTTATCAGAGTGATGGTGGCTTCCACTGTATGAAGCAGGAAGAAGGTTGGAAGGAATCCTACACAGTTGGGAATAGAGCAGGCATACATAGTCAGTACAGCAAGATGTGTTGAAACCTCAACAACAGATGGTAGGCCTGATATTTCCTTGTGAAAAGCAGGATTTTAAGGTCTGATTGAGTATAAGGAGTAGATTTTCCAGCCCTCTAGACAGAGGGTGCAAGACTAAGACTTTCTGAATAGAAGTATAGTGAGTGAGGCACCAATAGGCTGAGGGAGAGGCACAGAAGCAACTTTATGAAAGGAGACATTTTCAGAACTCTTGGCCACAGTGCAAACTTAAGAAGTACTGCAGAAAAGGGGTATTTCCCTTTCATATGAGGTGTGGATGTTAAAAATTGTTATATAGCAGTATATGGTTTGAGCCTTCTTAATCTCAAAGACAGCGATTTCTGTGATGGGCTTTTTATAACTGGAGTTGGAGTTCGGGACCTGAACTCAGGCTCTCTCAGTCCCATGGCTGAGATATTTTTCCCACTTGGTTACAGACGGTACATTGGACATGTCATGTAGAGAAAATGATGTTCTAAAGCAATGGTGCTCAGCAGGAGAAGACTGAAGCAGATTTAGAGTAGAAAATTCACAAAGTCACAAAACCCTTAACCTTAGCAATAACAAAGTATCCCAGTCAAATTTCTGTAGTGGAAGAAGGACTATGACACATTTAACATCTTCAGTCATACCTCGGTAAGCCTAATGGAGATCCTATTATTATTCATGAGTCAGGACTTTCAGCCTCCAAGGATTCTTGAAGCTTATGATCAGATACATGGCTACATGCATGCATGATGGTACCTCTTTGTTTTGGTGAGTAGAGCAAAGGACAGATGACTTAAGTATCAGGCTCTTTGAAATCAGAGCATAGTGATCTGAAATCCCTGTGTGTTTTGAATGGATTTTCCCAGGGGACATGGGTAGAGGGAAAGGATTAAGGAGGCTCATATCAGACAGGTATATTAGAATCCATCATGAATGTAAGGAATAATCTGAGGGGCTGTTTATAGTGGTCTCCTTGATTAAAAGGAAAATTCTGAGATTCCTTTAGTAAAATGCAGGTATTCTCAAGATTCATCATACACACAGAGAGAATTTCTGGGCTATATAAAAAGTGAAGAAAGGCATGAAGGCCATTATCACCAAAGTCAATATCTCATGTCCCTTGAACAAAGAAGGTGTAATGTGAGCTACCTTTCAAACAAGCACAGTTTAAAGAGCCTAAATTCCTACCTGAAAATTTTGGGTGGCATCCTGAACTATGTGGCTTTGAATGAAGGTGCCTGGCCATGTGTAACAGAAGAGAAAGATCTAGCCACCCCATGGTGCAAGCAGAAAACACCTAGCTAATTTTAGGTAGTGGAAGGATGATATGTCATTACATTATTTGCTTTAAACTCTTCTCACTCTTTTCCACTGTCCATATGTTGCATAGACTTGGGTGACAAGTCTAAGAAGCAATCAGAACACTCTTCTCAGAAAATAAGTGGTTGTCTGAATTGCTATGCTCCTTCAAGTGTATATTCATCTGTGCAAATCTATAAAACCATGATGAGAACATTGCTTTTCTGACAACCAACTTTTAGGCATTGGCATGCATGTTAGCTTTAGATTTTGATATTCTGTCTTCTGACCTACACCCAAAATTCTGTGAGGTCAATTGGTTGCAATGCTGTTTGCCTGGCAATGGTGGTCAGAGGAATTGGTACTAACCTGATATGCATTTGAAATTTAAGTGTAAGTTGTCCTTCAAAATAAGAGGATACACTTGTTGCTTCAATGTAGAGGCTACATTTATAACAACCTATGAGAATAGATTGCAATAATGAGAACCTCTTGGACAAAGTCGTTCTTTGTTCATCACTGTGGCATGGGCCTAAAATTCTTAGGCAGGAGTGAAAACTCTGTAGCTGCTGAGCTTGAAGGAGGTCATCTTAGTTTCCTTTTGCACTACACGGGACTACACATGAATGCAACAGTTTCTTTCTTTTTTTTTAATGCAACAGTTTCTTATTTCTACAGAAGGAGTGGTAAATGGCTTAAATTTTCTGAGGCCATATTCATCAGAAGGGAAATGAGTCATTCCTCTGTTCATAGGATCACAAATTTTGAAGGTCTTTCTGTAAAGTACATACTTGATACAAAGTTGTTGGCCCTTTCTCAGGCCTGATGTCTGCAATTCAATTCATTGAAGTAAAAGAAGTAAGGAAACTTAGGAATAGAGGAAGAACTGGGCTGCATATGAGAAAGAGAAAATTTTGAAACCTGGTTGGGCAAAGGTGTCGATTTTCCAAAGGTATGGGTCAGAGGTGGTAAGTTCCATTCAACATTCTGTTTGAACATGAGTCTCCCTACTACCTTATTCAGTCAGGGAAGGTCCCATAACTGATCTTTAGCTTTCACTCTTCTATAGAATGGACAAGTTTTATATCTTGTGCTGAGGTTGGAAGTGTTCAGGAAACAACCTGAGCTATCTTCAAACATCCTGGGTAACTGTCCATATCTACATTAGCTTCTTCAGTTTGTCTTCATGTTTTCATATATGGGCAGCAGCTAGAGAGCCACATGTTTTCTAGTCATAAGATCCATGAGCATTACACAGGATTCTGCCTGTAAATCTACCTCATACTTCCTGGAGACTGAAACCAGTGCAGAGCAATGGGAAGACAACAAGGCATGAATCTTTATTCCTTAGAGTATATATGGAGGTTGTAGGTAATCAAAGACACAACAGATGCTTGAGAGTTGATGAATTTATACTACAAGAAATGTCACAGCATTATTCAAAAGAGCAAGTCTAATATTACCTTGGAAAAAAGGGTAGTGACTTTCCTGTGGTAGAAGATGGTGCTTCAGATTCCCTCTTGTACAGTTGGGTAATATCTAAGTCCACATTGTTAATGGAGACAAGTACTGAGGCCTCCTCTGAGCCAGGCTAGTTGTCATGTCCACATCAATAAACAAGGGAAGTTTTGAGGTATTTTGGAGACAGGGGAGTTCTGAGAACCTCTTCTCATAATGGAAAGTTCTGAGTCCACATTCACAATGGAGTACTCACAGATGTCTTGTTTTGGGGTAGTAGTACCATTCATATTTGGCAGAATAGGAATATCCATTTACCTCTGCTCAGATAGGGAAGCTCATGGGATATCTTAGGTTTTGAAGAAAGTATCTGGTTCTGCTTAAAAGCTTCCAAGTATATTTCCCAAAACAAGCATGTATAAGTTGAGTGTATTCTTTAAGTCTAGTCTATTATCATAACTATCTTACAACATGGTAAGTGCTTCTACAAGTACTGATGATGCCCCAACTCTGATGCAGATGGCATGAAATCTGATTTCCAGCTTCAAAGTTGTGTTCTATTATCTACAAATGGATGGTAGTAAGATCCAGCTACTTGCCTATGTGTTATAGATTAATATTAGATGGGGTGGGGTGTTAGATCTGAAGTATTCTTATTAACAGTGCCATGTGAGAGGCATGAACAGATGAGAATCTCCAGTGATTCTTTATTCATAAAATGGGATCTGCAACCTCATAGCAAAAAGAATGAATGCCCAAGATATTCCTTGCACACAGGGACTAATTTGAGAGCCTGTTCAATATAATTATATTTCCCAGAACCCCTTCTGCAGAAACCGAATGTCTGCAATCTTGTTGGATTTAGACAGACAGTTGGTCCACAAACTTATTCAGAAGATTGAAATGTGTAGTACTGTTTAGTGCAGAGTACAAAGAATAAGGGCCACTTGTTCTGAGAAGGAAAAAAAGATTCAGAGGGTAGCAATAGGACTATATAAGTGCCACATGATACAAAATAAATACCTTAAGGCCCAATAGGAAGTTGGCATGTAGGATAACCCTAGTCTTAGCAGAGATATGACATTCTGTTCAATATAATGAGAAGAAATGTGCTAACTTTGGGGAAGGAGTAAAAAAATCAGCCCCAGTGCAAGGAATGAAAACTGTTGAAAAAGGGAAAGGGACACTATCTCCTAAGCAAAGGAAGAAGGTCCCTCCCACACATACTTTGGTGAAGAGAATGTGCCTGATACCTTACACAGGGGGAGAAAATTCCCATCACAGACCATTTAGAGTTTTATATCTTCATAGTTTGTGTTCATTCTTGGAGAGATGAAGCAGCAACTTATGCCTTCCTCCAAAGGAGTGGATGACTGTCCCTGGGTAGCTTGCTTCCTCTAGTTTGCATTTCAGCAGTCAAGATCCAGGCAGAAATGTTGAAGTTATCCATTTCTATTGAATGATCTGAAGGGAGATTGCACAGCTTTTCTCCTCTGATTGCTAAACTTGGGCTTTGAGAACTTAAACCAGAGTAGATTGGAATTGCTGGATGTTTAGAGAGCGAGTCTCTCATGAAAATGTAAATGATCTATTTGGTATGAAACTACTCTTGCCTTATGTAGGAAGGTCATAGACATGATTCTTGAGAATGAGATTTGTTGAGAAAGTCAGCACAGGAATTTACCAGAACCCCTCAGGCAGATGATGAATCTCCTAAGTTACCTTGGGAATTGGAAGAACATGCAGCAGTACCTTATCAGGTCCAAACATGGTCACAGCTGAGAGTAAACCTGTATTCTGGGACTCTGGGGCATAATTGCCAACAATCATCACACTTTTCTCTTACATCTATTTGGTAATCCCTGACTCTGTTTCCTCCACAAGCCTGTCATCAAGAGCAGAGGCGAGAACAACAAAGATTGGGTTTCTCATTTAAGGTGACAATCTGAAAGATAGAAATTTCTCATTGAGGACTTAGATATTTGCAGTCATATCCCAGGACTTGCGTTCAGTATGGTCTTCCTTCCGCTTGGTCATTTGGGCATGTCCCATCACCCAAAGCAGAGAGAAGAAATTAAGAACACCTAGAGATTTGTATGTGCAGTGGTGGATCCTCTGAGGAAAATATTATTATGGGGTCTCGATTTAAAATATGTTCTGTTACTAAGTTTAAATCAGTAGTTTTTCATTTTTATATCTGAACAAAGTAAACGTGTATTTTTTCATAGTGTGTATGGTGGTCAATATGATTATAGAAAAGGTCTTACACTGATATTCACAAATACTTGTGGAGATTTATTTCTAAATATGTGGAAATAAATGTATCCTCTAATAAAAAATTCATTGAGAAAAAGATAAACATCTGAGTGAGTTTTCATGTTAGTGGCCTGGTCTGTAGCTTCCCAAAGCAGACAATTTTGTATAGATCCCCTTAAGTGAAAGGCTGTGTACAGCCTTTTTTAAAAAAAAAGTTTAAAAAAATAGTTTAAAAAAATAGTTTAGCCAATTCCTTGACAGACTATCTATGTCAGAGTTTCTTATCTGCATCATTGTGGAAGCTTCAGTTCAACTTAGGTTGAAGGAAATATTTGTTTCATTTGGAAACATTTATTTAGAAAAAAGGTTTAAGGATGACTCCATATTTTGGGGAAGTAGAATGGACCTATTCAAACACAATGAATGCTGAGGCCTACTTTGTACAAATGAAAATGTTATTTGATTCTGTAGTAAGAAGGACTTTGTGCCATGGCAAGTGGGGAAGATCTGAAGCCCATTTGACAGAGAGCTAATGCTTAGAGCATGCAAAATGCAAATAAAATTGACTACCATACCTCATGAGGTCTTACAAATTGCCTCAGATTCTAAGTCTTCTTCACAGTCTAGGAATGCCATGTCTTCAGCTGAATATGAAAAATACCAAGCATTAATATCAGAATTGCTAAACAGCTTAATTGGGTTTTTCGGAATGGTTGCCTTATCAGAATTGTGATGAGCCTACTAAAATTAAGTTGGACTGATAACCATTTCACATCACATCTGGTGATTTTATTCAAGGGTCATGGGTTTCTAGAATTTCCCTCTCATTTTTGAAATCAGTGAAATCTATACCAAGGGCATTGAAGTTTGGTCAGGGGTGAAGCAGTCCCTGTTTCTTTGCTCTGAGAATAATCTTCTGAGAGTCCATTGTGTCAAAGGCTACATTTTAAGGCCTCAGTCATTCAGGGATGAAAAAGGCCAAGATTTGCAAGGGAGAAGGATGGGTCAAAAACTTGGGCAGAACAGGAATATCCCAGTTTACCTTCATTGAGAGGGGAGGTCCAGGTACTCCATGTCTCTATGTCTGTAGTGAACTTTAGAAAATCCCTATCTGTTAGTAGTCCACTACAGGCTTGGTAGCAATCTTTTGATTCTTCTGACACCTTGGATAATGGTCTGAGGATCTGTTCCCTACTTTAATTTAGAATAAGCAAGACATGAGTGGGCAAGGAGATTAGTTACATTTCTGGTGAACTCTATAAAGACAAATGGCCTTGGATCCAAGCTGAGGATCCATTGTCTTCATTGATAAATAGGACATGAATCTAGAGTTCTCTGTATATTCCTTGATTGCCAAAAGTGAATTTCTTAGCCAATAATGTGAAAGGGAGAAGCTTTGGTCTCTCGTACTTGACTGGAAAACCTGAGTTGGCCTTTAAAGAAAAAAAAGGGGGGGCGGGGCAAGATGGTAATGCCAGGAGGACTCTCATTCTAAACAGCAGCACATCAGGACTGGCACAGTGACCAGCAAGCAGAACTCGCTGCCATAAGACACAGTGATTGTGTTTCTCAGGTGGGGGATTCAATCAGCTTTAACTCACCTGGCTAAACCAAAGAAGAGACCCTGGTTCCGCCAGATGCTTGGTCGCCAGCCCAGAGCTACATGCCAGCGTGATCTGGTCACTGTCCCAGACTGAACTGTGAGTGCACAACATCACAGACTGGATTTTCCAGTAGAGAGATAACCCTACGGAGCAGGAAACGATTGGGACCAACCTTATGTTACCCAGGCATCCCCTGGAAAAGATTCGAGTTCGGCGGGCACCCCAGGAGCCAGCCTGGAGCCAGAGCCAGGGACCCAGGCACCTGCACAGAGGCTGGCCCGCCTACACACCTGATTCGCTGCCTCAGATAGAACTGTGGGCCCCAGGGCACCAGAGACTCAGTTTCACCATTGGGTGCAAACCCACAGGGAGGGAAACAGCTGGTCTGATCTCAGAGCACTCAGCTGATACCACCACCCTGAAAATGTCTCGGGAAATTACCCCATTTAGGGAGATGCCCAAGATCCTAAGGGCCAGAAAGGCTGAGCAATAGGCAGGTGTCTGTGCCTGTGGGTTCTACTCGCAGCCACCACAGACAGAACGGCAGTCCCGAAAGCAAAGACTGGGTGAAAACCCCCAGTGGGGTGGGATCATCAGGTCTAATGCTCAGGACACCCAGAACCAAAAGACTCTATGGATTCATGCAGACTCTAGGCACTAGCCTTCTACTGCAGGCAAGAGTGCTGTGCTCATCCACCATTATTGAGTACCATTAGGGCACTTGGGCATACAGCTGCATCCTCAGACATAAAAAAGCCAGAGAGCCATTACAGCAGCCCAAAGATACTGTGCCAAGGATCAACCAGTTACCCCTAGCTAGACTGACAAAACTGGGGGAATCCTTGGTCCTTCAAGAGGGCTGCACCAACAGCATCTGGACCAGAGCAGTGCCTGCAGCTGACATCCCAGACAGGGACACACAGCTTCTGGTCCAGACTGAGGCACCCTAGCCTCCAGACCAGAGCAGTGCCCCCAGGAGCCAACTCAACCTAGGTGCACATTCTCCAGGCCCAGAGCAGAGCACTCAGCCTCTGGCCCAGAGACATAATGGGTGCTCCTCTCATTTTCCTGAACAGAACTGTGTGCCACAGGATAACACACTGAGTTTCTCTGTTGGGAGAAAACCCCACAGCTAGGGAATCAGGAGGTTCTTCAAGAGGACTGTACCTGGAAAACTGTAACAGCAGCAGCAGCTCACTCAATTTATAACGAGGAACCCAGCAATGGGGCAGCTGCTTTGAGAACTTCTATGGGTAAGAGGAGAGCCTCCCCCCAGCCTAACAAAGACCACAACTACTACTCAGGGCTCTACACCTGAGATGAGCAGTGGCAATTCCTGAGAAACACTGACCATACAATGACCATAACCAAAAAGGAGAGGAGGACTCCTTCAGGAAAAATTATCTTCCAGCCAAGGTGATTCTCTCTACCTGAGGACTCCAGAAAGCACAGAAACTAACAACCAACACCTAAAACAGCCCAATGGGTAGAGGTCAGCATAAAAGCTCAACCAGCAAAAGGCAGAGCAATATGGCATCTCCAGTACCCAGCCATCCAGGGACAAACAGCCTTGGACAATGCAGCATAATAGAAAATCAAGTAGATGACCTAACATCTATGCTGATGAAGAGGATACTAGAGGAAACAAATAAAATACTTAAAGAATTAGAGTAAGATAAAAAAAAATCAGATCATGGCTATTCGTAAAGAAATGGAGGAAATTAAAAACAAGCAGATTATGGCCATCTATGAAGAAATACGGGAATTTGGAGCCAAACAGTTTGCAGCCTTCAGAGAAGAAATAATTAAATCACTGAAAGAAGTAAAAGAAACAGAGTTGAAGGATCTAAAAGAAAAAGAGGAAAATACAATCAGACAGGTGAAGGAAGTAAACAAAACAACTCAAGACCTGAAGATAGAACTGGAAAAATTAAAGAAAACACAAATGGAGGTAATAATGGAGAGGAAGAATTTAGGGAAGGAAACAGGAACTACAGAGGTAAGCATAACCAAACGACTACAAGAGATGGAAGAAAGAATCTCAGGTGTAGAAGATAAAACAGAAGAAATTGATGTATCTGTCAAAGAAAATGTTAAATCCAAAAAATTCCTGACACAGACAGTCCAAGAAATCCAAGACAGTATGAAAATCAAAACCTAAGAATAATAGGTATAGAGGAAAAAGAAGACTCCCTTCTCCAAGGCCAGGAAAATATTTTCAACAAAATCATTGAAGAAAATTTCCCCAAGCTAAAGGAGAGGCCAATTAGAATACATGAGGCCTACAGAACACCCAACAAATTTGACCAGAAAAGAAAATCTACCTGCCACATAATAATCAAAACAGTAAGTATACAGAACAAAGAAAAAAATACTAAAAGCTGCAAGGGAAAAAGGCCAAGTAACATATAATGGCAAACCCATTGGAATCCCACCTGACTTTTCAACAGAGACCATGAAAGCCAGAAGGGATATCATGCAGACCCTAAGAGAACACAGATGTCAGCCCAGGGTACTATACCCTGCAAAACTCTCAGTCCTCATAGATGGAGAAAACAAGATATTCAATGACAAAAACAAATTTCAACAATACCTAAATGCAAATCCAGCATTACTGAAGACACTGGAAGGGAAAATACAACCCAAGAAAATTAGCTTCTGTCAAGAAAACACAGGAAATAATTAACCTTACTACAGTAAAACAAAAAGCAACCAAGCAAACAGCCAAGCACACAACCTTATGACAACAGCCAACATCAAAATCAATGGATCTAACAGCCACTGGTCAGTAATCTCTCTCAACATCAATGGACTCAACTCTCCATTAAAAAGACACAGATTAACAGAATGGATACGTAAACAAAACCCTGCAATCTGTTCCATACAAGAAACACACCTATAGACATTACCTGAGGGTAAAGGGTTGGAAGATAACTTTCCAAGCAAATGGACCCAAGAAACAAGCAGGGGTAGCCATTCTAATATCTGATAAAATAGACTTTCAACCAAAATTAATAAAAAGAGATGGGGAAGGACACTTCATACTCATAAAGGGAAAATTCCACCAGGAAGACATCACAATCCTGAACATCTATGCCCCAAATACAAGGGCACCCACGTTTGTAAAAGAAACATTGATAAAATTTAAACCACATATAGATCCCCACACATTAATAGTGGGAGACTTCAACACCCCACTCTCAACAAAGGACAGTTCAACAAAACAGAAATTAAACAAAAAAACAATGTCTCTGACAGAGGTCATGAATCAAATGGACCTAACAGACATTTACAGAACTTTACACCCAAACAAAAAAGAATTTATCTTCTTCTCAGGACCTCATGGAACCTTCTCCAAAATACACCATATAGTGGGTCACAAAGCAAGCCTCAACAGATACAAGAAGATTGAAATAATCACTTGTATCTTGTCTTATCACCATGGAATAAAGTTGGACTTTATTCCAACAACAACAGAAATAGCAAATAGCCTACACACACGTGGAAACTCAACAACTTGTTACTAAATGACAGCTGGGTCAGGGAAGAAGTAAAGAAAGAAATTAAAATCAATGAAAATGAAGACACAACATACCCAAACTTGTGGGACACAATGAAAACAGTGCTAAGAGGAAAGTTCATAGCACTAAGTTCCTTCAAGAATAAATTTGAGACAGCTCATTTAAACAACTTCATGGCCCACTTAAAAACCCTAGAAAAAGAAGAAGCAGACACAACAAAAAGAAGTAGATGGCTGGAAATAATCAAACTCAGTGCTGAAGTCAATCAATTACAAACAAAACAATTCAAAGAATCAATGAAACCTAAAGCTGGTTCTATGAGAAAATCAACAAGATTGACAAACCCTTAGCCAAGCTAACTAAAAGGCAAAGAGACACCACCCACATCAACAATATCAGAAATGAAAAGGGGGACATAACTACAGACACTGAGCAAATCCAAAGGATCATTAGGACTTACTTCAAAAGTCTATAGGCCACAAAATTTGAACATCTAAATAAAATGGACAATTTTCTTATTCGATTTGACTCACCAAAGCTGAATCAGGACCAGGTAAATCAATTAAATAGTCCTATATCCCCCAAAGAAATAGAAGCGGTCATCAAAAGTCTCCCATCCAAAAAAAGTCCAGAACCAGATGGCTTCAGTGCAGAATTTTACCAGATCTTCAAGAAGAGCTAACTCCATTTTTTTTTCAAACTATTCCACAAAATAGAAACAGAAGGAACATTACCAAACTCATTCTATGAGGCCACAGTCACCTTGGTACCTAAACCTCACAAAGACTCGACAAAGAATGAGAATTTCAGGCCAATCACCCTTATGAACATTGATGCAAAAATACTTAACAAAATACTCACAAACCGAATACAAGAACACATCAAAGATATTATCTACTATGACCAAGTAGGCTTCATCCCAGGTATGCAGTGTTGGTTCAATATACGGAAATCCATCAATGTGATCCAACATATTAACAAACTGAAAGAAAAAACACAAAATGATAATCTCCCTAGATGTTGACAAAGCATTTGACAAAATCCAACATCCATTCATGTTTAAAGTCTTGGAGAGATCAGGGATACAAGGCACATATCTAAACATAGTAAAGGCAATATACAGCAAGCCTATAGCCAACATCAAACTGAATGGAGAGAAACTTAAAGCAATCCCACTGAAATCAGGGACAAGACAAGGCTGCCCACTCTCTCCATATCTCTTCAACATAGTGATGGAAGTCCTTACTAGAGCAATAAGACAGTTGAAGGAGATCAAGGGGATACAAATTGGAAAGGAAGAAGTCAAAGTATCACTATTTGCAGATGACATGATAGTATACCTAAGTGACCCTAAAAACTCTACCAGGGAACTCCTACAGCTGATAAACATGTTCAGCAAAGTAGACGAATACAAAGTTAACTCAAAAAAATCAGTAGCACTCCAGTGTACAAAAGACAAAAGAGCTGAAAAAGAAATTAGAGAAACAACACCCTTCATAATAGCCACAAATGACATAAAGTACCTTGTTGTAACCCTAACCAAGCAAGTCAAAGACTTGTATGAAAAAAATTCAAGTCTCTGAAGAAAGAATTAGAAGAAGATATGAGAAGATGGAAAGATCTCCCATGCTCATGGCTTGGCAGAATTAACATAGTAAAAATGGCCATCTTACCAAAAGAAATCTACAGATTTAGTGCAATTCCCATGAAATTGCCAAAACAATTCTTTACAGACCTGGAAAGAAAAATTCTCAACTTCGTATGGAATAACAAGAAACCAAGAATTGCTAAACCAATCCTCTATAATAAAAGATCTTCTCGAGGTATATCCATCCCTGATCTCAAGCTGTACTATAGAGCAACAGTTATAAAAACTGCATGGTCCTGGCATAGAAACAGAATGGTGGATCAATGGAAGCGAACAGAAGACCCAGAAATAAACCCACACACTTATGGACACCTGATTTTTGACAAAGGTCCCAAAGCCATACAATGGAAAAAAGATAGCATCTTCAACAAATGGTGCTGGTCCAACTGGATATCTACATGTAGAAAAATGAAAATAGATCCATATGCATCACCCTGCACAAAGCTGACGTCCAAGTGGATCAAAGACTTCAGCATAAAACCAGACACATTAAATCAGCTAGAAAAAAAAAGTGTTGAATACCCTAGAACTCATTGGTACAGGAGAAAACTTCCTGAACAGAACACCAACAGCACAGGCTCTAAGGCAACAATCAATAAATAGGACCTCATGAAATTGAAAAGCTTCTGTAAAGCAAAGGACACAGTCATCAAAACAAAGTTACTGCCTACAGATTGGGAAAGAATCATCACCAACCCTTTATCTGACAAAGGACTCACATCTAGTATATATAAAGAACTAAAGAAGCTGAAAAACAGCAAACCAAGTAATCCCATGAAAAAATGGGGGACAGAGATAAACAGAGAATTCTCTGTAGAGGAATATCGAATGGCAGAGAAGCACTTAAAGAAATGCTCAACCTCATTAGCCATTAGGGAAATGCAAATCAAAACAACCCTGAGATTTCACCTTACACCCATGAGAATGGACAAGATCAAAAACTGAAGTGACAACACATGCTGGAGAGGTTGTGGAGAAAGGGGAACCCTTCTCCACTGCTGGTGGGAGTGTAAACGTGTACAACCACTCTGGAAATCAGTCTGGCGCTTTCTCAGACAACTATGAATAGTGCTTCCTCAAGATCCAGCCATACCACTCCTACGCATATATCCAAACGAGGCTCAAGTACACAAAAAGGACATTTGCTCAACCATGTTTGTAGCAGCTTTATTTGTAATAGCCAGAAGCTGCAAATAGCCCAGATGCCCCTCAACTGAAGAATGGATGCAAAAACTGTGGTACATCTATACATTGGAGTATTACTCAGCAGAGAAAAATAAGGAAATCATGAAATTTGCAGGTAAATGGTGGGCCTGGAAAGGATCATCCTGAGTGAGTTGTCCCAGAAGCAAAAAGACACACATGGTATATACTCACTCATATAAACATACAACATTGAATAAACCCACTAAAATATGTACATCTAAACAAACTAAGCAAAAGAGAGGACCCTAACTAAAATGTTCAATACCCATCCTGAAAGGCAAAGAGGATGGACATCTGAAGAAGAAGAAAACAGGAAACAACCTAGGAACCTGCCACAGAGTGCCTCTCAAAGCCTCTGCCATAAGGACTATGAAAGCAGATACTGAGCCTGATGGCCAACAGGCAGAGTGAATGGAATTTTATGTAAGAAGTGGGAAATAGTAAGAGCTGGAGAGGACAGGAACTCCACAAGGAGAGCAACAGAACAAGAAAATTTGAACACAGGGAACTTCCCAGAGACTCATAATCCAACCAAGGACTATTCATGGAGATAACCTTAGAACCCTGACAATGCAGCCACTTCTGATGAGAACTGATAGACCAAGATCAGAAAGAAGGAGAGGAGGACCTCCCCTAGCAGGGGACTTGGGGAGGGGCATGCATGCAGAAATAGGGGGGGAGAGGGGACCGGGAGGGAAGGAGGGAGGGGCATATGGGGGGATACAAAATGAATAAAGTGTAATTAATAAAAGTTAAAAAAAAAAAAGCTCTTCTTTTTCCTTGGCCACATGGAGTAAGTCTCAAAGGACACTTCACATTCAGTGTCTGAGAAACAACCCCTCAGTCACATGGTCATTTCTGTAGCTAGATATATCATTGGACCATGGATCAAACAATTCCAGTCATTTGAGGATGACTAAAAACTTTTGTTCAAACACCGTAGCAGCAGGGATGTCCTCCTTGACAGTAGTCAAGTGCTACTGTAGTTAAAGAAAATAAATCTAAGGATCTCTTCTGAAATTTTTCCAGGATGGTGTTAGTCCTCTGTTAGTCATGGGTTATATTAGTTCTGAGGAGGCATATCTAAATATTAATGGAGTTATAAGCTTAAGGATGTAAACTGTCCTTGTTCTAGTAGAAAATATATTGCTTATTTATTCTAAAAGGCTTTTTTTGACAGGTTCTTGGGACTTTGGTGAAGTCTGAGACCACTTGAACCTCTAGTCATGTGTCAGGACAACTTCAATCACTGAGGATGGCAGCTATAACCTTGTGGTGCAGTGTATGTTGAAGGTCCATTTGGGCAGTGAGTGACTGTATGAGGTTCCCTGGTTTTGAAAGGAAAGATTTGTGTATGACCTGTTGATCACTGGGGAAAGTGTGACGCCCATGATATTAAGCAGTCAGATTTAAAACACCCTCAACTTATTGGTGAAAATTGTGAGGCATATGTTTTTTTCTATAAAGATAAGACCGAGGGTACTTGTGTTATTGGGGGAAACTCTGAATGCTTCTGATTCTAAAGGGACAGGTCAGAAGCCACCTTTATTCCATAGTAGTTTGGATGATCTGTGGTTCTGAAGGGCTGTTTCTGAATGCTGCTTGAGAATTAGTGGCCAACATTTTGATTCCTGGATTACAAGGCATATGCCTGAAGTACTTTGAGCCCTTCAGGGATTTGAAAAAGTGGAATCCATCCTGAATCTGAAGGAATAAGTATGAACCCCTTTGTCCTATACACAATTTGGAGAATTCATGGATAGAATGAGAAAGTGCTAGGCACTCACAAACAGAATTTTGAGGACAGTGTTCCTCAGAGACACAAAGTGTCACACTGTGTTAGGGAAAGCAGGGGAAGAACCAGAGTCAGTTTGGGGATTACAGAAGGCCTGAACATTTCCTGATATGATCTTCATGGGATCTAGAACATCCATATATTGTAAGCCTGAAAGCTCAGATCAATCTCCAAATGCAAGGAGGCAGCTTCCACATAGGTTGATTGAAAAATTCAGCTGAAAATGACAAACATACAGAAAAATGACATGGCTTCTTCTTTTCTATGGACCACGTTTAAGGCACACATTCTGGGTTTGGGGCCCTGCTGACTATGCTCAAGTCCTGGCACATCAGGCACATTGTTCCTGTTCATTAGACAGAGGTCATGAGGTAAATGGATCAAAATAAGAGGGAGTTGTTTTGTCAGCCACTAGGTTAGATAAAGTATGACTAGAGTCATACCAGTCAGAAGAAACCCTAGTTAGTCTTTCTGAGGTAAAAATTCTATAACATTTTCTTGTAGGTCAGTATTGTGAGTTCTTCTATATCAGTGTGTAACAACATCTTTGCCTTTACTCAGAGAGCCTAACCAATGCTTCATTGTCCATCTGAGGCTTCTAGGAATGACATAGGGAGGCTTTGCTGATGGTTGATGAGTAGGAAAATTTTTAAACTCCATTGTTCATATGCATATAGTATGGAAAATTTTGTGGCTGCCTATGTTTTTGCATAAATTCCATGGTAAATATAAGGAGGGCCCAGGCTCCCCTCTTGAGATGGGCTGCTTTACAATTTCCATTTGACTGAGCTGGAAGTTCTGATTCCTCCTTGGCCATAAGGGGTAGGCTGCAGGCTTCCTAGGGCAGAAGTCAAAAGTCTGATATGCTCTTGATTAGAGGACAATTGTTTTCTGAAAACTCTTCGGTGACAAGTACTGTTCCTGATGCTTAGGTTGTATTGTGGCTTATATAAGAGGCTCTCTCATATGGAAACCTTCTGAGGCATCCTAAAACACTGAGAACATTGCTGATGTCACTATCTTGAGAATATAAAATTGAGAGGCCATGTTCAAACTGAGAAGGTCTGATAACTTCTTTAGGAGAGAGGTTATAACTCCCACTCCCTTTTTGCAGTGATATCCTCTTGAGTCTACCTGAAACCAACTGTGAATATCTGTGTCCTCCAAGGACAGAAGGCTTACACAGACTGCCCACATGTTCATACCAGAACACTGTTTCTCTCCCTTGGTAAGAAAGAAAAGACCTCATGTCTGCTAGAGATATGGTATACCTGACTTTTGGATTGCATGGAATGATGTGGCCTTCCCTTGAATAATTTGTGCATATATGCATCCCCAATGGACTGGGAGTAGAGCCATGGTCTCCCCTTCAGCATATAGCTTCTGTCTCTCTTCTACAACACATGCATGTTTCAAGTCCTCCTCATCCATGGAATCCAGGTGTCTGTCATTTGCTTGGGGAGATGAACAAGGTTTAACACACCCATGGAGACTGGCTTCGTCTGCAGTGGGCTTTAAGTCTTCTTGTTCTGCAGGTAAAATTTGGGTGGTTCTTTGGGTATATAGGCCATGCCTTGATTTTTTCCTATTAAAAGAAGTATGTCTGGGTGTCCCATGAGGATAGGCAGAATGCTGAAGTTTCTCTTCATGAATTGGTGTGGTTCCAACACTCTCTTCTGTAGAGATGAAAGGTGCTATGCTGACTTGTTATTCTGATATCTGACTCCTTTTGGCAGATGAAGCATATCTGATCCCTCTCTTTGATAAATGGAATAGTTTGCAGCACAAACATTCTGATTAGGAATCTTGAAAATCTGGTTTGCCAGAGAGGCACTCTGTTGAATTATTTATTTATGATTTATTTATTTGTTTGTTTGTTTGTTTGTTTTAGATTTGGAAGGTGTAGGGCTACCTCAGTAAGAGGGAGGACTTCTGAGACACTCCCAATGAGATCTTGAGGATCTTCAAAATCCCATGGCAGATGCAGCAATGGAAAGGCACCATTGGGCTAAGTTTTAAGTCTTGCACTCCCTTTGTAAGAAATGGAAGTCCTTTTCCCCGTTTTGGAAGAATGGCAAACTTTTCAACCTTCATCTGACCACAGAGATTTTGATCTTGTATGCTTCTTTAAAACAGAATGTCTGGTGTCACCTCATGGGGATGGAGATGGTCAGCATCTGAGATCTTCTTCAGGAGATGTACTATATCTGAAGGTCAACTCTGATGATGTTGGGAGTTACACACGCCTTCCTTGAGTTGAGGTAGAACTTAAGTCCTTTTAACATACTTGGAAGATGTGAGCCTACGTAAGCAAAACAAATATATTTTAACACATTGAGTTTTGAAAAAGAATATCTGATAACCCCTTCGGGAAATGGCATATTTCTCAATATCCTTGTGGTAGAATTAGAAAGCCTAGGGCTTATTTTGTTATAAGGGAATGTCCCAGAGAGTCTTCATGAGCTGTAAGAGGAATAAGATCTCCCTGTGCACAGATGAACAGCCCCCAAAACTCTTTTGAAAATGAAGGTCCCTCAGTTTCCTGGGTAGAAGGCCTGAGTTCTAGAGGCCCAGGGGATCGTTTACAATATCCCAGAGTTTTTTGGAGAGCTGTTGATATTCCAAGAATGTCTTGGTCACATACAGAAAGGCCCATCACACATTCATGATGTTCCAAAAGTTCCTGTGTAACTGGCACAGATAGCACAGGTTCCAGATTTGGAGAAATAGATTCTGAAGACTTGCAATTGGCTTGGGTAGATGACAAAGTTTCTAATAACTCTGGAGTAAGTGGTAAAGTTTGAAGAATATGCACTGAAGAAGGTGGAAGTCCAAGAGAACCTTTGGCAGATAGTGAATGTTCTATAATCTCATGGGGGAACACATGATATATCTTGAGTGCTTTGGATACATAGTGATGTTCTTACTTTCCCCAGGGAATATTCAGAAAGTACAAGATCTGATGAGTCATAAGATGAATGTCCTAAAACCTCTTGTTTCAACCAATGTCCTACAGCATCTTGGGATGGCAAAGAGGGATGGGTGATCCTTAGAGCAGATGATGAAAGATCAGGAGATTCTTTCATTGATATAAACAGTGCCAGATGCCTTTGTGTAGACAATGGTTTTACTCCATCATTTACTGAGGTGGAGAAACTTGAAGAGTCACCTTTGCACTGGAAAACATTTTCTGAAAACCTTAATCTGTTAGCAAAGTTCTTAACAGCAGATTTCACGGACTCTTGGACAGATCTGTAAGAGTCCAGAAGTTCCTGGAGCAATGTTGGTTGTCCTAGTATTCCTTGGACATTATGAAACGCCCTACAGCACACTGAGCATTTATCAGTACCACTTTAATAGATGCTAAGTTTATAGAAGATGTCAAAGATTCTGAAGCCCTGTGAACAATTAGTGAAAGCCCTCGGGACTTTGTGCTGAGAGCAATTGTCCCACACTTCCTTGGGTAAACGACAAATTTCCTGCATTGCATTCCTGAGATGATGGTTGTCCTAAAGTCAGTTGGGCAGTTGTAGCCATTTTCATTTGCTGTTTTGGTAAGCAATGTACTAGAGAACCTGGTCCAGATGGCTTCATTCTCAGAAACTCTTGGGAAGTTGGTGTAGGTTCTAGAAAATCTGGCACATGATGAAGATTCTTGAGAATTCTTTGAAAATGTGGGAGTCCTAGATCATATTGACAGGACAGGGCAGGGCTCACCCCATTGTGGAAGGTAGAGGCAAAAAGTCCTGGAGATCCTGAAGCAGATAGCAAGTTTGCTACAGGCCAAGAGCTAGACAGGGCAGTTTTGAGTTCCTCATGGAGAGATGGGGCAGCAATTTAAATGGTCCTTTGACAAATTGGCAACCTCCCACACTTTCCAGGGAAATAGGCCTGAGTCTTGATTATCTTGGGTGTATGGCAAAGGTGTGGTATTGCCCTTCAAAGCAGGTGAATATTTCAGAGCCCCTTGGGCAGATGTGCATGTTCTTTGACCCGGTTCAGATAGGGGAAATCTTTGAGAAACTGAGACAAGTAGAGATGCTCCTAAATCCATTTGGGCAGAGGAAAAATATCCTAGAATCACTAAAGGATATGGTGACATTCCCAAATTCCCTGGTGAAGAGTTGGATATAACTTGACTGCCACCTGCACAGGTGGAAACTTGCAGAGGCCCCTTAGAAGACAGGAGAGTTTTTAAAGGTTCTTGAATGGCTAACAAATGTCTTGAACTAACTTTAACACATATGGAAATTTTCCAAATCACTGAGGCAGATGATGTAGGTTCAAGAGTCCATTGTCCAGATAAAGGGATTACCATGTACCCTCTTGAAGAATTCACAGATTCCTGAGTGATTGAATCAGATGGGTCTGTATGTTGAACATCTTGGAAAGATAGAAAACACCCAAGAGATCCTTGAGAAGAAAGAGGTCTTATATGCCCTTGTGCAGATAAAGAAATTGACACATGACCTGTGGAAGATAGATACCAAAGAATGTGAAGCTGTTCAATCTGCTGGTTGAAAACATTTGCCAGACTGCAAAGATACAACAGTATCCTGGCAAGAAGGACAAGATTCTAGAGTAACTTGTGTAGGTATGGAGAAACCAAAAGTGCCTTCTCTTGATATGGAAAATTCCAAAACACTTTGAGATGAATGCACAGAACTCAAGTTTTCCTACACAGAATGGAAATTTCTCCAGAAACTTCTTATTCTGCATGAATTACATTAGCTTTAGAGTTTTTTTTTCCCACACCTGGTACAGATGATGAATATCCTGGAAGATCCCAGCATGTGGCAGAGATTTTAGAGACTCTTGGGTCAATTTCAGAATTTCTTCCTTCTTTTTGGCATATTGGGTATAATCCTGTGACAAGGGAATAGTTTGTTTATGTGCAACTGTACTCTGTGCAGCAGAGGATTGTGTGTCTCTACCTGGTGTGTGTGTTGGAGGGTTTGAATGCCACTGGGCAGATAGAAAGTGTTGGAGAGTCCTGTGTGTATATGTGGGCAGTCCCAGATTGCCTTCTGTAGATAGGCAGGAACCTGCAGGTCCTTGAGTACAATGAGAAGTTGCTTGACTCCCTTGTTCTAAGGTCATAAGTCTCACAGGCTCTGGAGCACAAGTTTGTTATACTGAAGTTGCTACTGTTGATGGAGAACATTCCAAAGTCCCTTCTATAGGTAGTGATTGTGTATGCCTCCTCTGTGTAGATTGTTGTTTCTAGGATACTAGTGCAAGATAACAGGGAATGTTGACTTCCTGTGGAAGATCTTGAATGTTTCAAAAAGGTCTGGGCAGATATGATAGATTCTAAAGGATCAGAAGCAGTGAACACTGGTGCTGAATCACCTGGAGCATGTACTTAAAGTCCCCTTGGCACTATGTTGAATGGTCAAGGCTCTATAGGGCCTGGGACAGGTGGAGCTGTTTCAATGTTTCCTCTGACATGTGACAATTGCCCAACATTTGTTTGACTAGGGTGTGACGTTTCCAGATTGCTCAATGAAGAATATAAAGGATTACAATGTACTTGGGGGAAAAAAAATTGATGCAGGGTACTCTGTGCACATAAGGATATTTCCTGTGGCCCACCTACAAGTAGGAAAATGGAGAAGTTTTCTGGGAACCTGTAACTCATGAAGAATATATCCTAGTGCTTGGGGAAAATGGCAAAGATCCTAGAGTGTTTTGTTCAGATCAGGAAGGGTCAACAAATATTGGAAGAGATGATGGATGCTGAAGAGGATTTGGGGCTGACTGGTAAGTTTTTTTTTTTTAGGTATCTGGGAAGAAACACAGAGTTTTATAGCTCCTGACTTGAGAGTGATGCTGATAAGTGAGTCCCTTTTGAGCTAAAAGTAGTCCCAGAAGATTTGAGAGGAAAGAAGCATGTTCCACAGGCCCTTCTGCAGCATGAGAGTTTCTTAAATTCCCTTCTGCAGATAAGTAAATTCGCAGAGGACTTCTCTCAGGTGGCAAAGACACTAAGAGCATCTGAGTATTTTGGGTAGACACCAGAGGTGCTGGAGTTGACTGCAAAGGTCTCATATCTGGTTCTCCAGATGGGACTGTTCCAGTGTAGCTTGTGAGGAGAAAAAATGCACTCCAGTGTCAGTAGTAGATGGAAAAGAGCATAGAGTTCATTGTGCAGATTTGCATCTTTTCAAAGTCCCTCCTGCTAGTAAGTGAGATCACAAAGATGCTTGAGAAGATTTCAAAAATAGTGGAATTGTATGTGTTGATGCAGGAAGTCCTGCATCAAAGCCAGGGATATATTTGAATCTTCCAGTGGTACCTTTTGTAGATCCAGAATTATCTACAGTGCTCTGGAAAGATGATAACTGTGGAGGAATGCTCAGAAAAGATTGGCATGTTTATAGTTCTTTTGGAGAAGATACTGAAATTTTGGAGACCCTTCATCAGATTGTGCTGTATGCATCTTTGTCTGTGATGATATGGAAATTTTCAGAGGACACTGCACTGAGAGCAGAGTCCCTGGAGTACACAAAGGATATTCACCAGGGGACATGGTGAATTTTCATCAAGCCCTGGTGAAGAGAAGGCACATTCATGAAATTTTTGGCCAGATAGAAATGGTCTGGTAGGCCTTGGTGAAGATGATGAGTGTAGTTCCAAATTTTGGGGAGATGTATAAAATTTCAGAGCCTCCTGGTCACAGTTAGATATTTTGAAGCCTTTTGAGAAAATGACACCATTTTTACAGTCCCCAGTTCAGATGTGCCTGATTTTTGGGACACTTAGATGTATACGGAAGGCCCTAGAGCCCCTTTCAGAGATAAATAGGATCTTGGAATTCTTTGTGCCAATAAGGATATTCAAAGAGGCGTTGGATCAGATGGCAAAGCTCCAAAAAGCACCTGGGCATTTTTGGGTAGACCTTTGAGGTCCTGGATTTGATGTCAAATGTTCTATAGACTTCCCCACAGATATGGAGTCCCCTGATGTAGCTTTCACAGATAAGAAATGCTTCCCAGAACCCTGGCCATAAGAAGAAGATCCTAGAGAGTCCATGGAAGATTTGTATATTTTCAGAATCCCTTCTGCTCATAGGCAATGTCCCACAAGCTCTTGACCAGATTGAGAAGAGGATGGAGTCAATTTGGCAGATGCAGATAGAGCCTTTCTCTCTGGAGCTGATGGAGATGTACCTGCTGACTCTTGGATACGCAGAGAATTGTTGTATGTTTCTGGAACTGCTGGATAAGGTGGTGAGGGTTGTGGAGGCCTATCATATTCAGCTGACCATGATGTATGCACAATAGCCTGGGATGACATGCAAAGATTATAAGTCCCCTGGGTTGATTTTGAAGGTGGTAGACACCTTGGCCAGATGTGAAAGATTATGCATATCCTTGAATCTTCCAGGTTCTGTACACAATGATGGCAAAGCTGCTCTAGACCCTGGATCAGATTGAAAGATCCCACAGAATCCCCCACACTTGCAAAATGGCCAAAGGTACTCTGTGTATGTTTGCATTTTAACAAACCTCCTATGGAATGTGGTGAATGTCCTAGTGAGTTTTGGCATGATGACAACAAGCTATGCAAAGCAAAGTTCTTTCTGCATTCCTGGAAATTTTCTTAGGCTCTTGAGAAGATGGTAAATGCTCTACATCCTCACAGGTATATAGTGGATGTATTTGAGCACCTGGTGCAGGTGGTGAATGTTGCACCTCCTCTGGGGTGAAGAGTAAATATTCTTGAGATTTGTTCCTAGACATGGAAGGTCCAGTAGTCCTTGGAAAATATATTGAATGTTGTACAGTGTGTTGTGTTAATGGAGAAAGTCTGTGAACGTCCTGGAAAGAAGTCTTGTGTTTTAAAACATTTTTAGAAGGTGGCCCAGTTTCAACATTGTCTTCTTCAATTGTGGACATTTCAGAGACCCTGTGATTGATAATAAAAGTCCTACAGCCAAATGGGCACTTGGCCAATATGCCAAATTTCCGTCTGCAGGTGGAGAAAATTCCAGGGGAAGTAGGGCAGGTGTTGAAAAATATAATTTGTGCTGTGCACTGTCCTTATAATCTAGAGTCCCTGAAATAGAAGCCAAATGTACTTCAGTTCCTTATGCAGTTACAGGACCTCACACTGTATTTTTTGCATTAATTTAAATGGGTAGGTGCATCAGAGTAGATGGTGATAGCTCTAGGGAACCTTGTGCTGATGCATTCAGTTTCAGGGTCATTGAATATAGGCAAGTTCCCACATCTTTTTGCAAAGATAGCAGAGGGCCTGGATTTGCCTGTGTTAGTAAGGAAAGTCCAAGAATCTCTTGGGCTTGGGCCCATGTTCCCGTAGAACTTTGGACACATGGTGGCATTCCCCAAATATCTGAGGCTGAAGACAAATACTTATGTGTGCAGTGTGCAAACTTGGAAGTTTCCAGGTTCTCTTTGGAAGTTGTTGAATGTTGTAAAGTTTGTTGATTATATAGTGAAGGCTCCAGAGTTCCCTGAGTAGGTATGTGGTTTGCTAAGGAACAAATGTTTTACATCCCATGGAATATATATGAGATCCTTGGTCATATTGTGAATGTTCTGTAAGTTCTGGAGAAAATATCAAAGAGCGTGTAGGCTCTTGGACAGATGGAGTAGTATCCTGAGATTCTACCATGCATGATAAGTGATCTAGTTTCCTTTTGAAAGATGCTGGATATTCTAGAGGCCCTGGAGTAGAAGACAAATAACTCAGAGTTTGTTGGATCAGCATAGAATGTTCGAGGTTTCCTGGATTACATAGCACATTTGGGAGAATCCCTGCAGTAATTTGGGGATGTTTTAGAGCACCTGATACAAAGGACGGTTTAACAATACCTGGGATAGACAAGAAAGGTTTTGTTGTTGTTGTTGTTGTTTTATTCTCTGTGTAGATGAAGAAGGACTCAAAGCTTCTGTACCAGATTGTGCTTCAATCTGTTTCTGATTGTGCTTCAATGTGTTTCAGCATGCCTTGCAGAGAGAAAGAATTTCTAGAAGACTTTGGAAAAGCAGAAGTTTTCATAAGTCTCTGATCAGATGGCAAATTTTCTAGAGTCCTTGTATCCTATATGGGCCGCTCCAGAGCCCCTGTAGGAGACAGACAATTGTCAGCCCTTGTAAAGATGGCTATATTACAGGTAAAATATATGCCTGAGGAGCAGATCCTAGAACTCCATGGTACATTGGTGATGGTCTTACAATCTCCTACACTGATGTAGACTCTTCCTGATTATCATCTTCTGAGTGAAATTGTATCCCTTTCCTATGGATAGAGGCCAGAAGTTCTAGGGACTCTTGTTCCAGTGGCAACATTTGAAGATTCCTTTGTGAAGGTAGCATAGGTGACAAATTTAGGGAAGTGTCTGAAGTCACTGGAAATAATGGAGAATGCACCAGAGACTGTGGAACAGAATGAGACATTACTGATTTCCCTGAAAGAGATAATGCTTTCACAGGCACTAGTGCAGGTTTCAAATACTCATGACACTTTTTGGAAGATTGGGTGAGTTTCCACTCCACAATGGAAAGATTCAGAATGTTCTAGAGACTCTTGGTTAGAAGCTGAAGGATCCAACATCCATTGAGACCATATAGAATGGTTCAGAGGCCCTTGGGCAGAAAGTAAAAGTCCTAGAACTCCTGGACCAGATTGAGAAGGCTCCAGAACACATAATCAGCTGATGATTTCTCCCCACACGTTTTTGGTGAGGACCTGGTTTTCTCAATAGATTTGGCTGATTTAGAATGTATTACTGCCTGTTTTATAGAGGATAAATATCTAAGCTCCCTCTGGGAAATTTTCAATGTCCTTGGGATACCTGGTGTTAATCTGGGAAGTCCTACAACTTCTAGGGTGGGTGGAAAAAGACAGAGTTTCATGGTCAGTTAGGAAAGACTTCAGAGGCTGTTCTGTAGATAGCAAAGAGTTGGGAGGCCATGGACAAGCTACAGAAGGTTCCTCATCCCCTGGTGAAGACACTGGTTCTTTTGAATTTTCTAAGGAACAGAGCAAAGATTCTTCAGTTTCCTCTTTACATTGGCAAGGTCTGAAGGCATCTGTGATAGATGGTGAATGAAATAATTGACCTTTGGCAGATAGAGAAATTTTACTAGCCTTTTCACAAGTTGGAAATTTGATGACTCCTAGAGCAGGTGGAAAATTTTCTCAAGCCCCTTGTGCAGATTTGCTCATTCCTAGAACCATTTGATTAGATAGAAAAGTCATCTGATCTTCATGGCCCGATGGAAAAGTCCTTCACCTGATCATGATGCTTAGATGCTGAGGTCTCAGAAGATGGCAAAAGTGCTATGGTTCCTGATGAATATTGTCATATCTTCTACAGAGAAAGAAGATATGGAAGTTCCTGCAGCCCCTGCTGAGGATGCCAATGTTGAAAAAAAAACACACTCAATTTAGATGTAGAATGTCCCAATATCCCTTTTTCAGATATGAGAGATTCTAAAAGGTCTTGAATACAAGGGGAAGATGATGGTGTCTGATTTAGCAATGAGGAATGATACCCTGGTGCATGAAGAAGAGTCTGTAGATACTAGACTAGATGAAGAAGATCCTACAGCCTTACCTCTAGTTGACAGATGGCCAAGAACATTCTGTTTCCTAGTAGTTGTGCATTCCCTGTGGAAATAAAGGAATATTCTACATCCTCTGCCAAAGTTGGAAAATAAAACAAAAGAAGGTGTTTAAATTTGCAAATTTGCAATGGTGCTTTGGTAACTACTAAAGTTTCTCAGTCCTGTGGGTTAGATGGAGAAGTTTCCAGTGCATCTATTGAAGAGGATGACCATTTTACACTTTCTGTGGCAGGTAGCAAAGAACCTTGAGATTTCTTACCAGATGAGAAAGTTCTCAAAGTCTCTGTGGGAAAGAGTGAATGTGAAACAGAGGGTGGGATTCCTCTTGCTACTCTTCCTACAGGAGAAATAGGAGGTGAAGAAATAGTAGGTGTCAAGACATTTCTGGAGATGATTTTTTTTCCTGTATCTTTGTTGGGTTTGGACAGGTCCACAGCCACTTGGGTAGAAAGAAAAATCTCCACTACTTCTTGTCAGGGTGACTACAATTGTAGAGACTCTTGTCCCAATTAGAAGTTGTCTAAAGACTTTGGGGCAAGGGCCATCAATCCTAGAGTTCCTTTTGCTGAGGGAGAGGTTTCCACAAAACCCCCTCAGCACATTGTGAAAGCTCTGGTGTCTCATTTGCTAATGAGGAAAGTCTCATGTCTTAACACATGTGACAAACCTTCTAGATTCCCTCAAATGCATGGGGTAAATTCCATAGCAATCTGTGAAGGGGTCTCAGTTCTGAGATACACTTTGGCAGATTGGCAAGATTTCAGATTTCCTAGTGAAAAAGGCTCCAAATAATTTGGGATTTTTTTGGACAGTTAGTGAATGACCCAGAGACCCAGCTGCAGATATGACAAATGCTTTGGGATCTTTAGCAGGTAGCTTCTGTTCAAGATCCATTGGAGCAGATAAAAAGGTTTTCAGACCATCTTTGTCATGACCAACTTTTACAACCTTAGAGTTAGATGACAACTTTTCAACAGTCTCGTAGGCAGATGTCAAGCAGTCTTGAGACCCCTGATTAATTTGGGAATGTTCAAGGGTTCCTATACTGGGTCTCAATTGTTCTGGGGTCTCTTGGGTAGACAGTGGAAGTTCTGGGTGTCCTGGAACAGATATAGGAATGTTTGGGAGCTCTGTGGCAATAATTATATGTTCAAGAGCCCTTGGAGAAAATAAGGAAGACTGCAGACCAACTGTGGTAGAACTCTCTACAAAAATACAGCGAGAGGGCAAGTTTTCAGGAGGTGCTCTTGCATATGTCAAGCATTTATCAGTCTCCATATCCATTTGGAAATGTTTAAGAACTCCTACACCAGAGGGAAAATTTCCTAAAGCAGCTTGGGCACATTGGAAATGTCCCATATCTCTTTGGCAAGTTCCAGGGTTTATCAGCTTCCAAGGGACTGGTAGTCACTTTTTCTATGGTGGACATATCTTAATCCCTTTGGGCAAAGAGGGAATGTCCCACAGCCTTTGAAGCAGGTGGCAAATATCTAAAACTTTTTTGTACAGGTAAGGCAATTCCCACAGGATCCTGACCAAACAGCACAGGTTCTTGCAACTCTAAAGCACCTGTGAAATGTCTTGCATATCTGATTTTAGGTAAATATATTCCCATATCCACTCCTACTGAGGGCAGGAGTCCTAGAATCACTTTGGAAGGAAGGGAATTTGCCATAAGGAGAGAATATCCTAGAAATCCTTTTGTAGGTGTTTGGAGTTCTACAGTCTGCTGTGAAGATGAAGAATATCCCAAAGGTCCATGGAGAGATGGCAAATATCTTACATTCTGTTCTGAGACGGAGGGCTTTTTGTGTTGCCATTGGGTAGATGGAATCAAACTTAGGGTCCCTGAGAAATATTGAGATACTCCTAGACCTCTGTGATCATGTCTCAAAAATAATGGAGTCTCCTGAGATGATGGACAAAGGAATGAAGGCTCTGGAGCCACTGGGCCAGAAGGGGAAATTTCAAGAGCAGCTTGTGCTGATGGCAAAGGTGTGAGCATCTCTTGTGCATAGTGGAAAGTTCCCATTTTGCTTGGGAATGATATCAAAGTTCCTAGAGCCCCCTGGCTAGTTGGAAAAATATCAGCGGGAGTCTGAGTAAATGTGGAAAATTTCAGAGGCCTTTGCAAAGACACCAAAGATCCTTTAACAGCAGTTGAGCATGAAGAAGGTTCTATTTCCAGAGGCACCTGATCAGGGAGGGAATGTCCTGAAATTCCTTTTGCTAATAAGGATGTTTCAGTTCACCTGGGAGCTGGGCCAATGTCCTGAATATCCAAGTGAAGATGGAAATGTTTCCTGAAACCCGTGCGGAGATTGCAAAGGTTGTATTGTTCCCTGGATAGATTGGAAACAACACAGATTTCTTGGGGCATTTGGTGAGTGTTTCCAAGACCTATGAACATATGGTGAAGTTCTTAGGTACACCTTATTAGATGCTGATCTTATTGGAGACCCTAGTGAAGGTGATAAATATTCTTCAGCAAGAAGAAAGGAAGCAAAAGGCTTTTATATGCTTTGTAAGATACAGAAAATGTCAAGTCCTCTGGAGACTCAAGTCCTAGAGTCTTTTTTGCACATGTGGACTTTCCCTCAGACCCAGGTGCATTGGAAGATTCCTCAGCACGTAAGTCAGATTTGGAAAGTGATGGAGCACTTTGAGTTGGGGGGAAAAGGTACTGGAGTGCTTGACAGAGGTGAAGAATTTCCTTTAAACCCCAAGGTAGATGTTGAAATTTCTAGACCCTGTGGGGTACACACAGTAGGCCCTGGAGCCTCTTGGAATTGTTTAGACTGTCCAGGAGGCCCTTGAGTAGATTTGCAAACTTTCATAGCAGCTTGGCCAGATGTGAAAGATTTGATGGGCCTTTGGAAAGGTATGGAAGGTGTGTTTTTCTCCTGTGGAGGAGTTGTGGCTATTGCTGTTTCTTTCGAAGCAGAAGCTAAATTCAACCTTTTTGCAAAAGAGAGGTTGTTAAAAGTGTCTTCCTTGGCTGGGAAAGTTATGAAGTACACTTGTTCTGACATATCAACTCTTAACCTCTTTTTGGTAAAAATGAGATGTCTGGGGCCTAGTTGGGAAGAGGAAGGGTGCCTAATTCCCCCTTCCCCCAAGGAGGGCTATTCACAAAACCCTCCTTTGTAGATGGGGAAGATTGTATAGCACTGTATTTGGATATGGTAGAACTTATGGCCTCTGCCTCAGATGGGGAACATGATGAGGTGTCTTGGTCATATTTGCAAGTGTTGACGGTGGCTTCAGATGATGGGAAGTTAATAGAGCGTCATGTGTAGGCTTCACCCTTCCTAGAGCTTCATGGTCACATGTGCAAGGTCTAAGAGCCTTGTGGGCAGGTAGGGACTTTATTACTCCTCCTTGATTACATGTGGAAGTTCCAAGAACAATTTCTTCAAATGAGGAAGGTGATGATGACTTTTGATTCGATATGTCAGGTTCCAGAGCTAGCTGGAAAGACAAAATAGATTTCAATGACCCTTTGGCACATAAGGTAGAATTCACAGACTTTGGATAATGTGAAAAGAGTGGTGGAGATAGTTGTGGGCATGTGGAAAGCATGACATCCCTTTGGACAAATGGGGAAGCGTCTATAGGACCTTCTGTATTTGTGAGAGATTTCTTATTCTTTTGGGAATATAGGGAATTTTCCACAGACTCCTGTGAATTTTGGGAAGCTCCTATGTGGATTTATGCTCTGGTAGAACCTAAAGAATCCCCTTCTGTATATTTGCAGGATGCTGTAGTGTAACTTGTGAACATGGGTCCCTTCCACTGGCCCATTTATCATGAATGGGCACATCCAAAACTGTGTGTGTAAACAGGCTATGTCCTAGAACATCTTTTGTAGATGTGCCACATCCAAGAGCCACTGCTAAATATGTGGACTTGGCATGATCCCCTTTTGTAAATGTATCCTGTCCCACAGTCTCTTTCTGAGATGGGGTAGTATTCAGAGGGTCTGGGATAGGTTTTTGATATCCTAGTAACTCTGGTGTGCATTTAGAAATTCCAAGATCCTGTCTGACATTTCAAAGATTTCTAGAGACGACTGGGTTGGTAGGGAAAGTTGAATTCTCTCAGCCCCCCTGAGAGATGTGGAACCTGAAAGGCTCTCTTGGAGTTTTGTGTCATATATCTGTCTGTTTTGGGAATGCTGACAAGTCAAGAGTGCCCATTTAGCTTGTGGGTGATTGTGGAAGTCCTCTTTGTCTGAAAGAGACCCTGTGGATTCGCCTTGATCAGAGAGATAATTTCTCAATATACTCCTTGAATAGAAATGTTCATTCTCCCTTTTCATAGCTGATTTTTTAAATCTCCACTCATGGGGAAGCACAGGTTTGGGAATATTCCTTTGACGCTTTTCTGTAGTGTGGACAATTGTAGACCCAACTTTATTGAATGGGATGGACTGGGGGAGATGGTGAAGCTGATAGATCCCATTGTGTGTTTACTGAAAGCACAAGAATTGCTTGGGCAGACTCTGGAGATCCTCTCACCACATTTGTATGTCTGGAACTCTCAAGAGCCCATTTTGAAGAGGGCAAAGGTCCTTAATTTCATGATGTACATGGGGAAATTTTTATTTCTGCTTGTGCATGTTTGAGCAATGATTGTCTCCTTTGGGGAGCTATGCTTGGGTTTATGCCCTTTTGGTATGTTATAGATTCTCTGAGAACATTCTCTAATGATGGAAGTCTTTTAAAGCCCTCTTGGTTTAATTGGGAAATTCTGAAATCCCCTTGGTCAGCAGGGTCAGGACCCAAGATCACTTTAATAGAAGTGAATTGCATAGTGTCCTTTTTGGGAGAGGGGAAACATATTTGGAAGTCTTCCTGAGAGGAAACAACTTTCTGATACCCCTTGTGGCTGTCATGGCTGCTAAACTCCCTTGAAAATACATGGAAAATGGAGAAAATGATAAATCACTGAGCTGCCCATTTAGAGAAGTCCTTAGAGCCTTATTTCTCTAATGGAGCCCATTGGAGTTCTGCTTGATGATAGTGGTCTGGTCTATAAACCTTTCTGGAAGATTTGGAAATAGTGGAGAATGCTTGGGTAGAAGATGCTCTTTTGAATCCCCCTCTGGAAGAGGATGCATATATGAATTTCCCTCCATCATAAAGGGGATGTTTTTGGAACTTCTGGGCAGATTTGAAATGCCCCTAAGCCCCCTGAACACATTTGGTTAGTCCCAGAACCCCTTGTGTGGTTATAGGCAAACCCTGAGTCTCTTGGGAAGCAGTGCAAGGTCCCAGAGCCCCTTGGTTAGATAGAGAAGGCTTTAGGGAGCCTTGATGTGGGGAGATGACCATTCCATGCTGATCAGTGGAATAATATGCAGAAGACTGCACAGCCCCTGAGTCTACATGTTCTTCTATCTCAGAAGACAAAGTAAGTCTTCTTTTCACCTTTTCAGGCATGTGCAAAATAGATGAGGCCAGTCTCTTTTTGGTGGCAGGCTCTAAGGCAAATGGACCCGTTTATTCTCAGTGGCTTACTACTGCATTCTGGAAACTTGAAAGAATTTGGAACTTCTTTTCACTTGATCTCTTTCAATTCCTTCATGGAGTTCTGGGACGTTTTACTATGTAAAGTTTTTAGAACAGCTTGAGGCACAGTAGGCTCTCTGCCCTAAGAGTTTCAGTTCTATTGAATCTCTGGCCTTCAAATGGCTTTGAGCAGGTGGAATTGTTCCTTGTTGGGTGAATGATGCCTGGAGGTGCAAAGACCAGATGTTTCTTGCTGCTCAAGTACATGCCCCATTAGAGTGAGGGGTCATGCTCAACTGAGGCAACCTGAAGGGAGTTCCAGGTCGCAGAGAAAGGGGAACGCTAAAAGGCATCCAAGGCCATGGAGGCTGGGGCACATTGAAGGGGATTTCAAGTCATGGAGGCTGGGTATACTGGTATTTAAACTCAGAATTGAACCTCAGGGCTGAGACTTTCTGGCCTTCCTCCACACTTCTGAACATTTAGACTATAAGGAAATTGAGTGATCATTACTTATGCTACTCCTTGCACTTCTGTGAAAGAACATGGGGTCAGAGTAGAACACAGGGGAAACAGTGACAAGGGTGCAGGAGAGGACTAAAGGAAGAGAGGAGGGAGAGAACTACGACCAAGATGCAAATTGAGTAAAAGAAAATTAAAAATAAAACAACTTCAAATAAGTTACTTGAGATAGAAATAGGAAAATTGGCTAATACCCCTCACAAGGGGCAGTGAATGTACTTGCCAAAGATGACTGTCGGCAAGCAATGGTAAGCATTAATCAGTTAGAAGAGAGCTCTACTCCCTGAGATCTGTGAACCCATCCAGAGGGAACAGCTCACAGAATTAAAGTGACCTTTAGACACAATTAAAGCTCGAGGGTGGCACTTAGAATGTTTGTCCTCCAGCCTGCATGTGCCAGTCCTGGCAGTTTTGTATGCAGCAGCAGGGCAAACACTCAAGCTTTATGAATGAAGGGATGCTGAGGACCCACTTCCTTATAGTCAAGAAAGCTAGCTAATCTGATGCCCACGGTCACAGTCCAGGAGAAGGGATTGTGGAAGGAGCAAAGGGATTAGTAATGGCATAGAGTGCTTACAAGACTATGCTCTCAAGTCACTTTTGCACAACACATGATCTGCTGCAGTGTTGAAATGGTACCTGTTAGAGCCTCCTAACTGAATGAGAAAGGCTGACCCTGATCTGAGCTTCTTAGAGACTTTTGATTAGCCAACAAATTCCTTTTCCCGCTGGGGAAAGAAGAAGAAATAGGGTTTCAATAAAGCATAGCATGTGTGGAATTGATTAAAAAAAAAGCAATTCTTTTGTTATGCTTTACCTTAAATTTCCTGGGTAAATTTGTGACAACTTCTGTGAACAGCTTATGCCTGTATGTATTCTGAATGACATCTGGAGATTTCCTAATAATTCTTACTGCAATGTTATCATTATGTAAATATTTATTATAGTTATGGTAGGGAGAATAAAGACAAAATTATAATCCCCTTGTAGTATAGATACTACTTGATTAAATTGCACAGATTCAAAAAACAAAGTAGACTCCTGAATGTAACCTCTATGGACTTAAAAAATTGTTTTGTCTATCATGGTTTATATGTTAGGTCCCTATATCATTGACACATTTGGATTGCTTTTTAAAGGTTGATTTGAAGGCCCTGAAGACACACTATGGCTACTGGCTCATACAAGTGACTCTGCATGGGTCACTTTCATGCCAATACTCCAGCTGCATCATTGTTTCACATAATGATTTTTGAAACCCTTAGTCCAGTTGATAATTCATCAAAAGGTCAAAGAATATTAGTCGATACACTTACAGTATAAAAACCTTTTTTTTTTTTTAGTTTGCAAGTATTTTCTTGAGTATTTTTGCATCAATGTTCATAAGAGAGATAGGTCTGAAATTCTCTTTTTGTTCAGTCTTTGTGTGCTTTATGTATCAAGGTGACTGTGGCTTCACTGAATGAGTTTGGTTATGCTCCTTCTGTTTCTATTTTGTGGAATAGTTTGAAGAGAATTTGAGTTACCACTTCTATGAAGGTCTAGTAGAATCTTGTGCTTAAAACCATCTTGTCCGGGGAATTTTTGTTTTGTTTTGATTTTTGAGGGAGACTGTTGATGACTTCTTCAATTCACTTGGGGGATGTGCAGTTATTAAATCATTCTATCTGATCTTGACTTAAATTTGGTATATGGAATCTATCAAGAAAATTGTCCATTTAGTTTAGATTTTCAATTTTGGTGGCATATAGGCTTTAGTATTGTATAGGCTAATTATTGTTGCGATTTCCTCCAGGTCTGTAGTTATGTCCCTCTTCTCGTTTCTGATTTTGTGCACTTCCATAGTGTCTCTCAGCCACTTAGGTAGTTTGTCTAAGGGTTTGGCTATCTTGTTGATAGACAAAGACCAG
Organism: Meriones unguiculatus; assembly: GCF_030254825.1. Classification (NCBI taxonomy): domain Eukaryota; kingdom Metazoa; phylum Chordata; class Mammalia; order Rodentia; family Muridae; genus Meriones; species Meriones unguiculatus. Next base: position 4,626,543 of record NW_026843711.1, read on the forward strand.
CTCTTGGTTTCACTGATTATTTGAATAGTTTTATTATTTTTTTCTATTGATTGATTTCAGCCCTGAATTTGATTATTTTCAGCCATCTGCTCCTCTTGGGTGTATCTGCTTCCTCTTCTTCCTTTTTTGTCTTTTTTTTTCTCCTAGGGCTTTCACTTGGGCAATTAAGTTGCTTGTATGAGATGATACAAATTTCTCCTTGAAAGTAATTAGTGCTGTGAATTTTTCTCTGAACTTGCTTTCATTGTGTTCCATACATTTGGGTATATTTTGCCTTCATTTCCTTTGAATTCTAGGAAGTCTTTGATTTCTTTCTTTTTTTTTTCTTGCTTAACCCAGCTGTCATTGTGTAGTAAGTTTATCAGTTTCCATGAGCATGTAGGCTTTTTGCTATTTCCATTGTTGAATTGAGGTCCAGATTGGTCATGTTGGTCAAATAGAATACAAAGGGTTATTTCAATCTTCTTGAATTTGTTGAGACTTGCTTTGTGACCAACTATATGGTCTCTTTTAGAGAAGGTTCCATAAAGTGTGGAAAAGAAAATGTTCTCTTTTGAGTTTGGGTGAAAAGTTCTGCAGACATCTGTTAGTTCCATTTAAATTAGGGCCTCTTTAAGTGCCTTTATTTCCCTATTTACGTACTGTCTAAATGATCTATTCCTTGGTGAGAGTGCGGTGTTCCAATCTCCCATTATTAAGGTGGTGGGATGGATGTGTGATTTAAGCTTTAATAATGTTTCCTTTACCAATGTTAGCATTTTGTGTTTGGAGCATAGATGTTCAGAATTGTGATGTCCTCATGGTAAATATTTCCTTTGATGAGAATGCAGTGCCCCTCTGTGTTGTTATTGATTACTTTTGGTTACAAGTCTATTTTTTTTAGCTATTAGCAGGGCTACGCCCAATTGTTTTTTGGGTATAATTTGCTTAAAAAACATTTTACAGTCCTTTACTATGACTTAGTGTTTATCTTACTTGCAGAGGTGTGTTTCATGGATGCATAAGAATGTTGGATGCTGTTTGCACACCCATTCTGTTAGCCTGTGTCTTTTTATTGGAGAGTTGATGCCATTGATGTTGATAGATAATAGTGACCAATGCACATTAATTCTTTTTACTGTGGAGTTGGTGCTCTTACTGTTTCATTGCTTGTTTTCTATTATTATTATTATTATTATTATTATTATTATTATTTTAAAAAATTATCTGTGTCCTATATTTTCTTTGGAATAGCTGTTTTCTTTGGATTGGAGTTTTACTTATGGGATTTCATGTAGGACTACTTTACTATGTAAAAATTACATAAATTTAGTTTTGTCATGGCATATTTTGTTTTCCATGTCTATGTTGATTGAAGGCTTCTCTAGAGATTTAGTGTTTTGACTATGATGTAAGGTGAGGAATTTCTATTCTATTCTAATCTATTGGGTGTTTTATAGGCCTCATATATATTTATGGACACATGTTTCTTTAAGTTGGGAAAACTGTCTTCTATGATTTTCTTGAAGATATTTTCTGGAACTTGGAGCCTGGACTCCTTTTCATCAATTCCTATTATTCTTAGATTTTGCCTGTTCATTGTGTCTTTGATTTATTGTATGTTTTGTGTATGGGACTTTTCCACTCTTCCTTTTTCTTTGAGGGAAGTATCAGTTTCTGCAAGTGTATTTTCAGCACCAGATATTCTCTCTTCCATTTCTTGTATTTTGTTAGTGATGCTTACCTTTTGGTTACTGATCTTTTCTGTAAGTTCTGCAGATCCAGGATTTCTCTGTTTGTGTTTTCTTTATTGATTCTAATTCTATTTTTATGCCTGGTACCATTCAGTTCATCTGTTTGAATGAGGCTTCCATTCTCTGAATAATGGGGTGTATTTTTTTGTCCATATATTTTCTATATACCACTAATTGTGTATCTTCTCTATATACCACTTGTGTCTCCACTTGTTGGTCTGTATTTGCCTTTGTATCTTTGAGAGCTTTGTTCATTTCCACTTTATTTGCTTCCATCTCTGTGGCAATTTTGTTTAACGTGATTTGTCTGTTTCCTGTTTATGTGTCTCTAACAACTGGAAAAGCATATCTTTTTTTAAATTTGTATTTTTCTTATTAGTTGCATTTTGTTAACTCTGTGTCCCTGCTGTATCCCGTTCCCTCATTCCCTCCCCAAAATCACATTCCCTCCCTGGTCTCCTCCCTACCCCTTTCCAAGTCCACTGATAGGGGAGGACCTCCTCCCCTTTCATTTGACTCTGCTTTATCAGGTATCTTCAGGACTGGCTGCAGAGTCCTCCTCTGTGGCCTAACAGGACTGCTCCTCCCCTGCGGGGGTGAGGAGGTCAAAGAGCCTGCCCTTGAGATCCTGTTAGAAATAGTCCTTGTTCCCCTTACTTTGGGAAACTACTTGGTTACTGAGCTACCACTGGCCACATCCGAGCAGAAGTTCTAGGTTATATCCATAGATGGTCCTTGGTTGAGTGTCAGTCTCAGAAAAGACTCTGTGCCCTGATATATTTGGTCCTTGTAGAGTTCCTATCCTTTCCATATCATACTAACTCCCCTTCTTTCATATGATTCCCTGCACTCTGCCGAGGGTTTGGTTATGAGTCTTAGTGTCTGCTTTCAAACACTGCTAGGTAGAGTCTTTCAGATGCTTTCTGCAGTAGACTCCTGTCATACGTTCAATGCACATCCCTTTGTCTTTCTAAATGAGGATTGATCATCTTCACCCATGTCTACTTTCTTGATTATCTTCTTTAGGTGTGTAGATTTCATTATGTTTATCATATCTTGTAGGTCTATATAAGCGAGTATATACCATGTTTGTCTTTCTCCTACTGGGATACTGCACTCAGAATGATCTTTTCTAGATCCCACCATTTGCCTTCAAATTTCATAATTTCCTCCTTTTTGATTGCTGAGTAGTATACCATTGTGTAAAAATAGCACAGTTTTTGTATCCATTCCTCCTTGATGGACATCTGGGTTGATTCCAGGTTCTGGCTATTACAAATAATGCTGCTACAAACATGGTTGAACAAATGTCCTTGTTGTGTACTTGAGCAAATTCTGGGTATATAACTAGGAGTGGTATAGCTGGGTCTTGAGGTAGCACTACTCCTAATTGTCTGAGAAAGCACCAGATTGACTTCCAAAGTGGTTATATCAGTTTACTTTCTCACCAGCAATGGATGAGGTTTCTCCTTTCTCCATAACCTCTCCAGCATGTGTTGTCACCTGAGTTTTTGATCTTGTCCATTCTGATGGGTGTAAGGTGAAATCTCAGGGTCATTTTGGTTTGCATTTCCCTGATGGCTAAAGAGGTTGAGCATTTCTTTAATTGTTTCTCTGCCATTCAATGTTTCTCTATCAAGAATTCTCTGTTTAGCTCCATTCCCCATTTTTTAATTGGATTAATTAATTAATTAATTAATTGGAAACTTAGTTTCCTATATTACTAATGAGTTGGAGTATCCATTGATTTGGTGGAATTGTTTGTGAAGCCATGATATCCTGATTTTTGATGGATGTGTTCTTCCACAGAACTCTGGCTATTTGCTTACATGTAACCTTCAGTTTGTTTTTGGATTCTGCAATTTAGACTGCTGCTATCTATCTCTGGTGGCTGGAAAATTCTTCAGGAAGATGAGAGAGGTCAAGGGCTTTAAGGATTTTTGTTGCTGGATCAGCTGTACGAGTGGGTAGAATGTCAAAGGGCACAGAAATATGAATATGGGAAAGTTTCTGATTGGAAGTAAGCCCTGAGGGACAGGGTGCTAGAGAATGTAGAGGACCTCAGTTTGAGGGAGGGGCTCTTTGAGACACTGAATGGGGTCTCAGGCACTAAAGTTATTGCAAGTACTGGTGATGATAGCATATGCAAATTCCGTAAGTATATCATTGGCCTACTGTCTACTTATAAGAGTCTCTAACTGAGATCTAGGAGTTATTTTCCTAAACTCCACTGGTAGATCCACAGACCAGAGGATTCAATGTCCCAAAAAACACTGGGTTTCCCATATTGTATGTGTGGTTGGGAAGGACCTGATGATGGGCTGCTAGCTTAGAGACACCCAGGATCTTGGGCACTGTGGGCATTTGAGGGTTCATTCACTCTCTAGCAGGTCAAATTTTAAGGCAAAGTGGTTCCTCCTATTCTCTACTGGCCAGTTTGGATCTGCTTAGTCAAATGTGGCAGGATGAACTCAATCAACTCTGTGGTGCTGCAGCCACTGGACTAAGAAGTACAGCTGCAGCTGCAGAACTGGAGTGTCCAGGTACCTATTGGGAAGTCCTCAGACCTACGTGGCCTGGTGCCTGATGTACCTGTGTAGTTTTGTAGTTGTGCTGGACTTTGGTGGCTATACATCTCGCTATTTGGCATGAGGGATTGCCACTATATACTCACTGGCTGGTAGGCCCTGAAAGAATCCATATGGCCACCCTCAGACATGGGATCCAGGAGGATTGTACTGTGGATATGGAATCAGCACATAGTAGAGTTGGCAGCTATCACTGAGGAACCAGGGAGCCCCACCACTGCTGTCTTCGTCTCCAGGCAGTGAGTTCTGTGCTCAGTCTCACTGATGCTTTGGGTAGGCTACCCCTCTGCCTCTCAGAAACCTTGCCTGCTGGTTGCCTCTATCTTGGATCCCATCCACAGTGTAAAATTAAGGATACTGGTGGAGATTTTATTTTTCTAACACATTTGGTTTGCTTGTTGCACACTTTGCCAGGTTTCTTTCAGCAGTTTTGGTTTGGTTTTCTGGATGTCTCTTTGGTGAGAAAACAAAAGTGTAAGTGCACATAGGTCAGACTGAAAACATCTGATACATTCTTTATGGGAGAGTTTAGAACTCAAGCTCATTTTTTTTTTTTTTTGCAGTGGGATCATTTGGAGTGAGTATGGGGCTAAATATGAATATCCATGGACTCCAAGGCCAGAAGGGTTATATTCAAGACCCTGTATTCATTTGGGAATTCTCTCTGTTTCTTGTTTTTAGTAAATGCATTTTGTTTATTTACTCATTTACTGGATTAATTTTTGTTTGTTGGTTGTTTGTTTGAGACAAACAAACATTTGTTTTCCCTATGTAACCTTGGCTCTTCTGGACAAAGTATGAAGACCAGCCTGACCTCAAGCTTAGAAGACAAATTCTTTTTTTTTTCACCTTCTCAGGCATGGGTAAAAAGATGAGCCCAGTCTCTTTTTGGTGGTAGGCTCTAAGACAAATAGACTGGTTTCCCTAGCCATTTAGTTGCTTACTCCTGCACTCTGGAACCATCAGAGGAATTGGAGCTTCTTTTTTTGTTGGTCTCTTTCAGATCTTTCATGAGATCTGGGATCTTGTTGCTGACTGAGGTCTTTATGGAAACAATGAGATGTCTCAGGCTCTCTGTAGTAAGAGAGCTAGGTCTTTTGAATCGCTGGTCTTCATAAGGCTTTGAGTACCTGAACTTGTGCTTACTGGGGTGGAGGATCCCGGGTAGTGATCCATAATGAACCCCCATTTCTATGGTCCTGGGATTGCAGGCCTGTTGGACAACACAGGCTGCCCTCTATCTTTTAGTGACTTTGGCTACTTGTTTCTCTATATTATTGATTTTCCCAAAGAAACAACTCTGTGTCATTAACTCTTGATATTGTTCCTTGTTTCTTTTTTTATTGATTTCAGTCTTCAGTTTGATTCTTTCTTGCCATCTATTCCTCTTGAGTGTTCCTCCTTTTTGTTTTAGAGTTCTCAGGTGTGCTGCCAAATTGCTGATATGAGATCTTCACATTTATTTAGTGTAAGTACTTAGCATTACACAGTTTTCTTTTAGTATCACCTTCACTGGATCTCACAATTTTGGTAATTTTGTGGATTTGTTTTCAGGTATTATAGAAAATCCTGTATTTATTTCTGCTATCCTTCAATAGACAGAGTTACCATGACTTCATAGGCTTTCTGCTGTTTTGCTTGATGAAATCCAGTTTTAATGCATGAATCCATGGTGGTGCGATAGGATCTAGGGTGTTATTTCAATTTTCTTTTGTCTATTAAGACTTGCTTTGTGACTAAATATGTTGTCAGTTTTATAAAATATTCCAGAATTTGTTGAAAAGATATATTCTCATATGTTTGTGTGAAACCATCTATAGATATCTGTTCTGTCTCTTTGTTTTATAAGCCTGTTAGCTTTAGTAGTTGTCTTTAATTTTTGCCCAGAAGAGCTGTTCATTTGTGATGGTTGTGTATTAAAATCTCGCAATCACAATGTGTAAGGGAAAATAAGTTATTCAAGCTTTAATAATATATCTTCTACAAAAGTTGGTTCCCTTTCATTTGGGCTACAGATTTTATTCACACAAAAATATCTTTCTTTTTTTTCTTCTTTTTTCATGTATTAACTGCTCTTATCTTTCTCTTGTAAATAATTTTGATTGAAAGGTATTTTGTTGGCTATCAAAATAGCTACAGCAGCTTGCTTCTTAGGTGAAATTGCTTGAAAAACCTTTTCCAATTCTATATTCTGAGATTAGGTTATCTTTGCTGTTGACATTTGTTTTGTATATTCTACAGAAGGATGGACCATATTTTCATTTCTATAGTTTGGTCTTTGTTGTTCTTATCATTATTACCATTTCATACATTCCATTGTGAGTTCAGTTTCCCCTACCTTGCTGCTCCGGTACTTCCTTGCTTTTTTCTCTCCTTTCCCCCAGAACAAATCCTCTATAAAGTTTTCCTTCAGAGAGGGGCAGACTTCCCATTGATTTCAACCAAATATGGTATAACAAGTTACAATGATACTAGTTCAAATAACCTCATACCAAGTATGAACAATCAACCCAGTAGTTAGAAAGGAGAACAAGCAACCCAGTAGTTAGAAAGAGTACTAAAAGCAGGTAAAAGAGCCAGAGATTTCCCCACCCCTACTCTTTGGAGTCCCAAAAGAACATTAAACTATACACTGGTATCCTATATTTAGACAACCTAGCTCAAAACCATATTGACTCCATTTTTGTGGCCCCAGTCTCTGTAAGCCTTGTTATTGTTATTTCTATTACTGTTTATTGTTCCTTTTTGTTTTTTTTATTAAATTGTTCTATTTTTATTGGTCCTTTTAACATTTTTATTCATTTATTTACTTTACAACCTGATTGCAGTCTCCCCCTCTTCTCCTTCCAGTCACCTCTCATATTCCTCTTTCCTCACATCCCCTCTCCTTATCCTCACAGAAGTTGGAGATTCCCCATAGGTACCGCCATGCTCTGCACATTAAGTCTCAGCAGAACTAGACTCATCCTCTCCCACAGAGGTCAGACAAGTTTTCCTGGTTAGGAGAACAGGATCCAAATAGAAGTATCAGCATTAGAGAGGGTCTCTGATCCTGTTGTTTGGGGAAACATTTGAAGAAAAAGCTACATTTCTGATAAATTGTGCACAAGGCTTAAGACCAGTCCATGTATGCTCTTTGGTTGGTGGTTCAATCTCTTTGAGCCCCCACAGGCCATTTGACTGTAGGACTTTGTGTAGAATCCTTGACTCTCCTGGTCTCTCCATCCCTTTCCATGTCTTTCTATATTTTAGTTACTTCATCCAAGATGATTTTTTCTGGTTCATTCTATTTGTCTGAATACATCTTGTAGTTATTTTCTTAGCTGAATAATAATCTGTAATGAAAATATTGCACATTTTTCCCTGAAGAAGATTGTAAGGCCTTTCTTTAGTCCTTCTAATTTGCTGGTACTTTAATTATTGTCTTGACTGACAAACTATCAGGGTAACTATGTTCTTTTAGCCTAAAAGTCTTGCCATCTTCTTTAACATCCTGGTGATTAGAATTGCAATGTCCACCTGAAGTTCATCTCTTTACATGTTGAGACTCTATTGAGGAAATGTCTGGGAACTGTTAGGAGGTATGAACTTGTTAGATAATATAGTACCTATTGGACTTATTATAGGAGAGTGTATTTTGAGGTTGATATGCTAATGAAAGTGATTAGACAAAAGGAGTCTCTCTTGGTCTCTGACAGTTGATATCTTTGTTTCTGTTGGTAGGTTTCTGTCTCTCTATTTCTGAATCTCTCTTTCTAGCTCTTTCTTTCTCTATCTCTGTCAGTCCCTCTTTCTTCATTGCTGCATATGGTTCATTAGGAAAAGATATCACTCTGCTGACGTACTACAACAAGATGATTGCATGGAGACATGACATCCTGGATGTTCTCTGTAAAAATATAAGCGAGGTACCAATTAAATGCTTTTTGTTCAAAGATTTGCCATGGTCATAGAGCATTTTCACAGTAAGCAACTCAGTGACTGAGAAAACATTTGTGCATTTTACAAATAATAATGGAATCTGTGATAATGAGAAACCTACATGTAAAGGACACATGATTTTATTAATGACCACTTGGAAGAAATATGTGACAGTTTTCCTGAACTAAGTGTCTTAGACACAGGAACTGACAACCCTGGGTTGTATTCTTTCAGCTGCCTAGATTGAAGCATATAAGGCTGGTCAGCCTTTTTCTCAAACAGGCTGTCTACTTGGACCTTTTAATAACTGGCTTCTGAAACTCTTACTGGCTTTCACCTGTTTCATGACTTCATTCTCCCCTCAGCCAATCAAAACCTGACAGAATCTTGAGGTTACCATGGAGATGAGTAAACAAACATTCCTCATGTCCAGTATCACTGATTCTGTGCACGTTACTTTTTTTTGAAACAAAACATGCCTTCATCTCATTCCTTTATCCAGATCCCAAACCTTTATTTCTGTTTATTTGTGGAATAATGTCAGGTAGGAAATGGAACGTTAATGTTTGTTTAATGCCTAAGTAGGGAAGCAACAAAGTGATGTGGGATTAAGAAGAATGTACCAAATGATGAAGTGATTTCCTACTGTTGTGTTGGATCTGAAATTTCCTAGGTTGTGTTTGAACTGAATAGTTACTTCTATACACACTAAATGTACCTTCACATTCTTACTTATATACTATGCTGGCAGAATATAAGGTTCCCTGAGCTATTGAGTATTTTAGAACAGAAGAGAAGGAAACCATATAATTCCTGGGACTGGTTTGCCTGAAAAAGTAAAATATCTCTGAGTTTAAAAAGAGAACTGAGGGACAAGAAATGATTTGAGAGCTGGTTATGTTCCACACTAGTGTTGCCAACCCTCTATTTACAGGGTTGTCTTGGCTGATCTGGCAGTATAGGCAGCTGTGTCCTACTCAGTGGTCAGTTAGCAATCCTCCTGTTTCTGGTGTTTACATTTAAAATTTTGTCATCAGGACAGATAAATTGGTCAGTGTTATATGCGTAGGATATAAGAGCAACCGTGTTTCCTGCTGTGGTCCTCTAGGCAACATCTCTAAAAGTAGTGTTAGTGCCAGGACTATTTGTTTAGAGGTGCCACCTGAGCTTATGGGGTATGAGGTAGCTGGGTAATAACTAATTCATGGTTAGGATTCTCTGCTACATAATGAGTTCCTGGAAAGCATGCCTTACAAAGTTAAACTCTGCCTTCTAGTGTAATCTTTACTCCCTGTAAAAGTCATTATAAAATTTGTTAACATATTATTTTTATTGAAAATATGGGAATTTCATATACTATACATTACACTCTCTTTCCATTGCTCCCAGGTTCAAATTCCTACCCATGTCACACTAAAATATTTATCTTTAAAATACATCAATTAAAGTATGTGTTGTTCATATTCTCATTGGAACATAATCAGAGTCTCAGTGCCAAGTCCTTTAAAGAAAACTGAGTTTATCCTTGTCACACCCTGAACCCACCCCCAATGAGAAGCCATCAGTCCTGAAGTGCTCTAAAGATCATCACCTTGATAACGGTTTTTCTCATGTATTTATTTATTATGATTTGTTCACTCTTTATCCACTCTGCTGCCCCATCCATCTTCTCCTTCCAGCTCCATCCACCTTCGTTCTCCTACTTCTATGACCTTAATATAGTTCCCTGACAGGGGAGGTCCTCCTTCCCCTCTAACTGACCCAAACTTATCAGATCTCATCATGGCAGGCTGCATCATCTTTCTCTGTGGCCTGGTTCTCAGGGCATTGTTCTTCTTGCGTCCTCAATTACCTCTACTTATTACAGTTTTCCTGCCTCATCTCCTGCAGACTTTCCAGAGCTGTTAGGGGAGAATTTCATAGAGAAAACTCATTTAAAGCTGGGTGTTTTAAGGTCTGTCTCCTCATATTAGAGGACTTTGCGTCTACGTATGCAATCCCATTTGATGCAGAAGGAAGAATCTCTGTGGATCCAAGAACACAGCAATGAAATAATGGTTGAGGGCAACAGCAACATATTTTTTTTACAATTTAAATTATTTATTTATGAAGGAGGACATAAAATATTTTTATAATATACATAAGAAAAACTACATTTAAATGAGTAAGAAGTATAATAGAATTTAGTGTTTAGAAATGCAAACATCAATAAATAATATAGAAGAAATTCAAACTCTATTTAAAAATTAAAGCCATGCATTTAAATAATAATTTAAATTGCAAGAAGATATTAGTATTTTAAAGGTAATATATAGCTTACTATTTTTTCAGTGATCTCAAAACATATTTCTAGAAATTGTCATGTATCGACAAGAAAAAAAAGACAAGAATGTTTAGCAAGCAAAGTAATAGTCCACAGAAGCTTGGTAAAATTGTAAATCCTATGTAAATGTTCTTCAGTTTACATTTTTCTTATTATAAGAGAAAAATAATAGGTCAATGAGAAATCTCTAAGCTATATGGAAAAATGACTATTTACTAAAGCCCTTTACTGTGGAAATGTGCACCACAGGCATCCATAGAAACAAAATGAAAGCAAGCCGTGTGACTCTTAATGCTCTATATAAAATATTTAAGCCCCAAATGCCACATAGTGTCACCACATCCATGTCTCTCCAGAAAGCAGCCTCAAGTTAATATTAAACTAGCAAGATTTTGTTGTCTTTACTCATCTCTGCATTTAGTACTCCAGCCACAAGCCATATTAAGAGCCATAAATGACCACAACTTTTTTAAAAAGCCACCAAAGCTGGAGCAGAACTTAAACTAGATGTTTCTGTTTGTTATGTACAGGAGACCTTAATTTCTCAAAACCCACAGCTCCAAAAGACAACTCAGAACATGATTACAATAGATATATTTTGCCATGAATTAAATGACTCTTAGCTTTAGATTTAGCAAAATCAATTATCATGAACATCATAGCTGTCTGTTAAACACTTATGAATGCAAGAGAAACTGGGTGAAGTTTTACATAGAAAAAATATAAATACTGCAAAATATGTAGTGAATATTTGCACAAACCCTTTTATATTTAAAGAATAAAACACAATTTGCAAATCTGGTGCTTTTAACAATGTCTTCTTAAGACAGTTTTTTACACAGCTAGCAAGCCTCTCCATGTTATGGGAGTTGCCTCATCCAGCAGTCTTGTAGCAAGCATCAGGCTGCCAGAGGTGAATATCAACAGTGACCTGGTTAAGTTTTTGCATCCAGAGATCCTGCTTCTCTTTAGTATCTGTAAAGAGCCAGTTCTTGGTGGCACAATGTGTCCCTGCATTGGCTCACAAGAGTCTCTTGGTAATCTTCTCTTTGTGGTCAGAAAGTAATTAACTCCAGAGTGTTGTGTCTTGCAAAAAATTCTCTGTTGGCTGGTTCTATGTGATCACTGATACAATTGGCCAGGTTTATCCTTAATGTGGGAGTCTTTCACCTCTGATCATCTGGGTATGTCCAGTAAGAGATATAGTTTCCGGAGAGTACACACCATCTTTGATGCCAGGCACCAAAGCCACTAACATCTTCAAATATGGTTTGAAAATCTTTATCCCCAACACTGGAATTCACTTGACAGCTTATTTTTAAACAAATGTGACCTTCCAAATGAGATAAGAAAGGTACCTTGTTGAAAGAAAACTTAGTTTCTCCAACAGAAAGTAACAACAGTGTGTGAGATACAACAAGGGTGAACTTGTTTGCATGTACAGCACTGAGACCTCCTGGACATAACTGAAGAATGAGGATGATTTTTGAAGTTATAGACATGAAGAGTCTCTTTGGAATAATAGCCTTGGATTTGGATGTTTTCTTCTTCTTATGTGGGCCTGAAGAATCTTTCTTTTGTATCACGCTGTAAACATCAACATTTATTTCAAAGTCATTGGAAATATCATGCAGAGTGAATGTATTGTAAAATGTCAGAGCATCTCCACTCAGAGAGTTTTCAGTACTTGCTAATAGTGTGGTCTGGGTTGACTGACAATTTCCATAGGATGCCCTGGGCTAACAACTCAATTGACTGCCATGCAAACATCCTAGTGGTACACTGGTCAGGTGACAATAGAGGGCTTATTGGAAATGTATGCCCCACTATTAGGAGACCTCCTAATAAGTGAAGATATACCACATTTCTTTCTGCAATTTAGTTAGTTCCCCGAAAATGTGTTTTCCTGGTTCCATCCATTTGACTGAAATTATCATGATGTCATTTTCTTAGCTGGATAATACTCGGTTATGGAAATATTCCACATTTTCTCCAAAGGAGATTGTCAGTCCTGTTCTTTAGTCCTGGAAGTTGTCAATCATTGCAGTGAATAAAAAAATATCAGGATAGCTATATTCTTTTAGCCTAGAAGTCCCTCCATCTTCTTCCAGTTCCTGGTGATTTGAATTGCAATGTCCCCTAGAAACTCATTTATTTACATTTGGAGTCCACAGTGAGGAAATGTCTGGGAAGGGTAAGGAGTTCTGGCCTTGTTAGATAATATAATATGTTTTGTTTCCCTAATTTCTTTCTCAGTCCTTTAGGTTTTTGTATACATGAATGCTACTGATTTGTGTGTGTGTGTGTGTTGACTTTATATCCAGCCACTTTGCTGAAGGTGTTTCTCAGCTGTAGGATTTCCCATGTAGAACTTTGTTTCACCAGATAAACTATCATAAAATCTGCAAATAGTGATACTTTGACTTTTTTCCTTTCTGATTTCTATTCCCTCTATCTTGTTCAAATTTCTTATTGTACTAGCAAGGACTTTCAGACCTATGTTGAATGGCTATGGAGAGAGTGGGCAACCTTGCCTTGTCCCTGATTTCAGTGGGATTGCTGTAAGTTTCTCTCAATTTAGTTTGTTGTTGGCTATAGTCTTGTTGTATATTGCCTTTATAATGTTTTGATATGTGCCTTGTGTTCCTGATCTCTCTCATGCTTTAAAGATGAAAGGAGGTTTGAATTTGTCAAATGCTTTTTCCGCATCTAAGGAGATTATCATGTGCTTTCTTTTCTTTCAGTTTGTAAATATGGTGGATTACATTGATGGATTTCCATATGATGAACTACCCCTGCATACCTGGGATGAAGCGTACTTGGTCATAGTGGATGATATCTTTGATGTGTTCTTGTATTTGGTCAAAGACATAATGTAACTTGGTGTGACTCTAACCAAGCAAATCAAAATCTTGTATGTTAAAAATTGAAGACTTGGAAAAAAGAATCAAAAGAAGATATTAGAAGATAATTAGAAGAAGAAAAAGAAGAAAGATCTCCCATGCTCAGGGCTTATCAGGATAACATTGTAAAAATGGCCATCTTACAAGAAGCAATCTACAGCTTGAATGCGATAACCATCAAATTACCAACACAATTCCTTACAGACCTTGAAAGAAAAATTCTCAACTTCATATATAAAAACAAGAAATCTGTAATTGCTAAAAACAATCCTCCACAATAAAACATTTTCTTGAAGTAACTCCATCCCTGTCAAGTTGTATTATAGAGCAACAGTAATAAAATCTTCATGGTACTGGCATTGAAACACAATGGTGTATCACTGGAACCAAGTAGAAGACCCAGAAATAAAGCCACTCACTATGGACACCTGATCTTTGACAAAGATGCCAAAAACATTCAATAGAAAAAAGATAGCATCTTCAACAAATGGTGCTGGTCTAACTGGATGTCTACATGTAGAAAAATGCAAATAGATCCTTACTTATCACTGTGCACAAAACTAAAATCCAAATGGATCAAAGACCTTAACATAAAACCAGACACATTAAATTGGTTAGAAGAAAAAGGGGCGAAAAACCTTGAACTCATTGGCACAGGAGACAACGTCCTGAACAGAATACTATCAGCACAGACTCTAACAGCAGCAATCAGTAAATGGGATCTCATGAAACTGAAAAGCTTCAAGAGACAACACATGCTGGAGAGGTTGTGGAGAAGGGGCCTCTGGTGGGAATGTAAACATGTACAACTGCTTGTGAGAATGTAAACTTGTACAACCTTTCTGGAAATCAATCTGGTGCTTTATCATACAACTAGGAATAGTGCTTCCTCAAAATCCAGTTATACCACTTCTAGCCATATATCCAAAAGAGGCTCAAGTACACGATAAGGACATATGCTCAACTATGTTTATGACAGATTTATTTGTATTAGCCAGAACCTGGAAACAACCGTGATGCCCCTTAATCTAAGAATAGATATAGAAACTGTGATACATCTATTCGATTCAGTATTACTCAGCAATAAAAAACAAGGAAATTATAACATTTGCAGATAAATTGTGTGAACTGGAAAGGATCATCTTGAGAGATATATTCCAGAAGAATAACAAAAGACATGGTATATACTCACTAAATGATATATAATATAAGACAAAACCTACTAAAATCTGTACACCTTAAACAAGTCAAGAGGGAGGACTTTAGTTAAAATGCTTAAACCTCATCCTGAAAGGCAAAGATGATGGACATCAGAAGAAGGAGTAAAATGCTTTTAGTTAAAATGCTTAATCCTCATCCTGAAAGGCAAAGATGATGGACATCAGAAGAAGGAGAAAACAGGGAACAGGTTAGGAACCTGCCACAAAGGGCCTCTGAAAGGCTCTACCCTGTAGACTATTAAAGCAGATGTTGAGACTTATGGTCAACTATTGGGCAGAGTGCATGAAGTCAAATGAAAACAGTTGGAAATAGTAAGATCTGAGAGGACAGAAGCTCCACAAGAAGAGAAACAGAACCAAAAAATCTGAGCACAAGTGTCTTTCCTGAGACTCATCAAGTACCATGCATGTAGATAACCAAGAACCCCTGCTCAATACAAAACCCCATGACAGTTCAGTGGCCATGTGGGTTCCACAGTAATGGGAACAGGGACTGCCTCTGACAGGAACTAATTGGCCTGCACTTTGGAAACTATACTCTTATGGTGGAAAGGCCTAAACGGGCCACACAGGAAAACAGTGCTGACTCTCCTGATGAGATCTGATAGACTAGGTTCAGAAGGAAGAAGAAGAAGACCTCCTCTATCAGTGGACTTGAGGAGGGGCATACATGGACAGTGGGAGGGATGGTGTAATTGGGAGTGAAGAGAGGTTATGGGGATATACAAATTGAATGAAGTGTAATTGATAAAAGTTAAAATGAAAAAAATATTTAAGAAATATAATTCCTTTTGTATTTATAATATAGGAGGGTGTGCTTGGAGGTTGATATTCTAGTAAAAGTGAGCAGACTGAAGTTAGTCTCTGTGTCTCGGTCTAGGTCACATTATAATTTTGTTTCTGTTGGTCTTGGTCTCTTTATTTCTGAATCTGCTCTCTTGAGCTCTTCTTCTCTCTGATTCTCTCACTCTCCATCTCTCTGCCTGCTGCTTGTGTTTCAGTATGAAAACCTCTCAGTTCTGCTGAAGGATTACATCAAGATGACTGCTTGATTATGTGATATCCTGGATAGTCTCTGTAACAACATAAGTAAGGTACCAATTAAACACATTTTGTTCAAAGAGTTGCATTGGTCAGGGAGCATTTTCACAATAAGTAACTCAGTGACTGAGGACATATCTGTGCATTTAACAGATAATAATGGAATCTGTGATAATGTGAAACTCACATATCAAGGACATGTGACTTTATTAATGACCACTTGAAATAAATATGTGACACCTTTCTGGAACTAAGAGTCTTGGACACAGGAAGGGACATCTCTGGGTTGTATGTTTTTACCTGCTCAGATTGAGGCATGTAGGGCTACACAACCTTTCTCTTAACCAGGCTGTCCATTTGTCCCTTTAAATAACTCACTCCTGAAACTCTTACTTGCTTTCACCATTTGCATAGCATCATTCTCTCTCTCAGCCATTCAGCACCTGAGATAATCTTGAGTTTTCCATGGAGATGAGTAAACAAACTTTTCTCATTCTCACTGTTCAGTATCACTGATCCTATGCATATGTGACTTTATTGTGAAAACCAACAAGCCTTTATCTCATCCCTTTATCCAAATCCCATACCTTTACTCCTGTTTACCTCTGTGACAATGTCAGGTAGGAAATGAAACTTTAATATAACTTTATTTAATTGGACAAGTTCCTAAGTAGGGAAGCTTCAAATTGTTGTGGCATTAAAGGGAATGTACCGAATGACAAGGTAGTCTTCTACTGTGGTCTTGGATCTGAACTATCCTAGGTTGTGACCTTGAACTGAGCTGTTACTTGTGTACTCACTAAATGTACCTTCACACTCTTATGGATATAATAGGCTGGCAGGATCTAGGGTTCCCTGGGGTATTGTATTAAGAGAAGGAAAAAGATAAGGAAACCAGACAATTCCTGGGACAGTTTGGTTGAAACACAGAAAGATCTGTGAGTGTAAATGGTGAACTGAGGGGCAAAATATAATTTCAAAGTTGATGTTATTCCACACTAGGTTTGCCAACCCTCTATGAGCAGAGTTGCCTTGGCTGACTTGGCTAGATCAGCAGCTGTGTCCTACATACTGGTCAGTGTGGAACCACCCTGGTCCTAGGGTTTACAATTAAAATTGGGCTTTCATGACAGAGAAATGGGACAAAACAGATTCTTGTTCAAGTCTCAGTTACTGAAAACAAACAACACTTATAAAGCAAAGGATACAAATAAAATATTTTCATAGTAGCAACACATCTGTGCCACCTGGCAAGGCATCCAGGAATTCACTCAAGTTTACACCATGTTTGCTCTCTGGATCCTAAGGTTGCAGGGATTTTGCAATCTACTTCTCAGGCTCAGAACATTCAACTTGCTGAGACTGCAAAGGACAGTCTCTGAGACATGGAACTTAGATTAGAGACACATCTGCCATGGCTATGAGGCAAAATTCCAATTACCAGATTTCGTCAGTTCCTCCATTTCTATTTTATGGAGAGTCTGTCTTAGGTTCAAGAAATGTGCAATTTTTGTCATCAAGGTCTCCAATGTGATTTTTTTTCAACAAAATCTTTTTTTTTCTTTTGTATTTATTTTATTTTTTTTAATTTCTTTATAATTACACTTTATTCACTTTGTAACCCCCTGTGGTTCCCTCCCTCCTCCTATCCCAATCCCTACCTTCCTCCACTTTCTGCATGTATGCCCCTCCCCAAGTCCACTGATAGGGGTAGGTCTTCTTTTCCTTCCTTCTGATCCTAGTCAATTAGGTCTCCTCAGGAGTGGCTGCATTGTCTTCTTCAGTGTCCTGGTAATGCTGCTTACCCCTCAGGGGGAGGTAATTAAAGAGCAGGCCAATCAGTTCGGGTCAGAGACAGTCCCTGTTCCTATTACAATAGAATCCATTTCGATACTGAACTGGCATGTGCAACATCTGTGCAGGTCTTAGGTTATCTCTGTGCATAGTCCTTAGTTGGAGTATCAGTCTAGGAAAGACTCCTCTGCTCAGATTTTTTGGTTCTGTTGCTCTCCTTGTAGATTTTCTGTCCTCTCCAGATCTTATTGTTACACACTTCTTTCATAAGATTCCCTGGACTCTGCACAAAAGTTGTCCATTAGTGCCCATTAGTCTCAGTATCTGCACTGATAGTCTGCAGGGCAAAGCCTTTCAGAGGCCCAATGTATCAGGCTCTTGACTTGTTCCATCTTTTCTCCTTCTTCTGATGTCCATCCTATTTGACTTTGTGGATAGGAATTGAGCATTTTAGTCAGAGTCCTCCTTCTTGATTAGTTTCTTTAGCTGTACAGATTTTAGTAGATTTATCCTATATTATATGTCTATATGAGTGTGTATATCAATGTGCATTCACTGTGTGAATCTCTCTGATACTGGAAAAGCTCACTCAGGATGACCTTTTCCAGATCCCACCATTTACCTGCAAATTTCATAATTTCCTTGATCTTTATTGCTGAGTAAAATTCCATTGTTTAGATATACCACAATTTGTGCATCCATTCCTCCAACTAAGGGGCATCTGGGCTTTTTCCAGGTTCTGGCTATTACAAATGAGGCTGCTACAAACATGGTTGAGCAAATGTCCTTATTGTGTACTTGAGACTATTAGAGTATATGCCTAGGAGTGTTATAGCTGGATATTGAGGAAGCAGTATTCCTAGTTGTCTGAGAAAGCACCAGATTGATTTCCAGAGTGGTTGTACAGGTTTACATTCTCACCAGCAGTGGAGGAGTGTTCTTTCTCCACAACCTCTCCAGCAAATGTTGTCTCTGGAGTTTTTGATCTTAGCCATTCTGACAGGTGTAAGGTGAAATCTTAGGGTCGTTTTGATTTGCATTTCCCTCATGGCTAATGAAGTTAAGCATTTCTTTAAGTGTTTCTCTGCCATTCGATATTCCTCTGCAGAAAATTCTCTGTTTAGCTCTGTACCCCCATTTTTTAATTGGATTACTTGATTTTTTGTTGTTTAACTTTATTAGTTCTTTCTATACACTGAATATTAGTCCTCTGTCAGATATAGGGTTGTTGTGTTCTGACAAAATTGTCCTTTGCTTTACAGAAAGTTTTCAGTTTTATGTGGTCCCATTTATTGATTTTTATCTTAGAGCTTGTGCTGTTGGTGTTCTGTTCAGGAAGTTGTCTCTTGTTCCAATGAATTCAAGGCCCTTTCCCACTTTTTCTTGTAAGCGGTTTAGTGTGTCTTGTTTTATGTTGAGGTTTTTGATCCACTTGGACTTTAGTTTTGTTCAACATGATAAGTATGGATCGATTTGCATTTTTCTACATGCAGACTTCCAGGTAGACCAGCACCATTTGTTGAAGATGCTGTCTTTTTTCCTTTGAATGGTTTTGGCATCTTTGTAAAAAATCAGGTGTCAGTAAGTGTGTTGAGTTATTTCAGGCTCTTCTTTTTTTTATTTTTCTTATCAGTTACATTTTATTAACTCTGTATCCCAGCCGTGTCCCGATCCCTCATTCCCTCCCAGTCCCTCCCACCCTCCCTCATCTTCACCGTGCCCCTTTCCAAGTCCACTGATAGGGGGGACCTCCTCCCCATTTATCTGATCCTGTTTTATCAGGTATCCTCAGGACTGGCTGCAAAGCCCTCCTCTGTGGCCTAACAGGACTGCTCCTCCCTTCAGGGGTGGGGAGGCCAAAAAGCCAGTCATTGAGTTCCTGTTAGAAATAGTCCTTATTCCCCTCACTTTGGGAAACCAATTGGTTACTGAGCTACCACAGGCTATATCTGAGTGGATGTTCTAGGTTATATCCATACATGGTCCTTGGTTGAATGTCAGTCTCAGAAAAGACCCTGTGCCCAGATATATTTGGTCCTTGTGGAGCTCCTATCCTTTCCCCATCAGACTAACTCCCCTTCTTTCTTATGATTCCCTGTACTCTGCCAAAGGTTTGGTCATGAGTCTTTGCTTTGACAACACTGCTAGTTAGAGTCTTTCAGATGCACTCAGTAGACTTGTGTCATACATTCAATGCACATCCCATCTGTCTTTCTAAATGAGGATTGATCATCTTACCCCATGTCCACTCAATTGATTATCTTTTTTAGGTGTATAGATTTCATTATGTTTATCATATCTTATAGGTCTATATAAGTGAGTATATCCCATGTTTGTCTTTCTCCTTCTGGGATATTTCACTCAGAATGATCTTTTCTAGATCCCACCATTTGCCTTCAAATTTCATGATTTCCTCCTTTTTGATTGCTGAGTAGTATTCCATTGTATAAAAATACCACAATTTCTATACCCATTCCACCATTGATGGACATCCGGGTTGTTTCCAGGTTCTGGCTATTACAAATAGAGCTGCTATAAACATGGTTGAGCAAGTGTCCTTTTTGTGTACTTGAACAAACTTTGGGTATATACCTAGCAGTGGTATAGCTGGGTCTGGAGGAAGCACTATTCCTATTTGTCTTAGAAAGCGCCAGATAGCTTTCCAGAGTGGTTGTACCAGTTTACATTCCCAACAGCAGTGGAGGAGGGTTCCCCTTTCTCCACAACCTCTCCAGCATGTGTTATTGCGTGAGTTTTTCATCTTGGCCATTCTGATGGGTGTAAGGTGATATCTCAGGGTCGTTTTGATTTGCATTTTCCTGATGGCTAATGAAGATGAGCATTTCTTTAAGTGTTTTTCTGCCATTCGATATTCCTCTGTCGAGAATTCTCTCCATCAGACTGTTTCTATACGAGTACCATGCAGTTTTTAATATTGTTGCTGTATAGTACAGCTTGAGATCAGGGATGGAGATACCTCCTGAAGATCTTTTTCTGTAGAAAATTGTTTTAGGAATTCTGGGTTTCTTGTTGTTCCATACGAAGTTGAGAATTTTTCTTTCAAGGTACATAAAGAATTATGTTGGTACTTTAATAGGAATTGCATTGAATCTGTAGATTGATTTTGGAGTAGATGTCCATTTTTACTATATTAATCTTGCCAAGCCATGAGAATGGAAGATCTTTCCATCTTCTCATATTTTCTTCTAATTCATTCTTCATATACTGGAAATTTTTTCATACATGTCTTTGACTTCCTTGGTTAGGTTCACACCAAAGTAATTTATGTCATTTGTGGCTATTGTGAAGGGTGTTGTTTCCCTAATTTATTTTTTGACATATTTGTCTTTTGTATACAGGAGGCCTACTAATTTTTTGGAGTTAATTTTGTATCCAGCCACTTTACTGAAAGTGTTAAGCAGCTGTAGGATTTCCCTGGTAGAGTTTTTTGGGGTCACTCCAGTATAATATCTTATCATCTGCAAATAGTGATACTTTGACTTTCACCTTGCCAATTTGTATACCCTTGATCTCCTTCAGTCATCATTGCTCTAGCAAAGACTTCCAGAACTATGTTGAAGAGATATGAAGAGAATGGGTAGCCTTGCCTTGTCCCTGATTTCAGTGGGAGTGATTTAAGTTTCTCTCCATTGAGTATGATATTGGCTATATGCTTGCTGTATATTGCCTTTACTATTTTCAGGTATGTGCCATGTATCCCTGATCTCGCCAAGACTTTAAACATGAATGGATGTTGGATTTTGTCAAATGCCTTTTCAGCATCTAAGGAGATGGTCATGTGGTTTTTCTCCTTCAGTTTGTTTATCTGGTGGATAATACTGATGTATTTCCTTATATTGAAACATCCCTGCATGATTGGGTTGAAGCCTACTTGTTTGTAGTGGATGATATATTTGATAAGTTCTTGGATTTGTTTTGCAAGTATTTTGTTGAGTAATTTTGCATCCATATTTATGAGGGAGATTGATCTCAAATTCTCTTTCTTTGTTGGGTCTTTGTGAGGTTTAGGTACCAAGGTGACTGTGGCTTCATAGAACAAGTTTGGTAGTGTTCCTTCTGTTTTTATTTTGTGGAATAGTTTGAAGAGTATTGGTGTTAGCTCTTCTTTGAAAGTCTGGTAGAATTCTGTGCTAAAACCATCAGGCCCTAGGCTTTTTTGCACGATTGAGTTTTGATGACATCTTCTATTTCCTTAGGGCATAAATGACAATTTAATTGGTTTACCTGGTCTTGATTGAGCTTTGGCATGTAGAATCAGTAAAGAAAATTTTCCATTTCATTTAGATTATCAAATTATATGGCATATAGACTTTGGAAGTAAGACCTAATTATTGTTTGGAATTTTTCAGTGTCTGTGGTTCTGTCCCCATTTTCATTTCTGATTTTGTTGAATTGGATGGTGTCTCTCTGCCTTTCTGTTATTTTGGCTAAGGGTTTGTCTATCTTGTTGATTTTCTCAAAGAACCAACTCTTGGTTTCATTGATTGTCATTGTTAACATGTGCAAGGAGAAGTTTCTTTAGACCAAATACCAGCAGGTGATCCTGAAACTGAGTCCAATTAAATTCTGTTTCCTCATACCAAGAATCAGAAACCCTAACAGGAATCATAATAAAATCAGGTTATTTAACAACTAATATTGAAAGAGCTTTATTATTAGCATTAACACAATTAGTAAGACTGTAATATACACATTCAATTGAATAGGTATCATTGTTCTTAAAATGTCTTTTTACAGTGTTTTCAATTAGCAATAAATAAGGAGGATTAACACATGCCAAAAGAGAAGTATACTAGATTCATTTAGCAAAGCTATTTTCATTCCCAGAGAGAATGCCTATATTTCCCAACGCAGCCCCTAATTTCCATACATAGGTTTACCAATTTTTATTTGAAGTCTTCCAAATTCTAGCACTAACAGCTTATTTTAAAACGAAGGAATTTTGACTGTCTTTACCAGAGACCAAGTTCTTAATACCTTTATCGATATACCAGTCCAGTCCACAACTGTAAATGCAGGGTCATTGTCCCAGGAGTAGATTGTAGGCATTTCACTGATGCATTTATCCAAGGAACCATAATTTGAGGACAAGTGTATTGATCCTCTTCCTCACAGGGTAGGTAACTCATTGGAGATGTAAGAATATCATTCTTAACTCCTGTATGAAGGGACAATATTATCTCTCCAATGTTCCACGTTGCCTGGATGCAAGAGAAGGCTTGAGCTGCTACCCCAACTTTATAGTAGTAGGCATTCTGACTTATGACCTGGATAGGGGAGACTGCTAAGAAGTCCTGATGAATATGTTCTCTGGTAATACAAAGAGAATGACCTCTTCCTAGTCTTGAAATTTTAAGAGTCTGTTTTACTTGTGTTGCTTCAAAAGCAGTAAAACTCAGCAACCAAGTGTTGTTGACATAAACAAGGACTTCTGGATCTTCCCAGCAAACTGGATGTAGTAGAAATGGATTAGGAAAGTACACCCAATAAATAGCAATCTTAACTGAGGGGTCTTCATTGATATCATTATCATTGTCAGGAGAAAACTCCTCTTCTACTTGTTGTACCAGATGTTCCAGTAGCCATTGAGCTGTATCATTTTTCCTTGAATAAACACAGAGGGATCCTCATTCCCATATGAGTACAGGGTAGGTCCATGCCATTAATTGTTAAAGAAACCTCACATTTTATTTAGGAAAAGTTTCCTTGGTTTCTGTATGCCAAAATCTATGTGCTGCAGATTTACCATGCTTATCCAAATTAAAAATTCAGAGTGAAAAGAACATGATTAAAGTCATTCTTAGGTGTTCAGAGAGTAGCTCCCCTTTCTTTTTTTTTTTCAAATAAATCTTAATTGTTTAGTGGGCATGTTCTACAATTCTTTATCCTTAAAGGATACTTGAATCTGTTGAAAAATCTTTTAAAATATTTGCTAGTATATCCCTTTTCATTTTCAGTTTTAAATTTCTTAGAAAATCCTAGAACATTAAAGGCATATACAATGAGCAATAACATTCTTTACAGCTTTTCCGGGTTGAGGAGGGTCAAAAAAAATCCAGAATAGGTATCTATGAAAACATGAACATATTTTAATTGTTTAAATTTAGTAATGTGAGTAATATCCATTTGCCAAATATGATTTGCAGCCAGTCCTTTAGGATTGATTCCCAAATAAGGAACAGGATGAAACTGAGGACAAGTACTGCAAGCCTTGACTATTGTATTGACTAAGGCCTGTTCCTTAGTCAATCCATATTTAAGTCTCAAATTTTGACTATTAAGATGATGCATATTATGGGAATCCTGGGCTCTTTTTAATGGTGGACAATAATTTTTTGATTACTTTATCTGCCAATGCATTTCTTTTTGACAGTGGTCCTGGCAAATTTGATTTGAACCCTTAAATGTCTGATAAAAAAGTGAAAGATTTTTTAGAGTATTTTTGAATTTGTAAAAATAAAATTCTAGCAGAAAATGTCTGATTTGACCTGCATTATATAACCTAGGCAAAGACTGAGCTACATATGCACTATCTGTAAATATGTCCAAAGACTGCTTATTAAACTTTGAAACGTAGCCAATACTGCAGATAATTCTGCTAGTTGTACAGATGTGTTAGTCACTTGAAAAGATATTGTTTTCTTTTATAAGCATAGGCAGCAACTCCAGATAATGAATCATCAGTAAATACCATTAAAGTTTCAACAATTGAGCTAGCTTTTTTTTAATGGAAAAATTATATAATTTGGTGTTTTTTTTGTGCCTCAACAGGTTGGATTCTGTAATAATAAGCTTACATATGTTAAATTGCCATATTTATCAGATCTCTGACAAGTCTGAGTGCCAGCATATTTGAGTTACTCATTGTCTACTTTTATCACCTACTCTAAATTTCACCCTATAAAACAGGATGTTATAATCTCAATTTTGGCATATTTTTCAAGTGTATGATTTAGAACCAAAATTTATGTAGTTCTATCTGAGCAAACTTTCTGGTTGCCAAATTTAGATTTAACCTAAAAAAATAAATAAACAATGAGACTAGGTAAAACTCAATCTTGTACACAACTATTAATCTTTAGCATGAATTTAAATTTGCTTCTTTTAAACAAAAATCAAAGCAAAACATTTAATTGAACATAATTTATAAAGGGATTAACAAATCTTATTAATCCTATAACATTTTATTTAAACTTAAGAGCAAAAATTTAAAGGAAAAAAAGTTTTACTTAACATTAAACAGAGAACTAAACTTAGCTGGTATCCCTAAGCAACAATGGACTATTCTGGATGTACCAAATCTATAGGCCATAGAAACAAAAACAAAAACAAAAACAAAAACAAAAACAAACAAAAAAAAACAAAACACAGCATTAAATCATTTATATAGGTACTAGCACCCAGGCATATAGGTTAACAATGATCTGAATATAACCCTGCATAACCCTGGGCTAACTTGGAACTGTAGCCTCTGTTTTCCTGTAAAAGAACATAAGAAAATATTTTGCACTGAAGAATCTCCAGCCTTTTAAAATGAAGAACAGCATATTTTATAGTTTTTTTAAAATGATATATTGTAATAACTACAGTTTCTGTTTACTAAACAGCATGGCTTGGATTTACTGTGTTAAATAAATAAATTCTAAGGTTTTTAATTTTCCCCAAATGGTTGAGAAACTGTTTTAAGTTCTTTGTTAGACTGCCCAAGAGTTACTATTTTAAAATACATGCTAACTTTTACAATGTTTTATAGAATTTAAATCTGATGGTCCAGGACCAAACTCAGAGGTGCTGATTCAAATTGTTTCATGTCTAAAAATATCCAAGTCTACAGATAAACATACACACAGAGACACATACATAAGAAACATATAAATGTGACATTGTCACCTTGGAGTAACCAGAATACCCAAATACCAGGACTTGACCAGCCCCTACAGGACACAAGTCCCACAGAAGGTGTGCACCTCCTCATGGGCGCCCTCCACACACATAGATTCCAGAAGGAGCAGAGCCTCAATGGCTCTTTCCACAGCTTCCAGATGGAAGCAGGCTCCCGCAGCCCTCTTATTAAACAGAATAGGGTGCCAGCAACTCTCTCCCCAAGTCCCAAAAGGAGTAGTATATTTATTTGCCTCTTACCCACAATTGGAGCATCCACCAGATTCTTTTGACCAAATTGGAAACACTCCAAGTTTCCTAGACCTCGGGAGCAAACCAAAAACAGAAACCGAAACAGACGACAGAAGACAAAAACAAAAAATCATAGACAAAGACTAAAACAACCACGATACCTGCTATTTAAACATTTAAGTATTTTTTAAACTTGTTTTTGTAATATTTAAAATGAAGCATCCTCTTTAGGAGTGAAATCATAAAGCACATTTATAATTTTAAAAGTCAAACCCAGAGTTTATAATTGGTAAATTGGTGCAAACAATCCAATTTTATTATTATTATTATTTATTACTATTATGATTACTGTTATTTTTATATTGTCTTTTTACTTTCTCCAATTCCCTTAAAAACTGAACTTGTTTCCTTTCTAATTGGACTTTCTCTTGGAGAACAGTAATATCCTCCTGCAGTGGTCCTGTATCTCCTGCACATGTAGCAGGGGAAGCCACATGGGCAGAGGGTGCAGTAAGCTAGTCTGAATTATGAGACTTGGAAGTTTCCTACTCTGACTCCATTTCATCTTCACTAGCTCCTAAATTCATCTAGCTCCTAAATTTCCTGCTCTCAAATCACACAAATCTGTTTCTGCTCATTTATGAACTTTAGAAATAAGTTTAGAAGTACTTTTTCCACGTATTTGGCTAATCTAATTTCCCCCAGTAACTCTTTATTGTGAGATTCCTTTTCCCAAGTTTCCAGATTGAAGGGACCTTCAACTGGGAACCAGGGACAAAGTTCAAGGGGATAAGGGCATTTTTTCCCAACTCCTTGCTTTTATTCACATTGATATTAAAGTCCTCATTATCCTCATTAATCCCTGTCACTTTTCTGCACATCATTTAGCTGCCTGCCTACATTGTCTTCCTCCCTGAAATAGGCAGGCATCATAAAGCACATTTTTTCTTAGGTATCCGGAGCTCCAAAAAAAAAAAAAAAAAAAAGCCTTTCTCATGTTGTCCCTCATTTTCAAGGACCCTTTTTCAGGTGCCAAGTGACCCATTTTTGGGCTTGTGGAAAAGTGTTGTACGTGAGATTAATATTTACTAATAATTATCATTAGTAAAGCTTGCTCTAAATCCTAAACAGCTGTATAACCAAATCACCACAGAGAGACTGGATTTTTTAGTTAACTTAGAACACAATGCTGGGCAATATTTACTTCCTCCTAAATCTCCAAGTCCTCATAGTTTCATAACATTTAGATTTTACCCATTATACTTGCTTTTTGTGAAAGACTATGTCCATTCCATGTAGTTCGATGTAATGTTCTACAGCTGTCTCTCCAAGCTATTTGGCTCTTTTCTCCCACGCATTTCCTGCCCTCTGGCTCATCCCATCATTCCTGTCCCCTCGCTCCTCCCTTTGCATAATTTTTTTTTGGAGTTAGTTGTTTTGTTTTTGCCAGTTTATCATAATGTAATATCTGGAATGAAACCAGAGACTTGGGAGGGGCAGCATTTGAATGAACAAAAGAAACGTGTATACATTTTAAAAGCACATTATACCAACATTATACCACCTGAATGGGGTGGAAATGGGGGTAAAGAGACACAGAGACAAAATAAATTCCTGATCAAGTTTCAGTTTACTGAACTTGCAAACAACACTTACAAAGCAAATGGCACGAGAAAAATTTTGTTCACAGTAGCAACACATTTGTGCCACTGGCAAGGCATTCAGGAATTCACTCAATGTTATACAAAGTTTGCAGTCTGGTTTCCAAGGTTGCAGGGAGCCTACATCCTACTTCTCAAACTCAGAACAGCCTGCATGCAGAGACCACCAAGGAAAGTCTTTGAGATATAGAACTTAGATAAGATCTACATCTCCCAAGGACAGGAGGCAGAACTCCAATTACCAGACTCCTTCAGAAACCAGACAATTCTTAAAACTGTTTTGGCTGAAAAAGAGAAAATCTGTTGAGTGGAAAAGGAGAAATGAGGGGAAATAAACTATTTGATAGCTTGTTCTGTTCCACACTAGGGTTGCCAAACTTCTATAAGCAGGGTTGCCTTGCTGGCCAGGCTGGATAGGCAGCTATTTCCTATGCAGTGGTCAGTGTAGAACTCTCCTCTTCCTGGTTTTACATTTAAAATTGGGCCTTCAGTACAGTGAAATCTGTATGTGTTAATATGCCTACAAAACTAGAGCAGCTGTGTTTCCTGCAATGGTCCTCCTCTAAATGTGGTGTTAGTGACAGGACTGTTGTTCAGAGGTGACACCTAAGCTTATAAGGTCTGAGGTATCTGGGTAACCACTACTTCATGGCTAGTAATCTATGCTACATAATGAGTTCCTGGAAAGCATGCCTTACAAAGTCATACTCTGCCCTCCTTTAGAAGAATGATTTCTCCATATTAAAAGTCATTGTAAAAGTTGTCAACATGTTATTTTTATTGTTTTATGAGAATTTGATATAATATACATTACATCCCTTTCCATTGCTCCCAGGTTTAAGTTCCCACCATGTGCCACCCTATTTTTTTCTTCAAAATACATCAAATTAAGTATGTGTTGTATTTATTTATTACGATTTGTTCACATTGTATCTCCTCTGCTTTCCCCTCCCTCTTCTCCTTCTACT
This sequence comes from Meriones unguiculatus, assembly GCF_030254825.1. NCBI lineage: Eukaryota > Metazoa > Chordata > Mammalia > Rodentia > Muridae > Meriones > Meriones unguiculatus. The sequence continues at coordinate 4,654,849 of NW_026843711.1, forward strand.
CCTACCCACCCTCCTTCTTCTTCCCCTATGTCCTTTGTCTACTTCCCTGATAGTGGAGGTTGTCCTCCCCCTTCTATCTGAAACTAGCTTATCAGATCTCATTAATCATTGCTCCATTATCTTTCTCTGTGGCATGATTCTCAGGGTATCGTTCTCCTAGTGTCCTTAATTCCCTCTGCTTAGAACACTCTTCCTGCCTCCTGTCCTGCAGGCTTTCCAGAATTCTGAGGGGAGGGAGAATTTCACTGGGAAATCCCATCTAGAGCTGGGTATTTTAAGGTTACACTCCATATTATAGGACTGTCGGTCTCTGTAAACAATCCCATTTGATGCAGAAGGAAGCCTCTCTGTCTATACAAAGACATGGCACTGATCTATCAGATGAAGGCACAGAGCAACATATTTAAATAAGAAAAGCCATGGTTGCTTGAAAACTTACGTAGGATGGCTTGGCTGGCAACACAATTAACCGACACCCAATCCCTGTGGTGGAAGATGGATTTGTTCAAAATACTTGGACTTTTTGGAACTTTTTTCCACCATGTTAGGTGATATCCTAATAAGTGAATACACACCATATTTATCTTTCTGCATTTTAGGTACTTCACCCAGGATGATTTTTCCTAGTTCCAACCATTTATCTGAAAATATAACGGTGTCATTTTCTTAGCTGAATAATACTCCATTATAGAAATATTCCAATATTCTCCCCAAAGGAGATTGTCAGTCCTTTTCTTTACTCCTGGAAGGTGTTGGGACTTTAATCATTGTATTGAATGACAAACTATCAGGATAAACTATATTCTTTTAGCCTAGAAGTCCATCCATCTTCTTCCACTTCCTGGTGATTTCAATTGCAATGTCCCCATGTAGTTCATCTGTTTACATATTTATTCACCAGTGAGGAAATGTCTGGGAAAGGATAGGTGTATGGCCTCATTAGATAATAAAATTTCTTTTGTTTCCCTAATTTCTTTTTCATCCTTTTTGTCCTTTGTATACAGGAGGGTTAATTATTTTTCTGAGTTAATTTTGTATCCTGCCACTATGCCAAAGATGTTTTAGTTCCCTGATCAAATGTTTGTGGTCACTGAAGTATACTATCATATCATCTGCAAATAATGATACTTTGACTTCTTCATTTTGCATTTCTACCACTTGAATTTCTTCAATTGTTTTATTGCTGTAGCAAGGACTTCCAGAACTATGATGAAGAGATATGGAGAGAGTGGGCGGCCTTGCCTTGTCCCTCATTTCAGAAGGATTGCTTTAAGTTTCTCTGTGTTTAGTTTGATGTTGGCTATAGGCTTGCTGTATATTACCTTTACTATATTTTGATATATGCCTTGTACCCCTGAACTCTCCAATTCTTTAAATATGAATGGAGGTTGGATTTGTTCAAATGCTTTTTCAAAATTTAATGAGATTATCATGTTTTTTTTTTTCTTTTAGTTTTTAATATGGTGGATCACATTGAATGGCTTTCAGGGGATGAAGCCTACTTGGTCATAATGGATGATATCTTTGATGTGTTCTTGTATTCAGTCAAAGACATAAAGTACATGGTGAGAACTTAAACAAAGAAATCAAAGACTTGTATGATTTTTTTTCAAGTCTGTGAAGAAAGAATTAGAAGAAGATATCAGAAAATTGAAAGATCTCCCATGCTCATTGTTTGGAAGAAAAAAACATAGTAAAAATGGCCATTTTGCCAAAAGCAAACTAAAGATTAAATACGATTCCCCTCAAATTACCAACAGAATTGTTTACAGACCTTAAATAAATATTCTCAAATTCATATGCATCTACTCCTGATGAGATGTGATAGATCAGGATTAGATTAGGATCAGAAGGAGGAAGGAAAGGAAGACTCTATCAGTATACTTGGGGAGAGGCATGTGTGGAAAAGGGGGAGGAAAGGTGGCATTGGGAGGAGATGGGAGATGTGTGGGAATAAAAAGTGAGTAAGGTGTAATTAATAAAACATTAAAAATATATTTCCTTTTAGATTTATATTATAGGAGTGTGTACTTTTCAGTTGATATGCCATTGAAAGTGACAACACAGATGGTGTCTCTGACTCTCAGTCTCTGTCACTATATATATCTTTGTTTCTGTTGGTCTCAGTCTCTGTGTTTCTTTCTGTCTCCTACTTTCTTCCTGCCACTTGTGGTACAGTATCTAAAGCTCTCAGTTTTGGTGAAGGACTACAACAAGATGACTACTTGCTGACGTGACATCCTGGATGGTCTCTGTAAATATATAAGCAATGTCCCAATTAAGCATTCCTTTTCCTCAAAGATTTTCTTGGTTGATGAACATTTTCACCGAAAATAATTCACTGACTCAGAACATATCCGTGCATTTAAAAAATAATAATGGAAAATGTGATAATGTGAAACTCACAAGTCAAAGACATGTGAATTTATTAATGACCACTTGAAAGGAATATGCAGTGCTCACTTCAGCATCACATAAACTAAAATAGAAATGATACATAGAAAATTAGCATGACCCCTGTGCAAGGATGACATGCAAATTTGTGAAGCATTCCATGATTTTTAAAGAAATTAGAGAAAACACAAATAGAGGAAATTGTGGAGAGGAAGAACTTAGGGAAGAAAACAGGAACTACAGAGGTAGGCATATATAATAGACTTAAAGAGATGGAAGAAAGAATCTCAGGTGTGGAAGATACAATGGAGGAAATCAATGTATTTGTCAAAGAAAATGTTAAATCTAAAAAATTTCCTGACCCAGACTGTCCAAGATATTCAAGACAACATAAAAAGACAGAACCTAAAAATAATAGGAATATAGAGAAAAGAATAGTCACTCCCCCAAAGCCTAGAATTTATTTTCCATAAAATTATTGAAGAAAACATAACCAAATTAAAGGAGAGACCATATGAATACAAGAGATCTATAGAACAGACAATAAATTAGTCTAGAAAAGATAATCTTCCAATCACATATTAATCAAAACTGTAAGTTTACAGAACAAAGAAAAAAATACTAAAAGGTGCAAAGGAAAAAGGCCACCATCTTCTCAGCATCTCATAGTAAGTTCTTCAAAATAGACCATAGTGTTTGTCAGAAAGCGAGCCTCTTGGGTGAATTTGTTTTCATTGGATTGGAGTTTTCCTTCTAGTATCTTCTGTATCAAGGACCTCAACATAAAACCAGATAACCTAAATCAATTGGAAAAAAAAGTGGGGAACAGCCTAGAACTCATTGGCACAGGAGACAACTTCCTGAACAGAACACCAACAGCACAGGCTCTAAGAGCAATAAATGGGACCTCATGAAACTGAAAAGTTTCTGTAAAGCAAAGGATACCATCATCAAAACAAAATGACTGCCTACAGATTGGGAAAGAATCTTCACTAACCCTTTATCTGACAGAGGACTAATATCCAGTATATACAAAGAACTAAAGAAGCTGAAAAGTAGCAAACCAAGTAATCCAATTAAAAAATGGGGAACAGAGCTAAACAGAGAATTCTCGACAGAGGAATATCGAATGGCAGAAAAACACTTAAAGAAATGCTCATCCTCATTAGCCATCAGGGAAATGCAAATCAAAACGACCCTGAGATATCACCTTACACCCATCAGAATGGCCAAGATGAAAAACTCAAGCGATAACACATGCTGGAGAGGTTGTGGAGAAAGGGGAACCCTCCTCCACTGCTGTTGGGAATGTAAACTGGTACAACCACTCTGGAAAGATATCTGGCGCTTTCTAAGACAAATAGGAATAGTGCTTCCTCCAGACCCAGCTATACCACTGCTAGGTATATACCCAAAGTTTGTTCAAGTACACAAAAAGGACACTTGCTCAATCATGTTTATAGCAGCTCTATTTGTAATAGCCAGAACCTGGAAACAACCCAGATGTCCATCAACGCTGGAATGGGTACAGAAATTGTGGTATTTTTATACAATGGAATACTACTCAGCAATCAAAAAGGAGGAAATCATGAAATTTGAAGGCAAATGGTGGGATCTAGAAAAGATCATTCTGAGTGAAATATCCCAGAAGGAGAAAGACAAACATGGGATATACTCACTTATATAGATCTATAAGATATGATAAACATAATGAAATCTATACACCTAAAAAAGATAATCAATTGAGTGGACATGGAGTAAGATGATCAATCCTCATTTAGAAAGACAGATGGGATGTGCATTGAACGTATGACAGGAGTCTACTGAGCGCATCTGAAAGACTCTAACTAGCAGTGTTTTCAAAGCAAAGACTCATGACCAAACCTTTGGCAGAGTACAGGGAATCATAAGAAAGAAGGGGAGTTAGTCTGATGGGGAAAGGATAGGAGCTCCACAAGGACCAAATATATCTGGGCACAGGGTCTTTTCTGAGACTGACATTCAACCAAGGACCATGTATGGATATAACCTAGAACCTCCACTCAGATGTAGCCTGTGGTAGCTCAGTAACCAATTGGTTTCCCAAAGTGAGGGGAACAGGGACTATTTCTAACAGGAACTCAATGACTGGCTCTTTGGTCTCCCCACCCCCGAAGGGAGGAGCAGTCCTGTTAGACCACAGAGGAGAGCTTTGCAGCCAGTCCTGAAGATACCTGATAAAACAGGATCAGATGAATGGGGAGGAGGTCCCCCCTATCAGTGGACTTGGAAAGGGGCACGGTGGAGATGAGGGAGGGAGGGAAGGACTGGGAAGGAATGAGGGATCGGGACATGGCTGGGATACAGAGTTAATAAAATGTAACTGATAAAATAAATAAATAAAAGACAGTGTCTGAAAAAAAAAAAAAGAAAGCGAGCCTCAACATAAGATTGAAATACTCCTTTGTGTCTTATCTGATCACCATGGAATAAAACTAGACCTCAACAACAACAGTACTATTAAAAAGCCTATACACACATGGAAACTGAACAACTTACTACTAAATGACACTAGGGTCAGGAAAGAAATAAATTAAAGTCTTTCTAGACTTCAATGAAAATGAAGGCACAACATGCCCAGACTTACAGGACACAATGAAAGCAGTGCTAAGAGGAAAGTATATAGCACTAAATGCCTTCAAGAAGAAATTCAAGACAGCTCATTTAAGCAACTTAATGGCTAAAACCCTAGGAAACCCTAAGAAAAACCCTAGGGAAAAAAGAAGCAGACACACCAAAAAGTAGTAGACAGCAGGAAATAATCAAACTCAGGGCTGAAATCAATAAATTAGAAACAAATAAAACAATTCCAGGACTCACTGAAACCAAGAGCTGCTTCATTGAAAAAATTAACAAGATATACAAAGCCAACCTAAATAAAAGGCAAAGAGACACCATCCAAACCAACAAAATCAGAAAGGAAAAGGGGGACATAATTACAAGCACTGAGGAAATCCAAACAAACATTAGGACTTATTTCAAATGTCTATATGCCACAAAATTTGAAAATCTAAAAGAAATGGACAATTTTCTTGATCAATTCCACTTACCAAAGCTGAATCAAAACCGGGTAAACCAATTAAATAGTCCTATAACCACTACAGAAATAAAAGCTGTCATCACAATCTTCTATCCAAAAAAACAAAGGCCAGGACCAGACGGTTTCAGTGTAGAACTCTAGCAGACCTTCAAAGAAGAGCTAACTTCAGTTCTCTTCAAACTATTCCAGAAAATAGAAACAGAAGGAACACTACGAAACTCATTCTATGAAGCCACAGTCACCTTATACCACACAAAGAGCCAATAAAGAAAGAGAATTTCAGGCTTATCTTCCTTATGAACATTGATGCAAAAATACTCAACAAAATAATGTCAAACCAAAATAAGAACACAGCAATGCTATCATCCGTTATGACCAAGTAGTTTTCATTCCAGGTATGCAGGTATGGTTCAATATACAGAAATCCATCAATGTGACTCACCATATTAAAAAAAAGAAAGAAAAAAAAAACACTATAATTTCCTTAGATGTGTAAAAAGCATTTGAAAAAACCCAAAATATATTCACGTTTAAATTATTGAAGAGATAAGGGATACAGGGCATATATCTAAAATACAAATAGCAATATACAACAATCCTATAGTCAACATCAAACTAAAGTGAAAGAAACTTAAAGCAATCCTGAAATAAGGGACAAAGCAAGGCTACCCATTCTCTCCATATCTCTTCAACACAGTTCTGGAAATCCTTGCTAGAGCAATAAGAAAATTGAAGGAGATCAAGAGCATACAAACTGGAAAGGAAGAAGTCAGAGTATCACTATTTGCGGATGATATGACAGTTTACCAGAGTGACCCCAAAAATTCTAACAAGGAATTCCTACTTCTGAAAAACACCTTCAGCAAAGTGGCAGGATATAAAATAAACTCAAGAAAATCAGTATCATATATATATATATATATATATATATATATATGTATATATATATACATATATGTATATGTATATATTAAAAGGGGCTGAGAAAGAAATTAGGGAAACAACATCCTTCAGAAAATCAACAAATACACAAAGTAACTTGCTGTAACCCTAACCAAGCAAGTCAAAGACATTTATGTAAAAAAATTTCAAGACTCTGAAGAAAGAATTAGAAGAAGATATCAGAAGATGGAAAGATATTCCATACTCATGGCTTGGCAGAATTAACATATTAAAATGGCCATCTTAACAAAAGCAATCTACCAATTCAATACAATTCCCATGAAATTACCAACAAAATTCTTTACAGACCTTGAAATAAAGTTCTCAACTTCATATGGAAATAACAAGAAACCCAGAATTGGTAAAACATTCCTCCACAATATAAGATCTTCTGGAGGTATCTACTTCACTGATCTTAAACAGTACTATAGAGCAACAGTGATAAAAACTGCATGGTACTGGCAAAGAAACAAAATGGATGATCAATGGAAATGGATAGAAGACCCAGAAAGAAACCCACACACTTATAGACACAGGAGATGACTTCCTGGACAGAACACCAACAGCACAGGCTCTAAGAGCAATAATCAATAAATGGGACCTCATAAAACTGAAATGTTTCTATAAAACAAAGGACACTGTCATCAAAACAAAATGAATGAGTACAGATTGGGAAAGAATCTTCACCAAACCTCTGCGTCATAGCATTAATATCCAGTATATATAAAGAACTAAAGAAAATGAACAGCATCAAATTAAGTAATCCAATTAAAAAATGGGGAACAGAGATAAACAGAATTATCAATAGAGAATAACAAATGGCAGAGAAACACTTAAAGAAATGTTCAACCTTATAAGTCATCAGGGAAATGCAAATCAAAATGACCCTTAGATTTCACCTTACATCCATCAGAAATGCCAAGATCAAAAACTCAAGTGACAACACATGCTGGAGAGGTTGTGGACAAAGTGGAACCTTCCTCACATGCTAGTAGAAATATAAACATGTACAAACACTCTGAAATCAATCTGGTGTTTTCTCAGACATCTAGGAATAGCGCTTCCTCAAAATCCAGCTATACCACTACTAGGAATATATCCAAAAGAGGCTCAAGTACATAATTAAGATATTTCCTTAACCATGTCTGTAGCAGCTTTATTTGTAATTGCCAGAACCTGGAAAAAACACAGATGCCCCCCAACTGAAAAATGGATACAGAAATTGTGATATATCTTCACAATGGAATGTTACACAGAAAAAATAAAATAAAATAAAAAAAAAATAAAACAAGGAAAACATGAAATTTGCAGGTAAATGGCAGGAACTGGAAAAGATCATCCAGAGAGAGCTATCCCAGAGGCAGAAAGATGCACATGGTATATACACACTCATATATATATATCATATATATAATATAGGATCAAACTACGAAAATCTGTACACCTAAAAAAACTAATCAAGAGGGAGGACTCCGTGAAATGCTCAATCCCAGCTAGAATGGCAAAGAGGATGGACAACAGAAGAAGAAAACAGGTAACAAGCTAGGAACCTGTCCCAGAGGGCCTCTAAAGGTTCTGCCCTGCAGACTATCAAAGCAGATGCTGAGACTTATGGCCAACTGTTGGGCAGAGTACATGGTATCTAGTGAAAGAAGTGGGAAATAGTAAGATCTGGAGAGGACAGGAGCTGTACCAGAAGAGCAACAGATCCAAAAATTTTGAGCGCAGGGTTCATTCCTGAGACCCATACTTCAACCAAGTACCACACATGGAGATAACCTAGAATCCATGCACAAATGTAGCCCATGGCAATTCAGTGTCCAAGTGGGTTCTATAGTAATGGGAACAGGGACTGCCTCTGAAATAAAGTGATTGGCCTTCTCTTTCATAATTTCACCCTGAGGTTGGAGCTGCCTTACCAGGCCACAGAGAAAGACAGTACAGCCACTACTAATGAGATCTGATAGACTAGTTTCAGAAAGAAAGTGAGGAAGACCTCCCCTATTAGTAGACTTGAGGAGGGGCATGGTTGAGAAGGGTAAGGGTAGGAGTGATTGGGAGGGGAGAAAGGAGTAATTTATGAGGGTAAACAAAGTGAATAAAGAGTAATAAACAAAAATTAAAATAAAAAACCCAGAAAAGAAATATGTGATATTTTTCCTGAACTATGATTATTAGACACAGGAAGTGATATCTCTGTGTTGTGTGCTTTCAGCTACCCAGATTGAGGCAGCTTGTCAACCTTTCTCTCAAGTAGGCTGACCATTTAACCCTTTTAATAACTGGTTCCTCAAACTCTTACTGGCTTACAACTGTTGTAGGACTTCGTTCTACATCTAGACTAATCAGCACACGAGAGAATCTTGAGCATTCCATGGAGATGAGTGAACAAACTTTCCTCAGTGTCCAGTATCTCTCATCCTATGCATATATGACTTTTACTTGGGAAATCCAACAAGCCTTTATCTCATCCTTTTATCCAGATCCCACACACTTACTCCTGTTTACCTCTGTGATAAAGTCAGGAAATGAAACTTTTGCATTTCTTTAATTGTACAGCTTCCTAAGTAGGAAAGCTTCAAACTGATGTGGGATTAAGGAGAGTGTACTGAATGAGGAAGTGATCTTCTAATGTGGACTTGGATCTGAAATTTTCTAGGTTGAGACTTTGAACTGACTGGTTATTTGAATACTCACTAAGGTTTTGGTATAATAAGCTGGTATGTTCTAGGGTTCCCTGGGTTATGATACTCTACCTGTTTCCTCTCCTGAAGACTTCCCAGTGCTCTGAGGGAAGGGAGAATTTCATAGGGATTTTGAAGCATAATATTGGACTGTGGTTCTCTGTATGCAATCCCATTTGATGCAGAAGGAATCATCTCTGTGAATACAAGAACATTGCATTGCTCTATTGGTTGAGGGCATGAAGCAACATATTTTAATAACAACAGCCTGAGTTGCTTTGCTTTAAAATTTCTATAGGATGAGCTGGTCCAAAAACTCAATTCACTGCCATGCTATTCCCCGAGTTGAAGATTAGTCTAGTCACAACACATGGCCTATGGGGATTTTATCCCCCACTATTAGGGAAGACCCAGCACTCACTGACACAGTAGACAACTTCCTAAACAGAACACCAACAGCACAGGCTCTAAGAGCAACAATCAATAAATGGGACCTCATGAAATTGTAAAGCTTCTGTAAAGCAAATGGCACCAACATCAGAACAAAAAGACTGCCTACAGATTGGGAAAGAATCTTCACCAACCGTTTATCTGACAGAGGTCTATCGAGTATATATAAAGAAGTAAAGAAGCTGAACAACAACAAAGTAAGTGATCCAATTAAAAAATGGGGAACAGAGCTAAACAGACAATTCTCAATAGAGAAATATAAAATGGCAATGAAACACTTAAAGAAATGTTCAACTTCATTAGCCATCAGGGAAATGCAAATCAAAATGACCCTGAGATTTCACCTTACACCCATCAGAATGGCCGAGATCAAAAACTCAAGTGACAACACATGCTGGAGAGGTTGTGGAGAAAGGGGTTCACCGCTCCTCCACTGCTGGTGGGAATGTAAACTCTACAACCACTCTGGAAATCAATCTGGTGATTTGAATTGCAATGTCTATTTGATGCTCATCTATTTACCTGTTGAGTCCCCAGTAAGGAAATGTCTGGGAAGGGTTAGGAGTAATGGGCTTGTTGTATAATATTATTCCTATTGGAGTTATATTATAACTTTAGCTTTGAGGTTCATATTAGCTTTGAGGTTGATATGGCAACAAAAGTGACCAATCAAGTGAAGTCTGTCTCTCAGGCTTTGTCACTTTATATCTTTAATTCTTTCATTCTCTGTCTCTACATCTGAATCTCTAGCTCCTTTTCTGTGTCTCTTTGTCTCTCTCTTTCTCTGAATGTGGTTTGTGAAAACTCTCAGTTCTGCTGAAAGACTATTAGAAGGTGACTGCTTGCTGACGTGATATCCTGGATGGTCTCTGTAAAAACGTAAGCAAGCTGAAATTAAATGCTTTTTGTTCAAAGACTTGGCTTTGTCAGGGAACATTTTCACAGGAAGCAATTCACTGACTGAGGACATATCTATGCATTTAACAAATAATAATGGAATCTGTGGTAACATGAAACTCACATGTTAAGGAGATGTGACTTTATTAATGACCAATTAAAAGAAATATGTGACCCTTTTCCTGAACTAAGATTCTTGGACACAGGAATCTTTCAGCTTTCAGCTTCCCAGATTGAGGCATGTGGGGCTGCTCAGCCTGAATCTCAAGGATGCTGTTCACTTGGCCCCTTTAATAACTGGCTCCTGAAATTCTTACTGGGCTTCACCAATTTCATGACATCATTCTCAATCTTAGCCAATCAACACCTGAGAGATTCCTCAGGATTCCATGGAGATGAGTAAACAAACTTTCCTCAGTGTCCAGTATCTCTGATATTCTGAGTATGTGACTTTTTTTTTGTGAAACCGAACAAGTTTTTATCTAATCCCTTTATCCACATCCCACACCTTTACTCCTGTTTACCTCTGTGATAATGTCAGGTAGGAAATGAAACTTTAATGTTTATTTATATGGACAACTTCCTATGTAGGGATGCTTTAAAGTGCTGTGGGATTAAGGGGAATGTAACAAATAATAAGGTGGTCTCCTACTGTGGTCTTGGATCTGTAATTTCCTAGGTTTTGACTGAACAGAGTAGTTACTCATGTACTCGCTATATGTACCTTCACATTCTTATTGTTATCATAGGGTGGCAGGGCCTAGGGTTCCCTGGGGTAGTAGGTCTTTAAGATTAGGAAAAAGAGAAGGAAAGCAGATAGTTCCTGGGGCTGGTTTTCCTGAAACAGAGAAAGATCAGTGTATGTAAAAGGAGAACTGAGGGGCAATAAACTATTTCAGAGATGATGCTGTTCCACACTAATGTTGCCAACCCTATATGAATAGGATTGTCTTGGCTGACCTGGCTAAACTGGCAGCTATGTCCTACTCAGTGGTCAGTAAAGAACCCTCCTGGTCCTAGAGTTTAGAGTTGAAACTGGCCTTCAGGACAGAGAAATGTTTGTGTTAAATGCCTAGGATACAGGAGCACCAGTTTCCTTTTATGTTCCTGCACACAAACTGTCTGAATTTAGTGTTAGTTCAAGGACTGCTTTCTCAGAGGTACCCCCTGAGTTCCTGGCATCTGAGGTACCTGGGTAACCACTAGTTCATGGCTAGGATTCTCTGCTATGTAATGAGTTGTTGGAAATCATATATTATAATGTCAAACTGTCCATCTTTAGCAGAAGCTTTTCTCTATTAGTCCTATTCAATGAGTATGATATTTGGAGATCCTGTATTGACTAGTAGGATTAGAATGCCAGAAATGTATGCCAGGCCTGGAATAATGTCACAACATAACATATTTATTTTTAATGCATTTGTTTTTACTCTATAAATTATATTTTCCTGAGCATAAATAGACTAAAATTTGAAATTACAGTATAAAAGAATATTCATGTTTACAAATAAATTATGAACAAAATTTTTCATGCTACTAGTTGGCAAGAAAAGTAAGATAATAAAACTAAATTACAATGTTGTTATTCTTTTCTACTAATGTTAGCAGGTTTTGATAAGTGAAGCTAATTAAGATTATATTTACGAGGGGCAAGATGGCGGCGCCGGGAGGACTCTCATTCTGAGCAGCAGCACAGCAGGATCAGCACAGTGAACAGCAATCAGAACTCTCGGCCATAAAACACAGTCATTGTGTTTTCCAGGTGAGAGGATACCCCACGGTGGGGGATTCAATCAGCTTTTAACTCACCCGGCTAAACCGCGGAAGAGATCCCGGTTCCCCAAGATGCTTGGCTGCCAGCCGCCAGCCCCAGCCCCAGCCCAGAGCCACAAGCCAGTGTCTCTGGTCACGGTCCCAGACTGAACCTTGGGTACCACACTATCAGAGACTGGAATTTTCAGTCGAGAGATAACCCCAGGGTACAGGAAACGATTGGGACCGGCCTTAGGTCACCCAGACATCCCCTGGAAAAGACTCGGGCGGGTTCCACGGGCACCCCAGGAGCCAGCCCTGAGCCAGAGCCGGGGACCCAGGTTCCGGCACAGAGCCCTGCCTGCCTGTGCGCCTGATTCGCCGCCAGAGATAGAAACTGCGGGTCTGATCTCAGAGCACTCAGCTCACCCCCAACCTGAAAAGGTCCCCGGAAAATTACCCAGCTTAAGGAGCCATTCAGACTCCCAAAAGCCACAAAGGCAGACACAGGCAGTTTCTGCGCACCAGACAGCTGGCAGAGACTGAGCCGCCATCACATAGCTGTGCTCCAGGCACAGGCAAATTTCTGTGGCCAGCCAGCTGGCGGACACTGAGCAGTGTGCACCAGGGCAAAAAAAGACACTAGGAGTCCGTGTCTCCAGAGAATCCACGGGGAAGGAAGGAAACTGTACTGATCTAAATCACCCAATCCTTCCCTAGAAAAAGTCTAGCAGTCTAGTGGGGCCGAGGCGCCAGCACTCAGCTGTGCTCCAGACACAAGCACAAACAGTTGAGGCGCGCCTGATGTCCAACTGGGTCACAGCAGCTGATCATTAAATTTGCAACAAGAAACCCAGAAACAGGGCAGCTGCCCTCAGGACTTCCCTGGGTGAGAGGAGAACCCTCTCGACTAACAAAGACCACAGTTACCACTCAGGTCTATATCCCTGAGGTGAGCAACTCCTGAAAAAACACCAGCCATCCAGGGACTATACCCAAAAAGCTGAGAAGACATCCTTCAGGAAAATCCAGCTTTCTGCAAAGGGGATTCTCTCCCCCACAGGATCCCCAGGAACCACCAGAAAATAACCCCAAACTCCTAAGATAACACAATGGGTAGAGGCCAGCGTAAAAGCTCAAGCAACAAAAGACAGAGCAATATGGCATCTCCAGAAACCAGTTACCCAGGGGCAAGTAGCCCTGGACACCCCACCATAACTGAAATCCAAGAAGATGACCTAACAAGTATGCTCATGAAGATGATAACAGAGGAAACAAATAAGATTCGTAAAGACATAGAGGAAGATAAACTCAAACAGAATATTGCCATCCGTAAAGAAATAGAGGAAGCTGTAGCCAAACAGTTTATGGCCTTTAGAAAGGAAATGCTTAAAACACTGAATGAAATGAAAGAAACAGAGTTGAAGGAACTAAAAGAAAAACAGGAAAGTACAATCAGACAGGTGAAGGAAGTAAACAAAACAACTCAAGACCTGAAGATAGAATTGGAAAAATTAAAGAAAACACAAATGGAAGAAATAATGGAAAGGAAGAATCTAGGGAAGAAAACAGGAACTACAGAGGTAAGCATAACCAACAGACTACAAGAGATGGAAGAAAGAATCTCAGGTGTAGAAGATACAATGGAAGAAATCGATGTATCTGTCAAAGAAAATGTTAAATCTGAAAAATTCCTGACACAGACCGTCCAAGAAATGCAAGACAATATGAAAAGACAAAACCTAAGAATAATAGGTATAGAGGAAAAAGAAGACTCCCTTCTCCAAGGCCCAGAAAATATTTTCAACAAAATCATTGAAGAAAATTTCCCCAAGCTAAAGGAGAGGCCAATTAGAATACATGAGGCCTACAGAACACCCAGCAAATTTGACCAGAAGAGAAAATCCTCCCGCCACATAATAATCAAAACAGTAAGTATACAGAACAAAGAAAAAATACTAAAAGCTGCAAGGGAAAAAGGCCAAGTAACATATAATGGCAAACCCATTAGAATCACACCTGACTTTTCAACAGAGACTATGAAAGCCAGAAGGGCCTGGACAGATATCATGCAGACCCTAAGAGAACACAGATGTCTGCCCAGGCTACTATACCCAGCAAAACTCTCAGTCCTCATAGATGGAGAAAACAAGATATTCAATGACAAAAACAAATTTCAACAATACCTACAAACAAATCCAGCATTACAGAAGACACTGGAAGGGAAAATACAACCCAAGAAAGCTAGCTACATTCAAGAAAACACAGGAAATAAATAACCTCACTTCAGTAAAACAAAAAGCAACCAAGCACACAACCTGATGACCACAGCCAACATCAAAATCAAGAGATCTAACAGCCACTGGTCATTAATCTCTCTCAACATCAATGGACTCAACTCTCCAATAAAAAGACACAGATTAACAGAATGGATACGTAAACAAAACCCAGCAATCTGTTGCATACAAGAAACACACCTAAGACACAAAGATAGACATTACCTGAGGGTAAAGGGTTGGAAGACGACTTTCCAAGCAAACGGACCCAAGAAGCAAGCAGGAGTAGCCATTCTAATATCTGATAAAATAGACTTTCAACCAAAATTAATCAAAAGAGATGGGGAAGGACACTTCATACTCATCAAGGGAAAATTCCACCAGGAAGACATCACAATCGTGAACATCTATGCCCCAAATACAAGGGCACCCACATTTGTGAAAGAAACATTGATAAAATTTAAAGCACATATAGATCCACACGCATTAATAGTGGGAGACTTCAACACCCCACTCTCAACAAAGGACAGGTCAACCAAACAGAAATTAAACAAAGAAACAATGTCTCTGACAGAGGTCATGAATCAAATGGACCTAACAGACATTTACAGAACTTTACACCCAAACACAAAAGAATTTACCTTCTCTCAGCACCTCATGGAACTTTCTCCAAAATAGACCACATAGTGGGTCACAAAGCGAGCCTCAACAGATACAAGAAGATTGAAATAATCCCATGTATCTTGTCTGATCACCATGGAATAAAGCTGGACCTCAACAATAACAGAAATAACAAAAAGCCTACACACACATGGAAACTGAACAACTTGTTACTAAATGACAGCTGGGTCAGGGAAGAAATAAAGAAAGAAATTAAAGACTTTCTAGAAATCAATGAAAATGAAGACACAACATACCCGAACTTGTGGGACACAATGAAAGCAGTGCTAAGAGGAAAGTTCATAGCACTAAGTGCCTTCAAGAAGAAATTCGAGACAGCTCATTCAAGCACCCTAATGGCTCACTTAAAAACCCTAGAAAAAGAAGAAGCAGACACACCAAGAAGGAGTAGACGGCTGGAAATAATCAAACTCAGGGCTGAAATCAATCAATTGGAAACAAATAAAACAATTCAAAGAATCAATGAAACCAAGAGCTGGTTCTTTGAGAAAATCAACAAGATCGACAAACCCTTAGCCAGGCTAACTAAAAGGCAGAGAGACACCACCCAAATCAACAAAATCAGAAATGAAAAGGGGGATATAACTACAGACACTGAGGAAATCCAAACAATCATTAGGACTTACTTCAAAAGTCTATATGCCACAAAATTTGAAAATCTAAATGAAATGGACAATTTTCTTGATCGATTTGACTTACCAAAGCTGAACCAGGACCAGGTAAATCAACTAAATAGACCTATATGCCCCAAAGAAATAGAAGCGGTCGTCAAAAGTCTCCCATCCAAAAAAAGCCCAGGACCAGATGGCTTCAGCGCAGAATTCTACCAGACCTTCAAAGAAGAGCTAACACCAATTCTCTTCAAACTATTCCACAAAATAGAAACAGAAGGAATATTACCAAATTCATTCTATGAAGCCACAGTCACCTTGTTACCTAAACCTCACAAAGACTCAACAAAGAAAGAGAATTTCCGGCCAATCTCCCTTATGAACATTGATGCAAAAATACTTAATAAAATACTTGCAAACCGAATCCAAGAACACATCAAAGATATTAACCATTATGACCAAGTAGGCTTCATCCCAGGTATGCAGGGGTGGTTCAATATACGGAAATCCATCAATGTGATCCACCATATTAACAAACTGAAAGAAAAAAACCACATGATAATCTCCCTAGATGCTGAAAAAGCCTTTGACAAAATCCAACATCCATTCATGTTCAAAGTATTGGAGAGATCAGGGATACAAGGCACATATCTAAACATAGTAAAGGCGATATACAGCAAGCCTATAGCCAACATCAAACTGAATGGAGAGAAACTTAAAGCAATCCCACTGAAATCAGGGACAAGACAAGGCTGCCCACTCTCTCCATATCTCTTCAACATAGTGTTGGAAGTCCTTGCTAGAGCAATAAGACAGTTGAAGGAGATCAAGGGGATACAAATTGGAAAGGAAGAAGTCAAATTATCACTATTTGCAGATGATATGATAGTATACGTGAGTGACCCCAAAAACTCTACCAGGGAACTCCTACAGCTGATAAACACCTTCAGCAAAGTGGCAGGATACAAAATTAACTCAAAAAAATCAGTAGCCCTCCTGTATACAAAAGACAAAAGGGCTGAGAAAGAAATTAAGGAAACAACACCCTTCACAATAGCCACAAATGACATAAGGTACCTCGGAGTAACCCTAACCAAGGAAGTCAAAGACTTGTATTGAAAAAATTTCAAATCTCTGAAGAAAGAATTAGAAGAAGATATGAGAAGATGGAAAGATCTCCCATGCTCATGGCTTGGTAGGATTAACATAGTAAAAATGGCCATCTTACCAAAAGCAATCTACAGATTCAATGCAATTCCAATCAAATTACCAACACAATTCTTTACAGACCTGGAAAGGAAAATTCTCAACTTCATATGGAATAACAAGAAACCCAGAATTGCTAAAACAATCCTCTACAATAAAAGATCTTCTGGAGGTATCTCCATCCCTGATCTTAAGTTGTACTATAGAGCAACAGTTTTAAAAACTGCATGGTACTGGCATAGAAACAGAATGGTGGATCAATGGAACCGAACAGAGGACCCAGAAATAAACCCACACACTTATGGACACCTGATCTTTGACAAAGACGCCAAAACCATACAATGGAAAAAAGATAGCATCTTCAACAAATGGTGCTGGTCTAACTGGATGTCTACATGTAGAAAAATGAAAATAGATCCATACTTGTCACCCTGCACAAAACTGAAGTCCAAGTGGATCAAAGACCTCAACATAAAACCAGACACATTAAATCGGCTTGAAAAAAAAGTGGGAAATACCCTAGAACTCATTGGTACAGGGGGAAACTTCCTGAACAGAACACCAACTGCACAGGCTCTAAGAGCAACAACCAATAAATGGGACCTCATGAAACTGAAAAGCTTCTGTAAAGCAAAGGACACCGTCACCAAAACAAAGCGACCACCTACAGATTGGGAAAGAATCTTCACCAACCCTTTATCCGACAGAGGACTCATATCCAGTATATATAAAGAACTAAAGAAGCTGAAAAGCAGCAAACCAAGTAATCCACTTAAAAAATGGGGAACAGAGCTAAACAGAGAATTCTCTGTAGAGGAATACCGAATGGCAGAGAAGCACTTAAAGAAATGCTCAACCTCATTAGCCATTAGGGAAATGCAAATCAAAACAACCCTGAGATTTCACTTTACACCCATGAGAATGGCCAAGATCAAAAACTCAAGTGACAACACATGCTGGAGAGGTTGTGGAGAAAGGGGAACCCTTCTCCACTGCTGGTGGGAATGTAAACTTGTACAACCACTCTGGAAATCAATCTGGCGCTTTCTCAGACAACTAGGAATAGCGCTTCCTCAAGATCCAGCCATACCACTCCTGGGCATATATCCAAACGAGGCTCAAGTACACAAAAAGGACATTTGCTCAACCATGTTTGTAGCAGCTTTATTTGTAATAGCCAGAAGCTGGAAACAACCCAGATGCCCCTCAATTGAAGAATGGATGCAGAAATTGTGGTACATCTACACAATGGAATATTACTCAGCAATGAAAAATAAGGAAATCATGAAATTTGCAGGTAAATGGTGGGATCTGGAAAGGATCATCCTGAGTGAGTTGTCTCAGAAGCAAAAAGACACACATGGTATATACTCACTCATATAGACATACAACATAGGACAAACCCACTAAAACCTGTGCATCTAAAGAAACTAAGCAAGAGAGAGGACCCTAACTAAAACGTCCAATCCCCATCCAGAAAGGCAAAGAGGATGGACATCAGAAGAAGAAGAAAACAGGAAACAACCTAGGAACCTACCACAGAGGGCCTCTGAAAGCCTCTGCCCTTCAGACTATCAAAGCAGATGCTGAGCCTCATGGGCAACTGTTGGGCAGAGTGAACGGAATTTTAGGTAAGAACTGGGAAATAGTAAGAGCTGGAGAGGACAGGGTCTCCACAAGGAGAGCAACAGAACAAGAAAATTTAAACATAGGGAACTTCCCAGAGACGCATACTCCAACCAAGGACTATTCATGGAGATAACCTAGAACCCCTGCACAGATGTAGCCCAGGGCAGTTCAGAGTCCAATTGGGTTACATAGTAATGTGAAGAGGGACTGCCTCTGACATACTCTGATTGGCCTGCTCTTTGATCACCTCCCTCTGCGGGGGGGAGCAGCCTTACCAGGCCACAGTAGAGGACAATACAGACACTTTTGATGTGAACTGACAGACTAAGATCAGAAAGGAGAGGAGAACCTCCCCTATTAGTGGACTTGGGGAGTGGCATGCAAGCAGAGGGAGGAGGGAGGGTGGGATTGGGATGGGAGGAGGGAGGGGCTTATGGGGGGATGCAGAATGAATAAAGTGTAATTGATGAAAAATTTAAGAAAAAAGGGAAAAAAATAATTTAAGAACCTTAAATGACTTTCAAAATTGGAGGAAAACATGGAGTTAGTCAATTGGCATGGAGCACGTCTCGCCCCTGGGGGCAATGGTCTCCTGAACCTACTCAGACCTCGGACACCACCACTGCTAGTTCTAGAACTGACGCAGGATGTTCCAACGAGGGGTTAAGGCTTCTCATAATATTTCCTATAAGCCCACACCTGTTTGTCTATATCCCCCATTTTTATTCATTATTAGCCAGATAGAGCCAAGTAATTGTGGTAATGATACTTGCTTTTTTGCCCAATGCTGGAATGCTAGTAAAGTTAGGTATGCCCTGGTTACTCGCATGCCTCACTGGGTGCCTGTGCCCATTGATGCCCCTCACGCTATGACTCTCTTCAGACAGAAAAGGGATCTTGGAACTACAGCCACCATTGTTACTACCATCTCATTGACAGCTGTTGGAGCTACCACCAGGGCATTAGCCATGAGTCATACTGGGCAGACTGCTCAGACCCTGAATAATCATTTAGCCAATGTAGCTCATGCCTTAGTTGTACATAAAAGAATTAATGCTCAACTAAAAGGAAGCTTGATGGTGTTCAATCAGAGGATTGACCTCTTGCAGGAGCAAATTGATACCCTATGGCAAATCGCTCAACCTGGCTGTCAATGAAAGTATGCTGGACTTTGTGTCACTAGCATACAACATGAGAATTTTTCCTGCGCTGCAAATCTGTCTAAACAATTGTGGAGCTATATTTTAGGTAATTGGACTGGAGAATTCGATACTACGATGGAGCAGCTGAGAGTGGCCATTGTCACAGTAAATTCTACCAGAGTGGACGCAGGACTAGCCACAGGATTATCAACATGGATTGCTGCAGCCATGAATCATCTGAAGGAATGGGCGGGCATGGGAGTGTTAGCAGGCCTTCTGGTGTTGGTCTCCTTGGTTTGCCTGTGGTATATATGCAAGATTAGAGTCTCACAACAGTGTGATGCAGCCATGATCATTCAGGCCTTTACAGCCATTGAAGCAGGACATTCTCCCCAAGCATGGTTGGATACCATAAAAAGCTAAAATGATACGCTCAGGATGCGAGGCTAAGCACTGCACTCAGGGTCAGCCGCTTTGGACCCAGAGAAGAGCATGTCTGATTGCATGCGGGTTGATGCCCCAGGTCCCGCCTCTGAGAAAAAGGTATTGGACGGGTCTGATGCTCTTTGGGTGGATGACACCTAAATGAACATCGGTACAAAGTCCCTATTTATTTCTAATATCAGAGATCAGACCTCTACTCTTGCCTGATGTGTCTAAAACAAAAAGGGGGAACTGTAGAGAGCTGCGGAATGCTATGCCTTAAAGATGGAGTTGGTTTCCGCCTTCCACCTTCCCGATGGTGAGTGCTCTCTGTCACGAACAATTCCACATTTGGCTAAGGCCGAGGATCTGGCTTGCTTCCATGTATGTGGACCTATCTGCATTGCCCCCGTGGCACGCCTGGGTTGGCTACCCAGAGGCTATTTAAGCTGTGGGCTGGCTTTCCCCGGGGTCCGAGGATTGTTCAATGTTCCTGAATAAACTGCATTGAAAAAAAAATAATAATAATTCTAGTGCAGTTTTAAAGGAATATGGGAGCTTGGTCACTAAAACTCACATGAAATCTAAAATACTCAAACTCTCAATTTTTTATCTGCACAAATATTTCACTCTGAACATTCCTAAGTAGCGAATTATAAAAATAAATAAATAAACAAAGAACCATCCAGCTCTGTCCAGTAGAATAAGACATAAAGGCAAATAAAAGTTTTCAAACTGTGAAAAAAAAAAAAAGGATTATATTTACTAGTGCCAATACTTTTGTGTGTTTTGAATGGCTAGTTTATTTTATCAAGTCCTATTTTACTCGTACATAAAATAAAACAACTATCAATGAATATACAAGATGATATGAGAGGCAAAGCATGATGCCTGGAAAAATAAAATTTGCTGCACTGATAAAAAAAAGTCATTTTAAACCTTGTCAACATATTATTTTTTAATGATTATGTGGGGATTTCATTTAATACACATTACATTCCTTTCCATTGCTCCCAGGTTTAAATTTGTAATGATATATCACAATAAAAATTCTTTTTTAAAAAAAAAATACATCAATTGAAGTATGTTTTGTGCATATACTCTTTGGAACATGATCAGAGTATCACTGCTAGGTCCCTTAAACAAAAAATGAGTCTATCCTTCACGCATCCTGACTCACACCCAAGAATAAGCCATCAGTCCTTAAGAGCTGTATACTTCATCACCTTGATCATAGTTTTGCTTATGTATTTATTTATTATGATTTTTTCACTTTGTATCCCCTCTGGTGACCCTTCCCTCTTCTCCTTCCAGTTCCACCCAGCATCCTTCTTCCACCCAATGCCCTTTCTCTACTTTCCTGATAGGGGAGGTCCTCCATTTCCTTCTATCTGATCCTAGCTTATCAGGTCTCACCAAGCCTGGCTGCGTCGTCTTCCTCTGTGGCCTAATACTCAGGGCATTTTTCTCCTTGCCTCTACTTATGACACTCTCCTTGCCTCCTATCCTGAATGCTTATCAGAGATCTGACAGGAGAAAGAATTTCATAGGAAAATCTCATTTAGAGATGGGTGTTTTAAGTTCTCTCTCTGTGCAATATCAGACTGTTGGTCTCTGTATGCAAGCCCATTTGATGCAAAAGGAAGCTACTCTGTAGATGTAAGAATTTGGAACTAATCTATCAGTTGAAGACAGAGAGCAACATATTTTAATAACAGCACTGTGGGTTCCTTGAAAGTTTCCATAGGATTACCTGCCCAAATAACTCAATTCCCTACTGGAAGACCTGTTTGGTCACAATACATGGCCTATTGGAACTTTATCCCCCAATGTTAAGAAACCTCTTAATAAATAAATATCTACCATATTTGTCTGTATTCATTTTAGATACTTCATACAGGAAAATTTTTTCTGGTTCCATCAATTTGCCTGAATATATATCATGTTGTCATTTTCTTAGCTGATTAATACTCCTTTATGGAAATATTCCACATTTTCCCCAAAGGAGATTTTCAAGGCTGTTCTTTAGATGTTGGAGTTGCTGGGACTTTAATCATTGTATTGAATGACAAATGATCAGGATAACTATGTTCTTTTACCCTAGAAGTCCCTCCATGTTCTTCCACTCCCTTGCGATTTGAACTGCAATGTCCCTTTAAAGTGCATCTATTTCCATGTGGAGTCCCTAGTGAGGAAATGTCTGTAAATGTTTAGGAGGTATGGCCTTGTTAGAAAACGTAATTTCTTTTGTTTCCCCAATTTCTTTCTAAGCCCTTTTGTCTTTTGTATACCATAGGGCTACTGATTTTTTTGAGTTAATTTTATATCTACCACTTTGCTGAAGGTGTTTATCAGCTGTAGGATAATCCTGGTAGAATTTGTGGGTTCACTCAGATATAATATCATTAAATCTGTAACTATTGATACTTTGAATTCTTCCTTTCTGATTTGTATCCCCTTGATCTACTTCAATTGTCTTATTGCTCTAGCAAGGAATTCCAGAACTAGGTTGAAGATATATAGAGAGAGTGGGCAGCTGGACTTTTCCCTGATTTCAGTGGGATTGCTTTAAATTTTTCTTCGTTTAGATTGATGTTGGCTATAGGCATGCAGTATATTGCCTTTACTATGTTTAGATATGTGCATTGTATCCCTGATCTCACCAATACTTTAAACATGAATGACATTAAACATGTTTGACTCTGTCAAATGCTTTTTCCACATCTAAGGAGATTACCCTGTGGTATTTCGCTTTCAGTTTGCTAATTTTGTGGATCACATTGATGGATTAACATATATTGGTCCACCCCTGCAAACCTGGGATGAAGCCTACTTGGTCTTAGTGGATGATATCATTAATGTGTTCTTGTATTCAGTCAAAGACATAAAGTAATTTGGTGTTTTCCTAACCAACCAAGTCAAAGACTAGAATGAAAAAAAATTCAAGACTCTGAAGAAAGAATTAGAATGAGATAACAGAAGATAGAAATAAATCCTATGCTCATAGCTTGGCAGGATTAATATATTAAAAATGGACATTTTACCAAAGGCAATCTACACATTCAATGCAATTCCCATCAAATTACCAACACAATTCTTTACAGACCTTGAAAGAAAAATTCTCTACTTTATATGTAAAAAAAAGAAAACTAGAATTGCTAAAACAATCCTCTACAATAAAAGACCTTCTGGAGGTATCTCCTTCGATGATCTCAAGCTGTATTATAGAGCAACAGGAATAAAAATTGCACGGTACTGGAATAGATACAGAATGGTGGATTAATGGAACTGAACAGAAAATCCAGAAATAAACTCACAAACTTATGGACACCTGAGTTTTCACAAAGATGCCAAAACCATTCAATGGGAAAAAGATAGCATGTCTTACCTACATTCCCACAGGTCAAAAATAAAAATGGCACTTGTCTAACTGGATATCTACATGACAAAAAATGCAAATAGATCCATACTTAGCATCCTGCACAAAACTAAAGTCCAAGTAGATAAAACAGTGCAATATAAAACCAGACACATTAAATTGGTTAGGAGAAAAATTGGGGAAGAGCCAACCTCCCAACTGTTGAGACAACTTCCTCTACAGCACACCAACAGCACAATCTGTAAATGGAACCTAATAAAACTGAAGTGTTTTTGTAAAGTGTAGGACACTGGCAACAAAACAAAACAAATGCCTATAGATTGGAAAAGACTCTTTCCCAATCCTCTATGTGACATAGGTCTATTATCCAGTATATATAAAGAACTAAAGAAGTTGAAAAGCAACAAATAAAGTAATCCAATTAAAAATGGGAAAGAGAGATAAACAGAGTATTCTCCACACAGGAATACTGAATGGCAGAGAAACACTTAAAGAAATGTTCAATATCAGTAGCCATTTGCATTAGGGAAATGCAAATTAAAACAACCCTGAGATTTCACCTTATACAAATCAGAAGGGCCAACATCAAAAACTCATGTGACATCACTTTCTGGAAAGGTTGTAGAGAAAAGAGAAATGTCCTCCATTGCTGATAGGAATGAAAACTTTTACAACCACTCTGGAAATCAATTGGGTACTTTCTCAAACAACTAAGCATAAATATATCCATTTATACTACTCCTTGACATATACCCAAAAGAAGCTCAAGTACACAATAAGGACATTTGCTCAACCATGTTTGTAGCAGCTTTATTTGTTGTAATAGCCAGAACTTGGAAATAACCCAGAAGCCCCCAAGTGAATAATGAATACAGAAATTATGATACATCTACATGATGGAATATAAAAACCAACAAGGAAACCATGAAATTTGCAGGTAAATGGTGGGAACTTGAAGTGAGCTATCCCAGAATTAGAAAGACACACATGGTTAAACTCACTCAATATAGACATATAATGTTGGATAAACCTACTAAAATCTGTACACCTAAAGAAACTAATCATGAGGGAGGACTCTGCCTAAAATACTCAATACCCCTCCCAAAAGACAAAGAGGATGAACATCAGAAGGAAAAAACAGGGAAGACGTTAGGAGCCTGTCACAGAGGGCCTCTGAAAAGCTCTGCCCTGCAGATTATCAAAGCAGATGCCGAGACTTATAGCCAACTGTTGGGTGGAGTGGAGGGAATCTAATGAAAGAAGTGGGAAATAGTAAGATCTGGAGAGAACAGGAGTTCCACAAGGAAAGCAACAGAACCAAAAAAGTCTGAGCATAGGGGTCTTTCCTGAGATTCATACTCCAACCAAATACCTTGCATGGACATAACCTAGAAGTCCTGCACATATGTAGCCCATGGCAGTTCAGTGTCCAAGTGGATTCCATAGTAATGGGAACAGGGAGTGCCTCTGACATGAATTGATTGACCTGCTCTTTAAAAGCAACACCCAGATGGGGAATCAGCCTTAACAGGCCACAGAGAAAGACAATGCAGACACTTCTGATGATATCTGATAGACTAAGATCAAAAGAAAGTAAGCAAGACTTCTCCAATCAGGGGACTTGCAGAGGGGCATGCATGGACAAGTGGGAGGCAAAGTGGGATTGGGAGGAAAGGAGGGAGGTGTTTATGGGGGTATACAAAGTGAATAGAGTGTAATTAATAAAAGTTAAAATAAAAAATATATATAATTTCTTTTGGTTTTATATTATGAGGGTAGATGTTGATATGCTAATTAATCTAACCAGACAGAATGGAGGCTCTATCTCTCGGTCTCTGTCAATTTATATCTTTGTTTCTTTCTGTTTCAGTCTTAATATTTCTGAATCTGTTTATATAGCTCTTTCTCTCTCTGTGTCACACTCTCTCTGCCTGCCATTTGTGGTTAAGTATGAATAGCTCTCAGTTCTGCTGAAGGAGTATAACAAGCTGACTGCTTGCTGACTGACATCCTGGATGGTCTCTATAGAAATATAAGCAAGGTTCCAACTAATCAGTATTGTTCAAAGATTTATCTTGGTCAGGGAGTATTTTCCCAGTAAGTAATTCACTGGCTGAGGACATATCTGTGCATTTAACAAATAATAATGGAATCTGTCATAATGAGAAACTCACATGTCAAGGACTAGTGACTTTATTAAAGACCTCTTGAGAAATATCTGACATATTTCCTGAACTAAGAATCTTGGACACAAGAACTGTCATCTCTGTGTTCTGTGCTTTCAACTGCCCAGCTTTAGGCATGTAGGGCTGCTCACCCTTTCTCTCAAGCAGGCTGTCCACTGTGCACTTTTAATAAGTGGTTCCTGAAGCGCTTATTGCCTCTAACCTATTTCATGACATCATTCTCCCTCTGAGCCAATCAGCATCTGAGAGAATTTTGAGGTTTCCATGGAGATGAGTAAACAAACTTCACTCACTGTCCATTATCTCTGATCCTGTGCACACATGCCTTTTTCTTGTGAAAGCTAACAAGCATTTATCTCATCCTTTGATCCAGATCCCACACCTTTATTTCTACTTACCTCTGTGACAATGTCAGGTTGGAAATGAGACTTTAATGTTTATTTAATTGAACAGCTTCCTATGCAGGGAAGCTTCAGTGTGATGTGGGATTATGGTGAATGTACCAAATGACAAGGGGTCTTCTACTGTCATCTTGAATTTGAAATTTCCTAGGTTGTGACTTTGAACTATGCATTTACTGGTGTTCTTAGTAAATGATTCTTACTGATATAATATGCTTGTATCTTCTAGGTTTCCGTGGGGTACTTAGTCTTTAAGGGCAAGGATAAAAGAAGGAAACCAGATAATTCCTGGTTCTGGATTTGCTGAAACAGAAAATGATCTGTGAATGTAAAAGGAGAAACTTTTACATTACATGAGGGGAAATAAACTACTTGCAGCTAGTAATGTTCCACACTAATTTTGCCAAACTAGTTTCCCTTTTCTGACCTGGCTGGATTAGCAGCTGTGTCCTACTCAGTGGTCAGTGTGCAATTCTTTTGTTGTTGGGTTAAATTTAAAACTAGGACTTTAGTACAGAGACATGGGTCTGTGTTATTTCCTAGGACATAAGAGCAACAGTGTTTCCTTCTGTGGTCCTCCAGACAAACAGTCTAAATGTAGCATTCCTGTCTGGACTTCTTGTTAAGAGGTGCCTCTTAGCTCTTGGTTCTGAGGTAGCTGCATAATCTCTAGTTAATGGCTAGGATTCTCTGCTACATAATGAGTTTCTGGAAATCATGCCTTACAAAGTCAAACTCTGCCCTCCTTTAATAGAATCATTTTTCCATGTTAAGTTAACTGTAGAAGTTCTCAACATATTATTGTAATTGCTTATGTGAGAATGTCTTATAATATAAATTACAATAATTTTCCATTGCTTCCAGCTTCAAATTCCATCCCTTGTTCCACACTAATACATCAATTTAAGTATGTGTTCTTCATATACTCATTGAAATATGATCAGAGTCTCAGTGATAATATCCTTACAGAAAACTGAGTTTATCCTTGCGGCACTCTGGAAACACCCCAAAGAAGAAGCCATCTGTCCTGAAGAGCTCTATAATTCATCACCTTGATCATAGTTTTTCTTATGTATTTACTTATTATGATTTGTTCACATTGCCCTCTGCTGCCCCCTCCTTCTTCCCCTTCCAGTCCCACCCAGCATCTTTCTTCTATTAATATGACCTTTTTTAGTTCCCTGACGGAGGAGGTCCTCCTCCCATTCTATCTGACGCTAGCTTATCTGAAATCATTAAGGCTCTCTGTATCATCTTTCTCTGTGGCCTGTTTCTCAGGACATTTTTCTCCTTGTGTTCTCAATTCCCTTTGTTTATGACATTCTTCCTGCCTCCACTCCTACAGAGTGGAGATCTCCTAAGAGCTCCTCATTTCCAGAGCTCTGAGGGGAGGGAGAATTTCTTAGTGAAATCATGTTTAGAGCTGGGTGTTGTAATGTTTCTCTCTGCATATTATCAGACTGTGGTTCTTTGTATGAAATCCAATTTGATGCAGAAGGAAGCATCTTTTTGGATCCAAGAACATGGCATTGATCTATCTTTTGAGCACAGAGAACAAGAATCTTTAATAAAAATAAAAACACCACCACCAAAAAATAGCCTGGTGGCTTAAAAAATTGCATAGGATGCCCTGCCCCAACAACTGCCACCTTATTCCCCTAGTGAAAGACTGGTTTGGTCACAATAGATGGTGATTTAGAACTTTATCACCCACTATTATGAGAGTTCCAAATAAGTGAATACATACCATATGTTTTTCTGCATTTTAGTTACTTAAACAAGGATGAATTCTCCTGATACCATCCATTTGCCTGAAAAATATCATGATCTCATTTTCTTAAATTATTAATACTCCATTATGGAATTATTCCACAGTTTCCCCAAAGGAGATTGTCAGTCCAGTTCTTTAGTACTCAGATGTTGAAGGGACTTTAATCATTTTATTGAATGACAAACTATCAGGATAACTATGTCATTTTAGCATAGAAGTCCCTCCATCTTCTTTCACTTACTGGTGATTTGAATAGCAATGTCCCTTGAAGCTCATCTATTTACATGTAGAGATCACAGTGAGAGAATATCTGGAAAGTGTTAGGAGGTATGGCCTTGTTAGATAATATAATTCCTTTTGTTTCCCTAATTTCTTTTTCAGCCCATTTATCTTTTGTATATAGGAGGCTTACTGATTTTTTTTGACTTAATTTTGTATCCGCCACTGTGCTGAGTGTTTATCAGCTGTAGGATTTCCCTGGCAGAGTTTTTTTGGGTCACTCTGGTATACTGTCATATCATCTGCAAGTAATGATACTTTGACTTCATCTTTGTGATTTCTATCACCTTGATCTCCTTCAATTGACTTATTGCTCTAGCAAGGAATTCCAGAACTATGTTGGAGAGATTGGTAATTCTTGCCTTGTCCCTGATTTCAGTAGGAAAGTTGTAAGTTAAGTTTCTCTATTTAGTTTGATGTTGGCTATAGGCTTTCTGTATATTACCTTTACTATATTTAGATATGTGCCTTGTATCCCTGATCTCTCCAAAATTTTAAAACTGAATGGTTGGATTTTGTCAAATGATTTTTCAGCATCTAAGGAGATAATCCTGTGGTATTGTTCTTTCAGTTTATTAATATGATGGATCACATTGATGGATTTCCATATATTGAACCACCCCTACATACCTGAGATGAAGCCTATTTGGTCTGAGTGGATGATATCTTTGATGTGTTCTTGTATTCGGTTTGCCAGTATTTTGTTGAGTATTTTTGCATCAATGTTCATAATGGAGATTGGCCTGAAGATCTCTTTTTTTGGTTGGGTCTTTGTGATGTTTAGGTACCAAGGTGACTGTGGCTTCATAGAA
This sequence comes from Meriones unguiculatus, assembly GCF_030254825.1. Classification (NCBI taxonomy): domain Eukaryota; kingdom Metazoa; phylum Chordata; class Mammalia; order Rodentia; family Muridae; genus Meriones; species Meriones unguiculatus. Next base: position 4,683,843 of record NW_026843711.1, read on the forward strand.
TGAGTTTGGTAATGAGTTCTTACATAAAATTCCATTCACTCTGCCCAACAGTTGCCCAACAGGCTCAGTCAAAGACTGAAATAACCTTGGTGGGACCCTAACCAAGCAAGTCAAATATGTGTATGAAAAAAGTTCAAGTCCATGAAGAATTAGAAGAAGATATGAAAAGATGGAAAGCCTTTTCATGCTCACAACTTGGCAGATTAATATCATAGCAAATGGTCATCTTACCAAAGGAATTGACAGGTTCAATGCAATTGCCTTCAAGTTACCGTACAATTCTTTGCAGACCTTGAAAGAAAAATTCTCAACTTCATATGGAAAAACAAGAAAATCAGGATTGCTAAAACAATCCTCTAAAATAAATGTTTTTCTGGGGATATCTCCTTCGTTGATCTCAAGGTGTACTATAGAGCAACAGGAATAAAAATTGCATGGTACTGGCATAAAAACAGAATGGTGGATTAATGGATCTGAACAGAAGACCCAGAAATAAAGCCACAAACTTATTGGACATCTAAGTTTTGACAAAGATGCCAAAACCACACAAACCACACAAAAAGATAATATTTTCAACAAATGACACTGGTCTAACTGGATACATGACAAAAAAATGCAAATAGGTCCATATTGATCACCCTGCATAAAACTAAAGTCCAAGTGGATCAAAGACTTCAACATAAAACCAGACATACTAAACTGCTTAGGAAAAAAAGTGGGGAAGAACCTTGAACTCATTGGCACATGAGACAACTTCCTGAATAGAACACCAACAGCACAGGCTCTAAGTGCAACAATTAATAAATGGGATCTCATGAAACTTAAGATCTTCAGTAAGGCAAAGGACACATCAACAAACAAAACAAATGTTTACAGAATGGTAAAGACTCTTCCCTAACCCTCTATGTGACAGAGGGCTATTATCCAGTATATATAAATAAATAAAGAATTTGAAAAGCATCCAATCAAGTAAGCCAATTAAAAAATGGGGAACAGAGCTAAACAGATAATTTCCTTAGAGGAATATCGAATGGCAGAGAAACATTGCATGAAATGTTCAACATCTTTAGCCATCAGGGAAATGCAAATCAAAACCACCCTGAGATTTCACCTTACACCCATCAGAATGGGCAAGATCAAAAACTCAAGTGATAACACATGCTGGAGAGGTTGTTCCCTTCTCCACTGCTGGTGGGAATGTAAACTTGAACAAACACTCAGGAAATCAATCTGGCACTTTCTCAGACAACTAGCAACAGTGCTTTCTCAAGATTCAGTTATACCACTCCTAGGCATATACCGAAAAGAGATTCAAGTATGCAATAAGGACATTTGCTCAACCATGTTTGTAGATGCTTTAATTGTAATAGCCACAACCTGGAAACATCCCCTATGTCCCCCAACTGAATAATTGATTCAGAAATTGTGGAACATCTACACAATGGAATATTACTCAACGTTAAAACACAAGGAAATCCACTTTGCAATTCAATCTGGCTCTTTCTCTGACAATTAGGAATAGTGCTTCCTCAAGACCAAGCTATACAACTCTGAGGTATATACCCAAAATTTGCTCAAGTACACAACAAGGACATTGCTCAACCATGTTTATAGCAGCTTTATTTGTAATTGCCAAAACCTGGAAACAACCCAGCTGACCATCAGTGGAGAATTGAGTACAGAAATTTTGCTATTTTTACAAAATGGAATACTACTCAACAATCAAAAACAAGGATATCATGAAATTTTCAGATAAATGGTGGGATCTAGAAAAGATCGTTCTGAGTGAGGTATCCCAGAAGGAGAAAGTCACACATGGTATATACTCAGTCAGGTAGACCTATAAGATATGATAAACATTTGAAATCTATACACCTAAAGAATTTAAACAAGAAAGAGGACACTGGGTAAGATGATCAATCCTCACTTAGAAACACAAACGGGATGTGCATTGGAAGTAGTGGAAAACAAGTAACAGGACAGGAGCCTACCACAGAGGATCTCTGAAAGATTCTAACTAGCAGTGTATCAAAGCAGATACTAAGACTCATAACCAAACCTTCGGAAAGTGCAGGTAATGATATGAAAGAAGGGGGAGTTTGTATGATGTGGAAGGGATAGGAGCTCCACAAGAACCAAATATATCTGGGCCCAGGGGTGTTTTCTGAGCACTGACATTCCACCAAGGACCATGTGTGGATATAACCTATAATTTCTGCTCAGATGCAGCCTGTGGTAGCTCAGTAACCAATGGTTTTTCCATAATAAGGGAAACAGGGACTATATCTGACAGGAACTGAATGGCAGTCTCTTTGACCTCCCCAGTCCCCAAGGGAGGAACAGTCCAGCTAGGCCACAGAGGAGGACTTTGCAGCCAGTCCTGAAGGTATCTGATGAAACAGGGACAGATGAAAGGGGAGAATGTCTTTCCCAATCAGTGGACTTGAAAAGGGGCAGGGAGGAAATGAGGGAGGGAAGGAGAGAGGGAGGGAGGGAGGGAGGGAGGGAGGGAGGGAGGGAGGGAGAGAGGAAGGGAGGCAGACAGGGAGGCAGACAGGGAGGGAGGAAGGGAGGGAGACAGGGAGGGAGGGAGGGAGGGACTGAGAGGATGAGGGAGCTGGATACAGAGCTAATAAAATGTAAGTAATAATAAAATTAATTAATTAATTAATTAATTAAAAAACAAGGAAATCATGAAATTTGCAGGTTAATGGTGGGAACTGGAAATGAGCTATCCCAGAAGCAGAAAGACACATATGGTATATACTCACTCATATAGACATATGATATAGGATAAACCTACTAAAATCTGTACACCTAAAGAAACTAATCAAGAGGGAGGACTCTGCCGAAAATACTCAATCCCCATCCCAAAAGACAAAGAGGATGGACATCAGAAGAAGGAGAAAACAGGGAACAAGTTAGGAGCCTTCCCAGAAGGCCTCTGAAAGTCTATGCCCTGCAGACAATCCAAGCAGATGCTGAGACTTATGGCCAACTGTTGGGCAGAATGCTTGGAATGTAATGAAAGAAATGGGAAATAGTAACATCTGGAGAGGACAAGACCTCCACAAGGAGAGCAAAAGAACCAAAAAAATTTGAGCATAGGCATTTTTCCTGAGACTCATACTCCAACAAAGTACCTTCACTGGATATAAACTAGAACCCCTGTGCAGATGTAATCCATGACAATTCAGTGTCCAAAGGGATTCCATAGTAATGGAAACTGGGACTGCCTCTAACATAAACTGATTGGCCTGATCTTTGAAAACCACACCCTGATGGGGGAGCAGCCTTAACAGGCCACAGAGGAAAACAATGCAGCCTCTCCTAATGAGATCTGATAAAGTGGGATCACAAAGAAGGAGAGGAAGACCACCCCTATAAATGGATCTGGAGAATGGTTTAGTGGAAAAGGGAAGGTTGATGGGATTGGAAGATGAGAGGAAGGGGTTTATAGGAGGATACAAAGTGAATAAAGTATACTTAATAAAAATTAAAATGAAAAATATTAAAAAATATAATTCTTTTTGGAGATGTATTATAGGAGGGTGTTCTTGGTCTTGATATGCCAATGAAACTGACCAGACAGAATGGAGTCTCTGTCTCTCAGTGTCTATTAATTTATATCTTTGTATTTCTTTCTGTCTTAATATTTCTGAAGCTGTTTCTCTGACTCTTTATCTCTCTTTCTCTGTCTGTCACACTCTCTGCCTGCCAGTTGTGGTTAAGTATGAAAAGCTATCAATTCTGCTGAGGGACTACAACAAGTTGTATGCTTGCTGATGTGACATCACATCGTGGATAGTCTCTAAAAAATGTAAGTGGGGTCTCAGTTAAATAATGACAGGTAAGAAATGAAACTGTAATGTTTATTGAACTGGACAGCTTCCTGTGTAGGAAAGCTTCAAAGTCATGTGGGATTATGGGGATAAACCAATATGGTCTCCTACTGTGGTCTTGGATATGAAATTTCCTAGGTAGTGACTTTGAACTGAGCAGTTACTTGCATCTTAACTAAGTTTACCTTCACAATCTTACTGATATAATAGGCTGGCAGGGTCTACAGTTCCCTTGAGTATTGAGTCTTTAAGAACAGGAAAAAGAGATGGAAACTGGGTAATTCCTGGGACTTGTTTTGGTGAAACAGAGAAAGATTGATGAGTTTAAAAAGAGAACTTAGGGGCAATAAACTATTTGACACATGGTGCTGCTCCACACTAGTGTTGCCACTAGTGTGGCACCCTCTATAAGCATGGTTTTCTTGACTGACATGGCTAGATCTGCAGCTGTGTCCTCCTCAGTGATAAGTGACTAACGCCCTTGGTCCTGGTGTTTACAATTTCAGCTGGGCCTTCAGGACAGAGAAATAGGACCATGTTATATGCCTAGAACAGAAGAGCAGTGTGTCCTCCAGCAAACCCTCTAAATGTAGTGTTAGTGCCAGGACTGATTGTTCAGAGGTGCCACCTGAGCTCATGTGGTCTGAAGTAGCTGGGTAACCATTAGTTCATGGCTAGGATTCTCTGCTACATAATGAGCTCCGGGGGAAAAAAAAAAAGCCTTACAAGTCAAACTCTGTCCCCTAGCAGAATCTTTTCTCCATGTTAAAAGTCATTGTGAAAATTATCCACATATTATTTTTATTGATTATATCAGAATTTGATCTAACATACATTACACTCCTTTTCCATTGCTACCAGGTTCAAATTCCTGCCCCTATGTCACACTAAAAAAAAAAATGTGTTTTTCTTTAAAATACATCAATTAAACTATGTGTTGTTCAATGACTCATTGGTATATAATCAGAGTCTCAGTTCCAATCCCTTAAAGAAAACTGAGTTTATCCTTCTTGCACCCTGGTATCACACCCAAGAACAAGCCATCAGTCCTGAAAAGCTCTATACTTCATCACCTTAACACAGTTTTCCTTAAGTATTTCTTTATTATGATTTTTTTTCACTTTGTTTCCTCTCTGCTGCCCCCTCTCATTTTCCTTCCAGTCACACCTACCTCCTTCTTATTATATCCCTATGCCCTTTCTCTAGTTCCCTGATAGGGGAGGTCCTCCTCTTCCTTCTATCTTACCCTACCTTATCAGGTCACAATAATGCTTTCTCCATGTTCCTCTTCTGTGGCCTAATTCTCAGGGCAATGTTCTCTTTGTGTCCTCAATTCCCTCTACTTAAGACACTCTTCCTCTTGCAGGCTTCTCAGAGCTATAAGGGGAAGGAGAATTCCATAGGAAAGTCCTATTTAGAGGTGGGGATTTTTAAGTCTCTCTCCCCATAATATAAGACTGTGGTTCTCTGTTTGCAATTCCATTTGATGCAGAAGGAAAACTCTCTATTGATGCCAAAACATGGCACTGATCTATTAGTTGAGTGCAGAGAGCAACATATTTTAATAACAACAGCTGGGGTTGCTTGAAAATTTCCATATGATGCCCCGGCCCCACAACTCAATTAAATGTCACCCAATACCCCTAGTTGAAGACTGGTTTGGTCACAATAGATGCCACATTGGCACTTCATTCCCCACTCTTTGGAGACCCTCTCATAAGTGAATAAGTACTATATTTGTCTGTCTGCATTTTAGTAGCTTCACCAAGGATGATTTTTCCTGGTTCCATCCTTTTGCCTGAAAATACCAAGATGTTATTTTATAGCTGAATGATACTTTGTTATGGAAATATTCAACATCTTCCCCAAAGGATATTGGCAGTTCTGTTCTTTAGTCTTTGGAAGTTGCTGGAATTTACTTGTTGTATTGAATAAGAAACTTTCATGATAACTATGTTCTTTCAGCCTAAAAGTCCCTCTATTTTCTTCTACTTCCTGGTGATTTGAATTGAAATTTCACCTTGAAGCTCATCTATTTATAAGATTAGTCCACAATGAGAAAATGTCTGGGAAAAATTAAATGATATGATCTTTTTTAGACAATGTAATTTCTATAGGAGTTACATTATAGAATGCTGTGCTTTGAGGTTGATATTCCAATGAAAGTGACCAGACAGAATGGATATTCTGTCTCTCAGTCTCTGTAAATTTATATCTTTGTTTCTGTTTGTCTCAGTCTTAATGTTTCTGAATTTGTTACTATAGCTCTTTATAGTTCTTGTTCTCTCTGTCATCCTCTCTCTGTCTGCTGCTTGTGGTTAAGCATGAAAAGCTCTCAGTTCTGCTGAAGGACTACAACAAGATGACTGCTTGCTGATGTGATATATTGGATGGTGTCTGTAAACATATAAGCAAGGTCCCAATGAAATGATTTTTGTTCAAAGGCATGCCTTTGTCAGGGAACATTTTCCCGGTAAGTAATTCACTGAATGAGGACATATCTGTGCAATTAATGAATAATAATTGTATCTGTCATAATGTGAAACTCACATGTGGAGGACTAGTGATTTTATTAATGACTACTTGTAAGAAATATGTGACATTTTTCTGAACTAAGAGTCTTGGAAACAGGAACTGTCATCTCTGGGTTGGGTACTTTCAGATGCCCATAATATACCAATGGTAGTACTGTTCAGCCTATCTCTATCTCTCAAGCACACTATCTACTTGGCCTCTTTAATAACTGTATCCTGAAACTCTTACTGGCTTTCACCTATTTCATTACATCACTCTCATTCTCAGCCAATCAGCACCTGAGAGAATCTTGATATTTCCATGGACATTAGTAAACAAGCTTTCCTCAGTATCTCTGATACTGTGCAAGTGTGACTTTTTTATGAAATTCAACCATCTTTTATCTCATTCCTTTATCCAGATCCCACACCTTTACTCCTTTTTACCTCTGTGACAATGTCAGGTAGGAAATGAAACTTTAATGTTTATTTTTTGGACAGCTTCCTAAGTAAGGAAACTTGACCTTGATGTGGAATTAAGATGAATATACTGAATGACATGGTGGTCTCATATTGTGGTCTTGGATCTGAAATTTCAGAGGTTATAACTTTGAAATGATCAGTTATTCGCAAACTCACTAAACATACCTTCAAACTCTTATTGATATAATAGGATGGCAGGGTCTAGAGTCGCCTGGGATACTGAGTCTTTAGGAGCAGGGAACATAGAAGGAAAACTGACAATTCCTGGGACTGGTTTGAGTGACACAGAGAAAGATTGGTGTATATAAAAGGAGAACGGGGCAATAAACTATTTGACAGCTGGTGTTGTTCTCCACTCATGTTGGCAACCCTCTCTGAGCAGGGTTGTCCTGGCTGACATGCTGGATCAAAAGCTGTGTCCCAGTCTTGAATCAGTGAGGAACCCTCCTGGTCTTGGTGTTTACAGTTAAAACTGGTATTTAAGGACAGAGAAATGGGAATGTGTTATATGCCTAAGTCAAAAAAGCAGCTGACTGTTCCTGCATATGTCCTCCAGCGAAACACTCTAAACATATTGTTAGTGCCAGAACTGCTAATGGAGTCTGAGGTAGTTGGCTAAACATTAGTTCATGGCTAGGACTCTCTGCTACATAATGAGTTCCTGGAAAGCATGCCTTACATAGTCAAACTCTACCCTCCATTAATGGAATCTTTTCTCAATGATAAAAGTCATTGCAGGAGTTGTCAACATATTATTTCATTGCTTATGAGGGAATTTCATATAATATACATTACACTCCTTTTCCATTGCTCCCAGCTTCAAATTCATACCAATCTGGCATTTTAATTTTTTTTCTTTAAAATAAAACAATTGAAGAATGTGTCGTTCATATAATCATTGATGATCAGAGTCTCAGTGTCAAGTCCCTTAAATAAAACTGAGTTAATCCTTGTCACACTCTGTCACCACCCCCAAGAAGAAGCCATCAGTCCTGAAGAGCTCTATACTGCATAACCTTGATCACATTTTTTTCTTATGTATTTATTACAATTGGTTCACTTTTTTCTCTCTACTGCCCTCTCCTTCTCCCTCCAGTAGCATCCTTGCTCCTTCTCCTGCCCTTAGGCTGTTTCTCTAATACTGTGATAGGGGAAGTCCTCCACCCCATTCTATCTAACTCTAGTTTATCAGGTGTCATCAAGGCTGGGTGAATCTTCCTCAGAGGTCTGATTCTCACAGTACTGTTCTCCTTCTGTCCTCAATTCCCACTACTTATGACATTCTTCCTGCCTCCTCTCCTGCAGGCTTCCCAGAGATCTGAGTCAAGGGAGAGTTTCATAGAGAAATATCAATTAGTGCTGGGTGTGTTAAGGTCTCTCTCTGCATACTATAGGACTGTGGGTCTGTGTATGAAATCCCATTTGATACTTAAGGAAACATCTCTGTGGATCCTAGAACATGGCACTGACTCTCAGTTGAGGGCATAGAGCAACAAATTTTAATACCAACAGCCTGGGTTTCTTGAAAATTTTTATTGGATGCCCTGGCCCTGAACTCAATTAACTGCCATACAATTCTCCTAGAAGAATATTGGTTTGTTAACAATAGATGGCCTTATGGAACTTTACCCCTCACTATTAGGAGACTTCCTAATAAGTCAATACATACTATACTTCTCTGTCTGCATTTTATTTTCTTCACCGAGGATAATTTTTCCTGGTTCCATCTATTTGCCTGAAAATATCATGATATAATTTTCTAGCTGAATAATACTCCATAGGGAAATATTCCATATTTTCCCTATGGAGATTATCAGTCCTGTTCTTTAGTCCTTGGAAGTTGCTGGGACACTTATCGTTGTATTGAATGACAAACTTTCAGGATATCTGTGTTCCCTTAGCCTAGAAGTCCCTCCACCTTCTTTCACTGCCTCGTGATTTAAAGTACAAGTTCTTCTTGAAGCTCATCTATTTACATGTTGAGTCTCCAGTGAGGAACTGTCTGGGAAGGGTTAGGAAGGTATGGCCTTCTTAGATAATATAATTTCTTTTGGAGTTTTATTGAAGGAGGATGTGCTTTGAGGTTGAGATGCTAATGAAATTGACCAAACAGAATGGAATGTGTGTTACTATAGGTTTAGGTCTCTATTTTCTGATTCTATTTCTCTAGCTCTTTACCTTTTCTCCTGCCACTTGTGGTTCAGTATTAAAAGTTCTCAGATCTGCTGAAGGACAAGATGAGTTCTTGCTGACATGCCTTCTTGGATGGTCTCTGTAAAATACAAGTAAACACTCAATTAAACACTTTTTCTTCAAAGATTTGCCTTGGCTAGGGAGCATTTTCACAGTAAGCTAGGAAATTCCCTAGTGAAATGAGAATTCCCAATTGATTGACTGAGGACATATCTGTGAATTTAACAAATAATAATGGAATTTGTGATAATGTGAAAGTGACAGTCAAGTATATGTGACTTTATTAGTCACAACTAATAAATTCAACTATATGTGAAATTATTAGTGACCACTTGAAAGCAATATGTGACACTTTTCCTGAACTAAGAGTATTAGACACAGGAATTGTCATCTCTGGGCTGTGTGCTTTCAGCTGCCCCTATTGAGGCAGGTAGGGCTGCTCAGCCTTTCTCTCAAGTAGGCTGTCCACTTGGCCCCTTTAATAACTGGCTCCAGAACTCTTACTGGCTTTCACCTGTTTCATGACATCATTCTCACTCTCAGCCAATCAGCACCAGAGAGAATCTCAAGGATTCCATGGAGACAAGTAAACAATATTTCCTCAGTGTCCAGGATCTCTGATCCTGTACACACGTGAATGTTTCTTCTGAAACACAGCAAGCCTTTATCTCATGCCTTTATCCAAATCCCACACCTTTATTCCTGTTTAGCTCTGTGACAATGTCAGGTAGGAAATGAAACCTTAATGTTTATGTAATTGGATAGCTTCCTAAGTAGGAAAGCTTCAAAGAAATGTGGGATTAAGGGGAATGTACTGAATGACAAGGTGGTCTCCTAATGTCTTGAATCTGAAATTTCCTAGATTGTAACTTTGAAATGAGCAGCTTCTTGCATACTCACTAAATGTATCTTCACATTTTTATTGATATAATAGGCTGGCAGGGTCTAGGATTCCCTGCTCTATTGTGTCTTTAAGTGCAGGTAAAAGAGAAGGAAACTAGACAATTCCTGGCACTAGTTGAATGAAATAGAGAAATTTCGGTGAGTGCAAAATGAGAACCAAGGGACAAGATATTTGACAGCTGCTGCTATTCCATCCTACTGTTGCCAACTGTCTATGAACAGTGTTGCCTTTGTTGACCTATCTTGATCAGAAGTTGTGTCCTACAGAGTGGTTAGTGAGCAATCTCCTTGTTCTGCAGTTTACTATTAAAACTGGGCCCACAGGACAGAGTAATATTTCCATGGTATATGCTTAGGAAACAAGAGCAGTGTTTCTTTCAGTGGTCCTCCAAACAAACCTCTAAACATTTTAATTGTCAAGACTTCTTGTTTAGAGGTGCCACCTGAGCTCTCGGGGTCTAAGGTAGCTGGGTAACCACTAGTTCTTGGCTAAGGACTCTCTGCTACATAATGAGATCTTGGAAAGCTTGCCTTACAAATCATACTGCCCTCCTTTAGTGGAATCTTTTCTCCAGGTTAAAATTTATTGTAAAATTTATTGCTTATGAGGGAATTTATTGCTTATGTGGAAATTTCATATAATATACAATACACTCCTTTTGCATTGCTCCCAGGTTCAAATTCCTACCTATGTAACACTATATTTTTTCTTTAAAATTCATCAATTTTAGTATATGTTGTTCGTATAATCATTGGAACATGATCAGAGTCTCAATGCCAAGTTGCTTAAGAAATACTGGGTTCATTTGTGGCACAGCATGGCACTAGCTCCAATAAGAAGCCATCAGTCCTGAAGAGCTCTATACTGCATGACCTTGATCACAGTTTTCTACTGTTTTTATTTATTATGATTTTTTTCACCTGGTATCTCCTCTGCTGCCACTCCCTCTTCTCCTTCCAGTCCCACCAAAACTCCTTCTTCTAACTTTATGCTCTTTCAATACTTCAGTGATAGGGGAGGTCCTCCTCCCACTTCTATATGACCCTAGTTTATCAGGTCTCATCAAGCCTGGCTGCATTATGTTCCTCTGCAACCTGGATTCTCAGCATATTGTTCTCCTTGTGTTTCCAGTTCCTTCTACTAATGACACTCTAATGAATCCTCTACTTAGGCTTCCCACAGATCTGAGTGGAGAGAGAATTTCACAGGGAATTCCCATTTTGATCTGGATGTTTTATGGTCTATCTCTGCATAATATCCAGCTGTGGATCTCTGTATGCAATCCCAATTGATGCGGAAGAAAGCATCTTTGTGGATCCAAGAACATGCTGGTGCTCTATCAGAGTAGAGAACATAGAGCCTGGGTTGCTTGAAAATCCATAGGATTCCCTGGCCCAATAAGGAAATTAACAGCCCTCCAATACCCCTAGTGGAAGACTTGCATCATCACAATATATGGCCTTTTGGAACCTTATCCCCCACTATTAGAGGACTTCCTAATAAGTGAACACATACAATATTTGTCTTCTGCATTTTAGTTACTTCACCAAGGATGATTTTTCCTCATTCCTACCACTTGACTAAAAATATCATGATGTCATTTTCTTTCCTGAAGAACAATGCATTATGGAAATATTCCACATTATTCCCAAATGAGATTGTCAAACCTGTTCTTTACTCCATGGAAGTTGCTGGGACTTTATTCATTGTATTGAATGACAAACTATAAGGATTATTTGTTCTTTTGTAATTTTTTATATTAATTGGGTTATTTACTTTGTATCCCAGCTTTAGCTCCCTCCCTCATTCCTTCCCAATCCCACCCTCCCTCATCTTCTCTCTGCCCATTTCTAAGTCCCCTAATAGGGAAGGACCTCATCTTCTTCCATCTGACCTTAGCTTATCAGGTCTCTTCAAGATTGGTTGCAATGTCCTCTTTTGTGGCCTATCAAACTGCACTTCCTTCATGTGGGGAGGGTCGAAGAACTCACCATTGAGTTCATGTAAGAAATTGTCCCTGTTCCCATTATTAGAGAACCTATTTAGATACTGGGCTACCATGAGCTATATCTGAGCAGCGGTTCTATGTTATATGTATACATGGTCGTTGGTAGAGAAACAGTCTCATGAAAGACCCCTGTGCCCCAATATATTTGGTCCTTGTAGAGCTCCTGTCCTCTCCATATCTTACTAACTCTCCCTTCTTTCATATGATTCCCTGCACTCTGCCAGAGGTTTGGTAATGAGTCTTAATATCTGCTGTGATACACTGCTAGGCAGAGTCTTCAGAGGTCCTCTGTGGTAGACTCCTGTACTGTTACTTGTATTCTCCTACTTCCAGTGTCCATTCCATTTGTCTTAGTGAGGATTGGTTATCCCCTAGTCCTCTTTCTGGTTTATCCTCTTTAGGTGTATAGATTTCAGTATATTTATCCTATCTTATATAAGGTCTATATAAGTGAGAATATATCATGTGTGTCTGCTTTTGGAATACCACACTCAGGATGATCATTTCTAGGTCCCACCATTTTCCTGAAAATTTCATGGTTTCCTCATTTTTTAATTGCTGAGTAGTATTCCATTGTATAAAAGTACCACAATTTCTGTATCCACTCCTCAACCGAGGGACACCTGGGTTGTTTCCAGGTCTGGCTAGTATAAATAAAGCTGCTATAAACATGGTTGAGCAAATGTTCTTGTTGTGTAGTTGATCATTTTTGGATACAAGCCTAGGAGTGGTATAGCTGGATCTTGTAGAATCACTATTTCTAATTGTCTGAGAAAGCAACAGGTTGATTTCCAAAGTGGTTGTACAAGTTTGCATTCCCACCAGCAATGGAGCAGGGTTCCCCTTTCTCCACGATCTCTTGAGCATGTGTTGTCACTTGAGTTTTTGATCTTAGCCATTCTGATGGGTGTAAGGTGAAATCTCAGGGTGGTTTTGATTTGCATCTCCCTGATGCCAATAACTTTAAACACTTTTTTAAGTGTATTTTTTTCCCTGCCATTCTACAATCCTCTACAAAGGGTTCTCTAACTCTGTGCCCAAGTTTTTAATTGGATTACTTGTTTTGTTGCTTTTTACCTTCTTTAATTCTTAATAAATACTGTATATTGATGTACCATTGGTGAAGATCCTTTCCCAGTCTGTAGGCTGTCATTTTGATTTGATGACATTGTCTTTTCCTTTACAGAAGGTTTTCATTTTCATGAGGTCCCATTTATTTATTGTTGGTCTTAGAGCCTGTGCTGTTGTTCTTTTTAGGAAATACTCTCCTGTGCAAATAAGTTCTACAGTCTTCCCTACTTTTTCTTCTAACAGATTAATGTGTCTGGTTTTATGTTGAGGTCATTGATCTGCTTGGACTTTAGTTTTGTGCAGGGTGATAAATATGGAACTATTTTCATTTTTCTGCATATAGCCATCCAGTTGGACCAGCACCATTTGTTGAAGATGTTGAAGATGCTGTCTTTTTTTTTTTCCCATTGAATGGTTTTGGCTTACCTTGTCAAAAATCAAGTATTCATTAATGTGTGGGTTTATTTCTAGGTCTTGTATTTGGTTTCATTGATCCTCCTTTCTATTTCTATGCCAATACCATGCAGTTTTTATTACTCTTGCTCTGTAGTACAGCTTAATATCAGGGATGGAGATAACTCCAGATGATCTCTTGTTGTACAGGATTGTTTTGGAAATTATGGGTTTATTTATTTATTTATTTATTTATTTATTTATTTTCTCCATATGATGCTGAGGATTTTTCTTTCAAGGTCTGTAAAGAATTGTGTTTGTAATTTGATGGGAATTGCATTGAATATGTAGATTTCTTCTGGCAGAATTGCCATTTCACTATGTTAATCCTACCAATCCATGAGCACGAGAGATCTTTCCATCTTCTGCTATCCTCTTCAATTTCTTTCTCCAGAGACAAAGTTTTTCTTAAACAGTTCTTTCACTTGCTTGGTTAGAGCCACCCCAAGGTACTTGGTGTTATTAGTGGCTATTGTGAAGGGTATTGTTTCCCTAATGTCTTTCTCAGCCCATTTGTTCTTAGTATACAGGAAGGCTTCTGATTTTTTTTTTTTGAGTTAATTTTGTATCCAGCCATTCTTCTTGAAGCGTTTTTCAATTGAAGGAGTTCTCTGGTTGAATTTTTGAGGTTGTTCATGTATACTATAATATCACCTGTAAACAGTGATATTTTAACTTCTTCCTTTCAGATTTGTATCCCCTTAATCTCCTTTAGTTATCTTATTGCTCTAGCTAGGACTCCAAGTACTATGTTGAAGAGGTATGGAGACAATGGACAGCCTTCCCTTGTCCCTGATTTCAATGAGACTGATTTCAGGTTCTCTCCATTGAGTTTGATGTTGGATATGGGCTTGCTGTAGATTGCCTTTACTATGTTTAGGTATGTGCTTTGTATCCCTGATATCTCCAAGACTTTAAACATGAAAGGGTTTGGACTTTATCAAACGTTTTTTGGCATCTAAGGAGTAGATCATGTGGTTTTTCTCCTTCAGTTTTTTTTTTTTTTTTTCTAATCTGGCAGATGACATTGATATGCTGAACCACCCTTGCATACCTGAGATGAAACCTACTTGGTCATGGGAATGTTATCTTTTATGTGTTCTTGGATTTGTTGTGCAAGTATTTTATTGAGTATTTTTCCATCAATGTTCATAAGAGAGAAAATCCTGAAGTTCTATTTTTTGTTGGGTCTTTGTGTGGTTTAGGTATCAAGTTTGTTTCATAGAATGAGTTTGGTAATGTTCCTTCTGTTTCTATTTTGTGAAATAGTTTGAAGAGAATTGGAGGTAGCCCTTCTCTGAAAGTCTGGTAGAATTCTGCACTGATATCATCTGACTCTGGGCTTTTTTTGGAAGGGAGACTTTTGATGACTACTTCTATTTCTTTGGGGGATATTGGACTATTTCATCTTTCTCCCTGATCTTTATTTAATTTAGGTAGATGAAATCTATCATGAAAATTGTACATTTTGTTTAGATTTTCAAAAGTTGTGGCATATAAACTTTTGTTTTAAGATATAATGATTGTTTGGATTTTTTCAGGGTCTGTAGTTATGACCCCTTTTCATTTCTGACTTTGCCGATTTGGATAGTTTCTCTCTGACTTTTTCTTACTTTGGCTAAGCACTTGCCTATCTTGTTGATTTTGTCAAAGAACCAACTCTTGGTTTCATTGATTCATTGAATAGTTTAATGTGTTTCAGATTGATTGATTTCAGCCCTCAGTTTGATTATTTCTAGCCATCTGCTCCTCCTGTCTGCATCTGCTTCTTTTTTTTCCCCCTAAGGCTTTCAGTTGGGCCATTAAGTTGCTTGTATGAGATGTTTCAAATTTCTTCTTGAAGGCACTTAGTGCTATGAGCTTTCCTTGTAGCACGGCTTTCATTGTATCCCATAAGTGTAGGTATGTTATGCTTTCATTTTCATTGAATTCTAGGAAGTGTTTAATTTCTTTCTTTATTTCTTCCCTAACCAACCTGTCATTGAGTAGCGATTTGTTCAGTTTCCAAGTATGTGCAGGTATTTTGCTGTTTCTGTTGTTGTTGATGTTCAACAGAAGACCATGATGGTCAGATAGGATACAAGGGATTATTTCAGTCTTCTTGTATCTGCTGAGGTATACTTTGTGACCAACACTATGGTCTATATTAGAGAAGGATCCATGAGTTGCTGAGAAGAAGGTATACTCTTTTGATTTGAGGTGGAAAGTTCTGTAGACATCTATTAGGTCCATTTGATCTGGGGCTTCTGTAAATGTCCTTGTTTCCCTGTTTTGCTTCTGACTGGATGACCTGTCCCTTGGGGAGAGTGGAGTGTTGAAGAGGTCCACTATTAAGGTGTTGGGAGGAATGTGTAATTTCAACTTTATTAATGTTTCATTTAAAAATCTAAGTCATCTTCTATTCAGGGCTTAGATGTTCAAAATTGTGATGTCCTCCTGTTGGAATTTTTCTTTGATGAGAAGGAAGTGCCCTTCCTCATCTTTTTTGATTAATTTTGGTTGAAAATCTATTTTATTAGAAATTAGAATAGCTACCCCCTCTTGTTTTCAGGCTCCATTTGCTTATAAACATTTTTCCAGCACTTTACTCAGAGGTACTGTTTATTGTTTTTGCATCAGTGTGTTTCATGGATGCAGCAGAATGTTGGATCCTATTTCTAAAACCCTTCTCTTAGTCTGTGTCTTTTTATTGGAGAGATGAGTCCATTTATGTTAATAGATAATAATGACCAATGACTGTTAGTTCCTTTTATTGTGGATTTGGTGGTCTTACTATGATTCATTGTGTATTTTTTTAAATTTTTGCTAGGAAATTATCTGTATCCTATATTTTCTTCACTGTAGTTGTTTTCATTGGATTGGAGTTCTCCTTCTAGTATCTTCTGTAGGGCTGGGTTGCTGTGTAGGTATTGCTTAAATTTAGATTTATCATGGAATATTTTTTCCTCCATCTATGTTGATTGAATGCTTTGCAGGGTATACTAGTCTGGGATGGCATCTGCATTCCCTTAAATAGTCCATGACCTCTGCCCAGACCCTTCTGGCTTTCACGGTTTCTGATGAGAAGTCTGGTGTGATTCTGATTGGTCTACCTCCTTATGTTACTTCACCTTTTTCCCTTGCTGCCTTTCATATTTTTTCTTTGTTTTGTAGGCTTAGTGTTTTGACTATGATGTGACATGAAGTATTTCTTTTCTGGTCTAGTCTATTTGGTCTTCTGTAGACTTTTTGAATGTTTATGGACATATCTTTCTTTAAATTGGGAATTTTCCTTTATTATTTTCTTAAAAATATTTTTGGGTCCTTGGAGCCAGCAGTCTTCTTTTTCATCAATTGCTATTATTCTTAAATTTCATCTTTTCATGGCATCCTTGATTTCTTGTAAGTTTTATGTTTGGAACTTTTCTGATTTTACCTTTTCTTTGAAGGAGGAATCAATTTCAGCAAGTATATCTTCAGCACCCAAAATTCTCTCTTCCATCTCTTCTATTCTATTGGAGATGCTTATCTTTGTGGTTGCTGATCTTTTCTCCAAGTTCTACAGTTCCAGGGTTTTCTCTGTTTATGCTTTCTTTATAGATTCTAATTTTATTTTAATGCTTTGAAC
Source organism: Meriones unguiculatus (assembly GCF_030254825.1). Classification (NCBI taxonomy): domain Eukaryota; kingdom Metazoa; phylum Chordata; class Mammalia; order Rodentia; family Muridae; genus Meriones; species Meriones unguiculatus. The sequence continues at coordinate 4,700,917 of NW_026843711.1, forward strand.
CATTTCCTTCATCTGATTGAATGTGTCTCTTATTTTTTGTTTGTTTCTTCTCTATATGTCTGTAAATGTTCCTGTACATGGGTAGTTATAGTCTTTTGTATTTCCTTGAAAGCTCTGTTCATTTCCCTCTTTTTGTTAGTCTAATAACTGCATAAGCATAGCTTTAAAGTCATTTTCGTGTGCCTCTCATGAATTAAAATACCCATTGATTTTGGAGTTTGCTGATGGGTCCATGGTGTACTGGTTTTTGTTGCATGAGTTCTTACGCCTACCTTTGGTCATTTGCTTATATGTGATCTTCACTGTTTGTTTGTTTGTTTGTTTGTTTTGTTTTGTTTTCCTTGAGTATGAATTTCAGATTGGAACTGTCTTTCTCTGGTCTCTGGAGAATTGTTCAGGAAGATCAGGGAGGTCTAGTGGTTTGAGAGTATGTGTTGCTGCTTAAGTTGTACCTGAGGGAGGAAAAGGCACTGGTGCAGATTCGTTATTGCAGGAGAGTAAGCTTGTGAATGTGTGTGTTTGTGCACATGCATGCATGCATCTTGAAGGGGAGTGCTAGAGAGTGTAGGTGCTTGGGATATGGGGGTTGGGAGCAAGTGCAGGAAGAGATGAGGATGCTTGCATGGTTAGTAAGCACAGATTGTGGGCATAAAGCACCTGTGCATGTTTCCAGATTACCCAGTGGTCTCCAATCTGTGGATCACTCTCCAGGCTGCATTCTGAGGTCTGTGGCTGACACAGCAGGTGTAACAAGTAATCTGTTGTGGGCTCTGTGTGCCTAGCCCTGTGCTCTGTTTTTGAAGCTGTGAGCACAGCAGGCTGGGCTCTGCTCTCTGAGTTGGGAAGCCCTATGTGCTTCCTCTGCTGCTTCACCCTCAGGCAAGGCTGGAGATATGAGGTTGTGGGAGATATGCCAGGGGTTTGAGTGTTCTCATCACCAAATATCAAGGAGTGAGATCTGTGCATGGAGCAGGCAGCACTGTGTGCAGGCAAGCTGTGTACACTGCCAGGTGTCTCTTCTGTTTCAGATGCTAGTTGCAGTAACTCTGGTAAATCCGCTGCTGCCTCTCTGTTGCTACAATACTTCTGCCTCCTCTGCTGCAGGGTTGGCTACATCCTCCACTGCTTCCACCCATTGTGGAGAAGTGCCTGGGAATGGATTCCCCATGTGAAGTCCACAGAAATATCTGTGGTTGACCTGCATCCAATTCAGAGATTCAGCTCCTCTGAATAATGTGTAAGCTGGTCGAATGTGAAGGATTGGAAGATATGGCATTATTAGATAATGCAATTCCTATTGGAGTTATTTTATAGGAGGTTGCTCTTTGAGGTTGATATGCCAATAATAGTGACCAGACCGAAAGAAGTCTCTGACTCTAGGTCTATGTCACATTCTATTTTTTATTCTATCTGTCTCAGTTTCTCTATTTCTCAATCTGTCTCTCTAGCTCTTTCTCTCTTTGACTTCCTCTCTCTGCCTGCCCCTTGTGATTCAGTATAAAAAGCTCTCAGTTCTGCTAAAGTACTATAACAAGATGATTGCTTAATGATGTGATAATATCCATGCTCTATGTAAAAATGTAGGTAAGGTGCCAATTAAACGCTTTTTGTTCAAAGATTTGCCATGGTCAGGAAGCATTTTCCAAGAATGTAATTGACTGTCTGAGGATATATCTGTGCATTAAAAAAAAAAAAAAAACATGGAATCTGTTTTAGCGTGTCCATGTCAAAGACTTCTTACTATGAATGACCACTTGAAAGAAGTATGTGACACGTTTCTGAACTAAGAGTCTTGGACACAGGAAATGTAATCTAGATTTTGTGCTTTCAGTTGCCAAGATTGAGGCATGTATGGCTGTACAGATAGAGCTCCTTTCTCTCAAGCAGGTTCTGCACTTGGCCCTTTTAATAACTGGCTCCTGAAACTATTACTAGCTTTCACCTGTTTCATGTCATTATTCTCCCTCTCAGCCCAACAGCACTTCAGAGAATCTTGATGTTTCCATAGAGATGAGTAAACAAACTTTCATCAGTATCCAGTATCTCTGATTCTATGCACATGTGACATTTTTTTGTGAAACCCAACAAGCTTTTATTTTATCCCTTTATCCAGAACCCACACACTTACTACTGTTTACCTCTGTGAAAATGTCGGGAAATTAAACTTTTGTTTTTATTGAATTGGACATCTTCCGAAGTAGGGAAGCTTCAAGGTGATGTGGGATTAAAGGGAATGTAATGAGTGGCAATGTGGTCTCCTACTCTGGTCTTAGATCTGAGACTAAGTTGTGACTTTGAATTGAGCAGTATTCCCATACTCACTGAATGTACATTAACATTTTTATTGATATAATAGGTTTCAGGATCTAGTGTTCTCTGGGGTATTGAGACTTTAGGAGCAGGTAAAAGAGAAGGAAAACAGAGAATTCCTTGTGCTGGCTTCAGTGAAACAGAGAAAGATGTGTTTATATAAAAGGAGAATTAAGGGGCAAAATATCATTTGACAGCTAGTGCTATTTCACACTAGGGTTCTCAATCCTCTATAAGCAGGGTTGGCTTGGTTGACCTGGCTGGATTAACAGCTATGCACTAGTGAGTGTGCAGTAAGCAGTATTCCTAGGTCTGGGGTTTACAGTTAAAACCAGGCCCTCAGGACCATGTTTTGTGACTAGGACACAAGAGCAGCTGTGTTTCCTGCTGTGGTTCACCAGATAAACCCTTAAAAGTAGTGTTAGTGCCAGGAGTGCTTACTCAGAGGTACAGTCTGAGCCCATTGGGTCTGACAAAGTGGGTAACCAGAAGGTACCCACTAGGTAACTTCTGGCTAGGATTCTCTGCTACATAATGTGTTCCGGGAAAGCATGCCTTATAAAGTCAAACTCTGCCCTCCTTTAGTGAAATCTTTTCTCCATGTTAAAAGTCATTGTAAAAGTGGTCAACATATTATTTTTATTGATTGTTTTGGAATTTCATATAATATACATTACTGTCCTTTTCCATTGCTCACAGGTTCAAATTTCTTCCCATGTGTCACACTAAATTTTTTTTGTCTTAAAAATACATCAATTGAAGTATGTATTGTTTGTATAATCATTGGTATATGATCTGAGTCTCAATACCAAGTCCCTTAAGGAAAACTGAGTTCATCCTGGATGCACCCTGGCACCACACCCAAGAAGAAGCCATCAATCCTGAAGAGCTCAATACTTCATCTCCTTGATCAGGAGAGGTCCTCCTCACCCTTATAACTGACCCTAGCTTATTAGGTGTCCTCAAGGCTGGCTGTATCATCTTCTCTAAGGCATGATTCTCAGAGCATTATTCTCCTTGTGTCCTCAATTCCCTCTACTTATGACACTCTTCTTTCCTCCTCTCCTGCAGGCTTCCCAGAACTCTGAGAGGAGGGAGAATTTCATTGTGAAATCTCATTAGAGCTGGGTATTTTAAGGTCTCTGCATAATATTGGACTGTGGGACTCTCTATGCAATACCATGTGATGCAGACAGAAGCATTTCTGTGGATAGAAGAACATGGCACTGCTATGTCTGTTGAGGGTAGAGAGCAACATATTGTAATAACAACAGTATGGGTGCTTGAAAATTTCTATAGGATGCCCTGGCCCAGCCACTCAATTCACTGCCACCCAATACAGCTAAAGGAAGACTGGTTTGGTCACAAACCATGACCTATTTTAACATTATCCCCCACTATTAGGAGTCCTCCTAATAAGTGAATACATACCGTATTTGTCTTCCTACGTGTTATTTACTTCACACAGGATGATTTTTTCCTGGATTCATTCATTTGCCTCAAAAAATAATGAAGTCATTCTTTTTTTTACCTGAATAATACTCTGTTTTGAAAATATTCCATATTTTCCCCAAAGGAGATTGTCAGTCCTGTTCTTTAGAAGTTGGAAGTTGCTGGGACTTAACTCATTTTAGTGTTTGTCAACTCTCAGGATAACTATGTTCTTTTAGCATAGAAATCCCTGCATCTGCTTCAACTTCCTGGTGATTTGAATTGCAATGTCCCCTTGAAGCTCCTCTGTATACATTTTGCATCCCAAGTGATAAAATGTATAGGAAGCCTTAGGACATATGACTCCTTAGGTAATATAATTCCTATTGAACTTATATAATAGGAGGGTGTGATTTGAGGTTGATATGCCAAAGAAAGTGAACATACAGAATGGCACTTGGTCTCCTGGTGTCTGTAACATTATATCTTTGTTTCTGTAGGTCTCAGTCTTCCTATTTGTGAAACTATCTCCATAGCTCTCTCTCACTCTGTCTCCCTCAGTCTCCTTCTCTCTACCTGCCACTTTTGGTTCAGTATGACATGCTCTCAGTTCTGCTGAAGGACTATAAGAATATGAGTGCTTGCTGACATGACAAATTCGATGGTCTCTGTAAAAATATAAGCAAGTTCTTAATCAAGTTTTGTTCAAAGATTTGCCTTGCTCAAGGAATATTTTCCAGTAAGTAATTCACTGTCTGAGGACATATCTGTTCATTTAACAAATAATAATGGTACCTGTGATAATATGAAAGTAACATGTCTAAAAGACATGGCTTTTTAAACACTAGAAATATGTGACAGTTTTCCTGAACTAAGAGTCTTGGACACAATAATTGTCATCTCTGGTTTGTGTGCTTTCAGTTGCCCATACTAAGGCATGTAGGACTGCTCAGCCTGTCTCTCAAGCAGTCAACACTTGTCCCTTTTAAAAACTGGCTCCTGAAACTCTTACTGACTTTCACCTGTTCAATGACATCATTCTCCATCTCAGCCAATAAGCACCTGAGAGAATTTTGAGATTTCAATGGAGATGAGTAAACAAACTTCACTCACTGTCCATTATCTCTGATACTGTACACCCTAGACTTTTTCTTGTGAAACACAACAAGCCTTTATCTCATCTCTTTATCCAGATCCCACACCTTTACTCCTGTTTACCTCTGTTACAATGTCAGGTTTGAAATGAAACTTTAATATTTATTTAATTGGACAACTTCATAAGTATGGAAGCTTCAAAGTGATGTGGGATTAAAGGGAATGAACTGAATGACAAGGTGGTCTCCTAGTATGATATTAGATCTGAAATTTCCTAGATTGTGATTTTGAGCAGTTACTGTGACATGAGCAGTTACTCATGTCCTCACTAGTGTACCTTTACATTCTTATTGATATAATATGCTGGCAGAGTCTAGAGTTCCCTGGGGTATTGAGTCTTTAAAAGCAGGGAATAGAGAAAGAAACCAAAAATTCCTGGGACTGATTTGGGTGAAACAGAGAAAGAATTGTGAGAGTAGAAGGAGAACTGAAGGGCAAAATATTATTTGACAATTGATGATGTTCTAACCTAATTTTGCCAACCCTCTATGAGCAAGTTGTTTTTTGTTTGTTTGTTTGTTTGTTTTGTTTGTTTTGTTTTTTGCCCTGGCTGGATCAGGAGCTCTGTCCTACTTAATAGTAACTGAAAATTACCTGATCACGGGGTTTATAGAAAAATTGGTCCATATTATATGCCTAAGACACAAGAGCACCTGTGTTGCCTACTGTGGTCCTCCAGACAAACACTCTAAACATAGGGTTAGTGTCAGGACTGCTTGTTCAGAGTTGTCACCTGAGCTTATGAGGTCTGAGTAGCTGGGTAACCACTAGTTAATGGCTAGCATTTCCTGCTACATGATGAGTTCATGGAAAGCATGCCTTTTAAAGTCAAACTTTGTCCTACTTTAGTGGAATCTTTTCTCTATGCTAAAATTAATTTTAAAAGTTGTCACCTTATTATTTTATTGATTATATGGGAGTTTCATATTACATAACCTTTCCATTGAACCTAGGTTCAAATGTCTAACCATTTGTCACACTATTTTTTTTCTTTAAAATACATCAGTTGATGTATGTTTTGCTCATATACTCATTGGAACATGATCACAGTCTAAGTGCCAAGTCCCTTAAAGAAAACCAAGTTCATCCATGCCTCAGCTTGGTACTACCTTAAAGAAGAAGACATCAGTCCTGAAGAGCTCAATACTTCATCATATTGTTCACAGATTTTCTTATTAATTATTCATATGGATTGTTCACTTTGTATCCCCACTTCTGCCCTATCCCTCATCTCCTTCTAGGCCCAGCCAGCTTTCTTTTTCTATAACTATACCCTTTTTCTAGTTCCCTGATAGGGGAGGTCCTCCTTCCCCTTCTATGTGACCCTATCTTTATCAGGTCTCAACAAGGTGGACTGCATCTTCTCCTGTGATGACCTGATTTTCAGTGCATTGTCCTTGTTTTCTCAATTTCCTTGTCTTATGACACTCTTCCTTATGGCTTCCCAGAACTCAGAGGGGAGGGAGATTTTCATTGTGAAATCCCACTTAGAGCTGGGTGTGTTAAGTTTTTTTCTGCAAAATGTGAGACTGTGGGTCTTTCTATGAAATACCATTTGATACAGAAGGAAGACCTCTGTGGATCCAAAAATCTTGCACTGATCTATCAATTGAGGGCACAGTTATCTGTTTGATAACAACAGACTGGGTTGCTTGAAAATTTCCAGAGGATGCCTTTGTCCAACAACTCAATTACCTGCCACCCAATCATATTAGTGGAAGAATGGTTTGGTCACAATAGATGGCCTTTGGGGACTTTATCCCTCACTGTGAGGAGACCTCCTAATAAGCGTATACATTCCATATTTGTCTTTCTGCATATTAGTAACTTCACCCAGGATGATTTTTCCTGTTTCCAACCATTTGCCTGAAAATATCATCATGTCATTTTCTTAGATGAATAATACTCCTTTATGGAAATATTCCACATTTTCCCCAAAGGAGTTTGTCAGTCCTATTCTTTAGAACTTGGAAGATGATGGGACTTTAATCATTATACTGAATGAAAACCTATCAGGATAACTAAGTTCTTTTAGCCTACAAGTCCCTCCATCTTCTTTCACTTCCTAGTGCTTTGGATTGCAAATTCTCCTTGAAGTTACTCTATTTACATTTTAAATACATAGTGAGGAAATATCTGGGTATCATTAGGAGGTATGGACTTCTTAGATAACATAATTCCTATTGGATTTATATTATAGGAGGGTATGGTTTGTGTTTGATAAGCCAATGAAAGTGATCATACAGAATGGAGTGTCTGTCTCTCAGTTTCTATAATTTTATATCTCTTTTCAAGCAGTCTTGGTCTCTATTTCTAAATCTGTCTCTCTAGCTATTTCTCTGTCTGTCTCTCTGTCTCCCTCTTTCTCCCTGCTTCTTATAGCTTAGTGTGAAAAGTCTCAGTTCTGCTGAAGGACTAGAACAAAAATGAGTCCTTGCTGACATGACATCTTGGATGGTCTCTGTAAAAATATAAGCAAACTCCCAGTTAAACACTTTTTGTTCAAATATTTGCCTTTTCCAGGGAACATTTTCTAGTAAGTAATTCACTGACTGAGAACATATCTGTGGATTTAACAAATAATAATGGAATCTGTAAAAATGTAAAAGTCACATGTCAAGAAAACATGACTTTATTAATGACCACTTGAAAGAAATATGTGACACTTAACCTGAACTAAAAGTCTTGGACACAATAAATATCATCTCCCTGTTTTGTGCTTTCAGTTGCCCAGATTGACACATTAGGGCTTCTCTACCTGTCTCTCAGGCAGGCTGTCCACTTAGCCCTTTTAATCACTAGCTCCTGTAACTTTTACTGGCTTTCACCTATTTCATGATATCATTCTCTCTCTCAACCAATCAGCAACTGAGAGAATCTTGAGGTTTCCATGGAGATGAGTAAGCAAACTTTCCTCAATGTCCAGTATATCTGATCCTGTACACACATGACTTTTTCTTGTGAAACCCAACAAGCCTTTTTCTCATTCCTTTATCTAGTTACTCCTGTTTACCTTTGTGACAATGTCACATAGGAAATACAACTTTCCTGTTTATTGAATTGGACAGCTTCCTAAGTAGGGAAGCTTCTAAATGATGTGGGATTTAGGTGAATGTACCAAATAACAAGGTAGTCTCCTCCTGGGGTCTTTGGATCTGAAATTTACTAAGTTGTGACTTGGAGCTAAGCAGTTAGTGGCGTACTCATGGATGTACCTTCACATTCTTTTTGTTATAATAGGCTGACAGGGTTCCCAAAGGTATTGAGTCTTTAAGAGTAGGGAATAGAGAAGGAAATCAGACAATTCCTGTGATTGGTTTGGCTGAAAAAGAAAAAAGCTCAGTGTATATAAAATTACGAATGAGGGGCAATATACTCTTTGACAGCTGGTGCTTTTTAAAACTATTGTTGCCAAAGGATCCCTTGGCTGACCTGGATGGAAAGGCAGCTGTGTCCTCCTCCACAGTCAGTGAGAATTCCCTCTGATCCTAGAGTTTACAGTTAAAACTGGGCCTTCAGGACAGAGAAATGGGTTGGTGTTTTATGCCAAGGAGACAAGGGAAGCTGTGTTTTCTGCTGTGGTCCTACAGATAAACCCTCAAAAGATAGTATTAGTGCTAGGACTGCTTGTTCAGAGATGTCATCTGAGCTCATGGGGTTTGAGGTGGCTAGGCAACCACGAGTTCATGGCTAGGATTCCCTGCTACATAATGTGTTCCTGGAAAGCATGCCTTATAATGTCAAACTCTCCCCTACTTTATTGGAATCTTTTCTTCATGTTAAAAGTCATTGTAAAAGTTGTCAACATATTAGTTTTAATGATTATGTGGCAATATCATATAACATACATTACACTCCTTTTCAATTGCCCCCAGGTCTAAATTCCTACCCATGTGTTACTCTAAATTATTTTTCTCTGAAAATCTACATTTGAAGTATGTGTGGTTCATATAATCATTGGAATGTAATCAGATTCTCAGTACCAAGGCCCTTAAAGAAAACTGAGTTCATCCTTACCACACCCTGGCAATACTCCTAATAAGTAGACATCAGTCCTGAGGAATTCTATACTTCATCCCCTTAATCACAGTTTTTCTTATATATTTATTTATTACAATTTGGATTTGTTCACTTTGTATCCCTTCTGCAGCCCCCTCCCTCTTTTCCTTCCAGTCCCACCTCCCTCCTTCTTCTACCCTTATACCCTCTCTTTGGATTGCTGATAGGGGAGGTTCTCCTCATACTTCTATCTGACCCTAGATTATCAGGTCTCATCAAGACTGGTGGCCTCAGCTTTCTCTGTGGTCTGATTCTCAGGGCATTGTTCTCTTATGTCCTTTATTCTCTCTACTTATGACACTCTTCCTGCCTCCTCTCCTGTAGGGTTCCCAAAGCTCTAAGGGAAGGGAGAATTTCCTAGGGAAATCCCATTTAGAGCGGGTGTTTTAAGGTCTCTGTCTGAATAATATCAGACTGTAGGTCTCTGTATGCAATACGATTTGATGCAGAAGGAAGCATCTCTGTGGATTCAAGAACCTTGCAGTGATCTATATGAGGGCAGAGAGCCACATATTTTAAAGACAAAGGCATGGGTTCTTGAAAATTCCCCTAAGATGCCCTGGGCCAAAAAAATCAATTAAATGACTCCAATACCCCTAGTAGAAGACTGGTTTGGTCACAGTAGATGGCATATTGGAACCTTATCCCTCACTGTAAGGAGACTTCCTAATAAGTGAATACATAGCATATTTTATGTCTGCATTTTAGTTGCTTCAAACAGGATGATTTTTCCTTGTTTCAACCATTTGCCTAAAAATACCATAATGCCATTTTCATAGATGAAGAATGCTCTGTTATGGAATTATTTTACATTTTCTCCAAAGGAGATTGTCAATCCTATTCTTTAGTTCTTGGAAGTTGCTGGGACTTTAATTGTTGTATTGAATGACAAACTTTCAGGATAATTATGTTTTGTTTGTTTGTTTGTTTTTGCCTAGAAGTACCTTCATCTTTCACTGCCTCACAATTTGAAGTGCAAGGTCTCCTTGAAGCTCATCTATTTACATCTTGAGTCTTCAGTGAGACACACTTTTTCCATTAAACCAGGTTCAAATTTCTACCCATGTGTCACACTAAAAGTTTTTCTTTAAAATACATCAATTGAAATAAGTGTTGTTCATATATTCATTAGATCAGAATCTTAGTACGTAATCCCTTAAAGAAAACAGTTCATAATTGCTGCACACTAGCACCATCCCCACAACAAAGCAATCAGTCCTGAAAACTTCTATGCTTCATCACCTTGATCACTGTTTTTCTTATGTATTTATTTATTATGACTTTGTCACTTTGTATCCCTCTGCAGACCGCTCCCTCTTCTCTTTCCAGTCCCACCCACCTTCATTCCTCTATCCCTATTCCCTTTTTCTATTTCCCTGATGGGGGAGAAAATTCCTCACCCTTCTATCTGACCCTAGCTTCTCAAGACTCAATAAGACTGGCTGCATCTTCTTCTTCTTCAGCATGATTCTCGGGACATTAATCTCCTTGTGTCCTCATTCCTTCTACTTATGACACTCTTACTTCCTCTTCTCTTGCAGGCTTGTCAGAGCTCTAGGGGACAGAGAATTTCATAGAGAAATTGCATTTAGAATTGGGTGTTTTAAGGTCTCTCTCTACATATCTAACTGTGAGAATCATGGCTAGGATTCTCTGCACATAATGTGTTCCTGAAAAGCATGCCTTACAAAGTAAAGTCTAAGGTCTCTGTATAGAATTACATTTTATGCAGAAGAATGTATCTGTGTGGATACAATAATATGACACTTATCTATCAGTTGAGGGCAGAGAGCAGCATATTTTAGTAACAACAGCCTGGGTTGCTTGAAAATTTCCATAGGATGCCCTGGCCCAACAACTTAATTAACAGCCACCCAGTCTTCCTAGTGAAAGAATGGTGTAGTCACAAAAGATGGCCTAATGGAAATTATCCCCCAATATTAGGAGACCTCCTAAAAAGTGAGTACATACCATATTTCTTTCTGCAATTTAGTTACTTCACACAAAATGTTTTTCCATCCATTTGACTGAAAATAACATGATGTCATTTCCTTAGCTCAATAATACTCCATTATGGAAATATTCCACAATTTCCCCAAAGAGTTTGCCAGTCCTATTCTTTAGAACTTGGAAGTAATTGGGTTTTTAAACATTGTATTTAATGACAAACTATAAGCATAACTGTTGTTTTAGCCTAGAAGTCCCTTCATCTTCTATTTCTTGGTGATTTGAAATGCAATGTCCCCTGATGCTCATCTATTTACATGTTTTGTCCCAAGTAAAGAAATGTCTGGGAAGGGTTTGTAGGTATGGCCTTGTTAGATAATATAATACCTTTAGTAGTGATAATATAAGAGGGTGTGCCTTGAGGTTGATATGCCAGTGAAAGTGACCAGACAGAATGGAGTCTTTGTCTCTATGTATTTGTCACTTTATATCTTTGTTTCTGTTGGTCTCGGTCTCTCTATTTCTGATTCTGTCTCTCTAGCACTTTCTCTTTCTGTCTCTCTCAGTCTCCCTCTCTCTGCCTGTCACTTGTGGATCAGTAAGAAAGCTCTTAGTTCTGCTGAAGGACTACAAAAAAATGAATGCTTGCTGACATGACATCCTGGATGGTCTCTGTAAAAATATAAGCAAGGTCCCAATTAAACCCTTTTTGTTCAAAGATTTGCCTTGGTCAGGTAACATTTTCCCAGTAAATATTTCCATGACAGAGGACATACTTGTGCACTTAATAAATAATATTGGAATCTGTGAAGATATAAATGTCACATGTCATGATCACTTGAGATTATTAATGACCACTTGAAAAAATTATGGGACACTATTCCTGAACTAAGAGTCAGAGACACAAGAACTGTCATCTCTGTGCTCTGTGTTTTCAGATGCCCAAATTGCAGCATGTAGGGTTGCTCAGCCTTTCTCTCAAGCAGGCTGTCCATTTGGCCCTTTTGATAACTGGTTCCTAAATATCTTACTGGCTTTCACCTGTTGAATGACATCATTCTCCCTCTCAGCCAATCAACAACTAAGAGAATCTTGAGATTTCCAAGGAGATGCGTAAACAAACTTTCCTTGGTGTCCAGTATCTCTGATCCTGTGCACATGTGACTTTTTCTTGTGATACCCAACTAGCCTTTATCACATCCTTTTATTAAGATCCCATATATTTATTCCTTTTTAAGTCTGTGACAATGTCAGATAGGAAATGAAACTTTCATGTTTATTAGACAGCTTCCTAAGTAGGGAAGCTTCAAAGTAATGTGGGAATAAGAGGAAAGTACCAAATGACAAGGTGTTCTCACACTGTAGTCTTGCACCTGAAATTTCCTAAGTTGTGACTTTGTACTGAGCAGTTACTCACATACTCACAAATAGAACTTCACATCCTTACTCATATAATAGGCTAACAGGGTCTGGGGTTCCCTTGTATGTTGAGGCTTTAAGAACAGGGAAAAGAGAAGGAAAAAATAATAATTACTGGTACAGTTTTTGCTGAAACAGAGAAAGACTGGTGCGTGTGAAAGGAGAATTGAGGAGCAGTAAACTCTTCAACAGGAGGTGCTCTTCCACAGTAATGTTGGCAACTGTCTATGAGCAGGGTTGCCTTGGCTGACCTTGCTGGATTGACAGCTGTGTCCTACTCAGTGTTCAGTGAGGAGCCCTCCTAGTCCCGGAGTTTACAGTTAAAACTGGATATTCAGGACACATATGGGTCCCTGTTATATGCCTAGGACACAAGAGGAACTGTGGTGCTTCTGAACAAACACTCTGAATGTAGTATTAGTGTCAGGACTGTTTTTTCAGGGGTGCCACCTGAGTTCATGGGGTCTGAAGTAGCTTGGTAACCACCAGTTCATGGCTAGGATTCTCTGCACATAATGTGTTCCTGAAAAGCATGCCTTACAAAATAAAGAACTGCCCTCCTTTAGCAATATCTTTTCTCCATGTCAAAAATCATTGTAAAATTTGTCAATATGTTATTTTTATTGATTATATAAGAATTTCATATAATAAACATGGCACTCCTTTTTGATTGCTACCTCGTTCAAATTCCTACACATATGCCACTCTAATTTTTTTTTCTTCAAAATATATCAACTGAAAGATATGTTGTTCATATACTCATTGGAACATGATTAGAGTTTAAGTGCCAAGTCCCTTAAAGAAAACCGAGTTCATCCTTGCTGCACCTTGGCACCCCCCTCCAAGAAGAAGACATCAGTCCTGAAGAGCTCTATACTTTATCACCTGGATCAGTCTTTCTTATTTATTTATTTATTTATTTATTTATTTATTTATTGTGATTTGTTCATGTTTGATCCCTACTGTTGCCATCTCCCTCTTCTCCTTCCAGTCCCACTCACCCTCCTTCTTCTATTCCTATGACCTTCTCTAGTTCCCTGATAGTTGAGGTCCTCCTCACACCTCTATCTGAACCTAGCTTATCAATATTCAGCAAGGCTGGCAGCATCATCTTCCTCTGAAGACTGATTCTCAGGGCAATATAATCCTTGTGTCCTCAATTGCTGTACTTGTGTCATGTGACCCGCGTAATTGTCTCGCCAGCAAGAATGCACTCAGACACCAGGATCCTTCAGCAGCAAGCTTTTATTACAATGAAAAGAGGAAGACCCCAAGCCCCAGAATGGTGCTGCTTAAATACAGCCTATGGCGGCGTGTACTCCGCTGGTTGGCTGCTTGCCCATTGCCCCGTATGATGCCCCGGGCTGGGCAGTGACATCCTGGGCTGGACAGTGGCTTGGCGCGCTTTTGCAACTTGCACATGTAGTCTATTATTTGTTCATTAGGGCCAGGGCTGAATGTTGGCGCCATCTCGTAATGGCGATTGCATTCTCTAGGCTCTCCACATTTCCCCCTTTTTGTTTTAATAAATGAAAACTGCATTAAAGCCTTGTAAGCGCGGCACAAGAAAGCCCTAAGCTCGATCAAGCGAACTCCTGCTTTGGGAGTAAGAGATCAAGAGCTTTAGATTACTCCCTTACCCCACCAGGTGCAATGGAGACAAGTCCTCTGGGTGCAGGGGCTAAGAGAGAAGATTAAAAATGGAGGTGACACCCATTCCCGTGCAGTGGAATAAAATTCCAGGGAATGCAAGGGCTGTCATCCTCCTATCTAGGTACCATAGCCGCTTAGGCAAAGGCAACATTGTGACTTGGATCACTCATCGTCTCAGTGCAATGTGTAAAACCCCTGAGGTGCATTGACTGAGTGTCACAGTCTGTTTTAATTTTTTAACATGGATAACCAAATTTTGGGAGATGATCCTTGCTCCAAGGACACAAGTGCTTGCGCGATCACGACCTTGTCACGTTGTTGTTGGGCTTTGAGCTTGCAGACCAACCAAAGTAAGAACACTAAGCCACAACATAGGGCTGCACCAAACATTCCAACGCCCACCCATTCCTTAAAATAAGAAAAGGCGGAAGAAACCCAGGATAATAAGCCATCTGTGAGCGATAAATCCACTCGAGTAGAATTAATGGTCAGCACCGCCGCCCTTAGCTCTTCAAACATTTCTTCAAATCCTTCTGACCAGTTTCCTGCAAGATATAGGGACAATTTCCTGGACAAATTAGTGGCTCCGGTAAGATTTTCATATTGTACACTGGTAATACAGAGTGCTCCTATTTTTCTTTCACATCCTAATTGAGCCAATAGAAATAAAATATCTATTCTTTCTTCCACAAGATCCAGACGCTGGTTAAGAATCATCAATCCACCTTTTAATTGTGTGCTAGCAGGTACATGAAGGTTCATGGCTTCAGCCACACCTGCTGACAATTGATTTACTGTTGTGCTTGTTTGGACTGAATTTGCCATTGCCAAGCCGGCTGCAGTGGCAGCAGCTGCACTGACAGCGATTGGCAGTAACAATGGCTGCTGTGATGCCAAAATCTCTCTTCTGTCTAAACAGGGAGAGGGTGGATGGAGTCTCCATAGGGATTGGGATCCACTGCGGGACTCTAACAACCAGGGCATGAGTGTAACGCCTGGCATTCCAACATTGCGACATCCAGCATGTCTCATTGGTACAATTTCTAAAAGAATTATTGGACAAAACAAGTAAAAAAGGGGGATAAACACAGACAGGACTAGGTGGAAAAGCCGTCTGATTTGTAATGATTCTATTCCAATTACTTGTCGCATTCACCATTTCCATATTCTTTTTTAACACAGTACCATTTAGGGTGCCCATGACGATCAATTTCCCTACAGTACCACCACTAATGAATCCCAGAGGATTGAGGTCCTTACAACTACCATTTATCCCACAAAGTACCCATTTATAAAAAGGGGCCATATCTCGATGTTTTAAAAAGAGCCCCTTTTTCATTACCCAACTTTTTGTAGGATCCATCAACATATTTGTGGAAAAGGAAAAGGTTTTATTTTTGTCAGCCCATCGAGTAAAGCACGACTGGCAGTTGGACCATGGAGGGATGGTCTCATCATCCTCCCATGCACATGAAGGGGCCACCCTAGTTTGAAGAGGTCTATCTTTATCTAAAAAATTTGGTCCTAAAAAGGAACCGTTTATCCAGGTGACCTTTTGCCAAAAGGTATAATAGACATCGATGGTGTCATTTTTACCCCTTTCATTTTGGGTCATAACTTCCCAATTCCAATCCTTATAGCTAAATGACACAAGAATCCTTTTGGTAAGCCGAACACAATCCCCTACAGAATCCTTGATTTGAAAGCAAAGGGAGCCAGCTTCTGGATAGTCATGGCTTTCCCCTAATAATGCCCCAGTCTCATCATAAGGCAAATAAGGCAGGCCTAAATCTTTATTGGACAGGAAGAATTTTGGAAAAGTCAATGAATTATGTCTGACCGGCATGGGCTTCGGGAATGCAGACAAAATGTCCCAACATTGTACCCCCACAATATTAGGAACCCAATTTAGAAGGATCCAAGCAAGAACTAGAATTAGTTGCAGGTATATTCCTTGGAGGATCATCTTCAGCTGCCGCGAGCTTTCGCGTGAGGCGCTCCGGTACCCAGAATGGATTGTTTTCTTCATGTAGGAAAACACAGACAGCTCCCCTGGATCTTATTAAGATAGGATCCGGGCCTTTACATTGACCAGTCAAGACATCCTTCCATTTGACCATTTCCTTTGGCCTATCAGGCTCTAAGCAGTGGCGATCAGTCGCTGAGTGGCCCTGACTGTCCAAATTTAAAAAATTGAGAGTAAAGAGTGCCAAGGAAACAGTCACTCGTGGCACTGAGGGCAGAGCCTCCTCGACTCCCCCTTTTGTTTTATTAAATAGGACTTTAGAGTGCGATGAGCACGTTTAATAATGCCCTGTCCCTGAGGGTTATATGGGAGACCTGTTAGGTGGGTCACTCCCATTTGATGACAAAACTGTCCAAATTTTTGAGAAGTATAGGCTGGCCCATAATCAGTTTTTAGAATTTTGGGCTTTCCCTAGGCACTCCATGCCTCCAAGCAATGTTGAATAACATGGGCTGCCTTTTCTCCAGTCAGGGGAGAAGCAAACATAAATCCAGAGCAAGTATCAATGGAAACATGTAAATGGAAACATGTAGTTTGCCAAAAGATGAAATGTGAGTAACATCCATTTGCCACATCTGTAGTGGACGGATTCCTCTGAGATTAATCCCAACATGAGGCACAGGTAAAAACTGACAGCAATTTTGACATTGGGTAACAATATCTCTAGCTTCCTTTCTAGTTATGTCAATCGATGACACAATGTCTCAGCTGTAACATGAATTTTTTTTATGAAACTCCTTAGCCAATTCTAAATTTGAAAGGAGGGCAAATGCAATCATCTTTGTGGCTCGATCTGCCAGGTCATTTCCATGGGACATGGGCCCTGGTAGACCAGAATGACCCCTAACATGTGTAATAAAAACAGGGGATCTTCTAGTAATTAAGGCAAACTGAATCCTTTGAAAAATTTTTGCAGGCTTGCTAGATGCTTTAATCAATCCAGCAGCCTCTAAGATTTTGGTTGCATTTACCACATAACTAGAATCAGAAACACTATTTAAAGGACCTGGAAATTTTTCCAAAACTTTTAGCACTACTAAACATTCCACAATTTGAGGCGAGGTCTCATGATATTGCTTAGAAACAACTTTATTATTAACCACATAAGCTCCCACTCCTGTTTTTGACCCATCTGTATAAACTACCAGTCCAACCTGAAGTGGTTCCTGGGACGTTACATGCGGGAAGACTACCTCTTGAGTTAAAGCAAATTGCAAAACAGGGTGTTGAGGGTAATGATTATCAATCAAGCCACTAAAGGAGGTAACTAGCACCGCCCAAGTATCAGAGGTAGCAGTCAATACCTGAACCTGATGAGCTGTATAAGGCACTATTAAGAACTTTGGCTCCTTCCCAAAGTATGTAATGGCTGCTTTTAACCCACGAAGTGCAAGTTGAGCAACTGCATCTGGATACCATTCAATAATTTTTGCAGGAGAAGCATTGGGATGAACCCACAATAAGGGTCCATCTTGCCATAATACAGCAGTTTAGTTTTAATGACACACAGGTCAAAGGTCTTAGTTTCATCTACACGTTTTAATTGGGCATCTTGTAAAGTGTCTTCTACCACTTGCAGGGCACGGCTTGTAGCCGGTGTTAAGGCTTAGGGTGAAGAAATATGAGCATCCCCTTCCAAAATATCAAATAGGGGTTTTAATTCAGCGGAATGAATCTTTAAAAATGGCCTAAGCCAATTTATATCACCTAATAATTTTTGAAAATCATTTAAGGTATGCAAATGGTCCCTGCAAATTTCTATTTTCTGAGGAACTATTCGTTCTGCATAAATAACAGTCCCTAGAAAGGAACCTAATTCTGAAATTTGGACCTTTTCAGTGGCAATATGCAATCCCCATTGTTGCAGGGTTTTTTGCAACAAAGGATACGCATCTTGCAAGATGGCTAACTCCTCATGGCACAAGAGGATATCATCCATATAGTGAATCAGTAACAAGGAAGGAAATTGCTGTCTAACTGGTTCAAGAGCCATCTGCACATACAATTGACACATGGTGGGGCTATTAGCCATGCCTTGAGGTAAAACTATCCATTGATATCTTTTGTCTGGCTCACGATGATTAACAGTAGGTAGGGTAAAGGCAAATCTCTGTTTGTCTCGTGGGCACAATGGAATGGAGAAAAAACAATCCTTCATGTCTATCATTACAATTCTCCATTGCTTAGGCAGGGCTGAAAGCAGAGGCAAGCCTCGTTGCACTGTTCCAAATAATCGCATCTGTGCATTAATAGCCCTCAAATCATGGAGAAGTCTCCATTTTCCTGATTTCTTTTTTGTAACAAAAATGGGTGTATTCCAGGGGGAAGTAGATGGTTCCAAATGACCAAGCTGTACCTGTTCTTTAACCAGCCTTGTAGCGGCTTCCAGCTTTTCAGAGGAAAGGGGCCATTTAGGAACCCATATGGCTTCCTCTGTGAGCCAAGATATGGGCATGGAACCCTCAATGGCAGCTAATGAAAACCCAGGCCTTGTTTCCCTGTATTACTTTCCTGTGAAATCGGGTGTAATCTCCCTTGTTCCTGTTTACCAAGGCCTTTTCCTTCCTTATAACCCATCCTTTTCATTATATCAACAGCTTGTTGGGAGTACTCATTGGTCAATGCCAATCCTAAGTCCTGCAAAATATCTCTTCCCCAGAGATTGACAGGGAGAGGAAGAACATATGGTATGAAACTTCCTGTTTGACCTTCTGGTGCTTGCCACATCAAAGAACGTGAACTAACCACAGGGCTGGCCTCATATCCCAACCCTTGTAAGGAGTGGAATGATTGTGTGACAGGCCACTCCTTAGGCCACCAGGTAGAAGAGATAATGCTTTTATCAGCCCCTGTGTCCAAAATACCAGTAAAACTTTTTCCTTCTATTTGTATTTGTAGGGTAGGTCTAGTTTTAAGATCAACTACCAAATGAGCAAAATCTGTTCCTGTGGAACAGATTCCTTTTGCGCATGTTGGTGTTCCAGTAGATGGAAAACAGTCATGAAGGCTTGGGAGGAGGACTAATTGAGCAATCCTATCTCCAGGAGAAATAGAAAATATGCCTTGGGGGCAGGAACAAAGCACCTAGAGCTGTCCTGTAAAATCTTGATCTAATATTCCAGGATGGACCATTAGTCCTTTTCATATACTAGCTGTTCTATCATTGGCCTAACTCGCTCCAGATCTCCAAATATTCTTCCTGCTGTTTCTGTCATTCTGGCTGCAAAATCTGTGAATGGCTCCTGATGGCCTTGTATAATCTTTGTCAGGTGTCCTCCGGCCTCGCCCTTCTTTGAAAGGGCTTTCCATGCTTTAATAGCGGCAGCAGAGATCTGACCATATGCCCCCCAATCATAATTTGTCTGATTATGAACAAACTGGCCTTGCCCCGTTCACAAATCAAAGGTCCATTGCCACTGATTGTCTTCTGCATGGGCATTGGCCCTTGCCTGAGTTTGGGAAGCATCATGCCACAAGGCTTTCCATTCTAAGTACTGTCCCATACTAGGGAGAGCAGCTTTTATGGTATTTTGCCAATCATTTGGGGTCATGGCCACACTAGCAAGTCTTTCAAGCTGCATGATTGTAAAACTAGCATCTACCCCTTATTTGTTAACCGATTCAGCAAGTTCTTTAACAAGGGGATATTCTACCGATGCATGAACAGGGTTCCCTTCCGCGGCCTCAAATACAGGGAAGGCCTGCAAAAGCTTCCTTTTATCGCTTTTCAAAAAGAAGGAATCTAAACCGTGCCTCTCAACATAAGGTGGAGGGGCATTAGGGGTTAATGAGAAAGCCCCGCGAATTTTAGCCCCTCCCCTCCCCTCTGTTTATCTCGATTTGGTGGGCTGATCCTCAAGGCGGAGCCTCTCTTCCTCATAGCGAGCCCCTTCCTCCTCTTAAGTCTTCTTTCTCAGAGGAATTTAGCTGCTCAGATTCAGAACTATCAAGCCCCAAAGCCTCCAATTCTTTTATCGGATAAAGAGGCTTCTTTTTTGGGTTTCTACTTCCCTTTTCACCTTACTCTCCCAGGGCGTCCTTTCCCTTGTCTTTCGCTCCTGTGGCTTTAGTATCCACAGAAGGGCCTTTTCTCTTAGAGACGTCTTTTTCTTTTTCCTTAAGGGCCCCTAACCTTTTATCCCGTTCTGTTTCTGACATGCTGTCTTGTAGTTCCTCTAACACCCCTTGGCCAGCTGCTACAGATGAGCGGCATTTCTCATCTTCTAAGCAAGATTTTACTAAAATCCACAATGACCTAGCTCCAACTTTTAGCTTTCCATTTTCTTCCTCTCTCCGTAGGTCACCTTCTAGCTTATCCCAGGAAGCAAGCGTCAGCGACCCTGAACATGCAAACCAGGGATCAATGCGATCAATTTCCATAATAAACCCTTTCAATGTTCTTTTTGAAAGCTTTAATTCATGCTGTTTTAAAAGTGAGTGAAGTGCCGTGATCACCGAATGTGAAGCTCCCATGTTGCTCCCTTATCTACGAGAGAAACTGACACAGGGAGGGGCACCGCGGCTTATGTACGACTGGCTAACAGTACCCAACAGCACACCAAAAAAGGGAGGGGGGGACACTGTGGCTTATTTACATCCGTCTAATGATGTCCCACAGAGACAAAGCACTTTTGCACCAGCTTTTATGGAAACAAAATGAATACCAAAAGAAAAATCGCTAAGGCCACCAGAACAAATGCAAGAGCAACTCAGACAATTAAATGGGGCAATATCTCTTTAAGAGCAGGCATGCCTCTCAGAACTCACTTTAGAGCTGCAGTTCTGAATCCTCCCCAGGAGGGGGGGGTCTCCTCAGGTCCAGCGATCAAAGACTGCCCAGCGTCCCGGGGCTTCAGCACGAGATGTGACCCACGTAATTGTCTCACCAGCAAGAACGCACGCGGACACCAGGATCCTTCTGCAGCAAGCTTTTATTACAATGAAAAGAGGAAGACCCCAAGCGCCAGAATGGTGCTGCTTAAATACACCCTATGGCAGCATGTACTCTGCTGGTTGGCTGCTTGCCCATTGCCCTGTATGACGCCCCGGGCTGGGCAGTGACGTCCCAGGCTTGACAATGGCTTGGCGCGCTTTTGCAACTTGCACATGCAGTCTATTATTTGTTCGTTAGGGCCGGGGCCAGATGTCGGCGCCATCTCGTAATGGTGATTGCATTCTCTCGGCTCTCCACAGTGTCACTGTCTCTGCCTCCTCTTCTGTAGGTTCCCGACAGCTCTTAGGGGAAAGAGACTTTCATAGGGAAATCTCATTTATAGCTGGGTGTTTTGAGTTCTCTCTCTTCATAGTATCGGACTGTAGGTCTCTTATTGCAATCATATTTGATGTAGAAGGAAGCATCCTTGTGGATCCAAGAACATGGTACTCATCTATCATTTGAGGGCAGAAAGCAATATATTTTTAATAACAACAGCGTGGGTTACTTCATAATATCCAAAGGTGGCCCAACAAGTCAATTAACTGCCACCAATCCCCTAGTGGAAGACTGGTTTGGTCACCAGAGTTGGCCTGTTGAAATTTTATCCCCCACTATTAAGAGACCTCCTAATGAGTGAATACATACCATATTTGTCTTTCTGCATTTCAGTTACTTTACCCAGGATGATTTTTCTTTCTGGTTCCATCCATTTGCCTGAAAATATCATGATGTCATTCTTTTAGTGGAATAATACTCTGTTATGGATTAATCCACATTTTCCCCAAAAGGAGATGGTCAGTCCTGTTCTTTAGTCCTTAGAAGTTTCTGGGACTTTAATCATGGTATTGAATGACAAACTATTAGGATACCTATGTTCTTTTAGCCTAGAAGTACCTCCATCTTCCTTCACTTGCTGGTGATTTGAGTTGAAATGACCACTTGAAGCTCATTTGTTTACATATTTAGTCTCCTGTAAGGAAAAGTCAGGGAAGGCCTAGGAGGTACGGTTTTGTTATATAATAGAATTATATTACAGGATGGTGTGCTGTGAGGTTGCTATGCCAATTAAAGTGACCAGACAGAATGGAGATTTTGTCTCTTCCTCTCTTTCACATTCTATCATTGTTTCTGTCAGTCTCAGTCTCTCTATTTCTGAATCTGTCTCTGTAGCTCTTTTTCTCTTTGTCTGTCTGTCTCCATCAATCTGTCACTGTGTTTCAATGTTTCAGTATGCAAAGCTCTCAGTTTTGCTGAAGGAGTTCCACAAGATGACTGCTTCATGACATGACATGAATAATGGTCTCTGTAAAAATATAAGCAAGGTCCCAAATATACTCTTTTTGATCAAAGAGTTGCCTTGGTCAGGGAATGGTTAAACAATAAGTAATTCACTGACTAAGGATATATCTGTGCATTTAACAAATAATAATGGAATTTGTGATAATGTGAATGTCACATGTCAAGGACACATAACTTTATTATGACCAGTTGAAAGAAATATGTTACAGTTTTCCTGAGGTAAAAATCTTGGACACAATACTGACATCTCTGGTTTGTGTGTTTTCAGCTGCCTAGATTGAGGCTCATCCTTTCTCTTATGCATACTGTCCACTTGGCCTGTTTAAAAACTAGCTCCTGAAACTCATACTGGATTTCACCTGTTGAATGACATCATTTTCCTCTCAGCTAATCACCACCAGTGAGAATCTTAACATTTCCATGGAGATGAGTAAACAAACTTTCTTCATTTTCTAGTGTCTCTGATCCTGTACACATGGGACTTTTTCTTGTGAAACACAAGTCTTTATTGCATCTCTTTAACCAGATCCCACACATTTGCTCCTGTTTATCTCTGTTACAATGTTAGGTAGGAAATGAAACTTTCTTATTTATTGGAGAGCTTCCTAACTAGGGAAGCTTCAAAGTGATGTGGAACTAAGGGAAATGTATTAAATGACAAGGTGGTCTACTTGGGCAGTCTTGGATCTGAAATTTCCTAAGTTGTGACTTTGAATTGAGCAGTTACTTGCTAACTCACTAAATGTTCCTTCACATTCTTATTGATATCATAGGTTCTCATGGTCCAGGGTTCCCTGTGGTATTGAGTCTTTAAAGCAGGGAAAAGAGAAGGAAACCAGAAAATTCCTGGGACTGGTTGATTGAAAGATAGCAAGATCTGTGAGTGTAAAATGATAACAGAGGTTCAGTAAACTCTTTGACAGCTGGTACTATCAACACTAGTGTCATCAAACCTCTATGAGAAGGTTCGCCTTGGCTGACCTGGCTAAATTGGCATCTGGGACATTCACAGTGGTGAGTGCGTAATCCTCTTGAACCTGGGGTTTACACTTAAAACTGGGCCTTCAGGACGGAGACATGTGTCCATGTTATTTGCGTAGGACAAAAGAGCAGCTATGTTTCCTACTGTGGTTCTTCAGACAACCCCTTGGCATGTTGTGTTAGTTCCAGGACTGATACTTTAGAGATGCCACCTGAACTATTGGTGTCTGAGGTAGCTGGGTAACCACTAGGTCATGGGTAGGATACTCTGCTACATAATGAGTTCAAGGAAATTATGTCTTACAAGTCAAACTCTTCCCTCGGTTAGCAGAATTTTTCTTCATGTTAAAACTCATTGCAAAAGTTGTCAACATATTATGTCAGGTAGGAAATGAAATTTTGCTTTTTATTGAATTGGATCACTTCCTAAATAGGGAAGCTTCAAAGTGATTTGGGATTAAAGGGAATGTACCCAATGACAAGGTGGTTACTACTGTGATCTTGGATCTGAAATATCCTTGATTATGACTTTGAACTGAGCAGTTACTCAGGTCCTCACTAAATGTACTTTCCCATTGTTATTGATATGATAGGCTGGCAGTGTCTAGGGTTCCCTGGGTTATTGAGTCTTAAAGAAGGGAAAAGAGATTTACACCAGACAATTCCTGGGATTGGTTTGGCTGAAACAGAGAAAGATTAGTGAGTGTAAAAGGAGAACTGAATGGCAGTAAAGTCTTTGAAAACTTTGCTGTCCTGGCTAGATTTTCACTTCTGTCTTACTCAGTATCCAGTGAGCAATTCACCTGATCCAGGAGTTTAAAGTTAAAACTGGGCCTTTAAGACAGAGAATTTTTTTCCTGTTATATGCCCAGGACACAAGAGCAGCTGTGTTTCCTGCTGTGGTCCTTCAGACAAACCCTCTAACCATAGTGTTAGAGCCAAGACTGCTTGATCTGAGGTGGAATGCTCATAAGGTTTGAAGTAGTTCAGTAACACTAGTGTATGGCTCTGATTCTCTGCTACATAATGAGTTCCTGGAAAGCATGCCTTACAAATTCAAACTCCACCCTCCATTTTAAAAGTCATTACAAAAGTTGTTAACCTACCTTTTTATTTATTGCTTCTGTGGGAATTTCATATAATATAGTACTTTTCCATTGCTTCCAGGTTCAAATTCCTTCCCATATGTTAGAGTAATTTTTGCTATAAATAAATCAATTCAAGTATGTGTTTTTCATCTAATATGCCATCAATTGTATCCAAACCAAATTTGATGTAGAATTTCATAGGGAAATCCCTATGAAATTAGAGCTGGGTGTTTTAAGGTCTCTCTGTGCATAATATCATACTGTGGGTCTATGTATGCTATCCTATTTGATGCAGAAGCATCTCTATGGATCCAAGAGTATTGGACTGATCTCTCATTATAGGGCAGAAAGCAGTATATTTGATAACAACAGCTTGGGTTGCTTGGGTTTCATTTTACAAAATTTCTGTATGATGCCATGGCCTAATCTCCCTAGTGAAACACTGGTTTAGATATAATTGATGGCATATTAGAACTTTATCCCCCAATATTAGTTTTAGTTACTTCATCCAGGATGACTTTTTCTGGTTCCCAACATTTGCCTGAAAATATCATGATGTCATTTTCTTAGTTGAATAATACTCAATTTGGAAATATTCCAACTTTTTTCCCCCAAAGGAGATTGTCAGTCCTGTTCATTAGGACTTGAAATTATCTTGGACTTCAATCATTGTATTGAATGACAAACTTTCAGGATAACTATGTTCTTTTAGATTAGAAGTTTAAATTTCTACCCATATGTCATACTAAAAATATTTTTTTTCTTTTCTTTAAAATACATCAAAAGAAGTATATGTTGGTGATATTATAATTGGAACATGATCACAATCTCAGTGCTGAGTCCCTTAAAGAAAACTGAGTTCATCCTTGCTGTACCCTGGCACTACGCCCAAGAAGAAACAATCAGTTCTGAAGAGTTCTTTAATTTATCACATTGATCACAGTTTTTCTTATGTATTTATTTATTTATTATGATATGTTCACTTTGTATGCACTCTCCTACTCCCTCCCTCTTTTTTGTCCACTCCCATCTACCCCTATGCCCTACTACTACCCCTATGCCCTTTCTCTAGTTCACTGATAGGGGAGGGCCTATTCCCCATTCTATCTGACCCTAGCTTACCAGTTCTTATCAAAGCTGGCTGCATCATCTTCTTCTGCAGCCTGATTCTCAGGGCACTGTTCTCCTTGTGCCCTCAGTTCCCTCTCCTTATGACACTCTTAATGCCTCCTCTCCAGCAGGCTTCCCAGAGTTCTGAGTGAACAGAGAATTTTATAGGAAAATCCCATTCAGGGCAGGGTGTTTTAATGTCCCTCTCTGCATAATATTGGACCATGTTCTTTTAGCCTAGAAGTTCCTCCATCTTCTTAAACTTTCTGGTGATTTGGATTGCAATGTCCTCTTGAAGCTCATCTATTTACATGCTGATTACCCAGAGAAGAAATATCTGGAATGTGTTAATAGGTATAGCCTTTTAGATAATATTATTCCCATTTGAATTATATTACAGGAGGGTGTGCTGTGAGGTTGATATGCAAAAGAAAGTGACCAGACAGAATGGAGTCTCTGTCTCTTGGTCTCTGTCAGTTTATAACTTTGTTTCTGTTGGTCTAGGTCTCTCTGTTTTTGAATCTGTCTTGCTAGCTCTTCTCCCCAGTGAGTAAATGTCTGGTAATGTGGGATTAAGGGGAATGTACGGAATGTCAATGTGGTTTCCTACTGTGGTCTTGGATATGAAATTTTCTAGGTTGTGACTTTGAACTGAGCTGACTGAGAGACCAAAAGATAAGCAGCGATCGTTAAGACTATGTAGAGTAGGTGCAGTATAGCAGTTAGTGAATTCCCTGACAGGAGAGCTACCTTGCTACAATCTTTCCCCACCTATTGGAGATACAGTTGCTAGGAAACTGGACCCTCCCCCTAGGGAGGGACACCTGGTTATTAATGGTCTCCGAACCTTTCTATAGCCAATCGATTCAAAATGTAACATCTTGACCAATAGATGCTTGCCAGGCAGGAATTTCCCCTGCCTTGGGCATGCTGGGATGGACCAGAATCTATAAATCACCCAACTAACCTGGGGTGGCGCACTCAGCTCCCACTGCTTCGCTGGTGGGGCTGTGTAGGCCCAAGCTGCAGCTTATAATTTACAATAAAAAGACCCTCATGTGTTTTGCAACGGAGTCGATTCCTGGAGATCTTTTGGGGGCTCGAGAACTGGGTATAACATTTGGAGGTTTCACTGAGATTTCAGGGCCCCCCAAGACCTCAGGAATGATCCGGAGGGTCACATATCAACTGGCAAGTGTGGTGTCTGTGTCTCAGTCTCAGTCATTGTCTCTTTGTGTGGTGTGCAGTGTTCCTGTTGGCACCTATCTTCTGAATTCTGTTCTGCCTCGAGGCATCTGTATGAGTGACTAATGTGATTTGGACAGAGGTGTCAGACAATCACAGTCACTGAAGTTGGGAGAGACATCCCCCAACTTCATCAGTATCTGGAGGTGGTCTAGAGCCACCCACCACTCTGAGGCTTTTGTGGCAGAGGAGCCAAAGTGGGATTCTGAAAGTCTGTTTTTACAGTACCTTACCCAGGAAGGGACTTGGGCCCATCCTGGAGGATTTCTGTAAGAGTCAGTCAGTTTGGTCTCGGGAAATTTGGCCAGCTGTCTCAATGTCTCTGTGCAGTATCTGTGTCTGAAAGGCCTCACAAAGCTTGTTTAAAATGTGTGCCTATGTGTTTTATTAGATCCGTAAACGCATATGTATAGGTTACCACGTGGTATAAAGTGCCTCAGTGTCTCGCTGCCATCTTGACTTTACCATGCGATTTTATAATGTGACAGCCATCTTGGTATGGATAAAAAAAAAAAGGGAACCTTGGTCAAATAATTCTCATTTCCTTCTAGGTTAAAAGGATGACTTAATTTAAATTGGTATTGGTTTTAGAAATTAAATTGCTTGCACTGGTAAATTCTGATTTTAAAATCTGGTTTTGATTTTAAAGATTATGTTTATGCCTTGTGACTTCTCTCCTACAAAAGGGGTACTTTATTTTGATATCGCAAAAATGGGTTTTAAAAAAATGTTTAAATGTTTAAGGCTGTAAAATGTTTAAAGTTTATCAGGCATTTGGGTATGACAATGATCTTGGGTATTTTATCAATTTTACAAAATAAAATCCTGCCGTATTGTTTGAAAAAGATTGAAAAAGATTGCAGTTTTTAAAATGTATCTTATGGAGAGCTGTTTGTTTGTTAAGCTGCTTTGTGGCCATATCTGCTAAAGGAAGTTATTAAAAAAAATATTTGGCAATTTCAGAGTGTCTCTTTGTAGTAATGTAACTTGTTTTTGCTTTGCCTATAAAAAGCAAATCGTACGTAGACTCTGGGCTCCAGCAGGATCATGTTAGGATAAAAAGGATTTTGATGAGAGTTTTTATGTTGTCTAAAAAGCAAGAGAGAGAGCATGTCTGGTTAAGCCAGAAAAAAAAAAAAAGCTAGGAACCTGAAGGTATACAGAATGTTGCAGAAGGTTGGTGGATGTGTTATAAAAAGCCAAAGAGTTAATATGATTTAAAAAAAAAAACTATTTAAATATGTTATAATTCATTTAAAGGGCTGGTGATTACTCATTACAAAATGTTTTCTTATGCTCTTTTAAGGGAAAAAATTCTAGCTGATAAGTTTGGTATGGCTAGAATAATTGTTACAGTTTAAAATTGTTCTGTACTGTTCTGTTATGCAGCTGGTTCTAAAACTTATTTAATCACTAAGTACTTTTGGTTGTGGGGGATTAAGAATGCTCCACAGTGTTTGCTGTATCATCATCAGCACCTAATGGCCATGTTTGGTATTGTCATTTGCAGCCCATGCTAATGCTAGCACATGGCCAGCCGCCATGATGGTTCAGCAATAGAGAGCACCTGAAGCTGTAGTTTGGCTGCCATATTTGTTTAGGGCTTCCAGCTGAGTTCAGTTACACGTGGCCAAAGCCATGCTGGTCCAGAGATGAAGAGGGTGGAGCTATGAGTTTGCCACCATTTTGTTTAGGTATCTCAGTTATGTTCAGTCATATTAGTGCTAAATGCAAAACTTTTTACTGTTCAATTTTAATGCAAGTGGTAGGAGCAGCAAGATTTGTTAGCCTCTCTATGAACTGTATCTGATTAAAAGGTTTGCTTTGATTTTAGTTCAGAAAGAGCAGATTTAAAGTCATGCTAAATACTGCAGTTGAGCCTTAACTAGTCTCTTTATTCAGGTTTTTTTTTTTTAAGTTAAGCCTAGGATGGATAACTATAAAGTTTGCCTATTTGTCTTAAAATATATACTTCTAGAACATGCATCTCAGAAATATGCTAGAATTAGAGATAATAGCATTCTGTTTTATAGGACACAGTTTAGAGCAGATGATAGAGATAGACAAAGAGTAACTTAGATATGCTGGCCCTCAAGCTTGTCAGAAATCTGAATATGGCATTTTAACATGTGTAAGCTTATTGTGACAGGAAGTCCCGTAATCCTGGCAGTAGCTCCCCCAAGGTTTCCGAGAAGATTTGGGCACAACGACAGATGATGCTACTCTGGATTGTGGTATGCTAACCACTGGGCAATACTGCCTCAACTGGCCCACTGCTAGGGCCCAGCCAAAACTGTGGACACCTGGAGTCAATGTTTCACATTGCTAAGGGCGAGGTGAGGCCATTCTCTCATTTCTTTCTCCACAGAAACAGTCTCTCATCTTATGTGCATGTCAGAACTGCCTCTGTTCAGGATGCCATGAGGCACAGGAGCCAGGGACACTGCCTAGGT
Source organism: Meriones unguiculatus (assembly GCF_030254825.1). Lineage (NCBI taxonomy): Eukaryota > Metazoa > Chordata > Mammalia > Rodentia > Muridae > Meriones > Meriones unguiculatus. The sequence continues at coordinate 4,730,029 of NW_026843711.1, forward strand.
AATGTACTAACTAGTCATCCCTGTCATTTTGATTGGCACATGGATTGGTATATTTATTTAGCTTATAATTTATCCTTCTCAGGTCTCTGAATGCCTTGATGGCTATGCTAAGCTTACAGTAGCTTTGAAGCTAGAGAGAAGACAATTAGATCGACTGTTAGCTCATTGATCAGATCATTAGCTAGAACTACAGGGTACTAGATCTCTTATTTAGAAGAAAAACAGGTTTGTCTTGCTCACAGGACTCATGTTAGTTGCCTGTGTCTTAAGAGAAATAAATGGAGCTTATGTAGGGTCTAAGGATACAGGAGATTAGGTTGTAAAAATCTAGAGAGTGTTATTTGGTCTACAAAATGTTTCAGGGTTAATAGATGCAAAAAATTAGAGAGTCTAAGTAGGTTTTTTTTAAGGTATATCATTATGAGTTATAAAGAGATAAAAAATATTTTAAAGCAGATTAAAAATGGGAGATATTTTTTATCTCCCTCTTTACTACTGTTGTGCTTATAAGATTTTAAAAGTTCAGAGTTTTGGCATTGATCAATAGAGTTCTGATAAGTTGATGGAGCATTAACTGCTTATTATTCAGTCACCAGGTTGAGATTTTAATTTCCTTTGTTGGCTTCTAGAGATAGAGTAAAGGTGCTTCTCGTTATGTTAAAAACATCTGTTTAATGTGTATATCTGACCCAAACATCATAGCTTTTACTCTTCTTAATATCTGCCATTTCTGGAGTAGATTTTGACACAGAAATATCTTAAATCTTTTCCTTCTAGTTGCTTTGTTAAAATAAGTCAAACATCCAGGGTTTAGTACTAAAGCCAGTAGTGTATTTCTGCCTAACTTTCCAGTGTGAACATGGAAGTGGGAGCTAAAAATAGATGTCGAGTGTATAAAAATGGCCAAGCTAATTACGAACAGCTATGCCCACAAAAAAGTGTTAAAGAGTTCCAGACCATGGACACACTTAAGTTGTGTATAAAGGTTATAAAACAGCTAACTGATACTCATTCAGTGGGATGCAGTTTTACCTGTTACTCTCAAAATGTTTGATTTGTTACTTGTTTGATTTGATATGTTACTTTTCTGAGTATTTAAAATTATGTATTTCCTTTTGTGTACTAAAATTTCATATGAATTTCAGGATGTATCTGTATCTGGCATAGCTCAAAAGGATCGCAGATGAGATTTTCCCTGATCTTTCCCATTTAGTAGACAAATTTTAACTTCTGTCCCCAGTCTAAATTTTTCTCAGCAGATTTTCACCTGTTTAACTCTGTTCCGGGATCAGCTGTGGACTGCAAGCTGAAATCTAGACTTCTGGAAACTGACATGATTGCTCCCTGCCTCTTCCGATGGATCAACTAGCCAAATGCTTGGAACTTCCCCATTACCCAGCCTTTGACTGGCATTTCAGCCTCCCTAGCCCCTGATGCCTACGGTCCAAAGGTCAGCATCGAAGAAGCTCCAGAAGATGGTTCTTCCCCCAAATCTCCCCTAGCAGGCTGAAATGCTAAGTCAAAAGGGGCTCCGTGACATTAGCTATTATCTTGGGCATCTGCTTAGCTGAAATGGAAACTAATATTGCAGTAACTGGGCTAAAAGCCTAAAGAGACCCTATAATAATTCTCCTTGGCTTATTACCCCTATATCCACCCTGAAGGGACCCCAAATCCCACTATAAAAAGATAAATCTATAAGATACAAGGGGTCATATCTGGAAGAGCCAATTGGGTCTTCAAATGATCATGGGAAAGGGGGAAATAGGAGACCAAAAGATAAGCAAAGATCGTTAAGACTATGTAGAGTAGGTGTGGTATAGCAGTTAGTAAATTTCCTGAGGGGAGAGCTACCTTGCTGAATTCTTTCCCCACCCACTAGAGATACAGTTGCTAGGAAACTAGACCCTCCCCCTAGGGGAGGGTATCACTAATGGTCTGGGAACATTCCTATAGCCAATCGATTCAAAATGTAGCATCTTGACCAATAGATGCTTGCCAGGCAGGAATTGCCCCTGCCTTGGGCATGCTGGGATGGACCAGAATCTATAAATCACCCAACTAACCTGGGGCGGCGTGCTCAGCTCCCACCACTTCGGTGGTAAGGCTATGTAGGCCCAAGCTGCAGCTTGTAATTTACAATAAAAAGACCCTCATGTGTTTTGCAATGGAGTCAATTCCTGGAGATCTTTTGGGGGCTCGAGAACTGGGTATAACACTGACTAAATGTACCTTCACATTCTTATTGATTAATAGGCTGGCAGGGTCTACTGTTCCCTGGGTTACTGAGTCTTTAAGAGCAGGGAAAAGAGAAAGTAACCTGATGGTCCTGCATGCTAATTTAACATGGTCCACCTGAAAGAGGAAGTATAAATGGGGTGAGAAAGATCCAAAGAAAGGAGACAGGACAGATTCCTTTTCAAGTCTCAGTTTTCTGAATGTTCAATTAATTCTTATAAGCAAAGGTTACAAGCATTTTTTTCTTTTTTCAGAATAGCAGCACATCTGTGCCACCTGAAAAGACATCCAAGAATTCACTCAAGGTTACAAAAATTTTCCTCACTGATTCCTAAGGTTTTCAGAAGCTTGCTATCTACTTCTCAAGCTCAGAACATCAAGCTTGCAGAGACCTCCAAGAACAGTCTCTGAGACATGGTACTTACATGGCCAAGAGGCAGAATTCCAATTACCAGACTCCTTCAGTTCTCCCTTCTTTGTTGTATGGAGAGCCTGTCTTAGGTTGGTGAAATGTGCTTTCTTCCTTACTAGTCAACAATGTCTAGGATGATTTTTATAAGCCTATGTCTGAGGCTGGAAAAACCACAATTTAACTACTACATATCATTGACTTGCCTCTATATCAAATGAGTTGTTAGATATCTTTAATTTAAATTCATACACTTGCATGCATTGAAGTTTTTTTATCTATTTCAGAATATTTATTTAAATATTAAAATTGAAATAATAAATTTCAAAACATTGATTTTTTTCAAAATATTTTAATAAAAAAGACAAGTTTTAGGGCAGAGGGAAGCCTGTGATTATTATTTTGTTTATACATTTTTTCTTTATTAAATACACTGTATTGCCTTTGTATCCCCCCCTGTGTTTCCCTCCCTTCTCCCATCCCAATCTTTCCCTTCTTCCACCCTCTGCATGCATGCCCCTCCACAAGTCCATTGATAGGGGAAGACTTCTTTTCCTTTCTTCTGATCCTAGTCAATTAGGTTTCATCCTGATGAAACTAGGTTTCTTCTTCTGTGGCCTGGTAAAGGAACTATAACACAAAGGGAAGGCAGACACAGGCCAACAAACCCATACACACCATGCCACCAAGTGTCAGTCCCCACTTAAACACAGAGTCAAAGCATGGAAAGTGCCTCCTGAGACTAGTAAATATATCCAAGGCTTTATTAGCCAATTCTAACCTAGGTTTCTTGGCAGATTCTGTCATGGATCTTATTTCTCATGTTTAACATTTCCAGTAAGAAGTTTTAGCTAGACCGATTACCAGCAAGGTGATTCTGAACCTGATTCCAATTAAATTCTATTTTATTGTACCAAGAATCAGATACCCTAACAGGAATCATAACAAAAGCAGGTTGCTTAACAACTAATACTGAAAGATCATTATTATCAGCACTAACACAATTTGTAAGACTGTAATGTAATTGAATAGGTATAACTGTTCTTAAAATGTCTTAGTACAATGTTTCCAATCATCAGTAAATAAGGAGGATTAACACGTGCCAAAACAGAAGTATGCTTAATTAATTTAGCAATGCTACTTGCATTCCCAGAGAATGGGTCTATATGTATCAACCCAGCCATCAATTTTCATACACAGGTTTGTCAAGTTTTATTTGAAGTCCTCCAAACTCCAGCACAAACAACTTTATCTAGAACAAGTGAATTTTTATTGCCTTTACCAGAAGCCAAGTTCTTAATACCCTTAACTATAGAACAGTCCATTCCACGACTATAAATGCAGTGTCATTGTCCCAGGAGTATATGGTGGGTGTTTATCTGATGCATCTTTTCCAAGAAACCATCATTTTAGGACAAGTGTGTTGATCCCCTTTCTCACAGTGTGAGTAACTAATTTGGAGATGTAAGACTGTCATTTTTTAATTTAATTTAATTTAATTTTATTATTAGTTACCTTCTTTTAACTCTGTATCACAGCTGTATCCCACTCCCTCATTGCTTCCTAAACCTGCCCTCCATCCCTCATCTCCTCCCTGCCCCTTTCCAAGTACACTGATTGGGGAGGACCTCCTCCCCTTTCATGTGACCCTGTTTTATCAGGTATCTTCAGGACTGCCTACAAGACTGTCATTCTTAACTCCCATAGGAAGGGACAATAATATCCATCCAATGTTCTACTTTGCCTGCTTGAAAAGGAAGGCTTGAGCTGCCACTCCAAATTTAGATTAGTAGGCATTCATACCTATGACCTGGATAGGGGAGACTGCTAAGTAGTCCTGATAAATACACTCTCTGGTAAAGCAAAGAGGATGACCTCTTCCTAGACCTGAAAATTTAAGAGTCTGTTTTACTGGTATTTCTTCAAAAGCAGGAAAACCCAGCAACCAAGTGTTGTTGACATAAACAAGGACTTCTGGATCATCCCAGGAAACTGGTTGTAGTAGAGGTTGATTATGAATATAAGCCCATTAAACAGTCATCTTGACCAGAGGAGTCTTCATTGACATCATTATCATTGTCAGGAGAAAACTCCTCATCCACAAGTCACATCAGACATTGTAATAGCCATCAAGCTGCATCATTTTCCTGTGAATAAACACAGACAGATCCTCATCCCCATATGAGTACAGGGTCAGGTCCATACCATTGATTTGTTAAAGGATCCCTCCATTTTACTTTAGCAAAAGTTTTCTTGGTTTCTGTATGCCAAAATCTATATGCTGCAGATTTACCATGTTCATCCAAATTTAAAAATTCAGAAGGAAAAGAATGTGATTAAGATGATTCTTAGGTTTCCCCCTTTTTTTGGCAAATAAATCTTATTTATTTGTTTAGTGGGCATGCTCTAACATGCCTCGTCCTCAAGGCTTGTAACGTATTTCAGACATGTGAGGAACTTGAAACAATGGACAGAATCTTGTAAAAGATTTGCTAGTATATCCTGTTCCATTGTCAGTTTTAAATTGCTCAGGAACTCCTAGAACATGACAAGCCTGTAGACAAAGGGCAATAATATTCTTTGCAACTTTTCCTGGTTGAGGAGTGCAAAAATAAATCCAGAATAGGTATCTATGCAAACATTTACATATTTGAATTGTTTAAATTCAGGAATATGAGTAATATCTATTTGCCAAATCTGATTTGGAGCCAATCCTTTTGATTGACTCTGAGTTTACGAATAGGCTGAAATTGAGGACAAGTACAAGTCTTGACTATACTAGAGGCCTGTTCCTTAGTCAATCCACATTTAAGTCTAAAGGTTTGACTATTAAGATGATGCATGTTAAGGGCATCCTGGGCTCTTTTTAAGTGTGAACAATAAAACTTTGGTGACTTTATCTACCAATGCATGCCAACACCCATGCCAGTGTCACTATAGTAGCATAAGCTACAGGGTGGGGGATATAATTGCTCTGGAAATATGCCCCATGGAAGGTCCCTGGCAAACTCATCCCACTTGGAAAAGAGACATGTTCTGAGATTTCTACGCTTCTTCAGTTGTGGCTCTGGGGCTGGAATAATGAATTCTTTGATTTTTCTCTGTGACACCTGAAACAGCACAACTAATTTCTTTATAAAGAAATTTATTTTTAGTAGATTGTTAAAGGCTTTAATAAAAAAAAAATAAGTTTAAGAAAGGTAATGAATTAGATTTAGTATTAATAGGCATTAAAAATAGTGGAAAAATAATAGCTTAAGAAATAATAGCATGAGAGGTGCAAATGGCGAGAGTTTCCCCCTCCCTTCAGTGCCATGTTCCTAAGGAAGATTATAAATCTTGGGCTGGACATATGGGAGGAGGGTTAACAAAGGTGTAGTTAGATTTTGATATAGAGAGGGACTTTGGCAGGCATCTGACTTAGCTCCTGACTTTCCTCTTCACTGGTTAGCAATAATGAAACTATATTTGAGGTTTCTTTTCCTTTGTTTGCTCTGATCAAAAAGTTTTTAGGCCAAGATTACTTGTGGGTACTGCTTTATGTTTGACTGCATTTTGAGTTAAAATGTAAACTTTGTATTCTCATTAAAAGTGACTATTCTGGGAAGTATGCCAATTTTAAGGTGCCTTTTGTGAAATCATTATAAAAATACTAGCTTGATTTCAGTAAAGTTGCAGCAGAGTCAAAACCATCAAGGTGTCTCAGTCTGTCAATTCTTCGCCAAAACCGTGTCTTCATGTCCAAAGCCTTGTTCTCCCGCTGACGACGGGATCTCAACTGGGCCGGTCTGTGGGAAATGCATTTCCTTTAGACAGCTGTCCTGGCAAATTAGAATTAGCTCTCAAATGTCTTATAAAAAAGGGAAAGTTTTTTTTGCATCAAATTTTGAATTTATTAAAATAAAATTCCAGCAGGAGAAGATGTCTAAATTTGACCTGTAGTTTCTAACCTAGGCAAAGACTGAGCTATGTATGCACTCTCTTTAAAAATGTTCAAAGACTGCTTATTAAAACTTTGAAACACAGCCAATAGTCTAGATAACTCTGCTGTATGAACAGATGTGTTAGATACTTGAAAAGATTTTTTTAAATAAGCATATGCAGCAACACTAGGTAATGAACCATCAGTAAACACTGTTAAAGTATCAAAAATTGGGCTAACTTTTGTTTTAAATTGAAAAAGTATAGCTTGCACCTATAAAAACTGATTTAATTTGTTTTTCTGTGCCTCAACAGGTTGGACTCTGTCACAATAAGCTTACATATGTTAAAATGCCATATTTATCAGATCTCTGACAAGTCTGAGGGCCAGCATATTTGAGTTACTCTTTGTCTACCTTTATCATCTGCTCTAACTTCATCCTAAAACAAGGATGTTATAATGTCAATTTTGGCATATTTTCAAATGTATGTTTTAGAATCAAATTTTAGGTAGATCTGCAAAGACAAATTTTATGGTAACCAATTTTAGATTTAATTTAAAAAACAAACAAACAAAAAAACAACCTCAACAAAGAGACTAGGTAAAACTTAATCTTGTACTCAACTATAATCGTTAGCATAACTCTAAATCTGCTCCTTTTAAACTGAAATCAATGCAAAATTTTTAATTAAACATAATTTATAAAGGGGCTAGCAAATCTCATTAATACTATCATATTGTATTAAAAATTAAGAGCAAAACATTAAAGGACAAATGCTTTATTCAACATTAAATAGATAACTAAATTTAGATTTTAGCCCTCAGCAAAAATGGACTATTCAGGCCATATCAAATCTATTAGGCAGAAAGAAACAGGATTAAAACATTTATTTAGGTACTGGCAGCCAGGCATATATTTTATATAATGGTTAATAGTGATCTGAATATAACCCTAAATAACCCTGGGCTAACATGGAACTTACATTATATAATGTAATAACTGCAGTTGTTTAATTGACTTAAACAGCATGGTTTGGTTTTACTTTGTATATTTATTAAAATAAATATCAAGATTTTCACTTTACCCCAACAGGTTGAAAAACTGTTTTAAGTTCTTTGTTAGACTGCCCAAGGATTATTATTTTAATATACCTAATAATTTAAAAAATATTTTATAGAATATAACTCTGATGGTCCGGGATTAAACTCAAATGTGTTGATTAAATTGTCTCGTGTATAAAAATATCCATGTCTACAGATAAACATACACACCTACAGAGATACATAAGGAACATAGACATGTGACACTATCACCTTGGATTAACCAGAATACCCAACTTGACCATCCCCTACCAGACACAAGTACCATGGCTTCCAGAAGTCATGCACCTCCTCATGGATCCCATCCACACACATAGATTCCAGAAGGAGCAGAGCCCCACAGCACTTTCCACAGCATCCAATGAGAGTGGGCTCCAGCAACCTCTTATCACACAGAATAGGGTCCCAGCAACCATTTCTCCTGGTCCCAAAAGGATTAGAACTTTTAGGAGCTTCTTTCCTGGGAAAGAAAGATTCCCTTGACCACAGTGGACACTCTCCAAATTTCCCAGACCTTATGAGCAACAAAAACCTAGAAACCAAAAGAGAAGCCAGCAGACCAACACAAAAGAACAGAGACAAAGACAAAAAACAACTGTGGTACCTGCTTTTAAACATTTAAATATTTTTTGAAACCTGTTTTTGTAATATGAAAACAAAGCATTCTTTTTAGGAGTGTAATCATGAAGTACATTTATAATTTTGAAAGTCAAAACCAGACTTTAAAATTTACCAGTGCAAATAATCCAATTTTATTATTATTATTTATCATTACTATTATAATTACTATTATTATTATTTTGTAATTTTAATTTCTCTAAAACCCTTAATAATTGAACTTGTTCTCTTTCTAATTGGACTTTCTCTTGGCAAACAGTAATATCCTCCTGCAATGGTACCATAACTTCTGCAAGTGTGTCAAGGATAGCCCCTGGGGCAGAGGGTGCAGGAGGCCAGTCTGTATTATGAGACTTGGCAGTTTGTTCCTCTGCGTCCATTTCATCCTCACTATCTAGCTCCTAAATTATTTTCTGCTCTCAAATTATACAACTCTGTTTGAGCTCCTTTATGAACATTTGAAATAACGTTAGGAGTACATTTTTTTCTGCCTCTTTGGCTATTTAGGTATCTCTTTAGCCTGTGAGATTCCTTTTCCCAATTTTCCAGACTGATGGTACCTTCAACTGGGAACCAGCTACAAATTTCATTCAAAAGCTAAAGGGAATAAGGGCATTTCTCCCAATTCCTTGCTTTTATTAGCATTGACTTTAAAGTCCTCATTAACATCTCCCTAATATTTTTCTGCCCCATGATTTCTCTGCCTGTCTAGCTTGTCTTCCTCCTTATGATGGGCTGTCATCACAAAGCACTTTTATTCTTAGGCATCTGTTGCTCCAAAAACAGCCTTTCTCATGTTGCCCCTAGTTTTCAAGGTCACTTGTTCAGCACCATCTGACCTGTCCTGCAGGCTAGTCGAACAGTATCCACCAGAAGTAGGAAGTGGAAATGGGGAGACAGAGACACAAAGAATGGAGACAAAATAGATTCCTGTTCAAGTCTCAGTTTACTGAACATGCAAACAACACTTATAAAGGAAAGGGTAAAAGCAATTTTTTTTTCACAATAGTAACACATCTGTGACCCCTGGCAAGGCATGCAGGAATTCATTCAAGGTTACACAAAATTTGTGGTCTGGGTCCCAAGGTTACAGCGAGTTTGCTATTTACTTCTCAGGCTCAGAACATCCAGCATGCAGAGACCACCATGGACAGTTGCTGAGCAATGGAACTTAGACAAGACCCACATATGCCATGGCCAGGAGGCAGAATTTCTATTACCAGACTCCTTCAGAAACCAGACAATTCCTGAGACTGGTTTGGTGTAACAAGAGAAATAAGAGGAAATAAACTATTTGACAGCTGGTTCTGTTCCACACTACTGTTGCCAAACTCTGAGCATGGTTCCCTTGGCTGACCTGGCTGGATGGTCTGACTCAGGGGTCAGTGAGGAACCCTCTAGGTCCTGGTGTTTACATTTAAAATTGTGCCATCATGACAGTGAAATGGGTCTGTGTTATATACCTAGGATATAAGAGCAGCAGTATTTCCTGCTTTGGTCCTCCAGACAAACCCTCCAAAAGTAGTGTTAGTGCCAGGACTGCTTGCTCAGAGGTGCCACCTAAGCTCATAGGGTCTGAGGTAGTTGGGTAACTACTAGTTCATGGCTAGGATTCTCAGCTACATATTGAGTTCCTGGAAAGCATGCCTTACAAAGAAAAACTCTGCCCTCTGTTAGCAGAATCTTTTCTCCATGTTAAAATTTATTGTAAAAGTTGTCCCAATTGAATGCCTTATGTTCAAGAGTTGCCTTGGACAGAGAGCATTTTCTCCAGAAATATTTCCATGACAGAGGACATATTTGTGCATTTAAGAAATTATAATGCAAACTGTGATAATGTGAAACTCACATGTCAAGGACATTTGACTTTATTAATGACCACTTAAAAGAAATACATGATGCTTTTTCTGAACTAAGAGTCTTGGACTCAGGAACTGTCATCTCTTGGTTGTGTGCATTCAGCTGCCTAAGTTGGGGCATGTAGGACTGCTTATCATTTCTCTCAAGCATGCTGTTCACTTGGCCCTTTTAATAACTGGCTCCTGAAAATCTTACTGGATATCTCCTGTTTCATGATATCATTCTCCCTCTCAGCTAATCAGCACCTGAGAGAATCCTGAGATTTCCTTGGAAATGAGTAAACAAACTTTCCTCAGTGTCCTATATCTCTGTTCCGGTGCACAGGTGACTTCTTCATGTGAATCACAACAAGACTTTATCTTATGCCTTTAACCAGATCCCACACATTTACTCCTGTTTACCTCTGTGACAATATCAGGTAGGGAATGAAACTTTAATATTATTTAACTGGACAATTTACTAAGTAGGGAAGGTTCAAAGTAATATGGGATTAAGGTGAATGTACCAAACGACAATGTGGTCCCCTTGTAGTGTTGGATCTAACATTTCCTAGGGTGTGATTTTGAACTGAGAAGTCATTTGTGTATTCACTAAATGTACCTTTACATTCTTATAGATATAATAGGCTGGCAGGGTCTAGGGTTTCCTGGGATATTGAATCTTTAAGAGTAGGGAAAAGAGAAGGAAACCAGACAGTTCCTGGGACTGGTTTGGCTGAAAGAGAGGAAGATTGAGAGGCAGTAAACTATTTTACAGCTGGTTCCCTTCCACAGTAATGTTGCTAACCATAAATGAGCAGGGTTGCCTTGGCTGACTTGGCTGGATTGGCCAATGTGTCCTACTCAGAGGTCCATGAGGAAATCTGCTGGTCTTGGGGTTTTTAGATAAAACTAGGCCTTTACGACAGAGTAGCAGGTCCGTATTTTAGGCCTAGGACATAAGGGCAGCTGTGTTTCTTGCATTGGTCCTCCAGACAAACCCTCTAAATGTAGTGTTAGGTCCATGACTGCTAGTCTATAGGTGCCACCTGAGCTCCCTGGATCTGGGGTAGCTGGGTAAACACTAGTTCATGGCTAGGATTCTTTGCTACATATTGAGTACTTGGAAAGCATACCTTACAAAGAAAAATTCTACCCTCCTTAGTGGAATCTTTTTTCCATGGCAAAGTAATTGTAAATGTTGTTAACAGATTATTTTTATTGATTATGTAATAATTTCATGTAATGTACATAAGAATCCTTTCCCATTGCTCCCAGGTTTAAATTTCTATCTATGTGACACACTAAATTTTTTTGTCTTTAAAATACATCAATCAAAGTATGTCTTGTTCATATACTCATTGAAACATGATCAGATTATCAGTGCCAAGTCCCTTAAATAAAACTGAGTTTATCCATGCTACACACTGGTATCATCCAGAAGAAGAACCCATCAGTCCTGAAGAGCTCTATAATTCATCACCTTGATCACAGTTTTTCTTATTCATTATGATTTGTTCACTTTGTATCCTCTCTGCTGCTCCCTCCCCTCTCCTTCAGTGCCAGCCAGCCTCCTTCTTTTACCCCTCTGCCCTTTCTCTAGTTCCCTGATGGGGGAAACCCTCCTTGTCCTTCTATCTGAAACTACCTTACCAGGTCTCATAAAGGCTGGAGTCATCAGCTTGCTATGTTGTCTGATTCTCAGGGCTGTGTTCTCCTTAATCCTACATTCCCTCTACTTATGACATTCTTCCTGCCTCCTCTCCTGCAGGCTTCCCAGAGCTCTGAGGGGAGGGAGAATTTCATAGGGAAATCCCATTTCTAGCTGGGGGTTTTAAGGTCTCTCTATGTCTGCATAATATAGGACAGTGAGTGGGTCTCTGTATGCAATCCGATTTGACACAGAAGGAAGCATCTCTGTGGATCCAAGAACATGGCAATGATCAATCAGTTGAGTGCAGAGAGCAGCATATTTTAATAAAAACAGCCTGGTTTGCTTGAAAATTATCACAGGATTACCTTCCCCATGGAACTCAATTAAATGAACCCCAATCTCCTTACTGGAATACCTGGTCCAACAGCTCAATTCACTGTCACCCAATCCTCCTAGTAGAAGACTGGCCTATTGGAACTTTATCCCCCACTGTTAGGAGACCTTCTAATAAGTGAACACGTATTATATTTTTTCTTCTGCATGTCAGTTACTTCACTCAGGATGATTTTTCCTGGTTCCATCAATTTACCTGAAAATATCATGATGTCATTTTGTTAGCTGAATAATACTCTATTTTTTATATATTCTACATTTTCCTCAAAGGAGATTGCCAGTACTGTACTTTAGAACTTGGAAATTGCTTGGACTTTAATCATTGTATTTAATAGGAAAGTATCAGGATAACTGTGTTCTTTTTGCCTAGAAATCCCTCTATCTTCTTCCACTTCCTGGTGAATTGAATTGCAATGTCTCCTTAAAGCTCATTTATTTACATGTTTAGTCTCCAATGAGGAACGTCTGGAAAGTGTTAGGAGGTATGTCCTTGTTAGATAAAAAGCTTCCTATTGGAGTTATATATGGAGGTTGTTCTTTGAGGTTGATATGCCAATGAAAGTGACCAGACAGAATGCAGTCTCTGCCTATTGGTCTCTGTCATTTTATATCTCTGTTTCTGTCTTTCTTGGACTCTCTCTTTGTGAATCTGTCTTTGTAGCTGTTTCTCTCTGTCTCCATCTCTCTGCCTTCCACTTGTTGTTCACTATGTAAAGCTCTCAGTTCTGCTGAAAGACTTCAACAAGATGACTGCTTGCTGAAGTGATGTCCTGGATTGTCTCTCTAAAAATATAAGCAAAGTCTCAACACTTTTTGTTCAAAGAGCTGCCTTGATCAGGGAGTATTTTCAAAGATAGTAATTCACTGACTGAGGATATATCTGTGCATTTAACAAGAAATAATGGAAACTCTGATAATGTGAAATTCACATGCCAAGGACACTTGAGTTTATTAATGACTACTTAAAAGAAATATGTGACACTTTTTCTGAACTAAAAGTCTTGCACACATGTAGGGCTGCTCAGCTTTTCTCTCAAACAAGCTGTCCACTTGGCCCATTTAATAACTGGCTTCTCTTACTAGCTTTCACCTGTTTCATGGCATCATTCTGCCTCTCAGATAATCAGTGCCTGGGAAAATCTTGAGGTTTCCATGGAGATGAGTAAACAAACTTTACTCAGTGTCCAGTATCTCTGATACTGTATACACATGACATTTTCTTGTGAAACCCAACAAGATTTTATCTCATCCCATTATCCATATGCCACACCTTTACTACTATTTACATCTTTGACAATGTCAGGTAGGAAATACTACTTTACTGTTTATTGAATTGGACAGCTTCCTAAGTAGGGAAGCTTCACAATCATGTGTTGTTATGGGAATGTAACAAAAGACAAGATGGTCTCATACTGTGATCTTGGATATGAAATTTCCTAGATTGTGATTTTGAACTGAACAGGTACTCCTGCCCTCACTAAGTATACATTCACAGTCTTAATGATATAACAGGCTGGCAGGGTTTTGGTTTCCATGGGATATTAAGTCTTTAAAAGTAGGGAAAAGAGAAGCTAACCAGGTAATTCCTGGGACTGGTTTGGAGTAAACAGAGAAAGAACAGTGAGTATAAAAGGAGAACTGAGGAGCAATAAACTATTTGACAGTTGGTGATGTTCCACACGAGTTTTGCCAACCCACTATGAGCATGGTTACCTTGGCTCACCAGGCTAGGTTTGTAGCTGTGTCCTCCTCAGTGGTCAGTCAGGATCCCCCTTGGTCCTGAAGTATACAGTTAAAACTGGGCCTTCAAGACAGAATAATGGGTCCATTTTATATGCCTAGGACACAAGAGCAGTTGTGTCCTCCAGAAAACCCTCTAAACTTTGTGTTAGTGCCAAGATTGCTTGTTCAGAGGTGCCAACTGAGCTCATGCGCTGTGAAGTAGCTGGGTAAACACTGCTTCATGGCTAGGATTCTCTGCTACATAATGAGTTCCTGGAAAGCATGCCTTGCAAAGAAAAACTCTGAGCTCCTTTAAAACAATCTTTTCTCAATGTTAAAACTCATTGTAAAAGTTTTCAGCATATTATTTTTATTGATGTGGGAATTTCATATAGCATACATTGCTAAATTCCTCTCCATGTGTTACAATAAAAATGTTTTTTTTAAATACATCAATTAATGTATTTGTTGTTCATTTACTCATTGGAACATGATCAGAGTCTCAGTGCAACTCTCTTAAAGAAAACTGAGTTCATCTTTGTTGCAACCTGCTCCACCCACAAGAAAAAGCCACCAGTCGTGAAGAGCTCTATACTTCATCACCTTGATAACAGTTTTTTAATGTATTTATTTATTATGATTTTTTTCACATTTTATTTCCTCTGCTGTACCCTATCATTATCCCACCAGTTGCATCTACCCTCCTTCTTATACCCCTATGCTCTTCCTCTCATTCTCTGTTAGGGCAGGTCCTCCTTTCTCTTCCATCTTAATGAGACCTTTTTTATAAGGTCTCATCAAAGCTTGCAGCATCATCTTTCTCTATGCCTAGTTCACAGGGCATTGTTCCTCTTGTGTCCTCAATTGACTCTACTTATGATACTCTTCCAGTCTCCTTTCCTGCATGCTTTACAGAGCTCTGAGGGGAGGTAGAATTTTGTAGGGAAATCTTATTTAGATATGGGTGTTTAAGGTCTCTTCATAATATCAGAATGTCTTTCTATGTATGGAATTACATTTGATACAGAAAGAAGCATCTCTGTGGATGCAAAAATATGGCACTGATCTATCAGTTGAGGGAAGAGAGCAACATATTTTAATCAAACAGCTTGGGTTGATTGAAAATTTCCATATGATGTCCCTGCCCCAGAACTCAATTAAATGCCACCCAACACCCCTAGTAGAATACTGGTTTGCTCACAATAGATACCTAATTGGAAGTTTATCCCTCACTATTAGGAATCCTACTAATAAGTGAATACATACCATATTTTTCTTTCTGAATTTTAGATGTTTCAGCCAGTATGATTTATCCTGGTTTCATCCATTTGCCTGAAAATATCATGATGTCATTTTATAGCTGAATAATACTTCCTTATGGAAATATTTCACATTTTCCCTAAAAAAGATTATCAGTCCTATTATTTCATCTTAGGAAGTTGTTGTGCCTTTATTCATTGTACTGAATGAGAAACTTTCAGGATAACTATATTCTTTTAGCCAAGAAGTCCCCCATCTTCTTCCTCTTCCTGGTGATTTGAATTGCAATTTCCCCTTGAAGCTCTTCTATGTACAAGATCAGTCCACAGTGAGGAAATATCAGGGAAAGGTTATATGGTTTGACCTTAGATAATGTAATTCCTATTGGAAGCTGTGTTTTGAGGTTAATATGCCAATGAAAGTAACCAGAGAGAATGGAGTCTCTGTCTCTCTATCTCTTTCAATTTATAACTTTGTTTCTGTCTTTGTCTCTCTATTTCTGAATTTCTCTGTCTAGGTCTTTCTCTCTCAGTCTCCATCTCTATGCCTTCTGCTTATGTTTTAGTATGTAAAGTTCTCTGTTCTGCTGAATGACTAAAACAGGATGACTATTTGTTGATGTGACATCCTGGATGTTTTCTGTAAAACAGTAAGCAAGGTCACTATTTAATGCATTTTGGTCAAAAATTTGCCTTGGTCAGAGAGCATTTTTACTGGAAGTAATGCACTGACTGAGGACATATCTCTGCATTTAACAAATAATAATTGAATCTGTGATAGTATGAAACTCACATGTCAAGGACACATATCTTTATTAATGACCACTTGAAAAAATATGTGACACGTTTCTTGAACTAAGAGTCTTGGACATAGGAACTGTCATCTCTGGGTTATGTGCTGTCAGCTGCCCTGATTGAAGCATGTAGGGCTTATAAGCCTTTCTCTCCAGAAAGCTGTCCACTTGACCCTTTTAAGAACTGGCTCTTAAAACTCTTACTGGCTTTTACATGTTCCATTACATCATTCTTTCTCTCAGCCATTACCTCCTGTGGGAATATTGAGGTTTTCATGAAGATGAGTAAATAAACTTTCCTCAGTGTCTAGTATCTCTGATCCTGTGCACAAGTAACTTTTTCTTATGAAATCCAACAAGTCTTTCTTTCATCACTTTATCAAGATTCCACAGCTTTACTCCTGTTTACCTGTGTTACAGTGTCAGGTAGGAAATGAAACTTTACTGTTAATTGAATTGGACAGCTTCCTAAGTAGTGAAGCTTCAAGTGATATGCTATTAAAAGGAATGTACCAAATGACAAGGTGGTCTCCTACTGTGGTCTTGGATCTGAAATATAACCCTGCATAACCCTGGGCTAACATGGAACTGTAGTCCCTTTTTTCCTGTAAAAAAACATAAGCAAACATTTTGCATCAAAGAATCTCCTGCCTCTTTAAATGAAGAACAACATATTTTATTTTTTTTACATGATCTATTGTAATAACTGTTTCTTCCAACTCCACCTGCACACCCCATTTCCACCAGCAGTGGACCAGTGAACAGTGTGTGCTCTGGGTTGAAAGAAAAAAAAAGGAAACATGAATGAAATTGTCAAACTGCTTTTGGCCAGCTGTTGAGTGTTTTTTGTCTCTGTGTCTCTGTGCAGTATTGTTTGTGTCCAACTTCTGTTTTCTTTTCTGAAACACCCAATGGTGTCTGTAGGAGGAGTGATGTGACTGAGTAGACAGCCAGGGGGATCACAGGGAAAGTCCCTGGGCCTGCAGTGGATAAGGAATCCCACCTCTCAGTTTTGGTGGATGTGGAATCCCAACATCAGTTTTAGATGGTGTAAAAACAATTTTGTCTGTTTAAATATATGCATAGATATCATATGTTTGTCTTTGAC
Source organism: Meriones unguiculatus (assembly GCF_030254825.1). Classification (NCBI taxonomy): domain Eukaryota; kingdom Metazoa; phylum Chordata; class Mammalia; order Rodentia; family Muridae; genus Meriones; species Meriones unguiculatus. The sequence continues at coordinate 4,747,085 of NW_026843711.1, forward strand.
TGTTTTGAAATGGTATGGTTACTATGCTCTGTAGGTCATGGTTATAGATTAAGAGTTATTGGGTATGTTTATCTTGTTTAAAACTTGGATGTATGCACATGTGTTTATAAGGTCTATAAACTAATATTTAAATATCAACAATGTAGGTAGTCACATGGTTTGTGATGTGCTTCCCAGCTATCTTAAGATTGCCATGTGGGTGTGATGTAGCCGCCATCTTGAGATTGTTGTGATGTTGGTCAGAAAAAAAATTACAAAACCTCCTAGCCAAATAACTTTTGTTTCTTTTCAGAATAAAAAGATAAATTTTATTTTAAATTGGTATTGGTTTTAAAGGTTGGATTGTTTTCACTGGTGAATTCTGATTTTAAAATCTGATTTTGAATATTAAAATTCTAGTTATGCTTTCTATTATGGTTTGCTACGTATTTCTTTCCTACAAAAGGGGTACTATGTTTTGATATTGCAAAAAACAGATTTAAAAAAATGTTTAAATATTTAAGGCTTTACAACATTTAAAGTTTATCAGGCATTTTAGACTTTGATGTTGACTAGTTTAACAAAAAAAAAAAAAACATGAAACAACTTCTCAATCCTTTGGGGGAGAACAAAAAAAAATTGGCATTTATTTTATTAATTTTACTTAATGAAACAAGCCATATGGTTTGAGCTAATTGAGAAAATTGCAGTTTGCACAGTGTTTCATGCAGAGACCTATTTGCATGTTAAGCTGCTTTGTTTATCGGAAAACATGTTTCCACCCTTGTCTTCACCTTGAGACCAAAAAAAAGTGGAAGTTTAACCAAGTTCCTTAAAATATTTCTAAGTTCCTTATTGTTTGTTTATGTGACCTTGGACCACCACTTCTGATACAGGGAAGTAATTTTAGAAAAAGAATTTGGCAGGTTCAGAACTTCTTTTTGTATTAATGTAACCTGTTTTTGGTTTGCCTATAAAAAGCAAATTGTGGATGCTGGGCTCCAGCAGCATCATTTCAGGATGAAAAAAATTTTGATGAGAGTGTTTACGTTTCTAAAAAGCAAGAGAGAGCAATAGATATTAAAGGAAAGAATAACTTGTAAACTAAGAATGTCTGGTTAAGCCAGAAGAATGAAGCTAGGAACCTGAAGGTTTTGAGAGACCAAAAGATAAATTAGCAGCTATTACTAAGGCATGAAGTAGGTAAGTAAAAAAAGTCTAGTAATGCCCTGAGGGGAAGGACTGACTCACTGCATTCTTTCCCCACCCACTAGAGATACAGTTGCTAGGAAACTGGACCATCCCCCTAGGGAGGGACACCAGGTCATTAATGGTCTGGGAACCTTCCTATAGCCAATAGATTCAAAAGGTATCATTTTTACCAATAGATGCTTGCCAGGCAGGAATTGCCCCTGCCTTGAGCATGCTGGGATGGACCAAAATCTTTAAATCAACTAACTAACCTAGGCACAGCACACTCAGCTCCCACCCCTATGGCTGTGGTGGTGTGTGTGGGCCAAAGCTGCAGCTTGTAATTTACAATAAAAAGAACCTCATGTATTTACAGTGGAGTCTAGTTATTCCTGGTCTTTTGGGGTTTGAGAACTGGGCAGAACAGTATATAGAATGTTGCAAAAGGTTAGTGTATGTATGAATAAAAGCCAGAGAGTTAATACAATTTGAGAAAGAACTGTGTTTAAAATATGTTTTACTTCATTTAAAAAGCTGGTGATTCTTCATTGCAAAATGTTTTCTTGTGTTCTTTTAATGGGGAAGAATTCTGGCTGATAGCTTTGGTATGGCCAGAATAGAATCTTCCTCCCCTGCTAGTGGGGATATAAACATATACAACCACTCTGAAATCAATCTTGCACTTTCTGAGACAACTTGGAATAGTTCTTATTCAAGATACAGCCATATCACACCTAGGCATATATCCAAAATAGGCTTAAGTACACAATAAGGATATTTGCTTAACCATGTTTGTAGCAGCTTTATTTGTTAGAGCCAGAACCTGAAAACAACCCAGATGCCCCCCAACTGAAGAATGGACACAGAAATTGTGGTACATCTACATAATGGAATATTACTCAGCAATGAAAAACAAAACAAGGAAATCATGAAAATTGCATATAAATAGTGGGAACTGGATATGCACTATCCCAAAAGCAAAAAGACATACATGGTATATACTCATTCATGTAGACATATAATATAGGATTAAACTGCTAAAATCTGTACACCAAAAGAAACTAATCAAGAGGCAGGACTCAAGTTAAAATGCTCAATCCCCATCCCAAAAGATAAAGAGGATGGACATCAGAAGAAAGAGAAAACAGGGAACAAGTAGGAGCCTGCCACAGAGGGCCTCTGAAAGGCTCTGCTGTGCAGACTATCAAATCAGATGCTGAGAATTATGGCCAAATGTTGAGTGGAGTGCATGGATTTTAAAGAAAGAAATGGGAAATGGTAAGATCTGGACAACACAGGAGCTCCACAAGAAGAGCAACAGAACCAAAAAATCTGAGCACAAGTGTCTTTCTGGAGACTCTTACTCCAACCAAGTACCATGCATGGAGATAACCTAGAACCCCTGCACTGATGTAGCACATGGCAGTTTTGTGTCCAAGGGTGTTCCATAGTAATGGAAAGAGGGACTGCCTCTGACATGAACTGATTGGCCTGTTCTTTGACCACCTCACTCTGATGGGGGAGCAGCCATACCAGGACACAGAGGTAGACAATGGAGCCACACTTGATGAGATCTGATAGACTAGATTAGAGGGGAGAAGAGGAAGACCTCCCCTATCAGTGGACTTAGAGATGGCATGAGTGGACAAGTGGGAAGGATGATATAATTATGAGGGTAGGAGGGAAGAATTTATAGTGTCAAACAAGGTGAATAAAGTGGAATTAATGAAAACTAAAATAAAAACATTAAAAATATATTTCCTTTTGTTGTTATATTAGAGAAGGGTGTGTTTGGAGGTTGAGATGCCAATAAAGGTTACCAGACAGAATGGAATCTCTGTCTCTGTCAATTTATATCTTTGTTTCTGTCAGTCTCGGCCTGTCTATTTCTGAACCTTTTTCTCTATTTTGCTCTCTCTGTCAGCCTCTCTCTGCCTGTTGCTTGTGGTTGAGTATGAAGAGTTCTTAGTTCTGATGAAGGACTAGGAAAAGGTGACTGATAGCTGACATGACATCTTGGATGGTCTCTGTAAAAATATAATCAAGGTACCAATTAAAGATTGTTTTGTTCAAAGATATATTTTGGTCATGAAGAGTTTTAACAGTAAGTAATTCACTGACTGAGCACATATCTGTGCATTTGAAAAATAAGAATTGAATCTGTGATAATGTGAAACTCACATGTCAAGGACAGGTGACTTTATTAATGTCTACTTGAAATAAATATGTGAATGTTTCCCTGAACTAAAAGTCTTGAACACAGGAACTGTCATCTCTGGATTTTGTGCTTTCAGCTGCCCAAATTGAGGCATGTAGGGATACTCAGCCTTTCTCTCAAGCAGGCTTTCCACTTGGCCCTTTTAATAACTCTTACTAGCTTTCACCTGTTTCATGACATCATTCTTACTCTCAGCCAATCAGCACCTGAGAAAATCTTGAGATTTCCATGTAGATGAGAAAACAAACTTTCTTCAATATCCAGCATTTCTGTTCCTGTGCACATGTGACATTTTCTTAGGAAACCCAACGAGCTTTTATTTCATCCCTTTATCCAGATTGCACAACTTTAATACTGATTACCTCTGTCAAAACATCAGGTAGGAAATGAAACGTTAATGTTTATTTAACTGGGAAGCTTCGTAAGTATGGAAGCCTCAAAGCAATGTGAGTTAAGTTGAACACACAAAATAACAAGGTGGTCTTGCATGGTTTTCTTGGATCTGAAATTTCCTAGGTTGTGACTTTGAACTGAGCAGTTACTCCTGTACTCAATAAATATACCTTCAGATTCTTGTTGATATAATAGGCAGGGTCTAGTCTCCCCCATGATATTGAGTCTTTAAGAACAGGGAGAAGAAAAGAAAACCAGACAATTCCTGAGACTGGTTTAGGTGAAACAGAGAAAGATGGGTGAGTGTAAAAAGAGAACTGAGGGTCAATAAACACTTTGACAGTTGTTGATTTTCCACAATAGTTTTGCCAACCTGCTATGAGCAGGGCTGCCTGTGTGACTTGGCTGGATTGGAAGCTGTGTCCAGTGGTCAGTGGGAAACCATCCTGGTCCTGGGCTTTAGAGTTCAAACTGGTCCTTCAAGATAGAGAAATGTGTCCATGTTATATGCGGACACAAGAGCAGCTCTGTTTCTTGCTGTGTTCCTCAAGACAAACTTTCTAAACTTAGTGTTAGTGCCAGGACTGCTTGTTCAGAAGTACCACCTGAGTTCATGGGGTCTGAAGTAGCTGGGTAAACACTAGTTCATGGCTAGGATTCCATGATAAATAATGAGATCCTGGAAAGCATACAAAGTTAAATTCTGCACTCCATTAGCAGAATCTTTTCTCCATGTTAAAAGTCATTGTAAAAGTTGTCAACATATTATTTTTTGATTATGTGGGAATTTCATATAATATACATTAAACTCCTTTTCCATTGCTCCCAGGTTCAAATTACTACCCAGGTGTCACACTAATTTATTTTTCTTTAAAATACTTCAATTGAAGTATGTGTTATTCATTTATTCAGAGTCTCAGTGCCATGTCCCTTAAAGAAAAATGAGTTAATTCTTGCTGTACGATGGGACCACCCAAGAAGTAGCCATTAGTCCTGAAGAACTTTATACTTCATCATTTAGTCACAGCTTTTCTTATACATTTTTTTTTAATTTTGGTTAGTTCACTTTGTATCCCCTCTACTGCCCACTCCCCTTCTCTTTCCAGTCCCTGCTAGCCTCCTTCATTTATCCCTATGCCATTTCTGTAGTTCCCTGATAGGGAAGACCCTCTTCCCCTTCTATCTGAACCTAGCTTATCAGGTTTCATCAAGTCTGGCTTCATCAACCTCTTCTGTGGCCTGATTCTCAGGCCATTGTTCTTCTTGTGTCCTCAATTGCCTCTACTTATGATGCTATTTCTGTCTCCTCTCCTGCAGGCTTCCCAGAGCTCTGAGGGGAATACCATAGGGAAATCCCATTTTGAGATTTGTGTTTTAAGGTCTCTCTCTCTGCATAATATTGGAATGTGGTTCTCTGTATGCAGTCCGATTTGATGCAGAGGAAGCATCTCTGTGGATCCAATAACATGGAACTGTTCTATCAGTTGAGGGCAGAGAGCAACATAGTTTAATAACAATAGCCTGGGTTCCTTGAAAATTTTTTTTAGATGTCATGGCCCAACACCGCAATTAACTGCCACTCAATTCCCTGTTTGAAGACTGGTTTGCTCACAATAGTTGGCTTATTGGAACTTTATCCCTCACTATTAGGAATCCTCCTAATAAGTGAATACATAACATATTTTTCTGTCTTCATTTTAGTTACTTCACCCAGATGATTTTTCCTTGTTCCACCCATTTGCCTGAAAATATCACGTCATTTTCTTAGCTGAAAAATATTCCATTACGGAATTATTCCACATTTCACCCAAAGGACATTGTCAATCCTCTTTTTTAGTCCTTGGAAGTAGTTGGTACTGTAATAATTGTATTGAATGAAAAATGTTTAGAATAACTATGTTCTTTTAACCTAAATGTCCCTCCATCTACTTCTTCTTCCTGATGATTTGAGTTGTAATGTCACCTTGAAGCATATATATTTCCATGATTATTCTCCTGTAAGGAAATGTCTGGAAAGGATTAGGAGGTAAGGCCTTGTTACATAATATAATTCCTATTGGATTTATATTGTAGGCGGTGTGCTTTGAAGTCAATGAAAGTGACCAGATAGAAGGTAGTCTCTGTCTCTTCGTCTCTGTCACTTTATATCTTTGTTTCTGTAGGTCTCGTTCTATTTCTGAATGTGTCTCTCTAGCTCTTTCTCTCTAAGTCTCCATTTCTGTCTGTCAGCAACTTGTGGTTCATTTGAAAAGTTCTCACTTCTTCTGAAGGACTACCACAAGAAAACTGCTTACTGACATGACATTTTGGAAAGTCTCTGTCAAAATATAAGCAAGATTCTAATTAAATGGTTTTTGTTCAAAGATTTGCTTTGGTTAGGGAACATTTCAACAGTAAGTAATTCACTGACTGAGGACATATCTGTATATTTAACAAATAAGAATGGAATGTGTGAACATCTGAAAATCACATGTCAAGGATACATAACTTTTATTAATGACCACTTGAAAGAAATATGTGACTAGTTTCCTGAACTAAGAGTCTTGGACACAGGAAATGTCATCTCTGAGTTGTGTGCTTTCAGCTATCCAGATTGAGGAATGGAGTGTTACTCAGCCTTTCTCACAAGCAGCCTGACCACGTGGTTTTTTTAATAACTAGCTCCTGAAATTCTTACTGGCTTTCATCTGTTTCATGATATCATTCTCACTCTCAGCCAATTAGCCCCTGAGAAAATCTTGAGTTTTCCATGGAGATGAGTAAACAAACTTTCCTCAATATACAATATCTCTGATCCTGTGCACACATGACTTTTTCTTGTGAAACTCAACAAGCCTTTATCTTATCCCTTTATCCAGTTTCTCCACCTTTACTCCTCTTTACTGCTGTGACAATGTAAGGTAAGAAATGAAACTTTAATGTTTATTTAATTGGACAGCTTCCTAAGTAGGCAAGCCTCAAAGTGATGTGAGATTAAGGGGAATGCACGTAATGACAAGGCAGTCTCCTACTGTGATATTTGATCTGAAATTTCCTAGGTTGTGACTTTGAACTTAGTAGTTACTGGCATACTCACTTTATGGACCTTCTTACTCATATTGTAGGTGGACAGGTTCTAGGGTACTGATTCTTTAAGAGCAGGGGAAAGAGAAGGAAACCAGATATTTCCTGGGATTTGTTTGGCTGAAAGAGTGAAAGATCAGTGTCTGAAAAGGAGACTGAGGGGTAATAAACTATTTGACAGGTGATGCTGTTCCACACTAGTGTTGGCAACACTCTATGAGCAGGCTTGCCTTGAATGAACTGGCTGGATGGGAAGCTGTATCCTACGCAGTGATCACTGAGCAAGTTTCCTTCCTGATCTTGGGGTTTACTGTTAAAACTGGGCCATTGGGACAGAGAAATGGGTCAGTGATATATACCTAGGATACAAAAGCAGCTGTGTTACCTGCTGTGGTCTTCCAGACAAACTGTCTATAGGTAGTTTTAGTGCCAGAACTGCTTGCTCAGAGGTGTACCTGAGCTCACTTGTTCTCACATAGCTGGTTCACTAGTTCATGGCAAGGATTCTCTGCTACACAATAAGTTCCTGGAAAGAATGCCTTAAAAGGTCAACTCTGCCTTCTTTAGGGAATCATATCTCTATGTTAAAAATCATTGTAAACATTGTCAATATTATTTTATTACTTATGTTGGAATTTCATATTACATACATCACACTACTTTTTCATTGCTCCTAGGTTCAAAATCCTATCTGTCACACTAATTTTTTTTCTTTACAATGCATCAATTGAAGTAAGTGTTGTTCCTGTACTTATTGGAACATGATCAAAGTCTCAGTGCCACGTCCCTTAAGGAAAACTGAATTCATCCTTGCTACACACTGTCACCTCCCCCAAGAAGTCATCAGTCCTGAAGAACTCTATACTTATCACCTTGATCACAGACTTTTTATGCATTTATTTATTATGAAATGTTCACTTTGTATCTCTACTGCTGCCCACTCTCTTTTCTCCTTCCAGTCCCATTCACCCTGCTTCTTCTATCCATATGCCCTTTTTCTAGTTTCCTAATAGGGGACGTCTTCCTCACCCTTTTATCTGACCCTAGGTTATCAGGTTTCATCAAGGCTGGCTGAATCATTTTCCTTTGCATCCTGATTCTCAGGGCATTGTTCTTCTTGTGGACTCAATTGCCTGTATTTATGACACTCTTCCTGTCTCCTCTCCTGCATGCTTAGCAGAGATCTGAGGGAAGGTAGAATTCATAGGAAAATCCCATTTAGAGCTGGGTGTTTCAATGTCTCTCTCTGCATAATATTTGAATGTGGGCCTCTGTATGCAATCCCATTTGATGCAGAAGGAAGCACCTTTGTGGATCTGAGAACGTGGCACTGATCTATCATTTGAGGGCAGAGAGCAACATATTTTATTAACAACAGCCTGTGTAGCTTTACAATTTCCATAGGATGCCCTGGCCCTACAACTCTAATAACTGCCATCTAATCCCCCTAGTGGAAGACTGCTTTGGTGACAATTGATGCCTTATTGGAACTTAATTCCCCACTATTAGGAGACTTCATAATAAGTCAATACATATCATATTTGTCTGTCTTCATTTTAGTTACATCATCCAAGATAATTTTTCTTGGTTCCATCCATTTCCTTAAAACCATAATGATGTCATTTTCTTAGCTGAATAATTCTTCGTGTTAAAATATTCCACATTTTCCCCAAAGGAGATTGTCAGTCCTGTTCTTTAGTCTTTGGAAGTTGCTGGGACTTTAATCATTGTATTGAAGGACACATTTTCAGGATAACTATGTTCTTTTGCCTAGAATTCCCTCCATCTTCTTCTACTTGCTGGTGATTTGAATTACAATATCCCCTCAAATCCCATCATTTCACATTTGGTGTCCCCATTGAGGAAATGTGAGTTTAGGGTTAGGAGATACGGCCTTGTTAGATAATATAATTCCTTTTGATTCCCTAATTTCTTTCTCAGTCCTTTGGTCTTTTGTATACAGGTGAGCTGCTAATTTTTTTGAGTTAAATTTGTATCCACCCACTCTGCAGAAGATTTTTATCACCTGTAGGAAGTTTCTTGGTAGAATTTTTTGGGTCACTTATGTAACATGTCATCTGTAAACAGTGATATTTTGACTTCTTCCTTTCCAATTTGTATCACCATGATCTCCTGAAATTATCTTATTTGCTCTAGCAAGAACTTCCAGAACTATGAGATATGGAGAGAGGGGAGAACCTTGCCTTGTCCCTGATTTCAGTGCCATTGCTTGAAGTTGCTCTCTGTTTAGTTTGATGTTGGATATAGGCTTAATGTATATTGGCGTTATAATATTTAGATATGTGCCTTGTATCCCTGATCTCTCCACTACTTTAAGCATGAATGGTTGTTGGATTTTGAAAAAAGTTTTTTTTCTGAATCTAAGGAGATTAACGTTTTGTTTTTTGTTTTTGTTTTTATTTTAATATGGTGGATCACATTGATGGATTTCCATATATTGAACCACCCTTGCTTACCTGGGATGAAGCCTAATTGGTCATAGTGGATTATATCTTTGATGTGTTCTCCTATTCAGTCAAAGGCATAAAGTACCTTGGTGTGACCCTAAGAAAGCAAGTCAAAGACTTGTATGAAAAAAAAAATTTCAAATCTTTGAAGAAAGAATTCAAAGAAAATATCAGAAGTTGGAAAGATCTCCCATGCTCATGTCTTGACAGGATTAACATTGTAAAAATGGCACCTTACCAAAAGCAATCTACAGATTCAATGCAATTCCCACCAAATTGCCAACATAATTCTTCCAGACTTTGAAAGAAAAATTCTGAACTTCATATGGAAAAAGAAGAAATCCAGAATTGGTATAAAAAAAAATCTTCCACAATAAAATATATCCTGGTGGTATCTGCATCCCTAATCTCAACCTGTATTACAGAACAACGGTAATAAAAACTGCATGGTACTGGCATAGAAACAGAATGGTGGATCAATGGAACCGAACAGAAGACCCAGAAATAAACCCACACACTTATGGACACCTGATCTTTGACATAGATGCCAAAACCATACAATGAAAAAAAGATCACATCTTCAACAAATTTTGCTGGTCTAACTGGATGTCTACATATAGAAAAATGCAAACAGTTCCATAACTATGAGCCTGCACAAAAATAAGGTCCACTTGGATCAAAGACCTTAACATAAAACCAGACACATTAAATTGGTTAGAAGAAAAATTTGGGAAGAGCTTTGAACCCATTGGCCCAGGAGACAACCATTTGAACAGAACATCTATAGCAGTCTCTAAGAGCAACAATCAATACATAGGACTTTATGAAACTGAAAAGATTCTGGAAAGGAAAGGACACTCTCAATTAACAAAATGAATGCCTACATATTGGGAAAAAAATCTTCACCAACCCTCTATGTGACAGAGGGCTACTATCCAGTATACATTTAGAACTAAAGAAATTGAAAAGCATCAAATCAAATAATCCATTAAAAATGGTGAACAGAGTTAGTTAAACAGAAAATTAAAAATAAAGGAATACCGAATGGCAAAGAAATACTTAAAGAAATGTTCAGCGTCATTAGCCACCAAGGAAATGCAGATAAAACCATCCAGAGATTTCACCTTACACCCATCAGCATGGAAAATATCAAAAATCCAACTGACAACATATGCTGGAGAGATCGTAGACAAAGGGAAAATCTCCTCCACTGAGGGTGGGAAGGTAAAGTTGTACAATCATTCTGGAAATCAATCTTGTGCTTTCTCAGACATCTAGTCCTGAGTGCAGGGAATCTTAGGAAAGAAGTGGGAAATTGTAAGATCTGGAGAGGACAGGAACTCCATGAGGAGAGCAACAGAACCAAAAATATCTGAGCACAGGGGTCTTTCCTGAGCCTGCTATTCCAATCAAGGACAATGTATGGAGATAATCTAAGACCCCTTCACAGATGTAGCCCATGGCAGTTCAGTATCCAAGTGGGTTCCATTGTAATAGGAAAAGGGACTGCCTCTGACATGAACTGATTGGCCTTCTCTTTAATTTCCTCCCCCTGAGGGGGAAGCAGCATTACCAGGCCACAGAAGAAGACAATGCAGCCACTGATGAGACCTAATTGACTAGGATCAGAAGGAAGGAAAAGAAGTCCTCCCCTATCAGTGGACTTGGGGAGGGGCATGCATGCAGTGGGTAGAGGAAGGGAGAGATTGGGATGGGAGGACGGAGGGAACCACAGGGGTGATACAAAGTGAGTAAAGTGTAATTAATAAAGAAAAATAAAAATAATAAAAAAAAGAAACTAATCAAGAGGGAGGACTCTGGCTAAAATGCTCAATCCCCATCCTTAAAGGCAAAGAGGATGGACATCAGAAGAAGGAGAAAACAGGAACAAGTTAGAAACCTGCCATAGGGGGCCTCTGCCCTGCAGACTCTTAAAGCAGATGCTGAGACTTATGACCAACTGTTGGGCAGAGTGCATGGAATCTAATGAAAGAAGTTGGGAAATAGTAAGGTCTGGAGAGATCAGGAGTTCCACAAGGAGAGGAACAGAAAAAAATCTGATTACAAGGGTTTTTCCTGAGACTCATACTCCTACCAAGCACCATGCATGTAGATAAACAAGAATCCCTGGCAGTTCAGTGCCCAAGTGGGTTCCACAGTAATGAAACAGGGACGTCCTCTGACATGAACTGATTGGCCTGCTCTTTGAAAAGCACACTCCAATGAGGGAACAGCCTTACCAGGCCACAAAGGAAGACAATGCATCCACTCTTGATGAGATCTAATAGAATAAGATTAAAAGTAAGGTAAGGGAGTTTTACCCTATTAGTGGATTATGGAGGGGCATACATGGAGAAGGTGGAAAGAAGGTGTGATGGGGAGAGAAGAAATGAGGGGTTTATAGGGAGATATGAAGTGAATAAAGAGTAAATAATAAAAATTAAAATAAAAAATATATAATTCCTTTTGTAGTTATATTACAGGAGTTTGTGCTTTGAGGTTGATATGCCAATGAAAGTGGCCAGAGAGAATAGAGTTTCTTTCTCTGGGTCACTGTCACTTTACATCTTTGTTTCTTTTGATTTAGGTCTCTTTATTTCTGAATCTCTCTCTAGCTTTTTCTCTCTCTGTTTCTGTCTGTCTCCTCTCTCTCACTGCCACTATGGTTAAGTATGAAAAGCTCTCAGCTCTGCTGAAGGACTGCAACAAGATGACTGCTTGCCAACTTGACATCTGGATGGTCTCTCTAAAAATATGAGCAAGGTATTAGGCCTTGGTAAGGAACATTTTTCACACTAAGTTAATCACTAATTAGGACATATCTATGCATTTAACAAATAATGGAATCTGTGATATAGTGAAACATTTATGAATGGTCACCTGAAAGAAATATGTGATACTTTTCCTTAACTAAGAATTTTGGACACAGGAACTGTCTTCTTTGGGTTGTGTGCTTTCAGCTGCCCATATTTATGCATGTAGGGGCGCTTAGCCTTTCTTTCCAGCAGTCTGTCCATTTGGCCCTTTTAATAACTGGTTTCTGAAACACTTGTTGCCATTAACCTGTTTCATGAAATCATTCTGTCTCTTAGCGATTCAGGCCTAAGAGAGACTTGAGGTTTCCATGGTGATAATAAACAAACTTTCCTCAATGTCCAGTATCTCTGATCTTGTGCAATTGTGATATTTTCTTGTGAAATCCAACAAGACTTTATCTCATTCCTTTATCCAGATCCCACACTTTTAATCCTGTTTACCTCTGTGATAAATTCAGGTAGAAAATGAAACTTTAATGTTTATTTAATTGGACATATTCCAAGTAGGGAAGCTTCAAAGTGATGTGGGATTAAGGGGAATGTATTGAATGACAAGGTAGTATCCTTCTGAGGTCTTGGATTTGAATTTTCCTAGGTTGCGAATTTAGACTGAGCAGTTTACTCACATACTCATAAAATATACCTTCACTTTCTTATTGATATAATAGGTTGGAAGTGTCTAGTGTTCCCTGGGCTATGGAGGCTTTAAGAGCAGAGAAAAGAGAAGGAAAGCAGGAAATTAATGGGACAGGTTTGGCTGAAAGTGAGAAAGATTGATGAGTGTAAAAGAACTGTGGGGCAATAAATTATTTGACAGGTGGAGCTGTTCCACTCATGTCTTGCCAACCCTCTATGAGCAGGGTTGCTTTGGCTAACATGATTAGATTGGCAAGTATATCCTACTCAGTTGTCACTGAGGAATACTATTGGTCCTGAGGTTAAAACTGGGCCTTCAGGAAAGAGAAATAAGACTGTATTTTATGCCCAAAAGAAACACAAGATAAGCTGTTTTCTTCTGTGGTATTCCATACTCTAAATGTAGTGTTAATGTCAGGACTGCTTGTTCCGAGGTGCCACCTGAACTCATGTGGTCTGAGGAAGCTGTGTAATCACTAGTTCATGGCTAAGATTCTATGCTCCATAATGAGTAAATGTATAGCATGCCTTATGAAGTCAAACTCCTCCCTCCTTTAGTGGAAACTTTTCTTCATGTTAAAAGTCATTATAAAAACTGTCAACATATTATATTAAATGATTATAAGGGAATATTATATGACATACATTACAATCATTTTCCCTTGCTCTCAGGTTCAAATTCCTACCCATGTGTTACACTAAAATATTTTTATTTCTTTAAAATACGTTAATTTTAATACATGTTTTTTTTATATATGCTCTTTGGAATATGATCAGAGTCTCAGTGTCATGTCCCTTAAAGAAAACTGAGATCATTCTTTCTGCATCCTGGCACCACAAACAAGAAGACATCAGTGCCAAAGAGCTCTAACTTCTTTACCTTATTCACAGCTTTTCTTATGTATTTATTTATTAAAATTAGTTTACTTTGTATCCACTCTGCTGCCCACTCCCTCTTCTCCTTCCAATCCCACCCACTCTCTTTCATGTACCTGTATGCCCTCTCTATTATTTGCAGATAGGGGAGTTCCTTCTCCACCTTCAATCTGACCCTAATTTATTATGTATCAACAAGACTGGCTACATCATCTTCCTCTATGGCCTGATTCTCACAGCATTGATCTCCTTGTGTCCTCAATTTTCTCTACTTATGACTCTCTTTCTGTCTACTTTCGTGCAGGCTTCCAAGAGCTATGAGGGGATGAAGAATTTCATAGGGAAATCCCATTTAGAGCTGGGTGTTTAAAGGTCTCTCTCTGCATAATATCAGACTGTGGGTCTCTGTATGAAATCCCATTTTATGCAGAAGGAAGCACCTCTGTGGATAGAAGATCATGACACTGATCTATCATTTGAGGGCAAAGGACAACATATTTTACTAACAGCCTGTGTTGCTTGAAAACTTCTGTCGGATGGTCTGGGCCAGGGACTCAATTAACTGCCACCCAGTCACTCTAGTGGAAGACTGGTTTGGTTATAATACATGGCATAATGAATATTTATCTCCCACTATTAGTAGACTTCCTACTAAGTGAATACATACCATATTTATCTTTCTGCATTTTACTTACTTAGCCCTGGATGATTTCTCCATTAATTTGCCTGAAAATATCATATCATTTTCTTAGATGAATAACACTCCCTTATGGAAATATTCCACATTTTCCCCAATGGAGATTGTTAAGCTTGTTCTTATTCCTTGGAAGTTGCTGGGACTTTAATCATTGTATTGAATGAGTTTTGAAAAGTATAAAGATAACTATGTTCTTTTAGCCTAGTAGTCCCTCCATCTTCTTCCAATTCCTGATGATTTTTAAAGGCAATGTCCCCTTGATGCTCATCTATTTACATGTGGAGTCCCCAGTGAGTAAATGTCTGGGAAGTGTTCAGAGGTATGATCCCTTTAGATAATATAATTCCTGTCTCAGTTATAAGAAGGTGTGTTTTGAGGTTGATATGCCAATGAAAGTGACAAAACAGAATGGAGTCTATCTCTCTCAGTCCCTGTCACTTTATATATTAGTTTATGTTTGTCTCTTTATCTGAATCTGTCTTTCTAACTCTCTCTGTCTTTCTGTCTCTCTCTTTCTTTGACTCTTTCTCTCTCTGTCTACCTCCCTCTTCCTGTCACTTCTGGTACAATATGAAAAACAATTAGTTCTCCTGAAGTACTACAATATATGACTGCTTGCACCTCCTCCACCTTCAATTTGATCCTATCTTATCAGGTCTCATCAAACTTTATATGTTTGTTTCTATTGGCCTTCGTCTTTCTATTTCTGAATATGTCTCACTAGCAATTTCTCTCTCTGTCTCTCTCAGTGTCCCTCTCACTACCTGCTGTTTTTGGTTTAGTATGAAAAGCTCTCAGTTCTGCTGAAGGACTACAACAAGATGTCTGCTTGCTGATGTGACATCCTGGATTGTCTCTGTAAAAAATATAAGCAAGGTCCCAAATAAACGCTTTTTGTTTAAATATTTTTCTTTGTCAAGGAGTATTTTCATGGTAATTAATTCACTGAATGAGGACATATCTCTGCATTGAACAAATAATATTGAAATCTGAAAATGTGAAAGTCACATATCAAGGTCACCTGACTTTATTAATGAACACTTCAAAGAAATATGTGATCATTTTTCTTAACTATGAGTCTGGGAAACAAGAAAAGACATCTGTGGGTTGTGTGGTTTCAGCTGACCAAATTTGAGACATGTAGGACTTCTCAGCCTTTCTGTCAAGCAGTCTGTCATTGGCCCTTTTAATAACTGCCTCCTGAAACTCTTACTGGCTTTCACGTGTTTCATGACATTATCCACCCTCTTAGCTAATCAGCACCTGAGAGAATCTTGAGGTTTTCATGGAGATGAGTAAACAAACTTTCTTCACTGTACAGTATCTCTGTTCCTGACTGTATCTTGTGAAAACCAACAATCATTCACCTCAACCCTTTTTTTTTAGAGATTTTAAATTTTTATTAATTACAGTTTATTAACTTTGTATCCCAGCTGTAGCCCTCTCCCCCATCCCCTCCCAAACCCATCCTCCCTTCCTCTTCTTCTCCTATGCCCCTCCCCCAGTCCACTGATAGGGGAGGTCCTTCTCTCCTTCCATATGACCCTAGCCCATCAGGTCTCATCAGGACTGGCTGCATTGTCTTCCTCTGTGGCCTGGTAAGGCTTCTCTCCCCTCAGGGGGAGGTGATCAAAGAGCCCACCACTGAGTTCATGTCAGAGACAGCCCTTGTTCCCCTTACTAGGATATTTACTTGGACACAAGGCTGTCATGGGCTACATCTGTTCAGGGCTTCTAGGTTATCTCCATGCATGGTCCTTGGTTGAAGTATGAGTCTCAGAAAGAACCCTGTGCCCAGATTTTTTTTTTAATTCTGTTTCTCTCCTTGTGGAACCCCTGTCCCCTCCAGGTATTTCATCCCTCCTTCTTTCATAAGATTTCTTGCACTCTGCCCAAAGTTTGGCCATGAGTCTCAAGATCTGCCTTAATACCGTGCTGGGTAGTCTTTAGAGGTCCTCTGTGGTAGGCTCCTGTCCTGATCCTTGTTTGCTCCCTCAGGTCTTGGCGTCTTTATTTTTATGATGGGCAGGTCACCAGAGTCTTAGAACACTAGCTGTCCCTTAAATATAATCATTTATTTGTGAGACAGTTAAGAGGACCTCATTTTGAGTGAATGGAGGAACAGAAAATAGAAGTGTCTTATATAAGGATACCAATTACCAGATAGAGAAAAGGCAGCTGTTTTAACATAGTGCCTGACCTCTTGGCAATCGTGCTTACTTCGATGCTGGTTCTGTATAACCAACTCCTGAATAACCAAATCCCAACTAAGAGAATTTTAAGCCCTTGAAGTGCAAACTTTTCTACAAAACTAGGCTTTGTCTCATGAAAGTTTTACAAGATTTTCTTACTCAATAAAACACCACAATAATAACTGGCTTTTGAGCTCCTTCATGAAGAAACAACAATTAGCAGTATCTTTCTCCTCCCCATTTTGTTCTCTGAAAAGGAGTTGTAGAACCTGAAGATATATTTCAGAAATAGAGACCCATTAAATATGCAAGAGAGAGGTAGAAATTGAGATGGGAAGACAAGATAATCAAATGAAGCCCACCTGCTTAGGGAGAATTTAGACCCTGCGTAATTGTCTTAAAAAAACAATTACATGTAATAACTACATGATGCTTTCAGTATACATATATCAGTTTATGTTAATTGGCATGTAAACATTTAAATACTGAAAAACACACTGATATTTAGAAAAATCAAGGTTTTAGTGAAAAATATTCAGTTAATATTACAGAAAATATCATAATCATGCACATCTTGGAGTGATCTAAGATGAAAATTCTTATCACTTTCTTTATATATTATGCTTTATTCATTACTCATTTATAAAGAAATATTCTCCCTGCTCCTCATCAGACTTAAGTTATTATATATCACCTCAACTCTTTATCCAGATCCCACACCTTTACTTCTATTTATCTCTTTGACAATTTCAGGTAGGAAATGAAACTTTAATCTTTATTTAATTGGACAGCTTCCTAAATAGGGAAGCTTAAAAGTGATGTGGGATTAAGGGGAATGTACCTAATGACAAGGTGGTCTCCTACTGTGAGACTGGATCTGAAATTTCCTAAGATGTGACTTTAAACTGAGCAGTTATTCATGTACTCACTAAATATACCTTCAAATTCTTATTGATATATTACTCTGGTAGGGTCTAGGTTTTCCTGCGGTATTGAGTCTTTAAGAGCATGGAAAAGAGAAGGGAACCAGCCAATTCCTGGAACTGGTTGGGCTGAAACAGTAAAATATTGGTGAGTGTTAAAGGAGACCTGAGGGGCTGCTGCTATTATGGTAATTTCATAATACTATTGTGATGTCATAATACCATTGTGACATCACAATATCA
Organism: Meriones unguiculatus; assembly: GCF_030254825.1. Lineage (NCBI taxonomy): Eukaryota > Metazoa > Chordata > Mammalia > Rodentia > Muridae > Meriones > Meriones unguiculatus. The sequence goes on from NW_026843711.1 coordinate 4,764,780, forward strand.
TTGTGAATTCAAAATTCAATTGTGACATCATGCAACAATCATGTCATGCCAAAATCATGTGAATTTATAAGAAAATCGTAATGTCATAATAATAAAATTGGGAAGTCATAACAACATTGAGATATAATAGCACTTTGATGTCATAACACAATTGTGATGTTGTGTCATTGTCATAAGAGCATTTAGACCATATAGTTGTTCACAAAGCAAGCCTCAACAGATACAAGAAGATTGAAATAATCCCATGTGTCCTATCTGATCACTGTGGATTAAAACTGGACCTCAATGACAAAAATAGCAAAAGGCCTACACACACATGGAAACTGTACTACTCAATAACAGCTGTGTTAGAGAAGAAATAAAAAAAGAAATTAAAGTCTTCCTAGAATTCAATGAAAATGAAGGCACAAGCTTATGGGACACAATGAAAGCAGTGCTAAAAGGAAAGCTCATAGCACTAAGTGCCTCCAAAAAAAATTTGAAGCATCTCATGCAAACAACTTAATGGCTCACTTAAAAGTCCTAGGGCAAAAAGAAGCAGACACACCAAAGAGGAGTAGATGGCTAGAAATAACCAAACTCTGGTCTGAAATCAATAAATTACAAACAAATAAAACAATTCAAAGAATCAGTGAAACCAAGAGCTGATTCTTTGAGAAAATCAACAAGATAGACAAACCCTTAGCCAAGTTAACTAAAAAGCAGAGATAAATTATCCAATTCAACAAAATCAGAAATGAAAAGAGGGACATAACCACAGACACAGATGAAATCCAAACAATCATTAGGACTAACTTCAAAAGTCTATATGCCACAAAATTTGAAAATCTAAATGAAATGGACAATTTTCTTGATTGATTCCACTTACCAAAGCTGAATCAAGACCAGGTAAATCAGTTAAATAGTCCTATATCCCCCAAGGAAATAGAATTGGTTATCAAAAGTCTCCCATCAGAAAAAGCCCAGGAACAGATGGTTTTGTTGCAGAATTATACCAGACCTTCAAAGAAGAGCTAACTCCAATTCTCTTCAAACTATTCCACAGAATAGAAACAAAAGGAGCATTAACAAACTCATTCTATGTAGCCATAGTTACCTTGGTACCTAAACCTCACAAAAATCCAACAAAGAAAGAAAATTTCAGGCCAAACTCCCTTATGAACATTGATGCAAAATACTCAACAAAATACTTGCACACCGAATACAAGAACACATCAAAGATATCATCCACTAGGACCAAGTAAGCTTTATCCCAGTTATGCAGAGGTGGTCCAATATATGGAAATCCATCAATGTGATTCACCATATTAACGAACTGAAAGAAAAAATATGATAATCTCCCTAGATGCTGAAAAAGCATTTGACAAAACCCAACATCCATTCATGTTTACAGTCTTGGAGAGATCAAGGATACAAGGCACATGTCTAAACATAATAAAGGCAATATAAAGCAACCCTATAGCCAGCATCAAACTGAATGGAGAGAAACTTAAAGCAATCCCACTGAAATAAGGGACAAGGCAAGGCTGCTCACTCTCTCCATATCTCTTCAACATAGTTCTGGAAATCCTTGCTAGAGCAATAAGACTGTTGAAGGAGAACAAGGGGATAATTGGAATGAAAGAAGTCAAATTATCACTATTTGAGATGATATCATAGTATATGTGAGTGACCCCAAAAACTCTACCAGGGAACTTCTACAACTGATAAACACTGTCAGCATAGTGGTCGGATAGATCCAAAATTAACTCAAAAAAAAATCAGTATCTCTCCTGTATACAAAAACAAAAGGGCTGAGAAAGAAATTACGGAAACAACACCCTTCACAATAGCCACAAATGACATAAAGTACCTTGGTGTAAACCCTAACCAAACAAGTCAAAGACTTGTATGAAAAAATTTTCAAGTCTCTAAAGAAAGAATTAGAAGAAAATATGAAAAGATGGAAAGATCTCCCATGTTCATGGCTTGGCAGGATTAACAGTAAAAATGGCCATCTTACCAAAAGCAATCTACAGATTCAATGCAATCCCCATCAAATTACCAACACAATTCTTTACAGACCTGCAAAGAAAAATTCTTAACTTCATATGGAATAACAAGAAATCCAGAATTGCTAAAACAATTCTCTACAGTAAAAGATCTTCTGGAGGTATCTCCATCCCTGATCTTAAGTTGTACTATAGAGCAACAGTTTTAAAAACTGCATGGTACTGGCATAGAAACAGAATCATCGATTAATGGAAGTGAACAGAAGATGCAGAAATAAACCCACACACTTATGGACACCTGATTTTTGACAAAGATGCCAAAACAATATAATGGAAAAAAGATAGCATCTTCAACAAATGATGCGGGTCTAACTGGATGTCTATATGTAGAAAAATGAAATAGATCCATACACATCACTCTGCACAAAACTGAAGTCCAAGTGGATCAAAGACCTCAACATAAAACCAGACACATTAAATCGGCTAGAAAAAAAAAAGTGGGGAAAACCTAGAACTCATTGGTACAGGAGAAAACTTCCTGAACAGAACACCAACAGCACAGGCTCTAAGAGCAACAATTAATAAATGGGACCTAATAAAACTGAAAAGCTTCTGTTATGCAAAGGACACATTCATCAAAACAACATGACTGCCTACAGATTGGTAAAGAATATTCACCAACCCTTTATCTGACAGAGGGCTCATATCCAGTATATATAAAAAAACTGAAGAAGCTGAAAGGCAGCAAACCAAGTAATCCAATTACAAATGGGGAACAGAGCTAAACAGAGAATTTCCTCTAGAGGAATATCGAATGGCAGAGAAACATTTAAAGAAATACACAATGTCATTAGCCATTGGGGAAATGCAAATCAAAATGACCCTGAGATTTCACCTCACAACATGGCTAAGATGAAAAACTCAAGTGACAACACATGCTGGAGAGGTTGTGGAGAAAGGGGAACACTCCTCCACTGCTGGTGGGAATGTAAAGTTGTACAACCACTCTGAAGAGCAATCTGGTGCTTTCTCAGACAACTAGTAATAGTGCTTCCTCAAGATCCAGCCATACTGTTCCTAAGCATATATACAAAAGAGGCTCAGATACACTATAAGAATATTTGCTCAACCATGTTGGTAGCAGTCTTATTTGTAATACCAGGAAGCTGGAAACAGCCCAGATGCCCCTCAACCGAAAATTGGATGCAGTATTGTGGTACATCTACACAATGGAGTATTACTCTGCAATGAAAAATAAGGAAATCATGACATTTTCAGGTAAGTGGTGGGACATGAAAAGGATCATCCTGAGTGCGCTGACCCAGAAGCAGGACACACACAGCATATACTCACAAATATAGACATATAATATAAGATAAGCCTACTAAAATCTTTACAGATAGAGAAACTGATCTAGAGGGAGGACTCTGGCTAGAATGCTCAATCTGCATCCCAAAGGGCAAAGGGGATAAACATCAGAAGACTAAGAAGGCAGGAAACAGCCTAGGGGCTTGCAGGGGAGGGCCTCTGGGGGGCTCTGTCCTGCGGACTGTTGGGGTGGAAGCTGAGACTTATGGCTGATGTTAAGGTGGAGCACATGTAAGAAGTGAGAAATAGTAGGATCTGGAGAGGATGGGAACCCCACAAAGAGAGCAACAGAACTAGAAATTTTGAACACAGGGGTCTTCCAGAAACTCATACCCCAACCAAGTACCAGTCATGGAGATGGCCTAGGATCCCTGCTCAGATGTGGTCCATGGCATTTTAGTGTCTAAGTGGGTTACATGGTGATGGTAGGAGGGACTACTTCTGGCATAGTCTGGTTGGCCTACTCTTTGATCACCTCCCTCAGAGGGGAGGGCAGGCTTACCGGGACACGGAGGATGACAATGCGACCACTCCTGATGTGATCTGGTGGACTGAGATCAGAGGGAAGGGAAGGAAGGCCTTCCCTATTGATGGACTTGTGGAGGGGCATGAGTGAAGGGGGGAGGAAGGGTAGAACTGAGAGAGGAGGAGGGAGGGTGTTATGGGGGGATGCAGTGTGGATACAGTGTAATTAATATAAAAAAGAGAGAGAGAAAGCATAAGTGAACTGGGACACATTAAAAAAAGAAGAAGAAAGAAAGAAAGAAAGAAAGAAAGAAAGAAAGAAAGAAAGAAAGAAAGAAAATTGTAATGTCATAATAATAAAATTGGGAAGCCATAACAACATTGAGATATAATGGCACTTTGATGTCATAATACCATTGTGATGTCATGTCATTTTTATAATGGAATATTTTTTTCTTTATTAATTACACTTTGTATTCCCCCTGTGGTTCCCTCCCTTCTCTTGTCCCAATCCCTCCCTTCCTCCACACTCTGCATGCATGCCACTCCCCAAGTCCACTGATAGGGGAGGTCTTCATTTCCTTCCTTCTGATCCTAGATAATTAGGTCTCATCAAGAACGGCTGCAGTTTCTTCTTGTGTGGCCTGGTAATGTTGCTTCCTTAATTGTAATGTTCTTTAATTACCTCAGGGGGAGATATTTAAAGAGCAGGGCAATCAGTTCATGTCAGAGACAGTCCTGTTCCTAATACAGTGGAACCCACTAGGATACTGAACTGCCATGGGCTACAACTGTGCAAGGGTCTTAGTTTATCTCCATGCATAGTCTTTGATTGGAGTATCAGTCCCAGGAAAGATACTTGTGCTCAGATTTTTTTTTGGTTCTGTTGCTGTCCTTGTGGAGTTTCTGTCCTCTCCAGATCTTACTGTTTCCCACTTCTTTCATAAGAATCCCCGCACTCTGCCCAAAGGTTTCCGTAAGTTTCAGCATCTACATTGATAGTCTGCAGGGCAGAGCTTTTCAGAGGTCCTCTCTGGTAGGGTTCTGACATGTTCCCTCTTTTCTCCTTCTTTTGATGTCCATCCTCTTTGCCTTTCTGGATAGGAATTAATCATTTTAGTAAGAGTCCTCCCTCTTGATCAGTTTCTTTAGGTGTATAGATTTTAGTAAGTTTATCCTATATTATATTTCTATATTTGTGAGTATATACCTTGTGTATCTTTCTGCTTCTGGGATAGCTCACTCAGGATGATCTTTTCCAGATTCCACCATTTACTTGAAAATTTAATGATTTTCTTGTTTTTTATTGCTGAGTAATATTCCATTGTATAGATATACCACAATTTGCACATTGATTCCTTCACTGAGGGGCATCTGGGCTGTTTCCAGCTTCTGGCTATTACAAACAAGGCTTCTACAAACATGGTTGAGCAAATATCCTTATTGTGTACTTGAGACTCTTTTGGGTATATGCATAGGAGTTGTATGGCTGGATCTTGAGGAAGCACTATTCCTAGTTGTCTGAGAAAGTGCCAGATTGCTCTCTAGAGTGGTTGTACAAGTTTACATTCCCACCACAGTGGAGGAGGGTTGCCTTTTGTCCACAACCACTCCAGCATGTGTTGTCTCCTGAGATTTTGATCTTAGCCATTCTGTTAGGTATAAGGTGAAATATTAGGGTCGTTTTGATTTGCATTTCTCTGATGGTGAATCAGGATGAACATTTCTTTAAGTGTTTCTCTGCCATTCGATATTTCTCTGTGGAGAATTCTTTGTTTAGCTCTGTACTCCATTTTTTAAATTGGATTACTTGATTTTTTGCTGTTTAAGTTCTTGAGTTCTTTATATATGCTGGATATTAGTGCTTTTTCAGATATGGGATTGCTGAAGATCTTTTCCCATTCTGTAGGCTGTTTTTTGTTTTGTTTTGTTTTGTTTTGTTTTGTTTTTCCTGAGGACAGTGTCCTTTGCTTTACAGAAGCTTTTTATTTTCATGAGGCCCCATTTATAGATTGTTGCTCTTAGAGCCTTTTCTGTTGGTGTTTTGTTCAGGAAGTTGTCTTCTGTGTCAGTGAGTTCAAGGCTCTTCTCCAATTTTTCTTCTAACTGTTTTCATGTGTCTGGTTTTATGTTGAAGTCTTTGATCCAAGTGGACTCTACTTTTGTGGAGGCTGATAAGTATGGAACTACTTGCATTTTTATACATGTAGACATCCGTTTAGACCAGCAAAATTTGTTGAAAATGAGATCTTTTTTCTATTTCGATTTTTCCCATTTCCACCTTTTTAAAGTCATAATCCCATTGTGGCATCATAATAGCATTATTATATCATAACATTTGATGATATAATAGCTTTGTGATGTTATAATGGCATTGTAAAGTCATAACACCATTTTGTTGTCATAATAGCATTGTGAAGTTTGAAAATAATTGTGATGTCATGACATCTTTGTGATGTCAAAAATCTATTGTGAAGTCATACCACCATGGTGATGTCAAAAGAGCTTTGTGAAGTCATAAAACCATTGTCATGTCATAACATTGTGATGTCATAAGCGCATTGATGTGACATAATGTCATAATGTCACTGTGATGTTATAATACCATTGTGGTGTCACAACAGCATTGTGATGTCATATTACCACTGTGATATGAAGATACGCATGTGATGTCAAGATATCATTGTGGGGTAATAACTGCATTGTGATGTTATATTATTATTGTGATGTTATAATTCCATTGTGAGATCATACCATATGATGACATAATAGCAGATGTCCTAATAGTATTGTGAAGTCATAATAGCAGTGAGATGTCATGACACCATTGTGATGACATAATAACATTGACATGTCATAATAAAGTTGTGATGTCATAATAATATTATGATGTCATAATAATATTATGATGTCATAATAGCTTTTTGATGTCCTAATCGCATTGGGATGTCATAATAGCATTGTGATGTCTTCATAGCACTGTGACTTGTCACACCATTGTTGGTATAATATTCTTTTGAAATGTATACAACTTACCCTTGTGCATTCAAATGCTGATTTCCCCCCACTCTCTGCTTTTAATCCAGATATTGCATTATGATACTTATTCTAATCATCCTGTCTCAACTTTGTGTAAACAAGCCAAATAAAGCAACTAGCCACAATGTCCAGCAATGGGAAAAGCCAGAGATTAAGAAATGTGGGAGGTGCAAGAGTGCAGGAAATGTGTGGGACGAAAGTGTGTGAGGAAGCAGAGCTTGGAGAGCAGAGCTGTAAGAGAGATCTTGGAACAGCTTGAAGAGAATGAAACAGAACTAAAAGTTCACAAAAAGCAAGTATAATTTGTAAAACCTAAATGTTAGGAAACTATGAAGGCTTGAAGGTTTAGGAGGGAGTAAATATTGACCAGCATTGTGTTCTAAATTAACTAAATAAACCCAGTCTCTGTGTGGTGAATTGGTTATACAGCTGTTCAGGATTAACAGTAAGCATTAATAAAAGATAAACCAAGAATAAACATTAATCATCACCTACAACATACCATTGTGAAGCCAATTATAGCATTGTGATGTGATAACATCATTGCAATGTAATAGCATCATGAATATACAATAGCATTGTGATGTTACAATAGCATTGGGATGTCATAATACCTTTGGGTTATCATGACAACATTGGATGTCATCATACCATGGTGATGTCATAATACCATTGGTAGCTCATCAAAGCATTGTGATGTCATACCATTGTGATGTCATAATACTATTGTGATATCATGATATCATTGTGATGTCGTAAAAGCATTGTGAAGATATAATAATATTTTGATGTCACAATGCCACTGTGAAGTGAAAATTCCATTGCGATGTCATACCACAATGATGTAATAGCATTGTGATGTCATAATATGATTATGATATAACAATAATGTGCTGTCATGATAGCATTGTGATGTCCAAATTGCATTGTTAGGTTATATTATTATTGTGATGTTATAATTCCATTGTGATATCATACAATATGAGGTCGTAAATGCATTATGATATCATAATAGTATTGTGATACCATAATTCCATAGTGACATCATTTTATCAATGTGATGTCATAACAGCATATTGAGGTCATAACTACATTGTGACATCATAATAGCATTGTTATATCATCATACATTGTGACATCATAATAACATTGTGATGTAAAATTTCCATTCTGCTGTCATACCAGGTGAATTTATTAATGAATTCTTGAAATAAATATGTGGCACTATTCCTGAAGTAAGAGTCTTGGACAGGTATTGTCATCTCTGAGTTGTGTGCTATCAGCTGATCAAATTGAGACATGTAGGACTGCTTGCCATTTCTCTCAAGCAACCTGTGTCCTACACAGTTGTCATTGGGGAACGCTTTTCGTCCTGGGCCTACAGGACTGAGAAATGGGTCCATGCTATATGCCTTGAATACAAGAGCAACAGTGTTTCCTTCAGTGGTGCTCCAGACAAACCCTCTAAACATAGTATTAGTCCCACGACTTTTGTTCAGGGGAACCTTTTCTCCATTTTCACAGACATTGTATAAGTTGTCAACATATTGTTTCCAGTGATTATGTAAGAATGTCATATAATATACATTATATTCCTTTTCTATTGCTCCCAGATTCTAATTTCTACATGTGTCACACTATTTTTTTTTCTTAGAATGCATCAGTTGAAGTAACTGTTGTTCAACTACTCATTAGAACATGATCAGGCTCTCAGTGCTAAGTCTCTTAAAGAAAACTGAGTTCAACATTGCTGCACCTTGACACCAACCCCAAGGAGAAGCCATCAGTCTTGAAGAGCTCTAGACTTCATCATCTTGATCAATGTTTTTCTTATGTATTTATTATGATTTGTTCACTTTTATATCCCCTCTGCTTTCATCTCCATCTTCTCCTCCCAATCCTACCCACACTCCTTCTCCTACCCTGAGGCCCTTTCTCTAATTCCATGAGAGTGTAGGTCCTCCTCCCTCTTCTATCTGACCTAGCTTATCAGGTCTCATCAAGGCTGGCTGCATCATCTTCTTCTGTGGCCTGATTCTCAGGGCATTTTTCTTCTTATTTCCTCAATTCCCTCTACTAATGACACTCTCCATGCCTCCTTTCTTGCAGGTTTCCCAGAGGTCTGAGGGGAGAAAATTTAATAGGGAAATCTCATTTAGAGCTGAGTGTTTTAAGGTCTCTCTCTCCATAGTATCAGACTGTGGATCTCTGTATGCAATCCCATTTGATACAGAAGGTAGCATCTCCATGGATGGAAGAATATGGCACTAATCAATCATTTGAGGACAGAGAGCAACATAGTTTAATAACAACAGCCTCCGTTGCTTGAAAATTTACGTAGAATACACAGGCCCAACAACTTCATAAACTGCACCCAATCCACCCAGTGGAAGACTGGTTTGGTCACAATAGATGTCCTAGTGGACCTTTATCGCCCAGTATTAGAAAACCTCCTAATAAGTGAGTACATACCATATTTTCTGTCTGTATTTTAGTTACTAAACCCAGGAAGAATTATCTGGTTCCATCCATTTGCCTGAAAATATTTGATGTCATTTTCTTAGCTGAATAATTATTAAAGAAATATTCCACAATTTCCCCAAAGGAGATTGCCAGTCCTGTTCTTTAATCATTTTATTGAATTACAAACTATAAGGATAACTATGATCTTTTCTCCTAGACATCCCTCCATCTTCTTCCAATTCCTGGTGATTTGAATTGCAATGTCCATTGGAAGCTCATTTATTTATATGTGGAGTACCCAGAGAGGAAATGTCTGGGAAGGGTTAGGTGATATGGCCTTGTTAGATAATATAATTCCTATTAGAGTTATATTATGGGTGGGCTTTCAGCTTCATATGCCAATCAAAGTGGCAAGACACAATGGAGTCTTTGTCTCTCAGTCTCTGCCACTTTATATCTTTGTTTCTGTCAGTCTTGGTCTCTGTCTTTCTGAATCTGTCTCTCTAGCTCTTTCTCTCTCAGTATCTCTCTGTCACCCTCTCCATGCCTTCTGCTTGTGGTTCAGTATGAAAATCTCTCAGTTCTGCTGAAGGACTACAAGATGATTGCTTGCTCAGTCATCAATATTACAATTAAAAACACAAGAAAACCATGAAATTTGCAGGTAAATAGTGGGAACTTCAAAATATCTTCCTGATAGAGCTATTCCAGAAGCAGAAAGACACACATGGTATATACTCACTCATATAGACATATAATATAGGATAAAGCTATTAAAATTCGTACACCCAAAGAAATTAATCAAGATAGAGGACTCTAGCTAAAATGCTCAATCCTCATCCTGAAAGGCAAAGAGGATGGACATCAGAAGAAGGAGAAAACAGGGAATAAGTAAGGAGTCTGCCACCGAGGGACTCTGAAAGGCTCTGCCTTACAGACTATCAAAGTAGATGCTGAGACTTATGGCCTGCTGTTGGGCAGAGTGCATGGACTCTAATAAAAGAAGTGGGAAATAGTAAGATCTGGAGAGGACATGAGCTACACAAGGAGAACAACAGAACCAAAAAAATTGAGCACATAGGTCTTTCCTGAGATTCATACTCCAACCAAATACCATGCATGGAGATAACCCCCTGCACTGATGTAACCCATGGCAGTTTAATGTATAATTGGGTTCCACAGTAATGGGAAAAGGGCCTGCCTCTGACATGAACTGATTGACCTGGGCTTTGATCACCTCTCACTGAGAGGGGAGCAGACTTACCAGGCCACAGAAGAAGACAATGCAGTAATTCCTAATGAGATCTGATAGACTAGTATTAGAAGTATGGGGAGGAAGTATTCCCCTAAGAGTGGACATAGGGAGGGCCATGCATGGAAAAGGGGGAAGGAAGGTGGGATGAGGAGGGAAGAAAGAAGGGATTTATGGAGAAATACAAAGTGAATAAAGTGTAATTAATAAAAATTATAATAAAAATATTAAAGAAATATAATTCTTTTGGAGTCATAGGATGGTGTGCTTGGAGACTGATATGCTAATAAAAGTGACCAGAAAGAAGTGAGTCTCTCTCTCTCCGTCTTTGTCAATTTATATCTCTTTTTCTCGTGGTCTCAGTGCCAATATTTCTGAATAGGTCTTTCTAGCTCTTTCTCTTTCTTGCTCTTCCTCTCTGCCTGCCACTTGTGTTTCAGTATGAAAAGCACTCAGTTCAGCTTGAAAGACTACAACAAGTTGACTGCTTGCTGATGTGACATCAGGGATGATAACACTAATAATATAAGCAAGCATTTTTTGTTCAAAATTTGACTTTGTCAGGGAGCTTTTTCCACTAATTGACTGACTGTAATTTTCCAGTAATTGACTGACTGAGGCCATTCCTGTGCTTATAACAAATAATAATGGGATGTGTGATAATGTGAAACTCACATGTCAAGGACATGTGACTTCATTAATGACTACTTGAAAAAAAATATGTGATAGCTTTCCCAAACTAAGAGTCTTGGACACAGGAACTGTCATCTCTGGGGTGTGTATTTAGTGCTGTCCAGATAAAGGGATGCTCAGCATTTTGCTCAGCATGCTGTCCATGAGCCCCTTTTAATAACTGGCTCCTGAAACACTTACTGGCTTTATCTTGTTTCATGTCATCATTCTGCCTATCAGCCAATCAGTGCCTGAGAGATTCTTGAGGTTTCCATGGAAATGAGTAAACAAACTTTCTTCAGTATCCAGTACCTCTGATCCTGTGCACATGTGAATTTTTCTTATGAAAGCCAACAAGCCTTTATCTCATCCTTTTATCCAGATACCACACATTTACTCCTGTTTATCTCTGTGACAATGTAAGGTAGGAAATAAAATTTTAATGTTTTATGAAGGCATGACAAATGGTCTCACAAATCAATGCTATTATGACATCACAATGATAGGACATCACAATGGTGTTATGACATCACAATGATATTATAATATCATAAATGCATTATGACATGAAAATGCAATTATAACATTAAAACTTTATTATGACTTCTCAATGGTATTATGTCATAACAATGATGTCATCACATCTCATTCCTTTTATTGCATCAAAATTGTATTATGAAAAACAATGGTGTCATGATATCCCAATGGAATTATGAGATCAACACTCTATTTTAAAATGATCGTGGTATAAAATCACAAGCAAATTTTGAAATCATAATGGCATTATGACCTCAAAGTGCTATTATGACATCACAAAATTATTATGGATTCACAATGATATTATGACTTTACAATGGTATTATGACATCAAAATGCTATTATGACATCAAAATAGAATGAAATTCCAACTATGACATCACAATGGCATTTTGATATCACAATGATATTATGAGTTCACAGTGCTCTAATGACATTAAAATAGTATGACATTTCAATGCTTTTATGACATCACAATGCTATTTTTACACCAAAATTCTCTTGTCATAATACAATCGTATTTTGACATCAAAAGCGTATTATGACATCACAAAATTTTTATCAAATGGTATTATGTCATCACAAGGGTATCATCACATATAAGTGTTTTTATGACATTAAAATGCTGTTATGAAATAAAATCGATGTCATGAAATCCAATGGTATTATGACATAATGGTGCTATTATGACATCACAATATTATGACATTCCAATGCTAATATAATATCAAAATGGCATTATGATATCACAGTGTTATAATTACATCTAATGGAATTATTACATGACAATGATAAAACATCACAATGCTATTATATCCTCACAATGATATATTGCAATGGTATTGTAATATCACAATGGTGTTATGACTTCACAATGGTATTACAACATCACAATGGTACTATGATGTCACAATGCTATTATGACCTCAAATGCTATTATAACATTACAAAGGTATTATGACTTTACAATGGTCTTATGACATATCAATGCAATCCTGACATTAGCATGATATAACACCTACATGTTATTATGACATAAATGCTATAATGTCTTCAAAACAATATGACTTCACAATGCTATGATGACATCACAATGGTATTCTGATATCACAATGCAATTATGATATCACAATGCTATTAAAATATTATTAAATCACATCACAGAGGTTTTTTTTTATCACAATCCTATTATGACATCACAGTATCATGAGAGCCCAATGGTATTATCCTTTCACAATGTTCTTATATCATCACAATGCTTTTATGATAGCATGTTTCCATTATGACATCACAATGCTTGATGAGGCATAATGCTTTTACAACATGATTGAGTTATGATATCACAATGGAATTATGATATTACAATGACTTTACAATGATACTAAGACATCTCAATGCCATTAGGACATCACAATGTTATTATGATATCTCAATGCTATTATCACAACAGAATATTAAATCACAATGCTACTATGAACTCCCAAATGTATTTTGACATCACAGTGATATTATGAAATATTATGACATCCCATTGGTATTATGATTAAACAATGTTATTATGATATGACAATGCAATTATGACTTTGCAATGGTTTTTCAACATGATTGTGGTATGACATCATAATGGAATTTTGAAATCAATAAGCTATTGTGACTTCACAATGATAGTATGTCATCTAATGCAACAATGTCATTTCAGTGCTATTATGAGATCACAATGGTATCATGACATGAAAATTCATCATGGTATCCCAATGCTATTATGATATCACAATGGTTAGGTGCTATTTGCTGTGAGGGAGAATGATGTCAGGAAAGGGTGGAAGCCTGTAATATTTTCTGGACCCAGTTATTAAAAGGGCCAAGTGGACAGCCTGCTTGAGAGAAAGGCTGAGCAACCTACATGCCTCCATCTGGCAAACTGAAACCACACAACCCAGAGATGACAGTCCTGTATCCAAGATTCTTAGTTCAGATAATCTGTCACATATTTCTTTTAAATGGTCATTAATAAAGTTACACTTCTTGACATGTGAGTTTCACATTATCACAGTTTCCAATATTATTTATTAAATGCACAGATATGTCTTTAGTCAGTGAATTAATTACTGTGAAAATGCTCCCTGACCAAGGCAACTCTTTGAACACAAAAAAACATTTAATTGGGACCTTGTTTATATTTATACAGAGACTATCCATGATGGCACATCAGCAAGCAGTCACCTTGTATCCTTCAACAGAACTGAGAGTTTTTATACTGAATCACAGGCAGCAGAAAGAGAGAGGGAGACTGAAAGAGAAAGAGCTATAGAGACAGATTCAGAAATAGAGAGACCGAGACCTACAGAAACAAAGATATAAAGTGACAGAGACAGAGAGAAAGAGACCATTCTGTCTGGTCACTTTCATTGTCATCAACCTCAAATGAACTTTCATTTCATCAACCTCAAAGCACATCATTGTACAATATAACTCCCATAGGAACTATGTTATCTTACAAGACCATACCTCCTATCACTTTGTCAAAAATGCAGATTGTTTCCACAATGGAGTGTAATTTATGTAAGAAAATGACATCATGATATTTTCAAGCAAATGGATGAAAACAGGAGAAATCATCCTGGGAGAAGTAACTACAATGAAGAAAGACAAATATGGTATGTATTCACTTATTAAGAGGTCTCCTAATTGTGGGACATAAAGTAACAAAAGGACATGTATGGTGAACATACCAGTCTTCAGGACTGCATGGATGTGAATTGAGTTGTGGGCATCCTACAGAAATTGTCAAGCAACCCAGGCTGTTGTTTTTAAATTATATTGCTCTCTTCTCTTAACTGATAGATCAGTGCCATGTTCTTCTTCATACAGAGATGCTTCCTTCTTCATCAAATGGAATTGCATACAGATACCCACAAACTGATATTATGCAGAGAGAGAGACCTTAAAACTTCCACCACTGAATGGGTTTTCCCTATGAAATTCTCCCTCTCCTCAGAGCTCTTGGAGGCCTGCAGGAGAGGAAGCAGAAATAATGTCATAAGTAGAGGGAACTGTGGACACAATAAGAACAATGTTCTGAGCATCAATCCACAGAGGAAGATGTTGCAGCCAGCCTTAGTGAGGCCTGATAAGCTAGGGTAAAATAGAAGGAACTGGAGGACTTACACTGTCAGGGAACTAGAGAAAGGTCACAGACATAGAAGAAGGATGGTGGGTGGGACTGGAATGAGAAGAAGTAGGGGGCAGAAGAGGGGATAAAATGTGAACGAATCAAAATAAATAAATACATAAAAAAACTGTGATCACGGTGATGAAGTATAGAGCTTTTCAGGACAGATGGCTTCATCTTGGTGGTGGATTCAGAGTGTGGCAAGGTTGAACTCAGTTTTCTTTAAGGGAGTTGGCACTGACACTCTGATCATGTTTCAGTGAGCACATGAACAACACATACTTAAATTGAAGTATTTTAAAGAAAAAAAATTAGTGTGACACATTTTGTAGCAGAGAATCCTAGCCATCAATTTGTGGTTACCCAGCTACCTCATACCTCATGAGCTCAGGTGGCACCTCTAAACAAGCAGTCCTGACACTAACACTTTGTTTAAAGGGTTTGCCTGGAGGACCACTGCAGGAAACACTGCTGTTATTGTTTCATAGGCATATAATATGGACATATTTCTCTGTCTTGAATGACTACGTTGACCTGTAACCCAAGAAAAGGAGAATTTCTCACTGATCTCTGAGTCAGACCTAGCTACCAATCCATCCAGGTGAGACAAGATGACCATGCTCATAGAGAGTTGGCAACTCTTGTGTGTAACAGCACAAGTTGTCTTATAGTTTATTGCCCCTCAATTTTCCTTTTACATACACAGATCTTTCTCTATTTCAGCCAAACCAATCCCACTAAATATCTGGTTTCACACTCTTTTTCCTGCTCTAAAAACTTAGTACCCCAGGGAACCCTAGTCCAGGCCTGCCAATTATATTAGCAAGAATGTGAAGGTACATTTAATGAGTACACCATTAAATTCTCAGTTCAAAATCACAACCTAGAAAATTTCATACCAAGACCACAGTAGGAGACCGCCTGGTCATTTGGTACATTCCTCTTAATACAACATCACTGTGAAGATTCTCTCTTTTGGAAGGTGCCCAATTCAATAGAGAGTAAAGTGTCCTACATGACAATGTCACGGAGGTAAACAAGAATAAAGGTATGGGATCTGGATATAGGCATAAGATAAATGCTTTTTGGGTTTCATAAGAAAAAGTCAAAAGTGCACAGGATCAGATATATTGGACACTGAGGAAAGTTTGTTTACTCATCTCTATAGAACCTCAAGATTCTCCCACGTATTGATTGGCTAAAAGGGAAAATGATGTTATGAAAGAGGTGAGAACCAGTAAGAGTTTCAGGAGCCAGTTATTAAAAGTGCCAACTGCACAGCCTGCTTGAGAGAAAGGCTGAGCAGCCCTACTTGCTGTAATCTGGGCAGCTGAAAGCATACAACCCAGAGATTACAGTTCTTGTGTCCAAGACTTAGTTCAGGAAAAGTGTCACTTATTTCTTTCAAGCATTCTTTAATAAAGTCACTAGTCCTTGACATGTTGGTTTCACATTATGACTGATTCCATTATTATTTGTTAAATGCACATGTATGTCCTCAATCAGTGAACTGCTTACTGGGAAAAAGCTCCTGACCAAGGCAAATCTTTGTAAAAACAGTGAATAATTGGGATCTTGCTTATATTGGTACAGAGACTGTCCAGGATGTCACATCGGCAAGCAGTCATCTTGTTGTAGTGCTTCAGCAGAACTGAGAGCATTTCATACTTAACTGCAAGGTATAGGCAGAGAGAGGATGACAGAGCAAGAGAGAAAAACAGTTTCAGAAATTTTAAGACCAAAACTGACAGAAACAAAGATATAAATTAGCAGAGACTTAGAGAAAGAGCCTCCATTCTGTCTGGTCACTTTTAGTGTTATGTCAACAGCTAAGCACACCCTCCTATAATATAAATCCAAAAAGAATTATGTTTTTAGAAATTTTTCAATTTTAATTTTTAAATACACTTTTTTCACTTTGCATCTTCCCATATATCCCTCCTTTATCTCCTCTCAATCCCACCATTCCTCCAATTCGTCCATGCATGCCCCTCCCCAAATCCACTGATAAAGGAGGTCTTCCTGTCCTTCCTTCTGATCCTAGTCTATCAGATCTCATCATGTGTGGCTGCATTGTCTTCCTCTGTTGACTGGTAAGGCTACTACCCCATCAGAGTGTGGTTTTCAAAGAGCAGGCCAAACAGTTAAGTCAGAGGCAGTCCTTGGTCCCATTACTATGGAAACCCCTTGGACACTGAATTGCAATGGGCTACATCTCTGCAAGGGTTTTAGGATATCTCCATGCGTGGTACTGTTTTGGAGTATGAGACTCATGAAAGATCCTTGTAATCGGATTTTTTGGTTCTGTTGCTCTCCTTGTAGAACTCCTGTCCTTTCCAGGTCTTACTATTTCCAACTTCTTTCATACATTTTATGCGCTCTGCCCAACAGTTCGCCATATGTCTCAGCATCTGCTTTGAGAGTTTTCAAGGCAGAGCCTTTCAGAGGCCCTCTGTGGCAGGCTCCTAAACAGGTTCCCTGTTTTCTTCTGCTGCTGATGTCCATCCTCTTTGCCTTTTGGGATGGAGATTGAGCATTTTAGCCAGAATCCTCCATCTTGATTAGTTTCCTTAGATGTAAAAATTTTAATGAGTTTATCCTATATTATATGTCTATTTGACAGGGTATATATTGTGTATGTCTTTCTGCTTCTGGGAAAACTCACTTCCAGGACCCACCATTGACCTAAAAATTTCATGATTTCCTTGTTTTTTATTGGTGAGAAATATTCCATTGTGTATATGTACCACAATTTCTGTATCCATTCTTCAGTTGGGGAGCATCTCCATTGTTCCAGGTTCTGGCTACTACAAATAAGAATGCTACAAACATGGATGAGCAAATAAATTTTATGTGTACTTGAGCCTTTTTTGGATAATGCCTAGGAGTGGTATAACTGAATCTTGAACAACTGCTATACTTAGTTGTCTGTAAACCCACCAGATTGATTTCCATTGTGGTTGTACAAGTTTACATTCCCCCTAGCAGTGGTACAAGTTTACATTTCCACCAGTAGTGGAAGAGGGTTCCCCTTCTTTGCAACCTCTCCACCATGTGTTGTCACTTGAGTTTTTGATGTTGGCCAATAAGAGGTGTGGAAGGTGAAATCTCAAGGTCCTATTGATTTGCATTTCCTTAGTGGCTAATGACTTTATGCATTTCTTTCAGTGTTTCTCTGCCATTCAAAATTCCTCTAACTAGAATTTTCTGTTTAGCTCTGTTCAACAGTTTTTATTGGATTACTTGATTTGTTGCTTTTCAACTCATTTAGTTCTTTATATATACTGGATATTCGCCCTCTGTCACATAGAGGGTTGGTGAAGAGTCTTTCCCAATTCCTTTTGTTTTGATGACAGTATCCTTTTCTTTACAGAAGCTTTTCAGTTTCACTAGGTCCCATTTACTGATTTTTCCTCTTAGAGCCTATGCTGTAGATTTTCTGTTCAGGAAGTTGTCTACTGTGCCAAAGAGTTCAAGGCTCTTCCCACGTTTCCTTATAACCGATTTAATATGTCTGAATTTTAGTTTGAGGTCTTTGATCCACTTGGATTTTAGTTTTGTGCAGGATGATAAGTATGGATTTATTTGCATTTTTCTACATGTACACATCCAGTTAGACCAGCCCTATTTGTCAAAGATGTTACCTTTTTTTCCATTGTATAGTTTTCCATGTTTGTCAAAACTCAGGTGTCCAGAAGTATGTGGGTTTATTTCTGTTTCTTCTATTTGCATCCATTGATTCATCATTCTGTTTCTATGCCAGTACAAAGCAGTTTTTATTACTCTTGCTCTACAGCTTGAGATAAGGGATGGACAAACCTTCAAAAGATCTTTTATTGTAGAGGATTGTTTTAGTAATTCTGGGTGGTTTGTTTTTTTATATGAAGTTGAGAATTTTTCCTTCAAGGTCTGTAAAGAATTGTTTTTGTAATTTGATGGGAATTGCATTGAATTTGTAGATTACTTTGGTAAGATGGCCATTTTACAATGCCAAGCCATTAGCATGGGAGATCTTTCCAACTTCTTATATCTTCTTCTAATTGTTTCTTCAGAGTCTTGATTTTTTTTCATACAAGTCTTTGATGTTCCTTGTTAGGGTAACATCAAGGAACTTTATCTCTTCCACTGAATACAAGGAGAAATCAACAATATCATACACTATGACCAATTAAGCTTCATCCCAGGTATGCAGGGGTGGTCCAATATACAGATACCCATCAATGTGATCCACCATATTAACAAACAGAAAGAAAAATACCATGTGATATTCTCCTTAGATATTGAAAAAGCATTTGAGAAAATACAACATCCATTCATGGTTAAAGTATTGGAGAGATCAGGGATACAAGTCACATTTCTAAATATAGTAAAGACAATATAGAGCCAGCCTATAGCCAACATCAAAATAAACGGAGAGAAAATTCAAGCAATCACCCTGAAATCAGGGACAAGACAAGGCTCCCCACTCTTTCCATATCTCTTCAACATAGTTCTAGAAGTCCTTGCTAGAGCAATAAGACAATTGGAGGAGGTCAAAAGGACATAAATCAGAAAGGAAGAAGTCAAAGTAAAGCTATTTGCAGATGATATGATAGTATATATCAGTGACTCCAAAAATTCTACCATGGAACTCGTACAGCTGATAAACAACTTCAACAAAGTGGCTGGATACAATATCAACTCAAAAATCACTAGCCCTTCCACATAAAAAAAAGACAAAAGGGCTGCAAAAGAAATTAGGAAAACAAGAAAAAAATATATTATCTAACAATGCCATAACTCCTAACCCTCCCAGACATTTCCTCACTGGGGACTCCACATGTAAATAGATGAGCTTCAAGGGACATTGCAATTCAAATCTCCAGGAAGTGGAAGAAGATGGAAGGATTTCTATGCTAAAATAACAATGATATTTTGTCTTTCAATACAATGATTAAAGTCCCTGCAACTTGCAAGGACTAAAGAACAGGACTGACAATCTCCTTTTGGAAAAATGTGGAATATTTCCATAACAGTCTTATTCAGCTAAGGCAATGTCATCAAGTCATTTTCATGCAAATGGAAGGAACCAGAAAAAATCATACTGGTTGCAGTAACTAAAATAAAGACAGGCAAAAAAAGGTATGTATTTGCTCATTGGGAAGTTTCCTAATAGTGGGGGGATAAAGTTCCAAAAGGCCTTGTATTGTCTTTCAGTAGGGATATTGGGTTGCAGTTAAGTGAGTTCTTGGGCTATGTAATCCTTTGGAAAATTACAAGCAACCCAGGCTGTTGTTATTACAATATAATACTCTCTGCCCTCAACTGATAGATCAGTGCTATGTTCTTGGATCTATAGAGTTGCTTCCTTCTTCATCAAATGGGATTGCATACAGAGGTCCACAGTCTAATATTGTATGGAGAGAGACCTTAAAACACCCAGCTTTGAATTGGATTTCTCTATGAAATTCTTCCTCCCTTCAGAGCTCTGGGAAACTTGAAGGAGAGGAGGCAGGGAGTGTGTCATTAAGTAGAAGGAACTGAGAGACAAGGAGAACAATGCCCTGAGAATTAGGCCACAGAGGGAGATGATGCAGGTAGACTTGATGAGACCTGATAAGCTACGGTCAAATAGAAGGAGATGGAGGACCTCCACTCTCAGGGAAGTAGACAAAGGGCATAAGGGTAAAAGAAGGAGGCTGGGTGGGACTGAGAGGGGAAGAGGGAGGGACAGCAGAAGGGATAAAAAGTGAACAATTGGTAATATATACAAGTACATAAGAAAAACTGTGATCATGGTAATGAAGTATAGAGATCTTCAGGAGTGATGGCTTCTTCTTAGGGGTGGTGCCAGTGTGCAGCAAGGATGAACTCAGTTTTATTTAATGGACTTGGCAGTGAGACTCTGATCCAGTTCCAGTGACTTCATGCACAAAACATACTTCAACTGATGTATTTTTTTAAAGAATTTTTTATTGTGACACATGGGTAGGTATTTGAACCTGGGAACATTGGAAAATGAGTATAATGCATGCTATATAAAATTCCCAAATAAGCAATAAAAATAGTACATTTACAATGTTGACAATGAACTTTAATATGGAAAAAAGATTCTGCTAAAGGAGGGCAGAGTTTGACTTTGTAATGTATGCTTTCCAGGAACTCATTATTGGGCAGAGAATTCTAGCCATGAACCAGTGGTTACCCCGCTACCTCAGACCCCAAGAGCTCAAGTGGCACCTCTGAACAAGCATCCCTGGTACTAACACTATATTCGGA
Organism: Meriones unguiculatus; assembly: GCF_030254825.1. Lineage (NCBI taxonomy): Eukaryota > Metazoa > Chordata > Mammalia > Rodentia > Muridae > Meriones > Meriones unguiculatus. The sequence goes on from NW_026843711.1 coordinate 4,785,997, forward strand.
CAATTAATCTGGAAGAGCATAAAAGGAAACAGGTGCTCCTATTTCCTAGGCATATAACATGGACACATTTCTCTGTCCTGAAGGCCCAGGTTTAACTCTAAAGTCGAGGACCAGGATGGTTTTTCACTGAACACTGAACACAGCTGCCAATCCAGCCAGGTCAGCCAAGGCAACCCTGCTCATAGAGGGTTGGAAACCATAGTGTGGTTCAGCATCAGCTGTCAAATAGTTTATTGCCCCTCAGTTCTCCTTTTACATACACTGATCTTTTTCTTTTTCAGCCTAACCAGTCCCAGGAATTGTCTAGTCTCCTTCTTTTTTTCCCTGCTTGTAAAGTCTCAATAACCCAGGGAACCCTAGGCCTAGCCATTGAGGATATCAATAAGAATGTGAAGGTATATTTAGTAAGTACATGAGTAACGCTCAGTTCAAAGTTACAACCTAGGAAATTTTAGATCCAAGACAACAGTAGGAGACCACCTTGTCATTTGGTACATTCCCCTTAATCCTACATACTTTAAAGCATCCCTACATAGGAAGCTGTCCAAATAAATAAACATTAAAGTTTCATTTTCTACCTGACATTGTCACACAAGTAAACAAGAATAAAGGTGTGGAATCTGGATAAAGGGATGAGATAAAGGCTTGCTGCTTTTCACAAGAAAAATGTCATGTGTGCACAGGATCACAGACTGGACACTGAGGAAATTTTATTTACTCATCTCCATGGAATCCTCAAGAATCTCTCAGGTGTTGATTGGCTGAGATTGAGAGTGATGTCTTGAAACTGATGAAAGTCAGTAAGAGTTTCAGAAGCCAATTATTAAAGGGGCCAGATGGACAGCCTGCTTGAGAGAAAGGGTGAGGAGCCATACATGCCTCAATCTGGGAAGCTGAAAATAAAAACCCAAAGATGACATTTTCTGTATCCAAGACTCTTAGTTCAGAAAAATTGTCACATATTACTTTCAATTAGTCATTACTGAAGTCACCTGTCTTTGACATGTGACTTTCACGTTATCACAGATTCCATTAGTAGTTGTTAAATGTATAGATACGTCCCTACTCAGTGAATTACTTTATGTGAAAATGTTCCCTGACAAAGGCAAATCCTCGAACATAAAGCATTTGATAGGCAGCTTTCTTATACTTTTACAGAGATCATCCAGGATGTCAGGTCAGCAAGCAATCATCTTGTACTCCTTCAGAAGAACTGACAGTGTTTCACAAGTCATAGTCAGATAGAGAGAGTGAAGGAGAGACAAGAGAGAAAGAGCTAGAGAAACAGATTCAGATGGAAAAAAGGAGAACAACTAAATCAAAGATATAAATTGACAGAGACCGAGAGACAGAGAATACATTTGTCTGGTCACTTTCATTGGCATATCAACTTCAAAGCACACCCTCCTATAATATAAATCCAATAGGAATATTATTATCTAACAAGGCCATTACTCCTATCCCTTCCCATAAATGTCCTTACTGGGGACTCAACATGTAAATAGATAAGCTTCAAGTAGACATTTCAATTCAAATCACCAGGAAGTGGAAGAAGAAGGAAGGACTTCTAGGGTAAAAGAACATAGTTATACAGGTAGTTTGTCATTCAATACAAGGATTAAAATCACAGCAGCTTGAAAGTTCTAAAGAATAAGACTGACAATCTCCTTTGGGAAATATGTGAAATATTTCCACAAAGGAGTATTATTCTTCTAATAAAAGGACATGATGATATTTCATACAAATGGATGGAACCAGGAAATATCCTGGGTGAAATAACTAAAATGCAGAAAGACAAATATTAGGTATGTATTCTCTTATTAGGAGGTTTCCTAATAGTGGGGAATAAAGTTCCAATAAGCCATCTATTTTGACCAAACCAGTCTTCCACTAGGAGAATAGGATGGAAGTGAATTGTGTTGTTGGGCCAGGTCATCCTATGGAAATTTTCAAGCAACCTACTCTGTTGTTATTTAAATATCTTGCTCTCTGCCCTCAACAGATAAATCAGTGCCATATTCTTGTATCCACAGAGATGCAATATGTTACTCTCTTCCCTCAACTGATAGATCAGTGTCATGTTCTTGTATTCACATAAATGCATCAAATGGGATTGCATAAAGAAACCCACAGTCTGATATTATGCACAATGAAACCTTAAAGCACACAGCTCTAAATGAGATTTCCCTATGAAATTCTCCCTCATCTCAGAGCTCTGGCCACATGAAGGAGAGGAGACAGGAGAGGAGGCAGCCAGCCTTGGTGAGACCTTATAAGCTAGGTTCAGTTAGAAGCTGGTGAAGGACCTTCCCTATCAGGGAACTAGGAAAAGGTAATAGGTGTAGAAGAAGGAGGGTGGGTAGGACTGGGAGGAGAAGAGGGAGGGGGCAGCTGAGGGGATTCAAAGTAAACAAATCTTAATAAATTAATACATAAGAAAAACTGTGATCAAGGTGATGAAGTATAGAGCTCTTCAGGACTGACGGTCTTCTTGTGGTGGTGCCCAGGTGTGGCAAGGATGAACTCAGTTGTTTTTTTTTTTTTTTAAGTAACTTGGCACTGAGACTCTGATCATGTTTTAAATAGTATATGAACAACACATACTCTAATGGATGTATTTTAAAGAAAAAAAAATTATGTGTGACACATGGGTAGGAATTTAAACCAGGAGCAATGGAAAAGGAGTATAATGGATATTGTATGAAATACCCAAATAAGAAAAATAATATGTTGACAACTTTTATAATGACTTTTAATATTCAGAAAAGATTCAGCTAAAGGTGGAAAGAGTGTGACTTTATAAGCTATGCTTTTCAGGAACTCGTCATATAGCAGAGAATCCTAGCCATTCATTAGTGTTACCCACCTACCTGTGACCCAATGAGCTCAGGTGGCAGCTCTGAACAAGAAGTTCTGGCAGTAACACTACATATAGAGAGTTTGTCTGGAGGATCACAGCAAAAAACTGCTGTTGTGTCCTAGGCATATAACACGGAACCATTTCTCTGTCCTGATGGCTCAGTTTTAACTGTAAGCCTCAGGACCAGGAGATTTCCCAACTCCCCACTGAAAAGGACACTGCTGCAATTCCAGCCAGGTCTGCCAAGGCAACTCTGCTCATAAAGGGTTGCCAACCCTAGTGTGGAACAGCTCCAGCTGTTAAATAGTTTATTGAGCCTTAGCTCTCCTTTTACTTTCACAGAAATTTCTATTTCAGCCAAACCAGTCCCCAAAATTGTCTAGTTTCCTTCTCTTTTCCCTGCTTTTAAGGACTCAATAATCCAGAGAAGTCTAGACCTTGCCAGCTCATTATGTGAATAAGAATGTGAAGGGATATTTATTGAGTAATGAGTAACTGCTCAGTTCAAAGTCACAAGGTAGGAAATTGCAGATCCAAGACCACAGTAGGAGATCACCTTGTCATTTGGTACATTCTCCTTGATTCTGCATCATTTTAAAGCTTCCCTACTTAGGCATATGTCTAATTAAATGATTAAAATTTCCTTTTTCTACCTGACATTGTCAAGGAGGCAAACAAAAGTAAAGGTTTGGAATCTAGATAAAGGGATGAGAAAAAGGCTCCTTGGGTTTTAAGTGTGCACAGGATCATAGAAACTGGACACTGAGAAAAGTTTCTTTACTCATTTCAATGGGAACCTAAAGATTCTTTCAGGTGTTGATTAGCTGAGATTGAGAATCAGTCATTAAATAGGTGAAAGCCAGTACGAGTTTCAAGAGCCAGTTACTAAAAGGGCCAAGTGGACAGCATGCTTGAGAGGAAGGCTGAGGAGCCCTACATGCCAAATCTGGGCAGCTGAAAGCACATAACACAGAGATGACATTTCCTGTGACCAAGACTTTTATTTCAACAAAAGTGTCACATATTTCTTTCAAGTGGTTTTAATAAAAGGCTCATGCCCTTGACATGTGATTTTCACATTATACAGATTCTATTATTATTTGTTAAATGTGGAGATATGTCCTCAGTCAGTGGAAGTACCTACTGGAAAAATGGTCCCTGACCAAGGCAACTCTTTGAACCAAAAAGTAAAAATCAGATTTGTAAATAGAGACAAGAAGACCGACAGAAAAAAAAAAAAGATATAAATTGACAGAGAGTGAGAGAGAGATATATTCGCTTCTGTTGGGTCACATCCAATGGCATATCATCCTCAAAGGTTATCCTTGTATAATATAACTCCAATAGAAATTATATTATTTCACAAGTCCATATATCCTAACCATTCCTAGACATTTCCTCAAAGGAGGCTCCACAAATAGATGTGCTTCCAGAAAATATTGCAATTAAAATCACCAGGATGTGGAAGAAGATGGAGGGAATTCTAGGTTAAAAGGACTTAGTCATTCTGTTAGTTTGTAATTCAGTAGAATTATTAAAGTCCCAGCAACTTCCAAGTTCTAAAATATAGGAATGACAATATCCTTTGGGGAAAATGTGGAATATTTCCATAATGGAGTATTTTTCAGCTAACAAAATGACATCATGATATTTTCAGAGAAATGGATGGATCCAGGAAAAATCATGCTGGATGAAGTAACTAAAATGTATAGAGATAAATGTGGTATGTATTCACATATTAGGAGGATTCCTAATAGTGACAGTTAAGTTCCAATAAGCCATCTATTGGGAGCAAACCCGTCTTCCATTAGCGGAATTGTGTGGCAGTGAATTGAGATTTTGGGCAAAGGTATCAATACCTTTGGAAATTTTCAAGCAACCCAGTCTCTTGTTACTAAACTATTTTGCTCTCTGCCCTCAACTGAAATATTAGTGTCATGTTCTTGTATTCACAGAGATGCTTCCTTCTGCATCAAACTTGGTTTCATACAGATACGCATAGTACGATGTTATGCAGAGAGAGACCTTAAAACATCCAGCTGAAATTCTCCCTTCCCAAAGATTTCTGGGAAGCTGGCAGCAGAAGAGGCAGGGAGTATATCATAAGAAAAGGCAATTGAGGACACAAGGAGAACAACGCCCTGAGAATCAAGCTGCAGAGTTAGATGATACAGCGAGCCTTGCTGAGACCTGACAAGCTAGGGTCACAGAGGAGCCAGAGAAGGACCTCCCTTATCAGGGAACAAGATGACGGGCTTGGGTGTAGAAGAAGTAGAGTAGGTAGGACTGGAAGTGGAAGAGGGAGGGGACAGCTGAGGGGATTCAAAATGAACAAATCATAACCAATAAATACATAAGAAAAACTGTGATGAAAGTAATGAAGAAGAGAGCTCTAAAGGACTCATGGCTTCTTTTTGTAGGTGCTGATGTTATATCCACTTCACGAGCCCCCAAAAGGTCTACAGGAATCGACTCCGTTGCAAAACACACGAGGGTCTTTTTATTGTAAATTAGAAGCTGCAGCTTGGGCCCACAACACCCACCTCCGAAGCAGTGGGAGCTGAGTGCGCCATCCCCAGGTTGGTTGGGTGATTTATAGATTCTGGTCCCTCCCAGCATGCCCAAGGCAGGGGCAATTCCTGCCTGGCAAGCATCTATTGGTCAAATGCTACATTTTGTATTGATTGGCTATAGGAAGGTCCCCAGACCATAATGACCTGGTGTCCCTCCCTAGGGGGATGAGCCAGTTTCCTAGCAACTGTTATCTCTAGTAGGTGGGAAAAGAATGCAATAAGGTGGTCCTTCCCCTCAGGGCATTACTAGACTTCTCCACTCACATAGTTCAGGCCTTAATAATAGCTGCTAATTTTTAATCTTTTTGGTCTCTCAGTGACAGGGTACTGGAAGGAGGAATTCAGTTTTCCTTTAATAACTAGGCACTTAGACTCTGATCTTTTTCCAAAGAGTATATAAACAACACATACTTCAGTTGATGTATTTTAAAGGAAAATATTTTTTTTAATTTTATTTTTTTCTTTATTAATTACACTTTACTCACTTTGACTTACTTTGTATTCCCCCTGTAGTTCCCTCTCTCCTCCAGTCCCAATCCCTCCCTTCCTCCACCTTCTGCATGCATGCCCCTCCCCAAGTCCACTGAGAGGGGAGGACTTCTTTTCCTTCCTTCTGATCCTAGTCAATTAGGTCTCATCAGGAGTGGCTGCCTTGTCCTCTTCTGTGGCCTGGTAATGCTGCTTCCCCATCAGGGGGAGGTAATCAAAGAACAGGCCAATCAGTTCATGTCAGAGGCAGTCCCTGTTCCCATTACTATGAAACCCACTTGGACACTGACCTGCCAAGTGTTACATCTGTGCAGGGGTTCTAGGTTATCTCCATGCATGATACTTGGTTGGAGTATGAGTCTTTGGAAAGAAGCCCATGTTTAAATTTTGTGGTTCTGTTCCTCTCTTTGTGGAGTTCCTATTTCCCACTTCATTCATAAGAGTCCATACACTCTGCCCAGCAGTTGGCCATAAGTCTCAGCATCTGATTTGATATTCTGCAGGACAGAGCCTTTCAGAGGCCCTCTGTGGCAGGCTCCAACTTGTTTCCTCTATTCTACTTCTTCTGATGTCCATCCTCTTTGCCTTTCAGGATGGGGGTTGAGGATTTTAGTCAGAGTCCTCCCTCTTGATTAGTTTCTTTAGATTTACAGATTTTAGTAGGTTTGTCCTATATTATCTGTCAATATGAGTGAGTATATTGTTACACCCAGTTCACGAGCCCCCAAAAGATCTACAGGAATTGACTCCTTTGCAAAACACATGAGGATCTTTTTATTACAAGCTAGAGCCCGGGAGGCTGCCATTTACAAAGACATTTGGGCAAGTGCCCCTCAGCTCCCGGAAATCAAGGTTTTTAAAGGAACAAAAACACCAGTGGGGTAGTACAGGTCTTGGCTTTACAGGATTGGGTAAGAGGAGCAAAACACAAGCAGGGTGGTCTCTAGGGAAGCTGACCTATAAAATGATTGGTCTATTTTTAGGCACTAAGATTGCTAACAGTCTGGCCTAGCTACATGGGAGACATCTGACCTCTAGTTCTTAGGGACCATGTGACACCAGTCATACCCTGAGTTTATCTGGGTGGGGACTGCTGCTGGCCCATTATCTGAAAGGAATGTGGGACTCTGACCTAGCCTCTGGGCTAGCCCTCTGCTCTGAAAGGAATGTGGTCTTGTGATTCTGCCCCAGCCCCAGGAATTAACTCTAATTTTTCATGTACGATGTGTGTCTTTCTGCTTTGAGGATAGCTCACTCAGGATGATCCTTTCCAGTTCAAACAATTTACCTGCAAATGTCTTGATTTCCTAGTTTTTAATTGCTGAGTAGTATTCCATTCTGTAGAGGTATCACAATTTCTGTGTCCATTCTTCAGTTGAGGGGCATCTCAGTTTTGTGTATTACAAATAAAGCTGCTATGATCATGGTTGAGCAAAATCTATACTGTGTACTTCAGCCACTTCTGAATATATGCCTACAAGTGGTATAGCTGGATCTTGAGGAAGCACTTATCCTAGTTCTCTGAGAAAGAAACAGATAGATTTCCAGAGTGGTTGTACTAGTTTACATTTCCAACAGCAGTGGAGGAGGGTTCCACTTTCTCCACAACCTTTCCAGCATGTGTTGTCACTTGAGTTTTTGATCCTGGTCATTCTGATGAGTGTAAGATGAAATCTCAGGGTCGTTTGATTTGAATTTCCATGATGGCTAATGACACTGAGCATTTCCTTCAGTGTTTCTTTGCCATTCAATATTATTCTATGGAGAATTCTCTGTTTAGCTCTGTTCCTCATTTTCAATTGGGTTACTTGATTTGTTGCTTTTCAACTTCAATAGTTCTTTTTTTAACCTTTATTAATTAACTTTATTTACTTTGTATCCCCTCATAAGCCCCTCTCTCCTCCCTCCCAATCCCACTTTCCTCCCTCTTGTTCAAGTATGCCCCTCCCTAAGTCCACTGATAGGGATGTTCCCACTCTTCTTCATTCTGATCCTTGTATATCGGATCTCTTCAGGAGTGGCTATGTTGTCATCTGCTGTGGCCTGGTAAGGCTGGCCACCCCTCAGGATTAGGTGATAAAAGAGCAGACCAATCAGTTTATGTTAGAGGCAGTCCCTATTCCCATTACTATGGAACCTACTTGGACACTGAACTGCCATGGGCTACATGTTATCTCCATACATGTTACTTGGTTTGAGTATGAGTCTCTGGAAAGACCCCTGTGTTTAATTTTTTGGTTCTGTTCCTCTCCTTATGGACTTCCTATCCTGTCCAGTATCTTCCTATTTCCCACTTCTTTCATAAGTGTTGGGAGCAGTGCCTCTGGCAGCTGCTTTGATATTTAAATGTCAGCTGAGAGACTGCTTTTACTGGACCTTTACTAAAGTCAGGGAAAAATTTGCAAGTCCATCTCCTTTTGTTTGTGACAGCAGGTAGGATAGCTTGTGAGGATCACACCTCTTCCTCAGGCTCCTCATGGAAATTAACCCATTGTTCTGAGATGTTTCTACTCTGGCTTAAAAACTCTACAATAAAAAGACAGGCTGGTGGTTGCAGCTGGGAGAGTTGCTGCTACAGTGGCTGCTAGGGCTGCTACTTTTTGCTGCAGCTAGGAGAGTTGTTTCTAGAAGCTTGAGGTTGCTGCTAAGGCAACTTTTTGCTGTGGCTGTCAAGACCAGACCTTCTTAAAAAAGCCTCCTGTGTGCTGTGTATAAGTTATTTTATTAATTTTAATCCTCACTCCCAACACAAGAACTGTTTGACTCTGCTGGCTGCCTCTGGCACATAATATACCATGCACTCTGCCCAATATTTGGCCATAAGTCTCAAGAGTGACTTTGAAAGTCTGCAGAGCAGAGCCTTTCTGAGGCCCTCTGTGGCAGGTTCATAACTTGTTTTCTGCTTTTTTCTTATTCTGATGCCCATCCTCTTTGTATTTCAGGATAGAGATGGAGCATATTAATCAGAGTCCTCCCTCTTGATTAGTTTCTTTAGATGTACAGATTTTTGTAGGTTTATCCCATATTATATGTCTATATAAGTGAGTATATACCATGTGTGATTTTCTGTGTCTGGAACAGCTCATTCAGGCTGATCCTTTCCAGTTCACAACATTTTCCTGCAAATTTCATGATTTCCTTGTTTTTCATGGCTTAGCAATATTCCATTATGTAGATGTACCACAATTTCTGCATCAATTCTTCATTTGAGGGGCATCTGGGTTGTTTCCAGCTTCTAGCTATTACAAATAAAGCTGCTATAAATATGGTTGAGCAAATTTCCTTATTGTGTACTTGAGCCTTTTTTTATACATGCCTAGTAGTGGTAAGGCTGGATCTTGAGGAAGTGTTATTCCTAGTTGTCTGATAATGTGCCAGATTGATTTCCAGACTGGTTGTACAAATTCACAAAATTTATAAAGTTTACAAAGAATTGTATGAAAAAATAATTGAGACTCTGAATAAATAATTAGAAGATGATATCAGATGATGGAAAGATTTCCCATGATTATGGCTTGACAGGAATAACATTGTAAAAATGGCCATCTTACCAAAAGAAATGTACAGATTCAATGAAATTCTTATCAAATTACCAAACAATTCTTTACAGTCCTTGAAAGAAAATTCTCAAATTCATATGGAAAAATTAGAAACCTAGAATTGCTTAAACAATCCTCCACAATAAAAGACCATCTGGAGGTATGTCCATCCCTGATCTCAGGCTGTACTAAAGAGCAACAGTAATAAAAATTGTATGATTCTTTCATAGAAACAGAATGGAGGATCAATGGAACCGAATAGAAATAAACCCAGACACTTATGGACACCTGATTTTGACATAGATGCCCAAAACATACAAAAAAAATAGCATCTTCAACAAAAGATGCTGGTCTAATTTGGAAGAGAAATTCAAATAAATCCATACTTATCACCCTACACCAAACTAAAGTCCAAGTGGATCAAAGAATTTAACATAAAACCAGACACATTAAATTAGTTAGAAGAATAATTCGGGAAGAGCCTTGAACTCATTGGCCCAGGATACAACTTCCTGGACATAACACCAGCAGCACAGGCTCTAAGAGCAACATTCAGTAAATGGAACCTCATGGAACTGATAAGCATCAGGAAAAAAGATAGCATCTTCAACAAATGGTACTGGTCTAACTCGATATCTACATGTGAAAAATGCAAATAGATCTATATTTATCACCCTGCACCAAACTAAAGTCCCAGTGGATCAAAGACCTCAACACAAAACCAGACATATTAAATATGTTAGAAGAAAAGTTGAGGAAGCGCCTTGAACATTGGCCCAGGAGACAACTTCCTGGACATAACACCGACAGCACAGGCTCTAAGAGCAACAATCAGTAAAAGAGACCTCATGGAACTGATACACTTCTGTAAAGCAAAGTACATAATCATAAAAAAAAAAAAGAATGCCTACAGATTGGGAAAGACTCTTCACCAACCCTCTGTGTGACAGAGGGCTAATATACAGTATATAAAGAAAAAATAAGTTGAAATCAAGGAATCCAATTAAAAAATGGGGAACAGAGATAAACAGAGAATTCTCCATAGAATAATATCGAATGGCAGAGAAACACTGAAGGAAATGTTCAATGTCATTAGCCATCATGGAAATGCAAATTAAAACAACCCTGAGATTTCACCTTACACCCATCAGAATGACCAGGATCAAAAACTCAAGTGACAACACATGCTGGAAAGGTTGTGGAAAAGGGGAAACCTCCTCCATTGCTGGTTTGAATGTAAACTTGTACAACCACCCTGGAAATCAATATGTTTTTTTCTCAGAGAACTAGGATAAGTGCTTCCTCAAGATCCAGCTATACCACTTGTAGGCATATATTCAGAAGTGGCTGAAGTACACAATATAGATTTTGCTCAACCATGATCATAGCAGATTTATTTGTAATACACAAAAACGAGATGCCCCTCAACTGAAGAATGGATACAGAAATTGTGATACCTCTACAGAATGGAATACTACTCAGCAATTAAAAACTAGGAAATCAAGACATTTGCAGGTAAATTGTTTGAACTGGAAAGGATCATCCTGAGTGAGCTATCCCCAAAGCAGAAACAACTAAGAATAGCACGTCCTCAAGGTTCAGCTATCCACCTATAGGCATATATCCAAAAGAGGCTCATGTACACAATAAGGACATTTGCTCAACAATGTTTGTAGCAGCTTTATTGGTAATAACTAGAACCAGGAAACAACCTAGATGCCCTCCAACTGAAAAATGGTTATAGAAATTGTGGTACATCTACACAATGGAATATTGCTCAGCAGTAAAAAACAAGGAAATCATTTAATTTGCATGTTAATGGTGGGAACTGGAAAAGATCTTCCTGAGTGAGGTATTCCAGAAGCAGAAACACACATATTGTATATACACCCTGTTAGTTGTATATATACCCTGTTCTGTGTATGTACAATATAAGATAAACCTACTAAAATCTGTATATCTAAAAAACTAATAAAGAAGGAAGACTCTGCTCAATCCTTATCCTGAATGACAAAGAGGATGGACATTAGAAGGGGGAGAAATCAGGGAACAAGTTAGGAGACTGCCACAGAGGGCCTCTGAAAAGTTCTGCCCTGCAGACTATCAAAGCAGAAGCTGAGACATATGGCCAACTCTTGGAAAGAATGCATGGAACCTAATGAAAGAAGTGGGAAATAGTAAGATCTGGAGAGGCCAGGAGTTTCACAAGGAGCTCACAAGGAGCAATAGAACCAACATAATCTAAGCACAGGGATCTTTCCTGAGACTCATACTCTGACCAAGTACTATGCATGTATATAACCAAGAACCCCTGCACAGATGTAGCCCAAGGAAGTTCAGTACCCAAGTGGGTTCCATAGTAATGGGAACAGGGACTGCCTTCAACCTGAACTGATTTGCCTGCTCTTTGATTATCTCACTCTGATGAGGGACCAGCCTTACCAGATCACAGAGGAAGACAATGCAGTCACTCCTGATGATATCTGATAGACTAGCATCAGAAGGAAGGAGAAGAAGACCTCCCCTTTCAGTGGACTTGGGGAAGGGCATGTGTGGAGAAGAGGGAGGGAAGATAGAGTTAGCAGGGAGGAGAAGGGTTTTATGGGGGATACAAAGTGAATAAATTTAATGAATAAAATTTAAAAATACTAAAAATATGTAATTGCTTTTGGAGTTATATTATAGAAGTGTGTGCTTTGAGGTTGATATGCTAATCAAAGTGACCATACAGAAGGGAGTCTGTATCTCTCAGTCTCTGTTACTTTTTATCTTTGTTTCTGTCTGTCTTGGTCTCTCTCTTTCTGAATCTGTTTCTCTAGCTCTTTTTTCCTTCTGTCTCTGTCTGTCTCCCTCTCTCTGCCTGTTGCTTGTAATTCAGTATGCAAAGCTCTCAGTTCTGCTGAAGATGACTGCTTGCTGACATGGTATCCTGAAGGTCTCTGTAAAAATATAATCACGGTTCCAATTAAATGCTTTTGGTTCAAAGATTTGCCTTGGCCAAGGAGCATTTACACAATAATTCACTGACTGGGGACATATCTGTGCATTTAATAAATAATAATGGAATCTGTAATAATGTGAAAGTAACATGAGTTTATTAATGACCACATGAAGTAAATGTATGACATTTTTCCTGAACTAAGAATCTTGGACACAGGAATTGTCATCTTTGGTTTGTGTGCTTTTAGCTGCCCAGATTGAGGCATGTATGGCTTCAGCCTTCCTCTTAAGTAGGCTGGCCACTTGGCACTTTTAATATAACTGGCTCATGAAACTCTTACTGGCTTTTACCTGTTTCATGACATCATTTTCCTTTTCAGACAAATAGCACCTGAGAAAATCTTGAGGTATCCATGGAGATGAGTAAACAAACTCTCCTCAGTGTCCAGTGTCTCTGACCCAGTTTACATGTGACTTTATCTTGTGAAACTCAAAAAGCCTTTAACTCATCCCATTATCCAGATTCCCCACCTTTACTCCTCTTTACTGCTGTGACAATGTAAGGTAAGAAATGAAACTTCAATGTTTATTTACTTGGACAGCTTCATAAGTAGGGAAGCTTCAAAGTGATGTGGGATTAACGGGAAATGCACCAAATGACAAGGTGGTTTCCTACTCTGTTATTTGATTTGAAATTTCCTATATTGTGACTTTGAACTGAGCAGTTACTGGTGTACTCACTAATTGTCCCTTCCCATTCTTATATAGTCTGGCAGGGTCTACAGTTTCCTGGGGTATTGAGACTTTAAGAGCAGGGAAAAGAAAGGAAACCAGATAATTCCTAGGTGTGGTTTAGCTGAAACAGACAAAGATTGGTGTCTGAAAAAGAGAACTGAAGGGCAAGATATTATAGGACAGATGGCTCTATTCCACAGTAGTGTTGGCAGAGTTGCCTTGGCTGACCTGGTTAGATGGGCAGCTGTATCCTAATTAGTGATAAGTGAACAACTTTCCTGGTCCCAGGTTTTACATTTAAAACTGGGCCATCAGGACAGAGAAATGGGTCAGTGTTATATGCCTAGGATACAAGAGCAACTGTGATACCTGCTTTATTATCCAGATAAACACTCTAAATCTAGTGTTAAATCGAGGACTACTTGTTTATTGGTGCAACCTGCTCTCTTGGGGTCTGACATAGCCATGTAACCACTAGTTCATGGCAAGGATTCTCTGCTACATAATAAGTTCCTGGAAAGAATACCTTAAAAAGTCAAACACTGACCTCCTTTAGTGGAATCTTTTCTCCATGTTAAAAGTCAGTGTAAAAGTTGTAAACATATTATTTTTTTTGTTGATTATGTGGTAACTTCATATTATATATATTACACTCCTTTTCTATTGATCTCAGGTTCAAATTCCTACCTAAGTGATACACTAATTTTTTTCTTTAAAATTCATCAATTAAAGTAAGTTTTATTCATATACTCATTGGAACATGATCAGAGTCTCAATGCCAATTCCCTTAAAGAAAACTTAGTTTATTATTGCCGCAAACTGCCACCACACCCAAGAAGAAAACATAAGTCCTGAAGATCTCTATATTACATCACTTTGTTAACAGATTTTCTTACATATTCATTTATTACAAATTGTTTACTTTGTATCCCCACTGCTGCCCCCTCACTCTTCTCCCTCCAGTCCCACCCACCCTCCTTCTATTTCATGCTCTTTATCTTGTTCCCTGATAGAGGAGGGCTTCCTATGTTTGACACTAGCTTATCAGTTCTCATCAAGTATGGCTACATCTTTTTCCTCTGAGGCCTGATTCTCAGGTCATTGTTCTCCTTGTGTCCTCAATTCCCTCTACTTATGACACTCTTCCTGCCTCCTGAAGGATTCCTAGAGAACCAAAGGAAGGTAGAATTTCATAAAGAATTCCCATTTGGAGCTGGAACTTTTAAGGTCTATCTGTACATAATATCAGACTGTGGGTCTCTATATGCAATCCAATGTGATGCAGAAGGTAGCATCTCTGTGGATCCAAGAACATGGCACTGATGTATCAGTTGAATGCAAAGAACAGCATATTTTAATAACAACAGCCTGGGTTGATTGACAATTTCCATAGGATGCCCTGACCCAACAACTCAATTATCTCCCATCCAATCCCTCTAGTGGAAGACTGGTTTGGTCACAATAGATGGCTTATTAGAACTTAATCCCACTATTAGGAGACCTCCTAATAAGTTAATATATAACATATTTGTTTTTCTGCATTTTGGTTACTTCCCCCAGCATGAATTTTCCTGGTTCCATTCATTTGCCTGAAAATATCTTTCTGTCATTTTCTTAGCTGAATAATACTCCCTTATGGAAATACTCCATGTTTTCCCCAAAGGAGATTTTCACTCCTGTTCTTTAGACCTTGGAATTTGCTGGGACTTTGCCCATTGTATTGAATGGAAAACTCTCAGAATAACTATGTAAGGGAACTATCAGGATAACTAAGTTTCTTTTAAGCCCAGAATTCCATTCTTCTTCTCCTACTTTTTGGTGATTTCAATTTAATTGTCCCCTTAAAGCCCATCTATTTACATGTGTAGTCCCCAGTGAGGAAATGTCTCATTAGGGTTAGGAGGTATGGCCTTGTTAGAAAATATAATTCCTCTAGTTTTCCTAATTTCTTTCGCAGCCCTTTTTTCTTTTGTATATAGAATGGCTACTAATTTATTATATTTAATTTGTATCTAGCCACTTTTGCAAAAGTTCTTATCAGCAGAATGAGTTCCCTGGTAGAATTTTTTGGGTCACTCTGGTACAGTATCATATAGTCTGCAAATAGTGACAGTTTGAATTCTTTCTTTCTGATTTCTATCCTCCTGATCTCCTTCAATTGTCTTATTGCTCTAGCAAGGACTTCCAGAACTGTGTTGAAGAGATTTGGAGAGAGTCGGCACCCTGGCCTTGACCCTGATTTCAGTGGTATTACTTTATGTTTCTCTGTGTTTATTGATGATGGCTATAGACTTGCTGTATATATACAGCAAGCCTTTACTATATTTTGATATGTGTCTTCTATAACTGATCTCTCCAGTACTAAACATGAATTGTGGTTGTATTTTGTCAAATGATTTTTCAGCATCTAAGGAAATTATCATGTGTTGTTGTTTTTTTTTTTCTTTCAATTTGTTAATATGTTGGATCACTTCAATGGATTTCCATTATTTGAACCACAACTGCATACTTGGGATGAAGACAACTTGTTCATAGTAGATGTTATCTTTGATGTGTTCTTTTATTTGGTCAAAGACATAAAGTACCTTGGTATGACCTTAAGCAAGTCAAAGACTTGTATAAAAAAAACTTGAAGACACTGAAGAAAGAATTAGAAGAAGATATCAGAAGATGGAAAAATCTCCCATGCTCATGGTTTGGTAGGATTAACATTGTAAAAATGGCCATATTACCAAATGCAATCTACAGATTCAGTGCAATTTGCATAAATTACGAACACAATTCTTTACAGAACTTGAAAGAAAAATTCTCAAATTCATATGGAAAAATAAGAAATGCAGAATACCTAAAACAAACATCTACAATAAAAGATCTTCTAGTGGTATCACCATCCCTGATCGCAAGCTGTATTATACAGCAAACACTCATAAATACTGGATGGTACTGGCATAGAAACAGAATGGTGGATCAATGAATCAAAATAGAAGACCCAGAAATAAACTGAAATTTTATGCACACCTGAATTTGCCCTAGTTGCCAAACCCATAAAATGAAAAACAAAACAAAAAACAAAACAGAAAAAACATAGCATCTTCAAGAAATGGTGCTGGTCGAACTGGATATCTACATGTAGAAAAATGCAAATAGATCTATACTTATCCCCCTGCACAAACCTAAAGTCCAAGTGGATCAAAGACCTCTACATAAAACCAGACATATTAAATTGATTAAAAGAAAAAGTGGGAAAGAGCCTTGAACTCATTGACAAGGAGACAAATTCCTGAACAGAACACCAACTGCACAGGCTCTAAGAGCAACAATTGTAAATGATATCTCCTGAACCTGGAAAGCTTCTTTAAAGCAAAGAACACTGTCATCAAAACAAAACGAATGCCTACAGATTGGGAAAGAAACTTCACCAACCCTCTATGTGACAGCAGGCTATTATCCAGTATATTTAAAGAAAGATGTTGAAAAGCAACAAATCAAGTAATCCAATTAAAAAATGGGGAACTGGGCTAAACAGAAAATTCTCAAAAGATGAATATCAAAAGGCAGAGAAACACTTAAAGAAATGTTCAACATCATTAGCCATCAGGGAAATCAAACCAAAACAACACTGAGATTTCACCTTACATCCATCAGAATGGACAAGATCAAAAACTCTAGCGACAACATATGCTAGAAAGGTTGTCAAGAAACAGAACCCTCCTCCACTGCTGCTGGGAATGTAAACTTAAACCATTGCTAGTGGGAATGTAAAATTGTATAACCACTCTGGTAATCAATCTGGTACTTTATAAACTAGGAATAGTGCTTCTTCAAGATTCAGTTATTCCACTCCTAGGCATATATCCAAAAGTGACTTAAGTACACAAGAAGGATACTTGCTCTTCTATGTTTGTAGTAGCTTGATTTATAATAGCCAGAACCTGGAAACAATCCAGATACTGCCCCATCCCAACTGAAGAATGGCTACACAAATTGTGGTACATCTACACAATGGACTATTACTCAGCAATAAAAAACAATGAAATTTGCATGTCAGGGGGGCCAAGATGGCAGCGCCAGGAGAACATTATGTCTGAGAAGCTGGACAACACACTCTGTGCAGTGACCAAGAGACTAAACTCTGGGCCCTAAAACAACAGCTGTCATGTTTCCCAGGTGAGGGGAGGCTCCCGAGGCTTGGGAATAGGTTGGGTCCACTCTTGGGCCGCACAGCCAGAACCTGGAAGAGAACCGGGCTAATGTGGGCTTAAGGGTCTCCAGGCTTGTGCCACAAGCCTGTCTGTCCCGATCACTTTCCCAGGCTGATTGGTAGGCAGAATGGTGCCAGAGACTGGGAGTCCCAGTCACAAAAAAAAATAAAAAAATAAAAAATAAAATAAAAAAATAAATGGGGAAGCAAAGTTGCAAGACTGATCACTGGTCACCCAGTCTTTCTCTGGAATGTCTCGCTGACCTTGGGTACCCGCCACCATCACAAGTGAGCTCCCGAGGTGCAGAGAGCAGCTGCATGCCCAGCTCAAAATCCCTACTCCCTCTTGGGAGGAGGCAGCCAGTAGAATCTGCCACAGACCACATTGTCTGTACCCCAAACTGAGATCGGGGCTGAGAAAACCCAATCCTTTCAGGCACTCCCCCAAACGCCACTATAACCCTGCTGAGGCGGAGCAGAGGGTTAAAGAGGCTGGCTTGCTTTCATGTATGTGGACCTATCTGCATTGCCCCCGTGGCACGCTTGGGTTGGCTACCCAGAGGCTATTTAAGCTGTGGGCTGGCTTTCCCCAGGGTCCGAGGATTGTTCAATGTTCCTGAATAAACTGCATTGAAAAAAAAAAAAATCTTAAAAAAAAAAAAAAAAAAAGAGGCTCACAGCCACTTCACAGTGCCGGAACTCGAGTGCTGCTGGCTGCTCCTAGCAAACAAACTTCAGCTCAGGATCTGGGACTGTGGTCATTCTACACATCTGAGATTCTCCTGGGTCCAGTGAAATAAGGTCTAGCAGCAAGTTCTATCACCGGCGGCCCCCCCAAACCCTGGCAGAGAAACCCCAGTGCAGGATCAAACTGAGAAGCCCCAACCCCTTCTGGCACTCCCCTGAGAACCCCTCCATAAGCTTGCCCTAGTGGAGGGGAATGTCAGAGAATAAGGACAGAGAGGCAGCCTGCCAAGGACACAGCACCGTCTCTCCAGCTCACCCAGTGGCCCCTAGCAGAGAAACCCAAGCTCTGGATCTGAGGACACTCAACCCTACGTGGTACTCTCTCCGGATCAACAAACATAGGTTCTATCACCAGGCTGCTTCTGGCAGAGAGATCTGGGCCCAGGATCTGGGATTGAGAACACTCAACCTAACTCTTTCCCATGCCACCCCAGGACCAGTCAACATAACCCCTCCAGGCAGAGGGAAAGGACAGAGAGTCAGCACAGAGGAAAGGTAGACTCCGAGTTCTATGGCCACAGTGTCACAGAGCTGACTGTTAGCCTAGCCGTGCACTTCCCACAAAAGGAACAAATTAGAGAGTAGTGAGCAAGGGGAACCCCTGTGCATTCCAACTTGTCCTGCAAGAGAGTGAGTGAGTCTTCTAGGGAGAGTTTTCCCCAGACCCAGGGCCTTTCCACAGAAGCAACCAGATGAGATACCTGCCACCCACACCGCTAGTGTGGGCATCATAGGGATTCTTGGGATAGCGACCCCAACATTGAAGCCTCTGCCTTGCAGGTCCAACAGTGTAATCCAGGCAAACAATACCTGGATCTAAGACAGAACTGCATAATAGTGGTTTGAAGGCCACTCCAATAATCAGAGAATCCATGCATGCACACTGTGCCCACACTGTGCTCACATGAATAGCACCAACATCACATTCCTTACTTAGGCAAAACTGAAACCACAGTGCACACTCATAAAACAGTGAACCTCTCTCATCTTCCTGAAAAAAAAAACTGTCCAGAAAACAGAAAGAGAGGATCATAGCCTGAACTACAATCTCGAAGAACAAACAGTGAGGATTATAAATAACCAGATGGCTAGAGGCAGATGTAAGAACACTTCCAACAAAAATCAGGACATAATGACCTCACCAGCTACCCCACAAACCAATGGACACTTCAATTCACTAGATATACAAGAAAACGACCTCAAAACTATGTTTCTCCAGCTATTAGAGGCCCATAAAGATGAAATGAACAAGGCCCTCAGAGAAATAACCAAAGAAATTGAAATGAACCAAGAGGAAACAAAAAGAGCTCTCAGAGACATGACCACAAATATTGAGGCAAACAAAGAAGAAATTCACAAAGCTCTCAAAGAAATGTGCACACAAATCAAGGCAAATAAAGAAGAAATAAATAAAGCTCTCATAGAAATACAGGCAATTATACCCAAAGAAGTAGAGGCACAATTAGTGATATAATAAATAGAAAGGAAATGGATAAAAAAAAAAATAGAAGCTGTTATTGAAAAGCAGACTCCACATTCAAACAGATGAAGGAAATGGTGCAAGACATGAAAACAGAATTAGAATTCATAAAGAAAACACCAAGAGAGAAAAAACAGGAGCTGGAGAACATAGAGAAAAGATTAGGAACTACAAAGGTAAGCATCACCTACAGAATATAAGAGATGGAAGAAAGAATCTCAGGAGCCGAAGATACACTTGCAGAAATTGACATGTCTCTCAAAGAAAAAATAAAATCAGAAAAGTTCCAAACACAAAACATCCAAGAAATCAAGGACACCATGAAAAGACAAAATCTAAGAATAATAGGAGTAGAAGAAAAAGAAGACATCAGGTTTTAAGGTCCAGAAAATATTTTCAAGAAAATTATAGAAGAAAACTTTCCCAACTTAAAGAAGGAGATGGCCATAAACATACAAGAGTCCTACAGAACACCAAGTAGACTAGACCAGAAAAGAAATTCTTCACGTCACATCATAGTCAAAACACTGAACCTACAGAACAAAGAAAGAATTCAAAAGCAGCAAGGGAAAAAGGCCAAGTAACATATGAAGGTATACCTATCAGAATCGAACCAGATTTCTCAACAGAAACTATGAAAGCCAGAAGGGCCTGGACAGAAATCATATAGTCCTTAAGGGACCACAGATTCCAACC
Organism: Meriones unguiculatus; assembly: GCF_030254825.1. Classification (NCBI taxonomy): domain Eukaryota; kingdom Metazoa; phylum Chordata; class Mammalia; order Rodentia; family Muridae; genus Meriones; species Meriones unguiculatus. The sequence continues at coordinate 4,806,257 of NW_026843711.1, forward strand.
CAGACTACTGTACTCAGCAAAACTTTCAATCAACATAGACGGAGAATTTAAAATATTCCAAGACAAAACCAAATTTAAACAATACCTACATAGTAACCCAGCTCAACAGAAGTTACTAGAAGGGAAATTCCAAACCAAAGAAAACAACTAAATCTAAGGAAACAGAGGAAATAGATAAGTACACAACAAAAAAAAACAAAAAGAATACAAGCAATGTAACTCAGTGACACCACCAACCCCACATCTAAAGTAAATAACAATTGCTGGTCACTAGTATCTATCAACATCAATGGACTCAACTCCCCAATAAAAAGACACAGACTAATAGAATGGTTGCGGAAACAGGATCCAACATTCTGTTGCATCCAAGAAACACACCTATGCCACAAAGATAAACACTACCTCAGAGTAAAGGGCTGGAAAAATGTTTTTTAAGAAAATGGTTACAGAAAACAAGCGGGAGTAGCCATCCTAATATCTAATAAAATAGACTTTCAACGCAAGTTAATAAAAAAGATAAGGAGGGTCATTATATTCTCATCAAAGGAAAAATCCACCAAGAGGACATCACAATTTTGAATATCTATGCCCCAAATACAAGAGAACCTACATTCGTAAATGAAACAATATTAAAGCTTAAATCACACATTGATCCTAATACCCTAATAGTGGGAGACTTCAACACTCCACTCTCACCAAGGGATAGATCAACTAAACAGAAAACAAATAGGGACATAAAAACACTTACAGAGAACCTAAATCAAATGGACCTAATAGATGTCTACAGATCTTCTCATCCAAACTCAAAAGAGTATACCTTCTTTTCAGCACCACATGGAACCTTCTCCAAAATAGAGCATATAGTTGGTCATAAAGCAAGCCTAAAAAGATACAAAAAGATTGATATAATCCCTTGTATTCTATCTGACCACCATGGAATAAAGCTGGACATCAACAACAACAGAAATAACAAAAAGCCTACACGCACATGGAAACTGAACAACTTGTTACTCAATGACAGCTGGTTTAAGGAAGAAATAAAGAAAGAAATTAAAGACTTCCTAGATTTCAATGAAAATGAAGGAACAACATACCCAAATTTATGGGACACATTGAAAGCAGTGCTCAGGGGAAAATTTATAGCACTAAGTGCCTGCAAGAAGAAATTCATGACATCACATACAAACAACTTAATGGCCCAACTGAAAACCCGAGAAAAAAAAGAAGCAGATACACCCAAGAGGAGCAGACAGCTGGAAATAATCAAACTCAAGGCTGAAATCAATCAATTAGAAAAAAATAAAACTATTCAAAGAATCAATGAAATAAAAAGCTGGTTCTTTGAGAAAATCAACAAGATAGACAAACCCTTAGACAAACTAACTAAAAAGGAGAGAGAATCTATCCAAATCAACTAAATCAAAGATGAAAAGGGTGACATAACTACAGACACTGAGGAAATTTAATCATTAGGTCATACAACAAAAGCCTATATGCCACAAAATTTGAAAACCTAAATGAAATGGACAAATTTCTTGATAGATTCCATCTTCCAACATTAAGTCAAGATCAGGTAGAAAGACTGAATTGCCCTATATCCCCAAAAGAAATTGAAGCAGTCATTCACAGTCTCCCCTCCAAAAAAATCCCTGGGCCAGATGGTTTCAGCACGTAATTCTAGCAGACCTTCAAAGAAGTGCTAACACCAATTCTCCTCAAATTATTCCACAAAATAGAAACAGAAGGTACATTACCAAACTCAATTCTATGAAGCAACAGTCACCCTGATACCTAAACCACACAAAGACCCAACAAAAAAAGAGAACTTCAGACCAATCTCTCTTATGAACATTGATGCAAAAACACTCAATAAAATACTTGCAAACCGAATCCAAGAACACATCAAAGATATCATCCACCATGACCAAGGGTGCTTCATCTCAGGCATGCAAGGGTGGTACAACATATGAAAATCCATCAATGTAATCCACCACATAAACAAACTGAAGGAGAAAAACCACATGATGAAATCCTTAGATGCCGAAAAAGCATTTGACAAAGTCCAACACCCATTCATATTTAAAGTTTTGGAGGGATACAAGGCACATATCTAAACATAGTAAAGGCAATATATAGCAAGCCTATAGCCATCATCAAACTCAATGGAGAGAAATTTAAATCAATCCCACTGAAATCAGGGACAAGACAAGGCTGCCCACTCTCTCCATTACTCTTCAACATAGTACTTGAAGTCCTAGCCAGAGCAATAAGACAAGTAAAGGAGATCAAGGGGATACAAATCAGAAAGGAAGAGGTCAAAGTGTCACTATTTGCAGATGATATGATAGTATATATGAGCGACCCCAAAAATTCAACCAGAGAACTCCTTCAGCTGATAAACACCTTCAGCAAAGTGGCAGGATACAAAATCAACTCAAAAAAAATCAGAAGCCCTCCTGTATATCGAAGACAAAAGGGATGAGAAAGAAATTAGGGAAACAACATCCTTCACAATAGCCACTAATAACATAAAGAACCTTGGGGTGACACTAACCAAGCAAGTGAATGACCTCTTTGAGAAAAACTTCAAGTCTCTGAAGAAACTTTATATCAGAAGATAGAAAGATCTCCCATGCTCATGGATTGGTAGGATTAACATTGTGAAAATGCCATAATGCCAAAAGCAATCTACAAATTCAATGCAATTCCCATCAAAATACCAACTCAATTCTTTACAGACCTTGAAAAAAAAAGATTCTCAGCTTCATATGGAGAAACACAAAACCCCAGAATCTCCAAAACAATCCTGCACAACAACAGATCATGTGGAGGTATCTCCATCCCCAATCTCAAGTTGTACTAGAGAGCAATAGAAATGAAAACTGCATGGTATTGACATTAAAATATAAAGGAGAATCAATGAAACCACATAGAAGACCCAGAAATAAACCCACACACCTATGAATACTCAATTTTTGACAAAGAAGCCAAAACCATTTAATGGAAAAAGATAGCATCTTCAACAAATGGTGCTGGTCCAACTGGATGTCTACATGCAGAAAAATGAAAATAGATCTATATTTATCACCCTGCACAAAACTAAAGTCCAAGTGAATCAAAGACCTCAGCATAAAACCAGATACTCTAAATATATTAGAAGAAAAAGTGGGGGACAGCCTAGAACTCATTGGCACAAGAGACAACTTCCTGAACACAACACCAACAGCACAGGCTCTAAGAGCAACAATCAATAAATGGGACCTCATGAAACTGAAAAGCTTCTGTAAAGCAAAGGACACTGTCATCAAAACAAAAGGACTGCCTACAGATTGGGAAAGAATCTTCACTAACCCTTTATCTGACAGAGGACTAATATCCAGGATATACTAAGAACTAAAGAAGCTGAAAAGCAGCAAACCAAGTAACCCAATTAAAAAATGGGGAACAGAGCTTAACAGAGAATTCTCGACAGAGGAATATCGAATGGCAGAAAAACACTTAAAGAAATGCTCATCCTCATTAGCCATCAGGGAAATGCAAATCAAAACGACCCTGAGATATCACCTTACCCCCATCAGAACGGCCAAGATGAAAAACTCAAGTGACAACACATGCTGGAGAGGTTGTGTAGAAAGGGGAACCCTCCTCCACTGCTGTTGGAAATGTAAACTGGTACAACCACTCTGGAAATCTATCTGGTGCTTTCTAAGACAATTAGGAATAGTGCTTCCTCAAGACCCAGCTATACCACTGCTAGGTATATACCCAAACTTTGCTCAAGTACACAACAGGGATACTTGCTCAACCATGTTTCTAGAAGCTTTATTTGTAATAGCCAGAACCTGGAAATAACCCAGATGTCCTTCAAGGGAGGTATGGGTACAGAAATTGTGGTACTTTTACACAATGGTATACTACTCAGCAATCAAAAAGGAGGAAATCATGAAATGTGCAGGTAAATGGTGGGATCTAGAAAAGATCATTCTGAGTGAAATATCCCAGAAGGAGAAAGACAAACATGGTATATACTTACTTATATAGACCTATAAGATATGATAAACATAATGAAATCTATACCCCTAAAAAAGATAATCAAGAGAGCAGAAATAGGGTAAGATGATCAGTCCTCGTTTAGAAAGTCAGATGGGATGTGCATTGAACATATGACAGGAGTCTACTGAGCGCATCTGAAAGACTCTAACTAGCAGTGTTTTCAAAGCAAAGTCTCATAAGCAAACCTTTGGCAGAGTACAGGGAATCATAAGAAAGAAGGGGAGTTAGCCTGATAGAGAAAGGATAGGAGCCCCATGAGGACCAAATATATCTGGGCACAGGATCTTTTCTGAGACTGACATTCAGCCAAGGACCATGTATGGATATAACCTAGAACCTCCGTTCAGATGTAGCCTGTAGTAGCTCAGTAAGCAATTGGTTTCCCAAAGTGAGGGGAACAAGGACTATTTCTAACAGGAACTCAATGCCTGGCTCTTTGGCCTCCCCACCTCCAAGGGTGGAGCAGTCCTGTTAGGCCAGAGAGGAGGGCTTTGCAGCCAGTCCTGAAGATACCTGATAAAACAGGATCAGATGAATGGGGAGGAGGTCTCCCCCATCAGTGGACTTGGAAAGGGGCACAGTGGAGATGAGGGAGGGAGGGAGGGACTGGGAGGGAATGAGGAATCGGGACATGGCTGGGATACGGAGTTAATAAAATGCAACTGATAAGGAAAAAATAAAATTATAAATAAATAAATAAATAAATAAATAACTCAAATGACAGAACATGCTGGAGAGGTTGTAGAGAAAGGGGAACACTCCTCCATTGCTGGTCAGAATGTAAACTGGTACAACCACTTTGGAAATCAATCTGGAGCTTTTTCAGATAATTAAATATAGTGCTTCTTTGGCATATACTCCAAATTTGCTCAAGTACACACAAGGACATTTGCTCAGCCGTGTGTGTAGCAGCTTTATTTGTAACTATCTGAAAATTTTATATTTAATTTAAACTTTAAATAAATTTTAAATAAACTTCTAATTTTAATGAAAAAAAAAAAGAAATTTGCTTGTCAATGTTTCGAACTGAAGTGAGCTATCCCAGAAACAGAAATATACACACAGTATATATCCATGCATATAGACATATAATATAGGATAATCCTACTAAAATCTGTACACCTAAAGAAACTAATCAAGAGGGAGAAATCTGGCTAAAATGTTCAAACCCCATCACAAAAGCCGAAGAGGATGGACATCAGATAAAGCAGAAAACAGGGAATAAGTTAGAAGCTTGCTACAGAGGGCCTCTGAAAGGCTCTGTCCTGCAGATTATCAAAGCAGATGCTGAGACATATGGTCAACTTTTGGGAAGAATGCATGGAATCTAATGAAAGAAGTGGGAAATAGTAAAATCTGGAGAGGACAGGAGTTCCACAACGAGAGGAACAGAACCAAACAAATCTGAGCCCAGGGATCTTTCCTGAGCCTAGTACTCCAACCAAAATACCATGCAGGGAGATAACCTACAATCCCTGCCTAGATGTATCCCATGAAATTTCAGTGTCCAAGGGGGTTCCTCTGTAATGGGTACAGGCACTGCCTCTGACATGAGCTGATTGGCCAGTTCTTTGATCACAATGCCCTGATGGGGGAGCATCCTTACCAGAGGAAGCATCCTTTCCCTAGAGGAAGAAACTGCAGCCACTCATGATGAAATCTGACAGACATGGAACCTAAGACTTGGACTTGGAGAGGGGCATTGTGGAAAAAGGGGAGGGAAGGTTAGATTGGGACAGGCGGGTTAGTTATGGGGGGGATACAAACTGAATAAAATGTAATAAACAAAAATTAAAATAAAATAATATTAAAAAATATAATTCCTTCTGTTATATTATATGAGGGTGTGCTTAGAGGTTGATATGCCAATAAAAGTGACCAGACAGAATGGAGCCTCTGTCTTTTGGTCTCTATCAATTTGTATCTTTGTTTCTGTCTGTCTCAATTTTAATATTCTTAATCTGTTTTTCTACATCTGTCTTTTGCTCTGTAACCCTCTCTCTTCCTGCCCCTTGTGGTTAAGTATGAAAAGCCCTCAGTTCTGATGGAGGACTACAACAAATGACTGCTTGCCCGTGTGACATCTTGTATGGTCTGTGTAAAAATATAAGCAATGTCCCAATTAAACACTTTTTGTTAAAACATTTACCTTTGTTGAGGAGTGTTTTCCCAGTATGTAATTCTGTGACGGAGGACATACCTGTACTTATACAAAAAATCATGGAATATGTGAGAATGTGAAACTCACATGTCAAGGACACATGACTTTATTAATGAGTACTTAAAAAAACTATGTGAACACTTTCCTGAACTAAGACTCTTGAACACAAGAATTAACATCTCTGGGGTGTGTATTTTCAGCTGCCCAGATGAGCCTCATCTAGGGCTGCTCAGCCTTTCTCTCAAGCAGGCTGTACATTTGGTTCTCTTAATAACTGGCTCCTGAAACACTAACATTCTTTAACTTGTATCATGACATCATTCTGCCTCTCAGCCAGTCAGAGCCTGAGAGAATCTTGAGGTTTCCATGGAGATGAGTATATACACCTTCTTCAGTGTCCAGTACACTCTGATCCTGTTAACAGGTGACTTTTTCTTATGAAACTCAACAAACCTTTATCTCATCCCTTTATCCAGATCCCACCCCTTTACTCCTGTTTACCTCTGTGACAATTTAAGGTAGGAAATGAAACTTTCATGTTTATTTAACTGGACAGCTTCCTAAGTAGAAAGGCTTCAAAGTGATGTGGGATAAGAGGAATGTACCTAAAGACAAGGTGGTCTCAAAATGTGGTCTTAGACTTGAAATTTCCTAGGTTGTGACTTTGAACTGAGCAGTTACTTGTGTCCTCACTAAATGTACCTTAACATTCTTATTGATACATTGCTGTCCAGGTTTAGGGTTCCCTGGAGTTTTGAGACTTTACCAGCAGGTAAAAGAGAAGGAAACCAGATAATTCCTGAGACTGGGTTGGCTGAAACATGGAAAGATAGGTGAGTATAAAAGGAAAATTTAGGGACAATAAACTATTTGAGAGCTGGTAATGTTATGCACTAGGAATGTCAATCCTCTATAAGCAGGTTTGACTTGACTGACCTTGCTACTCAGTGGTCATTGAGAAATCCTCCTATTCCAGGTTTTTAGTGTTAAACCTGGGCCTTCAGGACAAAGAAATGGGTACCTGTTATATGCCTAGAACACAAGAGCAAAAGTGTTTTTTGATGCTGTTCTCCAGACAAATCATCTAAACATAGTGTTAATGGCAGAACCGCTTGTTCAGAAGTGCCACTTGAGCTCATGGGATCTGAAGTAGCTGTGTAACCACTATTTCATGGCTAGGACACTGCTACATAATTAGTTCATGGAAAGCATGCCTTACACAGTCAAACTGTGCCCTCCTTTAGTGGAATCTTTTATCCATGTTAAAAGTCATTGTAAAAGTTGTCAACATTTTATTTTTATTGAATATGTGGGAATCATATAATATACATTAGACTTTTTCCCCCAATGTTTCCAGGTTCAAATTTACACCCTTGAGTCCCACATTTTTTAAATATATCAGTTCTAGTATGTGTTGTTCATATACTCATTGGAAAATGATCAGAATCTCAGTGCCAAGTCTCTTAAAGAAAATTGAGTTCATCCTTGCAGCACACTGACACAACCCCTAAGAAGAAGCCATCAGTCCCGAAGAGCTTTATACTTCACCTTTATCACAGTTTTTCTTATGTATTTATTTATTATGATTTGTTTACATTGTATCTCCACAGATACCCCTTCCCTATTCTCCTTCCAGTCCAACCCACTCTTCTTCTACTGTCCTTATGCCCTCTCTCTACTTCCCTGATTGAAAAGATTCTAGTCCCTCTTCTTTCTGACCCTAGCTTCTCAGATCTCTACAAGCCTGGCTGCATGTTCTTCTGCAGCCTGAACTTCTCAGGGAACTCTTCTCCTTGTGTCCTCAATTCCCTCTAGTTATAACACTCTGCCTGACTCTTCTTCTGCAATCTTCCAAAAGCTCTGAAGGAAGGGAAATTTTCATAGGGATATCTCATTTAGTGCTGGCATTTTAGGTCTTTCTGCTAAATCTCGGAGAGTGAATCTCTGTATGCAATTCCATCTGATGCAGAAGGAAACATCTCTGTGGATCCAAAAACATGACACTGATCTATCATTTGAGGGCAGAGAATAACATATTTAGTAACAACAGTGTGGCTTGTATTAAAATTTCTCTAGGATGGCCTGGCCCAACAACTCAATTAACTACCACCAAATCTCCCTAGTGAAAGTCTGGTTTGGTCACAAAAGATGTCCTTTTGGAACTTTGTCTCCCACTATCAGGACATTATAATAAGTGAATATATAACATATTTCTTTCTGCATTTCAGTTTCTTAATCCAGAATGATTTTCCTGGTTCCATTTGTTTGCCTAAAAGTATCATGATGTCATTTTCTTAGCTGAATAATTCTTCGTTATGGAAATATTCCACATTTTCCCCAGAGGAGATTGTCAGTCCTGTTCTTTAGGAATTGGAAGTAATTGGTCTTTAAACGTTATATCGAATGACAAACTATCACGAAAACTATGTTCTTTTAGCCTAGAAGTCCCTCCATCTTTTTCCACTTCCTGTAATTTGAATTGCAGTGTCCCCTGAAAGTTCAGCCATTTACATGTATAGTCCCCAGTGAAGAAATGTATGCAAAGTAAGGTTAGAAGAAATGGCCTTGTTGTATAATATAATTCCTTTAGGAGTGATATTATAGGATGGTGTGCTTCAATGTTGATATGCCAATGAAATTGACCACACAGAATGGCGTCTCAATCTCTCTGTCTCTGCCATATTTTATCATATTTTCTGTTGGTCTTGCTCTATTTCTCAATGTGTCTCACTAGCAATTTCTCTCTCTTTCTCTCTCAGTCCTCATCTCTCTGCCTGTAGCTTATAGATCAGCATGAAAGCTCTCAGTTTTGCTGAAGGACTACAACATGAGGAATGCATACTGAAGTGACATATTGGTTTCTGTAAAATATAAGTAAGGTCACCATTAATCCATTTTTGGACAAAGAATTGCCTCTGTCAGGAAAATTTTCCTAGTAAATATTTTCATGACAGAGGACATATATGTGTATTTAATGATCATTACTGGAATCTATGATAATGTGAAAGTCACATGTCAAGGACATATGATGTTATTAATGACCACTTGAAAGAAATATGTGACTTTTCCTGAACTAAGAGTCTTGGACATAGGAACTGTCACCTCTGGATTGGGAGCTTTCACCTGCCCAGAGTGAGCCAGGTAGGGCTGCTCAACCTTTCTCTGAGGCAGGCTGTCCACTAGGCCCTTTTAATAACTGGCTTCTGAAACTCTTACTGGCTTTCATCTGTTTCAGACATCATTCCCTCTCTCAGCCAATTAGCACCTGAAAGAATCTTTAGGTTTCCATGGAGATGAGTAGACAAACTTTCCTCAGTGCCCAGTATATCTGATCCAGTGCACAGGTGACTTTTTCTTGGGAAACTCAACAAGCCTTTGTCTCATCCCTTTATCGAGATCCCACAACTTACTCCTGTTTCCCTTGTGAAAATGTCAGGTAGGAAATGAACTTTAATGTTTATCTAAGTTGAAAGCTTCCTGTGTAGTAAAGCTTCATAGTGATGTGGGATTAAGTTGAATATACTGAGTGATAAGGTGGTCTCATAATGTGGTCTTGGATTTGAAATTTCCCAGGTTGTGACTTAGAATGGAATAGTTACTGGTGTACTAACCAAATGTACCTTACCTTTCTTATTGATATATTAGGCTGGCAGGGCCTAGGTTTCCCTGCTTTATTGAGTCACTAAGAGCAGTGAAAATAGTGGGAAACCAGACAATTCCTGCATCTGGATTGCATGATACAGAGAAAGATCCATGTATGTAAAAGGAGAACTAAGGCTCAATAAATAGCTTGACAGATGGAGCTGTTCTACACTAGGCTTGGCAACCCTTTATGAGAGGTTTGCCTTGACTGACCTGTCCAATTTGGCAGTGGTCAGTGAGAACTCTGCCTGTTCCTGTGGTTTACAGTTAAAACTGGGCCTTCAGGAAAGATAAATGCATCCATGTCATATGCCTTGGACACAAAAATAGCTGTGTTTCCTGCTTTGTTCCTCTAGACAAACACTCTAAGTGTAATTATAGTGCCAGGACTGCTTTCTTGGAGTGCCAGCTGAGCTGATGGGGTCAGAGGTAGCTGGGTAAAAACTAGTTCATGGCAAGTATTCTCTGCTACATAATCAGTTCCTGAAAAGCATGCCTTCCAAAGTCAAACTCTGCCCTCCTTTAGCAGAATCTTTTCTCCATGTGAATAGTCATTGTAAAAGTTGTCAACATATTATTTTTATGGCTTATGTGGAATTTCATATATTATACATTACACTCCTTTTCCATTGATCTCAGATTCAAATTCTTACCCATGTGTCACATTAAAATATTTTTCTTTAAAATAAATCAATTGAGGTATGTGTTGTTCATATATTCATTGGAATATGATTATAGTCTCATTGCCAAGTTCCATAAAGAAAACTGAGTTCATACTTGCAGCTTCCTGGCAACAACCCCCAAAAGAAGCCATCAGTCCTGAAGAGCTGTATACTTCATCACATACACATATTTTTTTTTAATTTTTTTAATTTTTTACTATTAATTACACTTTATTCATTTTGTATTCCCCCATAAGTCTCTCCCTCCTTCCCCTCCTTCCTTCCCTCCTAATCCCACCCTTCCTCCCCCTTCCTTATGCATGCCCCTCCCCAAGTCCACTGATAGGTTAGGTCCTCTTCTCCTTCCTTCTGATCTTAGTCTATCAGATCACCTCAAGAGTGGCTGCATTGTCTTCTTCTGTGGCCTGGTAAGGCTGCTCCCCCCTCAGGGGGAGGTGATCAAAGAGCAAGTCAATCAGATTATGTCAGCTCTTCCCTTTACTATGTAACCCACTTGGACACTGAACTATGATGTGCTACATCTGTGCAGAGGTTCTAGATTATCTCCATGAATAGTCCTTGGTTTGTTTTAATATTAATCACAGGTAAAGTCTTCAGAGGCCCTATGTGGTAGGTTCCTGTCCTGTTTTTTTGTCTTCTCCTACTTCCCATGTCCATTCCATTTGTCTTTCTGAGGATTGATCATTTTACCCCTGGTCCTCTTTTTTGTTATCTTCTTTAGATGCATATATTTTAGTATATTTATCCTATCTTATTGGACTATATAAGTGAATGTATACCATATGTGTCTTTTTGCTCCTTGGATATCTCACTCAGGATGATCTTTTCTAGATTCCACCATTTGTCTGCAAATTTCAAGAATTCCTCATTTTTAATTGCTGAGTAGTCTTCCATTGATTAAAAGTGCCACAATTTCTGTATCCATTCCTCCATTGAGGTACATCTGGGTTTTTTCCAGCTTCTATTACAAATAAAGCTATTACAAACATGGTTGAATAAATGTCCTTGTTGTGTACTTGAGCATCTTTGGGATATATGCCTAGGAGTGGTATAGCTGGATCCCAAGGCAGTGCTATTCCTAATTGGCTGAGGGGGTGCCAGATTGATTTTTATAGTGGTTGTATGAGTTTACATTCCCACCAGCAATGGAGGAGTGTTCCCTTTTCTCCACAACCTCTCCAGCATGTGTTATCACTTGAATTTTTAACCTTTGCCATTCTAATGGGTGGAAGGTGAAATATCAGGGATGTTTTATTTGCATATCTCTAATGTCTAAGCACTGGACCATCTTTTCAGGTGTTTCTCTGCCATTCTAAATTCCTCAACAGTGGATTCTCTGTTTAGCTCTGCACCCTATTTTCTAATTGGATTGCTTGGTTTATTGCTTTTTAATTTCTTTAGTTCTTTATATATTTTGGATATCAGCCTTCTGTCAGATATAGGGTTGGTGAAGATCCTTTCCCAATCTTTAGGCAGTTGTTTTGTTCTGATGGTAATGTCTTATGCTTTACAGAAATTGTTCAGTTTTATGGGGTCCCATTTATTAATTGTTGCCCTAAGAGCCTGTGCTGTTGGTGTTCTATTCAGGAAGTTATCTCTTGTGTCAATCAGTTTAAGGCTCTTCCCTACTTTTTCTTTAAACCAATATAATGTATCTGGTTTTATGTTGAGGTCTTTGATCCTCTTGGACTTCAGGTTTATACAGGTGATAAATATGGATCTATTTTCATTTTACTGCCTGTAGACAACCAGTTGACCAGGACCATTTTTTGAGGATGCCATCTTTTTTTCCATTGAATGATTTTGGCTTCTTTGTCAAAAAATAATATTTATAGGTGTTTGCGTTTATTTTGGTGTCTTCTATTTGGTTCCATTGATCTACTTCTTCAATTTCTTTCTTCAGATACATAAAGATTTTTTCAAAAAGATTTTTCACACACTAGGTTAAAGTCACTCCAAGGTACTTTATGTTATTGTTGGCTATTGTGAAGAATGTCCTTTCCCTGATTACATTCTTGGCCCTTTTGTCTTGGGTATACAGGAGGGCTTCTGATTTTTTGAATTAATTTTGTATCCAGCCATTTTGCTGAAGGTGTTTATTAACAGAAAGAGTTTTCTGGTTGATTTTTTGGGATCACTCATGTCATCTGTGAATAGTGAAACTTTGACCTCTTCCTTTCCTATTTGTATATCCTCGATCTTCTTTAGTTGTCTTACTGCTCTAGCTAGGACTTCCAGTACTATGTTGAATAGATATTGAGAGAGTGGGTAGCCTTGCCTTGTCTCTGATTTCAGTTTCTGTCCATTGAGTTTGATGTTCGCTATAGGCCTGCTGTATATTGCTTTTACTATATTTAGGTATGTGCCTTATATTACTGATCTCTCCAATACTTTAAAATGAATGGATGTTGGAACTTGTCAAATGCTTTTTCAGCATCTAAGAAGATGATCATGTGGTTTTTCTCCTACAGTTTTTTTTTTTTTTTAATATGGTGGAATACATTGATGGATTTAACATTTACTGAACCATCTTTATATGCCTGGAATGAAGTCAACATGGTCATGGTGAATATCTTTTATGTGCTCTTTGATTCAGTTTGTGAGTATTTTATTGAGTATTTTTGTATCAATGTTCATAAGAGAGATAGGTGTGAAATTCTCTTTTTTGTTGGGTCTTTGGGTAGTTTAGGTATTAAGGTGACAGTAGCTTCATAGAATGAATCTGGTAATGTTCCTTCTGTTTCTGTTTTGTGGAATAGTTTGAAGAGAATTATAATTAGCACTTGTTTGAAGATTTGGTAGAATTATGCACAAAAACCATCTGGCCCAGGGCTTTTTATAGAAGGGAGACTGTTGATGGCTGCTTCTATTTCCTTGGGGCATTTAGGCCTATTCAATCTTTCTATCTGATCTTGACTTAATTTTGGTAGATGGAATCTATAAAATTGTCCATTCATTTATATTTTCAAATTTTATGGCATATAGGTTTTGTAGTAAGAACTAATGATTGTTTGGATTTCCACAGAGTCTGTAATTATGTCCCCCTTTTCATTTCTGATTTTGCTGATTTGGATAGTTTCTCTCTTTTAGTTAGTTTGGCTAAGGGTTTGTGTATCTTGTTGATTTTCTCAAAGAACCAGATCTTGGTTTCATTGATTATTTGAATAATTTTATTTGTTTCTAATTGAATGATTTCAGCCCTGAATTTGATTATTTCTAGCACTCTGTTTCAGTTGGGCCATTAAGTTGTTTGTTTGTGATGTTACAAATTTCTTAGTCCTATGGATTTTCCTCTGAGCACTGCTTTCCTTGAGTCCCATACATTTAGGTATGTTGTACCTTCATTTTCACTGAATTCTAAGAAGTCTTTAATTTCTTTCTTTATTGCTTCCTCAACCCTGCTGTCATTGAATAGCAAGTTGTTCAGGTTCCATGTGTGTGTAGGCTTTATGTTATTTCAATGTTGTTGTGGTCCAGCTTTAGACCATGGTTGTCAGATAGATTATTTGTCAGACAGAGGATTATTTCAATCTTCTTGTATCTGTTTTTTTTTTTTTTTTTGGGGGGGGGTGTGTGTGACCAACTATGTGCTCTATTTTGGAGAAGGTTCCATGAGATGCTTAAAAGAAGATTTACTCTTGATTTTGGGTGAAAAGTTCTTTAGACATCTATTAGGTTCACTTGAATTAGGGCCTCTGTAAGTGCCTTTATTTCTCTATTTGGCTTCTGTCTAGCTGATCTGTCCTTTGGTGAGAGTGGGGTGTTAAAGTCTCCCAGTATTAATGTGTTGGGATCTATGTGTGATTTAAGCTTTAATAATGTTTCCTTTATGAATGTAGGTGCTCTTGTATTTGGGCCATAGATATTCAGAACTGTGATGTCCTCCTGGTGGATTTTTCCTTTGATGAGGATGTAGTGTTCCTCATCTCTTTTTGATTAATTTTGGTTGAAAGTCTATCTTATTAGATAATAGGATTGCTACCCCAGCTTGTTTTCTGTTTCCATTTGCTTGGAAACTTTTTTCCAGCCCTTCACTCTGAGGTAGTGTTTATATTTGTTGCAAAGGTTTGTTTCTTGGATGCAGCAGGATGTTGGATACTGTTTCCACACCTATTCTGTTAGTCTGTGTCTTTCTATTGGAGAGTTGAGTCCACTGATGTTGATAGATAATAATGACCAGTGAATGTTAGTTCCTTTTATTGTGATGTTGGTAGTCTTACTGTGATTCATTGCTTGTTTTCTTTTATTTTTTGTTGGAATATTATTTGTACCCTGTGTTTTCTTAGGTATAGTTGTTTTCATTGAATTGGATTCTACGATTTCTGGTTTTTGGTTTGAATGTGGCTTCCTGTCTCTGTGTGATGTCCTCTATTTTTTTTTGTTTGTTTTTTCTCTGTATGTCACTAATTTTGCCTTTACTTGCCCTTCTATTTGCATGGTTATTTCTCTGAGACATTTTTTTTCCTTTTTATGTGACTCTAATAACTGGATAAGCATATCTTTAAGGTCATTTTCCTGTGTTTCTGAAGATTTGGTTATCCATTGTTTTGGGGGGTTGCTGGTGAGGCCATAATTTCCTGATTTTTGTTGGGTATGTTCTTTCGATGACCTCTAGACATTTGTTTATCCCTGACCTTCACTGTTTTTTTCTTGGATTCTGCAGTTCAGATTGTTACCATCTTTCTCTGATGTCTGGAGAATTCTTCAGGGAAATTAAAGAGGTCCAAAGATTTCAGCCTGTTCATTGGTGCTTTACCTGTTCCTGTAAGAGGTCTGTGCAGAAGGACAGATGCAGGCAAGTGTGTAAGCATGTGTGTGCATGGAAGTTTCTTTTGAGGGACAGGGTGTTAGAGAATGTAGAGGCCTTCATGTGAGGGAACGGCACCTTGAGGTCACCAAGGTTTTGCAGGCACTGAAGTTATCACATGCACTGATTTGATCAGGTGCCCAAATTTCCTGCATTTGTCAGTGGCTTACAGACTCCTAGTATTGTCTCTAACTGAGCTTCAGGAGCTACTTGCCTAAACTCCAATGGGTGCCACACAGCTGCAGTCTCCCTGTCTCCAGATACCCTCTTTCTCCCCACAGTGGATGTGTGGGAGGGAGGTTTCTGATGTCTGGGTGCTAGCTTAGAAGCACCCTGGATCAGGGGCTCTGTAGGCACTAAAGGGTGTATTCACTCTGCAGCAGGTCAAATCATAAAGCACAGGGGATCGTCCTGTTCTTTGAGTCAAATGTGTGCGCAGACAACTCAGTGGTGTTGTAGCCCCTGTACCCAGGAGTCCAGCTGTGGTGCAGAACTTGGGTGTATATTTGCCTGACAGGAAGTTGCCATTTTCCTGGCTCAGCACTTGGTGGGTGTTTTTGCAGGACTGCCTCACAGCCCATTGCACAGCCCTCTGTCCACCACTGAGGCACTTAGCTTCCTCATGAAGTACAGTCAGATTCTGCGGAGTTGATAGAGCTGGCCACTATTGGGAGTGGAATCCAGGCAGGCTTTTACTTCAGCATGCAGGTTAGGCTGACTGCTGAGGGTGCAGGGCTACTGTTCCCACCTCTGCTGTCTCAGTACTCAGGCAGCATGATCTGCATCACTTGGCTCTGTGGCTCTGCTACTCCTAGGTGGAGGGAGGCCCAAGGAAGGAAAGTGACATTTTCCATTCACAAGAAGTCTGTTTCTGACCTGAATCAAAGAGTTCTCCACTGCTGTGCAGTCCCCCCTCCTTCATGAAGTCACAAAGTCGATTTCTGGGCTTCAGTTTCCCCTTCACTCAAGGGTTTCGAAGTTACAAATTATCTGGCTTTCTGAAACAATGCATAGTGGTGGTTCCCATCTTGCCCAACCACCCAATTTTCACCTTGATAACAGTTTTCTTATGTATTTATTTATTTAAATTTTTTTTCATTTTGTATCCCCTCTGCAGCCTACTCTCTCTTGTTATTCCAGTCCAACCAACACACCTTCTTCTACCCCTATTCTTATTCTCTAGTTCCCTGATAGGGGAGGTCCTCCTCACCTTACTATCTGACACTTTCTTATCAGGCCTCATCAAGGCTGGTTGCATCATCTCCATCTGTGGCCTGATTCTCAGGGCATTGCTCTCCTTGTGTCCTAAATTCTCTCTACTTATGACACTATTTCTGCCTCCTCTCCTGCAAGCTTTCAGGAGCTCTGAGGAGAGGGAGAATTTCATAGGGAAATAGCATTTAGAGCTGTGTGTTTTAAGGTCTCTGCATAATATCGAACTGTGGGTCCCTATATGCAATCCCATTTGATGCAGAAGGAAGCATATATGGGGATACAAGATCATGGCACTAATCTGTCAGTTGAGGGCAGAGAGCAACATATTTTAATAAGAACAGCCTGGGTTTCTTGAATTTAGTTAGGATGCCGTGGTCCAACTAATGCAACCCATTTTCATTAGTTGAAGACTGGTTTGGCCATCATAGATGGCCTATTGGTACTTCATGCCCCACTATTAGGAGACCTCCTAATAAGTGAATACATACCATAATTTTCTTTCTCCATTTTAGTTACTTCTGATGCTTCTTTCTGGTTCCATCCATTTTCCTGAAAATATCATGATGTCATTTTCTTAGATGAATAATACTCTGTTATGGAAATATTCCACATTTTCCCAAAGAAGATTGTCAGTCCTGTTCTTTAGTACTTGGAAGTGTCTGGGAATTTACTCATTGTAAGGAATGGCAAAATATCAGGATAACTATATTATTTTAGCCTAGTAGCCCTGCCATCTTCTTCTACTTCCTAGTGGAATTCCTAGTTAGAATTGAACTGTCCTATTGAAGCTCATTGTTTTACATGTGGAGTCCCTGGTAAGGAAATGTCTGGGAAGGGTTAGGTGGTATGGCCCTGTTAGATAATATAATTCCTATTGGATTTATATTGTAAAAGGGTGTTATTTGATGTTGATATGGCAATGAAAGTAACCTGACAGAATTGAGTCTCTGTCTCTCAGTCTCTGTCACTTTACAGCTTTGTTTCTGTAGGGCTCAGTCTCTCTATTTCTTAGTCTGTCTCTCTACCTCCTTTTTGCTCTGTCTCCCTCTCATTGCCTGCCACTTGTGATTCAGTATGAAGAGCTCTCAGTTCTGTTCAAGGACTACAAACAGATGACTGCTTGTTGAGGTGACATCCTGGATCATCTCTATAAAATATAAGCAAGGTCCTAATTAAATGCTCTTTGTTCAAAGATTTGCCTTTATCACAGGGAGGGTTTTCACAGTAAGTACATCATGGACTGAAAACATATCTGTGCATTTAACAAATGATAACTGCATCTGTGATAATGTGGAAGTTTCATGACTTTATTAATGACCACTTGAAGGAAATAAGTGACACTTTTCTTGAACTAAGAGTCTTGGACACAGGAACTATAATCTCTTGATTGTACGGTTTTGGCTGCCCAGATTGAGCCATATAGTTCTGCTCACCTTTCTTTTAAGAAGGGTGTCCACTTGGTCCTTTTAATAACTGGCTCCTAAAACTCTTACAGGCTTTTGTCTGTTTCACAACATCATTCCCTCTCTCAGCCAATTAGCACCTGAGAGAATCATGAGGTTTCCATGGAGATGAGTAAACAAAATTGTCCAGTATCTCTGATCCTGTGCAAACATGACTTTTTCTTGTGAAACCAAACAAGCCTTTGTTTCATCCCTTTATCCAGACCCTACACCTTTACAAATCCTGTTTACCTCTGTGACAATTTCAGGTAGAAAATGAAACTTTAGTCTTACTTTATTTAATTGGACAGCTTCCTAATTAGGGAAGCTTCAAAGTGGTGTGGGATTAACGGGAATGTACCAAATGAGAAGGTGGTCACCTATTGTTATCTTGGAACTGAAATATCCTAGATTGTGTCTTTGAATTGAGCAATTACTGCTGTAGTCACTAAATGTACCTTTCCATTCTTCTTGATATAATAGGCTGGCAGAGTCTAGGATTCCTTGGGATATTGAATTTTTGAGAGCAGGGAAAAGAGAAGGAAACCAGACAATTACTTGGACTGGTTTGTCTGAAACAGGGAAAGATAGGTGAGTGTATAAGGAGAATGAGGTGCAAACTCTTTGACAGCTGGTGCTGTCTCACAGTACTTTTTCCAAACCTGTATGAGCAGGATTTCCTTGGGTGACCTGGCTAGATCAGCAGCTGTGTCCTCAGTGATGAATGTGGAACTGTCATGGTTCTGGGGTTTAGAGTTAACACTGAGCCACCACAACAGAAACATGGGTTGGTGTTATATCCTTGAAACACAAGAGCAGTTATGTTTCTTGCTGTCATCCTCCACACAAACACTCTAAACTTAGTGTTAGTGCCAGGACTGCTTGATCAGAAGTACCATCTGATCTCCTGGCATCTGAGGTAGCTGGGTATCCACTAGTTCATGGCTAGGATTCTCTGCTACATAATGAGTTCCTGGAAAGCATGCCTTACAAAGTCAAACTCTGCCATTTTAGCAGAAACTTTTCTCCAAGTTAATGTCATTATTAAAGTTGTCAACATATTATTTTTATTGCTTTTGTAGGAATTTCTTATAATATACATTACACTCCTTTAACACTGCTCCCAGGTACAAATTGTTTTCCATGTGTCTCACTAAATTTTTTTTCTTTAAAATACATCAATTATGTTTTGTTCATATACTCATTGGAACATGATCAGTCTCTATCCCAAGTCTTAAAGAAAAGTTAGTTCATCCATGTCTCACCCTGGTACCACACACAAAAAGAAGCCATCAAGTCCTGAAGAGCTCTATACTTCATCGCCTTGATCAGTTTTTCTTATGTATTTATTTATTATTTGTTCACTCTGTATCCCCTCTGTTGCCCCTCCTTCTTCTCCTTCTAGTCCCACCCACTCTTCTTCTTCTACTAAAAGGGTTAGGCTAACTTTGTAACCTATATGTCCTCTAAAGCCTATAGTTTTGAGTTTTAGGTCCAGGTTAAGCTAAAGCCTCTTAGTTCCTTTCCAGAGAGTGAAGGAATATGACCCTATCTGTGAGGACAGATATAAATAAAGGGCAAGCAAGCAATGACCTTCACTCAGCAAAAGAAGGACCAGACCCTTGTCCTTGAGATAGCGTTTCTTAGCAATGAACCTAGACTTCTTCTGAGTAGCTTTTGACCTCTGGCCAAGAGCCCACAGCCCTAATCTTCAAGGATGAGCTAACCACCCCCACCTTAAAGTGCAGCTGCATCCACACTTGGCAGGACTGGCCAAGCTTGAGCACCTAAGACTAACCAATTATCTTACTTTATAGCTTCCTCATCCAATCCTAAATTGCCAAAACTAGAACTTCAAATCTCCCGCAATTTTTCTTTTAAAAACCTAAAGGCCTTTGTCTCCCGGTGCCACTCTTTGCTGACCAGCAAGGGTGACCCCATTGGACAATGGTTAATAAACCTCTTGCTTTTGCAACGAGTCTTGGTCTGGGGGAGTTTCTGGGAAAGGCGCGATTGAACTCCTGAGCTGTGAGACCCCAGGTCTTACACTACCCCTATACCCTTTCTCTAGTTCCCTGATTAGGGAGGTCCTCTTCCCCCTTCTATCTGACCCTAGCTTATGAGGTCTGATTAAGTATACCTGCATAATTTTCCTCTGTGTCCTGATTCTCAGGTCATTGTTATTCTTATGTCTTACTTCCCTCTACTTCTGACACTCTTCATGTGTCCATTCCTACAATCTTCCCAGAGCTCTAAGCGGTTAAATAATTTCATACAGAAATCCCATTTAGAGCTGGGTGTTTTAAGGTCTCTCATTGTGCATAATATTGGACTGTAGATCTATGTATGCAATCCCATTTTATGTAGAAGGAAGCATCTCTGTGGATCCAAGAACATGACACTGATCTATCAGTTAAGGGCAGAGCGCAACATATTTTTATAACAACAGCCTGGGTTGATTGAAAATTTCTGTATGATGCCTCTTGCCAACAAATCATTCAAGTGCCACCCAATTTCCCTAGGGGAACACTGCTTTGGTCACTATAGATGGCCTATTGGAACTTTATCCCCCACTCCTAGGAGACGTCCTAATAAGTGAATCCATACCATATTTGTCTTTCTACACTTTAGTTACTTCACACAGGATGATTTTTCCTAGTTCCATCCATTTGCCTGAAAATATCATGATGTCATTTTATTACCTGAATAATACTCCATTATGGAAATAATCTACATTTTCCCCTAAGGAGATTGTAAGTTCTATTCTTTAGACCTTGGAAGTAATTGGGTCTTTAAACATTTTATTAAATGACAAAATTTCAGTATAAGTATGTTCTTTTAGCCTTGAAGTCCCTTCCTCTTCTTCCATTTCCTGGTGATTGAAATTGCAATATTCCCTTGAAGCTCATATATTTACATCTTTAGTCCCTAATGAGGAAATGTTTGGTTAGGGGTAAGAGGTATGGCCTTATTAGATATTTTGTTGTTGTTGTTGTTTCCCTAATATCTTTCTCAGCCTTTCAGTCTTTTGTATACAGGAGGGCAACTGATTATTTGAGTTAATTTGTTTTCCACCCACTGGACCAAAGCTGTTTATCAGCTGTAGGAGTTCCCTGGTATAATTTTGTGGTCACATCTCTTACTTTCAAAATTTTAGAACTCTGTAATTCTTGTAAAAAATATATGTTTTCAGAACAAAAGAACCAGACACCATAGATTCTGGATCAAACCTGAGAGAATCATTCTTCAGCATGCTGAGACATTGACACATCTATTTCAGCATCTTGCATATTCCAGCATTCTGCCTGTTCCTGCTTCAACTGCTTCAATTTTCTCATCAAAGCCTCCTCTCTAAAGAACTTTAAAGAAAGCTTAACATTACAGAGAGTAATTTTAATGGGTACAGCACTTTAGACTGTTCCAAAGAGGACTTTTAGTAAGCCTGAAATTTCTCAACATTCAAAGACTAGACCACAAATGTTTTTGCTTCCTTAATTAAAATTTTTTCACAATTTCATTTGGGCCCCTTGCATGATTTCTACATGTCCCAAAATGTCAGCTAGAAGAAATTCAAGAGAATAGCATCCACTTTTCCTTAAATGTAGTTGGGTTTGTTTTTGGTGGTCTGCTATGGCTACGAATTTTATTGTCATTGGGAGATGTTTATCATTAATGGTCTTATTCAAAGGGAAACAAGGAATATACAGGCATATCTTATATGAAGAGAAAAAAAGCTAGAATATTGAATCTATTTAACTTAAGGTTTGATTACTTATTCTCAATTAAGGTTAATTTTAACTCTGGTATAGGATTTTGCATATTTATGCAAAAATATCTCTATTTTTGATACATTGGTATTAGCTTTAGTCTATTGATACAATTTCAAGGCTACTTCTAATACCTTCAAACTGCTATTGAAAACTGGTCAGGGTATTAGGTAATGCGAGTTATTTCCTAGTTATTGAACTCATAGGCATGTCAGACAGTAGTCTACTTTATCACACGAGTATATATCCTAGGTTTAACAGACTGATATGATTCTTTAGACAGATCTCTTTATTATATAAAGACAGGTAGTCTTCAAATTCTTCAGAGACCTACATATTATTGCATTTAAAAATATTTTTATTACTTTGAAGATTCTTTGACAATGAGACATATTATTTCCTGGCAAAGCCTTGCCAACTTGAAAGAAGATAATGAGCATTGATGAACCTCCAGATGGAGATGGCTTCAAATGTGGCAAACAAGCCACTTAGCTAAAGAAAATACCCTCACTTGACAACAGAAAACTTTTGACAAAAATAGTCAAACTTAAATGCAGGACAAGTAGATTACTGAACTCTACCAAGACAGGAAAAGAAGTCCTAATAGTTCCTGCTTCACTTATATGTCTGTCAAATATTCTGAGCCAGAAGGCTGAAGATGATCCTCCAACATTACAGAGAGTTATGGGTGACTGTTCAGACAGTAAACTGTATCTGTCAATTCTTTACCTGTTGGAAGCTGCTAACATTCACTTTCTATTTACTCTAATAATTAATTTTATTTTTTCTCAAGTCTCTGATGGGTTGAAGAACGAATAGTTATAGTGCCGCATTTAAGGATGTCTTGTTTAGAAGTTAAGAAATCTTTTCATATAGGTAATACCAATAAGGATAAAAGTTGTAAATGAACAGTTAAAAACAAAACAAAAACTATACTAAAGTCCCGGTGGATCAAAGACCTCAACATAAAAGCAGGTACACTAAATCTGTTAGAAGAAAAAGTGTGGAAGAGCCTTGGAACTCATTCACAGAGGAGACAACTTCCTGAACAGAACACAAGTAGCACAGGTTCCAAGGATCCTCACCAACCCTACATCTAACAGAGGGCTAATATAAAGAATATATAAAGAACTCAAGAAGTTAAACAGCAAAAAATCAAGTAATCCAATTAAAATGGAGTACAGAAATAAACAGAATTCTCAATAGAGGAATATCAAATGGCAGAAAAACACTTAAAGAAATGCTCAAAGTCCTTAGTCATCCGAGAAATGCAAATCAAAATGACCCTGAGATTTCATCTTACACCCATCAGAATGGCTAAGATTAAAATCTCAAGTGACTGCATTGTCCTTCTCTGTGACCTGGCAAGGCTGTTATCTCCTGGAAGTGTGGGGTGAAGTCTAAAATCCATCCACTGAGTTCATGTGGAGAGGACTTAGAGAAAGGGGAACCCTCCTTCATTGCTGGTGGGAATGTAAACTTGTACAACCACTTTGCAAATCAATCTGGTGCTTTCTAAGACAATTAGTAATAGTGCTTCCTCAAGACCTAGCTACACCACTCCCAGGCATATATCCATAATATGCTCAAGAACACAACAAGGACATTTGCTCAACCATATTTGTAGCAGCTTTATTTGTAATAATCAGAATCTGGAAACAACTCAGATGTCCCTCAACTGAAGAATGAACACAGAAACTGTGGTTCTTTTACATAATCGAATACTACTCAGCTATTAAAAACAAGGAAATCATGAAAAAAAAGTTGATTTAGGTATAAAACTTTTAACTTATCAAGATAGATAGGATAATCAGATACTTTCTCCTAAGATGCTAAATACACATGGACAGGACATTACACATGTAGATTTTACCTAACAATTTTCATAATTTCATAATTATTATACTATTGAAAGAAAAGGAGCCTTCTATTGATCTTAAAGGGGGAAATGGTGGTATAATGTTCTTTTGAAATATATACACTTTTACCCTTGTTCATTCAAATGCTGATTTCTCCCCCCCCCCCCCCCGCCCACACACACTCTGGTTTCAATCTGGATATTGCATTGTGATACTATTCTAAGCATCCTGTCTCAGCTTGGAATAAACTTCCAAAAAAAGCAACTAGACACAATGTTTAGCTGTGCTGCGCCAAAGGACAGGAAAGATGGGAGGGGCCAGAAGGCAGGAAATGAGTGGGAGGAGAAGGGGCAATTGGAGAACTGAGAGATGGAGCTGGAGGAGAGAACTTGGAGGATATGAAGCATGAACCAGAACTAAGATTTCACAAAAAGCAAGTATAATGTAAGAAATCAAGCAAGTATAATGTAAGAAATCTACATGTTAGGAAACAATGAGGGTTTGGAGTTTTAGGATGGAATAACTATTGCCCCCATTGTGTTCTAGGTTAACTAAATAAATCAGTCTTTGTGTGGTGATTTGGGTATACAGCTGTTTAGGAATAACAGCAGTGTTACTAAAAGATAATTGTTAGTAAACATTAATTACCACTTATAACAATCGCATCTCAACTGTGTGTAAACAGGCCACAATAAAACAACTAACCAAAGTGTTGTGCAAAGGGAGAGGCCAGAGGATAGGAAAGAAGGGAAGAGCTAGAGGGCAGGAAATGAGTTGGAGGAGAAAGGGCAAGGACAGTTTGGAGAGGGAGCTGGTGGAGAGATATTGGAAGATTTGGAGCAAGAACCAGACCTAAGATTTCACTAAAAGCAAGATTATAATGTGGGAAATCTAAATGTTAGGAAACTATGAGGGCTTGGAGGTTTAGAATGGAGTAACTATTATCCAGCATTGTGTTCTAGGTTAACTAAATAAACGTAGTCTCTGTGTTGTGAATTGGTTATACAGCTGTTTAGAATTAACAGCAACTTTATTAAAAGAGAAATCCATAGTAAATAATAATTCTTACAAAAACCATCTGACTTTATTAATGACTACTTGAAAGAAATATGTGAAGTCATACACTATTGTGATAGTATAATAGCACTGTCATGTTATCATATCATTGGGATGTTACAACACTGAGATATCATAATGAATGTTGAGGTCATAATGTCATTGTGATATCATCAAACCATTGTTATGTCATAATATCATTGTGATATCATAGTATCCATTGTGATGTCATCATAACAATGTGATGC
Source organism: Meriones unguiculatus (assembly GCF_030254825.1). Lineage (NCBI taxonomy): Eukaryota > Metazoa > Chordata > Mammalia > Rodentia > Muridae > Meriones > Meriones unguiculatus. The sequence goes on from NW_026843711.1 coordinate 4,831,190, forward strand.
CATATCATTTTGATGTCATAGTAGCATTGTGATGTCAAAATAGCATTGTGACTACATTATAACATGGTGATATTATAAAACCATGTTGTTTCATAATATAATTGGGATATCATACCACTGTGATATCATCTGAGCATCTGATGTCATAAGAGCATTGTGATGTCATAAGAGCATTGTGATATCCTCATAGTATTGTGATGTCCAAATAACATTTTGATGTCCTAATACCAGTGAGGTCATCTGTTTGTGAAGTCATGATAGCACTCTGATATCATAAGAGCAGTGTGATATCCTGATAGCATTGTGATATCCTGATAGCATTGTGATATCCTGATAGCATTGGGATGTTATAATAGCATTGGGATGTCATAATATCATTTTGTGTTCATAATAGCATTGTGATGTCAGAATAGTATTGGGATATCATGATGAATTTTGCTATTTTGCTATTCTGACATCACAATGCTATTATTATAGGTATTATGATATCTATGTGAAGTCATAATACCATTGTTATTTCATAACATTGGGATGTGATAATGAATTTTGATGTCATGTTGTCATTAGGATGTCATGTTGCCATTGCAATGTCTTCCTAGCATTGAGATGTCCTTTTATCATTGTGAAGTTTTACTGTTGTGAAGTTAAGAGCATTGTAATGTCAAAATTCCTTTGTGATGTCATACAGTGATCAGGTCATAATACCATTTTGATGTCATAATAGCATGGTGATGTCATGCAATGATCATGTCATACTACCATTGTGATGTTATAATAGCATGTAATAATACAACTATTACATATCATAATACCATGGTAAAGTCATAATACCTTTGTGACATTATCATAACATTGTGATGTAATAAGAGCATTGTGATGTCATCATTCTTTGCAACATCATAAGAGCATTGTGATGTCATAATAACATTGTAAAATAATAAAATCATTAGGCTGTAATAACATTTTGATGTTATAATACAATTGTGATATCAAAATTCCATTGTTATATCATATCACAATCATGTCATAATAGCATTGTGAAGTCATAATTCCACTCAGGTGTCATACCACTGTGATGTCATAATAGCTTTGTAATGTCATATCTTTGTGATTTCATCATACACTTGTGATGGTATAACACCATTTTGATGTCTTAATAGCATTGTGATGTCAGATTATTATGAAGTCATAACCCCATTGTTTTGTCATATTAGCATTGTGCTGTCATAAAAGCATTGAGTTTTCATACCTTTGCCAGATTTAATAGCATTAAGATATCATAATTGCATTGTGAAGTCATGATAGCGCTATGATGTTATAATAGCATTGTGATGTCATAATGCCATTGTGACATTGTGACACCATTGTATTGTCATAATCATTTTGTGATGACATCATAGACTCGTAATGTCATAATACCATTTTTATATTAAATTCCATTGTGATGTCCTAATTTCATGGTGATGTCAAAATAGAACTGTGATGTAATATCATTGTGATGTCTTAATGCCATTGTGAATTCATATCTATATGTAGTCATAAAAACATTGCTATGTTATCATAGCATTATGAGTTCATAATACCATTTTGAAGTCAAAACACCATTGTGATAACCTTTCATTGAGAAGTCATATTATTATGTGATGTGATAACACCAATGTCATGATGTATCATTGTAATGTCATATTAGCATTTAGATATTGTAACATTGTGATATCATAATATCTTTTTGAGGTAATAATAGCATTGTGATATCATCATAGCATGAAATGTCCTATATTATTATAAATTCATACAGTTGTGAAGTCAGAATAGCATTGTGATATTGTACAACCATTATGATGTCATAGTACCATGTATGGTCATAATGGCATTGTGATGTTAGGAAAACCTAGTGATGCCATAATAACATTGTGATGTCATAACAGCATTGTTATGTTATAAAAGTAATATGTCATAATAGCATTTTGATGTCATAAAACTATTGTGTTGTCATAATAGCATGGTGATATCATAATTGCCTTGTGATGGCCTAATGGCAGTATGTTGTCATAAGAGCATTAAGATATCATATCATTGTAATGTCCTAATACCATTGTGAATTCATACCAATATGAAATTTTATTAGCACTGTGAGATTTTAATATAATTCTGATATCAAAATACCATTGTGATGCCATAGCATTTTCAGTTCATAATGCCATTGATATGTCAAAATGTCATTCTGATGTCATACCACAATCATGTTGTAATAGCATTATAATGTCATAATAGCATTGATATCATACCATTGTGATGTGATTATAGCATTGTGATGTCATAATACCATTGTGATGTCACAATAGCATTGTGAAGTCATAATAATGTAATTAATGCTGTCATAAGGCAGCATTTTCACAGTAAGTAATCACTGACTAAGGACATATCTGTGCACTTAACAAATAAAAATGGAATCTGTGATAATGTGAAACTCACATGTCAAGGACTGGTGACTTAATTGAAGACTACTTGAAAGAAATATGTGACATTTTTCCTGAACTAAAAGTCTTGGACACAGGAACAGTCATTTCTGGGTTGTGTGCTTTCAACTGACCAGATTAAGGTATGTAGGGCTGCTCAGCCTTTCTCTCAAGCAGGCTGTACACTGGCAATTTTAAGAACTGGCTCATGAAAGTCTTACTGGCTTTCACCTTTTCCATGACCTCATTCTCCCTCTCATCCAATCAGTGCCTGAAAGAATTTTGAGATTTCCATGGACATGAGTAAACAAACTTTCCTCAGTGTCCAGTATTTTTGATCCTGTGCACACATAACTTTTTCTTTTGAAATTCAACTAGCCTTTATCTCATCCCTTTATCCAGAGCCCACACCTTTACTCCTGTTTACCTCTGTGACAATACCAGGTAGAAAGTGAAACTTTAATGTTTATTTAATTGGACAGTTTCCTAAGTAGGGAAGCTTCAAAGTGATGTAGTATTAAAGGGAATGTACCAAATTACAAAGTGTTCTCCTACTATGGTCTTAGATCTGAAATTTCCTAGGTTGTGACTTTGACCTGAGCAGTTACTGTGAAACTGACTAAATGTACCTTCAAATTCTTAGGCTTTCTTGTGGTATTGAGAAATTAAGAGCAGGGAAAAGAGAAGGAAACCAGACAATTCTTGGAACTGGTTTGGCTGAAACAGAGAAAATTGGTAAGTGTAAATGGAGATCTGAGTGTAAATAAACTATTTCATAGCTAGTGCTCTTCCATACTAATTTTGCCAACCCTCAGGGTTGCCTTGGCTAACCTGATTTGATCAGCAGCTGTGATGTTCACAGTGGTCAGTGAGGAACCCTCCTGGTCCTGGAATTTACACTTAAAACTAGTCCCCCAGTACAGAGAAATGGGTCCATGTTATAAACCTAAGACACAAGAGTAGCTGTGTCTTCTGGTTAGTTCCTCTAGACAAACACATAGTGTTAATACCAGTACTGCTTGTTCAGAGGTGCCACCTGAGCTTATAGGGACTGACCTAGCTAGGTAACCACTAGGTCATGGCTAGGATTATCTGCTACATAAGGAGCTCTTGGAAAGAATGCCTTACAAAGTCAAACTCTGCCCTCCTTTAGCAGAATCTTTTCTCCATGTTAAAAGTCATTGTAAAATTGTCAACATATTATTTTTATTGCTTACATGAGAATTTCATATAATATACATTACACTCCTTTTCCATTGCTCCCAGGTTAAAATGCCTACCAATGGGTCAAACTAAAATATTTTTCTTTAAAATACATCAATTCAAGTACACATTGTTCATCTACTCATTGGAAGATGATCAGAGTCTCAGTGCCAAGTCCCTAAAAGAAAACTTAGTTCATTTTTGCCACACTCTGGCACCACTACCAAGAAAAAGTCATCAGTCCTGAAGAGCTCTATACTTCATCACCTCGATCACAGTTTTTCTTATGTAATTATGATTTTGTTCACTTTGTATCCCATCTGCTGCCCCACCTCTTCTCCCTTCAGACCCACCAACCCTCCTTCTTCTACCCTTATGCCCTTTCGCTAGTTCCCTGAAAGCAGAGGTCCTCCTCCCCCTTATATTTGACCCTAGCTTATCAGGATGCATCAAGGCTGGATGCCTCATATTCCTCTGTGGCCTGAATCTCATATTTTCTCCACGTGTCTTCAATTCCCTCTACTTATGACACTCTTCATGCTTTTCCCCTGTGGTCTGCCCATAGCTCTGAAGGGAGGGAGAATTTCATACAGAATCCAATTTAGAGCTGGGAGATTTACAGTATCTCTCTGCATAATATAAGACTGTGGGTCTCTGTATGCCATCCTACTTGGTGCTTGAGGAAGCATGTCTGTGGATGCAAGAACAAGGCACTGATCTATCATTTGAGGGCAGAGAGCAACACATTTTAATAACAGCCTGGGATGCTTGAAAATTTTGGTAGGATGGCCCTGCCCAACAAATCAATTAACTTGCCACCCATTTGCACTAGTGGCTGACTGTTTTGGTAACAACTAATTGTCTATTGGAACTTTAACACCTACTATTATGAGACCTCCTCATAAGTGCATACATACTATATTTGTCTTTCTGCATTTTAGTTACTTCAGCCAGGATGATTTTTGCTGGTTCCATCCATTTGCTTGAAAATAAGTTGCTATCATTTTCTTAGCTGAAGAATACTCTGTTTTGGAAATATTGCACATTTTTCCAAAGGATATTGTCAAAACTATCCTTTACCCCTTGGAATTTCTGAGACTTTAATCATTATATTGAGTGACAAACTATGAGTATAACTATGTTCTTTTAGCCTAGAAGTCCCTCCATCTTCTACTTCTTGGTGACTTGAATTGTAAAGTCCCCTTGAAGCTCACCTATTTACATGTTGAGTCCCCTGTCAGGAAATGTCTGGGAAGTGTTCATAGTTGTGGCCTTGTCAGGTAATATAATTCCTGTTGGAGTTATAGGAGGATGTGCTTTGAGGTTGATATGCCAATGAAAGTGTCTAGATAGAATGATGTCTCTGTCTCTCAGACTTTGTCACTTCATATTTGTTTATGTCAGTCCCAGTCTATTTATCCAAATTTGTCTCTCTAACTCTTTCTTTCTCTCACTTTCTCTCTCTGACTACCTCTCTCTGCCTGCCACTTTTGCTACAGTATGAAAAGCTCTCAGTTCTCCTGTAGTACCATGACAAGTTGACTGCTTGCAGATATCTACTTAGATTATCTCTGTGAAAATATAAGCATGGTCCCAATTAAACCCTTTTTGTTCAAAGAGTTGCCTTTGTCAGGGACAATTTCCCCACTAAGTAATTCACTGACTGAGGACAAATCTGTGCATTTAACAAATAATAATGGATTCTGTGATATTTTGCAACTCAAATGTTAAGGACACATGACTTTATTAATGGCTACTTGAAAAAATAAGTGACATTTTTCCTGAACTAAGAGTCTTGGACACAGGAACTGTCATCTCTGGGTTGTGTGCTTTTAGCTGCCCAGACTGAGGCATGTAAAGTTGCTTTACCTTTCTCTTAAGCATAGTGTCACTTGACCCTTTTAATAATTGCCTACTGAAATACTTACTGGTTTTCACCTGTTTCATGACATCATTCTACTTCTCACACAATCAGTGCCTGAGAGAATCTTGAGGTTTAAGTGGAGATGAGCAAACAAACATGCCTTAGTGTCCAGTATCTGGACACTAAGTGTCCAGTATGCACATATGACTTTTTCTTATGAAATCCAACATGCCTTTTTCTCATCCCTTTTCCTGATCCCATACATTTACTCCTGTTTACTTCTATGACAGTGACAGGAAGAAATGAAACTTTAAAGTTTATTTAACTGGACAGCTTCTTAAGTAGGGAAGCTTCAAAGTGATGTGGGATTAAAGGGAATATAAAAAATAACAAGGTGGTCTATTACTATGGTCTTGGATTTGAAATTTCCTAGGCTGTGACTTTGAACTGAGTGGTTACTCACATCCTCACTAAATGTACCCTCACATTCTTATTGATATAATAGTCTGGCAGGGTCTAGGCTACCCTGGGTTATTGAGTCTTCAAGAGCAGGAAAGGAGAATGAAAGCAGATAATTTCTGGGACTGGTTTGGTCAAAACAGAGAAAGATCCATGAGTGTAAAAAGATAATTGTAAGAAATAAATTATTTGACAGCTTGTAATGATCTACAATAGTGTCGGCAAGCCTCTAAAAGTAGAGTTGCTTTGGCTGACCTGGCTGGATCAGATACTGTGTCCTACTCTGTGGTCACTAAGAAATTTCCTGGTCCTGAGGTTTACAATTAAAACTGTTCATTCACAACAGAGAAATGGGTCCATGTTATGTGCCTAGGACTGAAGAGCAGAAGTATTTCTTGAGGTAGTGCTCCAAATAAACCCTCTAAACAGTGTAAGTGCCAGGAACTGCTTGTTCAGAAGTGCCTCCTGAGCTCATGGTGTCTGAAGTATCTGCGTAACTGCTAAGTTCATGGCTAGGATTCTCTGCTATATAATGAGTTCCTGGAAAGCAAGCCTTAAAATGTCAAACTCTGCCCAAAAAAAAAAAAGATTTGTGGAATCTTTTCTCCATATTAAAAGTCATTGTAAAAGATGTCAACATATTATTTTATTGATTATGTGGTAATTTCATGTAATATACATTAAACTCTGTTTCCATTGCTCCCAGGTTCACACTAATTTTTTTTCCTTACAATATATCAATTCTAGTATGAGTTATTCATCTACTCATTGAAACATGATCAGAATCTCAGTTCCAAGTCCCTTAAAGAAAAAATAGACTTCCTCCCGAAGGAGACTGTTGGTTACCTGATTCCAGATGGACTTAGTTTATGGTTAGCCTCTTTCTTCCTGGAAGTCCAGATAAATCTGTTCTGCATTGATCAGCCCCTTCACTCACCAATTTTGGTGTTACAGGCCTTTTGCCCTTCAGCTAAGGAGTGCATTATCTGCCACCATCTTCTTTCCTGTTGTGTTTACTTATTGACTCACAGATTCAATTCAATTTTCATCAAAATTCTAACACAATTCTTCATAGATCTTGAGAGAAAAATTATTAACTTCATATGGAGAAACAAAACAAACAAACAAAAACAAAATTACCAAAATGAAACTGTCCAACAACAGATCATCTGGAGGCATCTCCATCCGTGATCTCATGCTGTACTACAGAGCAATAGTAATAACAATGGCATGGCATTGGCATAGAAATTGAATAGTGGAACAGTGGAACCTAATAGAAGACCCAAAAATAAATACCTTTGGTTATTTGATTTTTCACAAAGTAGCCAAAATCATTCACTGGAAAGTAGACAGCATCTTCAACAAATGGGGCTAGTCCAACTGGTTGTCTACATGTAGAAAAATAAAAATAGATCCATACTTATCACCCTGCACAAAACTAAACTCCAAGTGGATCAAAGATCTCAACATAAAACCAGATACACTAAATCAGTTAGAAGAGAAAGTGGGTAAAATTTTGGAACTCATTGGCACAGGAGACAACTTCCTGAACAGAACACCAACAGCATAGGCTCTAAGAGCAACAATTGATAAATGGGACCTCATGAAATTGCAAAGCTACTGTAAAAGAAAGGACATAGTCATCAAAACAAAATGAGAGCCCACAGACTGGGAAAGGATCTTCACCAACCCTTTATCTGACAGAGGGCTGATATCCAGAATACATAAAGAAATAGACATGAAAAAGAAATAAACCAAGCAATCCAATGAAAAATTGAGGCACTGAGATAAACAGAGATTTTTTTGTAGAGAAATACAGAATGGCAGAGAACAATTAAAGAAATATTCAGCGTCCTTAGCCATCAGGGAGATGAAAATCAAAATGACACTGAGATTTCACCTAACACCAACCAGAATGGCTAACATAAAAATGCTGGAGAGGTTGTGGAGAAAAGGGAAACACCCCTCCATTACTGGTGGGAATGCAAACTTGTACAACCACTTTGGAAATCAATCTGGCATTTTCTCAGACAATAATGCTTCCTCAATATCCAGCTATACCACTCCTAGTCATATATCCAAAAGAGGCTCAAATACACAACAAGGACATTTGCTCAACCATGTTTGTAGCAGCTTTATTCATAATAGCCAGAACCTGTAAACAACCCTGATGTCTCTCATTTGAGGAATGGATACAGAAATTGTGGTTTATACACAATGGAATAATACTCAGCAAATGAAAATGAGGAAATAATGAAATTTGCAGGCAAATGGTGGGACCTTAAATGATCATCCTGAGTGAAGTATCCCAAAAGCAGAAAGAAACACATGGTATATATTAACTTACCTAGTCTTATAAGAGAGGATAAACATCCTGAAATCTATACACGTAAAGAAGATAAACAAGAAAGAGGACCTGGGTTACAAATATCAATCCTCACTTAGGAAGACAAATGGAAATGACATTGGATGTAGGAGAAAACAAGTAACAGCACAAGAGCATAACACAGACGGCCTCTGAAAGACTCTACCTAGCAATGTATCAAAGCAGAAAGTAAGACTCATAACCAAACCTTTGGCAGAATGTAGGGAATAAAAAAAAATCGGAGGGGAATTAATATGATCTGGAGAGGATAGGGGTCTTTTTTGAGACTGTTTCTCCAAACATGGATCATGGAGATTCAACCTAGAACCTCTGCTCAGATGTAGCCCTTGTTAGCTCAGTATCCAAGTGTAACCTAATAAGGGGAACAGGGATGGTTTTTGACATGAACTCAATGGTGGGCTTTTTGACACCCCCAACAATAGAGGAGCAGTCCTCCTAGGCCACAGAAGAGGACTTTGCAAACAGTCCTGAAGACACCTGATGAACCAGTATTAGATGAAAGGGTATGAGGTTCTCCTCTATCAGTGGACTTGGAAAGTGGCAGGGAGAAGATAAGATTGGAAAGGTGGGATTTGGAAGGAAAGAAGGAGCAGGATACAGCAGGGATTCAAAGTTAATAAACTGTAATTAATATTAAAAAAATAAAGGAAGTCTGAGCAAAATGGTGGTGCCAGGAGAACACTGCATCGGAGGAGCAGGAAAACTTTTTTCATACAGCAACCAAGAGACTGAACTCTGGGCCCTAAAATAACAACAATCATTTCACAGGTGAAAGGAAACCTCCACAGTGTGGGAATCAGTGAGATCCATGCTCAGGTCACCCAGCCAGAACCCCGAAGAGATCCTGGTCCCACAGGCACTAGGTTACCAGACCAGAACCACATGCCTGTGTGTCCTGCTCACCTTCCCAGGCTGATCAGTGGACACAAAAAACACCAGAGACTGGGAGTCTCAGTTGTGAGAAAACCCCACAGGGAAGGAAATAAACAATATTGACTTGGGTCTCCAAGTCTTTCTTTTTTTTTTTTTTATCAGTTACATTTTATTAACTCTGTATCCCAGCCATGTCCCGATCCCTCATTCCCTCCCAGTCCCTCCCTCCCTCCCTCCCTCATCTCCACCGTGCCCCTTTCCAAGTCCACTGATGGGGGGGACCTCCTCCCCATTCATCTGATCCTGATTTATCAGGTATCTTCAGGACTGGCTGCAAAGCCCTCCTCTGTGGCCTAACAGGACTGCTCCTCCCTTCGGGGGTGGGGAGACCAAAGAGCCAGTCATCGAGTTCCTGTTAGAAATAGTCCCTGTTCCCCTCACTTTGGGAAACCAATTGGTTACTGAGCTACCACAGGCTACATCTGAGTGGAGGTTCTAGGTTATATCCATACATGGTCCTTGGTTGAATGTCAGTCTCAGAAAAGACCCTGTGCCCAGATATATTTGGTCCTTGTGGAGCTCCTATCCTTTCCCCATCAGACTAACTCCCCTTCTTTCTTATGATTCCCTGTACTCTGCCAAAGGTTTGGTCATGAGTCTTTGCTTTGAAAACACTGCTAGTTAGAGTCTTTCAGATGCACTCAGTAGACTCCTGTCATACGTTCAATGCACATCCCATCTGTCTTTCTAAATGAGGATTGATCATCTTACCCCATGTCCGCTCAATGGATTATCTTTTTTAGGTGTATAGATTTCATTATGTTTATCATATCTTATAGGTCTATATAAGTGAGTATATCCCATGTTTGTCTTTCTCCTTCTGGGATATTTCACTCAGAATGATCTCTTCTAGATCCCTCCATTTGCCTGCAAATTTCATGATTTCCTCCTTTTTGATTGCTGAGTAGTATTCCATTGTATAAAAATACCACAATTTCTGTACCCATTCCACCGTTGATGGACATCTGGGTTGTTTCCAGGTTCTGGCTATTACAAATAGAGCTGCTATAAACATGGTTGAGCAAGTGTCCTTTTTGTGTACTTGAACAAACTTTGGGTATATACCTAGCAGTGGTATAGCTGGGTCTGGAGGAAGCACTATTCCTATTTGTCTTAGAAAGCGCCAGATAGCTTTCCAGAGTGGTTGTACCAGTTTACATTCCCACCAGCAGTGGAGCAGGGTTCCCCTTTCTCCACAACCTCTCCAGCATGTGTTATCGCTTGAGTTTTTCATCTTGGCCATTCTGATGGGTGTAAGGTGATATCTCAGGGTCGTTTTGATTTGCATTTCCCTGATGGCTAATGAGGATGAGCATTTCTTTAAGTGTTTTTCTGCCATTCGATATTCCTCTGTCGAGAATTCTCTGTTTAGCTCTGTTCCCCATTTTTTAATTGGATTACTTGGATTGCTGCTTTTCAGCTTCTTTAGTTCTTTGTATATACTGGACAGATTGGGAAGGTCTCCAAGTCTTTCCCTGGAAAAAGTCTCACAGACCAGCAGGTATGAGCAGCCATTACTGAACTGGGCTCTAGCCAAGAGCTCAGACAGTTGCTGTGCAGCCATCTCTTCAGCAAAGGCAGAGCTATGTGCCCCAGGACAATAGAGACTGGGAGTCACTGTTGGGGGAAATCCTCACAGTGAACTAAGCAAAGGGGACAGACTTAGGCCAACCAGTATATTCCTGGAAAGGGGCCAGCAGAACTGCCCAACCCAGGGACCTGATGTGCACCAGATAACCTGCTGTTACTAGGAGAGAAGTACCCACCCACCACAGATTACTGCTTGGATACTGGGGCATAGAGCCCCAACTTCAGACATATAGAAGAGTGGAAACCCCGAGATCAACCCTCAGATGCTGCTCCAAGGGGCAACCAGTTACCCCTAACAAAACTGACCAAGCCACAGGACACATAGGTTACAGCAGGAGATCACTAAATTTACAACAGAAAAACAGAAACAGGACAGCTGTCTTCAGGATTTTCCGGGTAGGAGGAGAGCCCTCTTGACTAACAAGGACCACAGTTACCACTCAGGTCTCTATGCATGAGGTGAACAGTGGCAACTCCTGAAAAACACCGGCAATCCAGTGACTATACCCAAAAAGCTGAGAAGGCTTCCTTCAGGAAAAACCCATCTTCCAAGGGGATTCTCTCCACCACAGGATTCCAAGAACCATCAGAAACTAACTCCAAACACCTAAGATAGCCCAATGGATGGAGGCCAGCCTAAAAGCTCATCAAACAAAAGGCAAAGCAATATGGCATCTCCAAAACCCAGTTATCCAGGGGCAAGTAGCCCTGGACACCCAAGCATAATTGAAATTCAAGAAAACAACCTAACATCTATGCTCATGAAGAGGAAACAAATAAGATACATAAAGACATAGAGGAAGATAAACTCAAACAGATTGTGGCCATCCATAAAGAAATAGAGGAAGATAAAAACAAACAGATTATATCCATTTGTAAAGATATAGAGGTAGTTGTAGCCAAACATTAGGCATTTATAGACGAATGCTTAAATCACTGAAAGAAATTAAAGAAACAGAGGGTTGTTCAAACAAACAGCTGAAGGAATTGAAGGAAAAACAAAACAAAACAAAAAATACAGCCAGACAGGTGAAGGAAATCAACAAAATGGCTCAAGATCTGAAGATAGAATTGGAAAAATTAAAGAAAACACAAATGGAGGAAACTGTGGATAGAAAGAACTTAGGAAGAAAACAGGGACTACAGAGGTTAGGATAACCAACAGACTACAAGAGATGGAAAAAAGAACCTCAGGTGTGGAAGATTGAACAATTAGATTTCTACAATTGAATAGATGTATCTGTCAAATAAAATGTTAAATAAAAAAAATTCCTGACACAGAACATCCAAGAAATTCAAGAAATAATAAAAAGACAAAACCTAAGAATAATAGGAAAAGAGGAAAAAGAAGATTCCTTCCACTAACGCAGAAAATATTTTCAACAAAATCATTGAGGAAAATTCCCCCAAGTTAAAGGAGAGGCTAATAAGTATATAAGAGGCATAAAGAACACCCAATAAATCAGATCAAAAAAGAAAATCCTCCTGCCACATAATAATCAAAACATTACATATACAGAACAAAGAAAAAATTCTAAACGTTGCAAGGAAAAAGGACAAGTAACATATAATGGCAAACCCATTAGAATCAAGCCTGACTTCTCAACAGAGTCTATGAAAGCCAGAAGAGCCTGGACATATATCATGCAGACTGTAAGAGAGGACAGATGTCAGCCAAGTCAACTATATCCAGCAAAACTCTCAGTTCTCATAGATGCATAAAATAAGATATTCAATGACAAAAACAAATTGCAGCAATATCTACACACAAATCAAGCATTTCAAAAGACACTAGAAGGGAAAATACAACCAAAGAAAACTAGCTACTTTCAAGAAAACACAAAAATAATTAACCTCACTACAGTAAAACAAAAAGCAACCAAGCACACAAACTTATGACCACAGAAAACATAAAAATCAAAGGATCTAACAGCCACTGGTCATTAATCTCTTTCAACATCTGTGGAAATAAATCTCCAATAACAGAATGGAGGTGTAAATAAGATCCAGCAATCTGTTGTGACCTAAGTCACAAAGATAGACATTACCTGGGTAAAGGATTGGAAGATGGCTTTCCAAGCAAATGGACTCAAGAAGCAAGCAAGAGTAGCCACTCTAATATCTGATGAAATAGAATTTCAACCAAAATTAATCAAAGAGATGGGGAAGGACACTTCATACTCATCAAGGTGAAATTCCACCCGGAAGACATCACAATCATGAATATCTATGCCCCAAATACAAGGGCACCCACACTTGTAAAAGAAACATTGATAAAACTTAAACCACACATAGATCCCCATACATTAATATTGGGAGACTTTGACACCCCACTCTCAAGAAAGGACAGGTCATAAAAAGAGAAATTAAACAAAGAAACAATGTCTCTAACATAGGTCATGAATGAAATGGACCTAACAGACATTTACAGAACTTTACACCCAAACCCAAAAGAATTTACTTTATTCTCAGCAACTCATGGAACCTTCTCCAAAATAGACCATATAGTTGGTCACAAAGCGAGCCTCAACAGATACAAGAAGATTTAAATAATCCCGTGTTTCCTGTCTGATCACCAGGGAATAAAGCTGGACTTCACCAACAACAGAAATAGCAAAAAACCAACACACACATGGAAACTAAACAACTTCCTACTAAATGAAAGCTGGGTCAGGGAAGAAATAAAGAAAGACATTAATGCCTTCCCAGAACTCAATTAAAATGAAGACACAAGATACCCAAACTTGTGGGAAACAATGAAATAGTGCTAAAAGGAAATTTTATAGCATTAAGTGCCTTCAAGAAGAAATTAGAGACAGCTCATTCAAACAACTCAATGGCTTACTTAAAAACCCTAGAAAAAGAAAAAGGAGACAGACCAAAATGGAGTAAATGGCTGGAAATAATCAAACTCACGGTGTAAATCAACCAATTAGAAACAAATAAAACAACTCAAAGAATCAGTGAAACTAAGATCTGGTTCTTTGAGAAAATCAACAAGATAGACAAACCCTTAGCCAAGTTAACTAAAAGGCCGAAATAAATTATCCAAATCAACAAAATCAGAATTAAAAGGGGGACATAACAAAAGACATGGAGAAAATCCAAACAATCATTAGGACTAACTTAAAAAGTCTACATGCCACAAAATTTGAAAATCTAAATGAAATGGACAATTTTCTTCATAGATTCCACTTACCAAAGCTGAATCAAGAACAGGTAAATCAATTAAATAGTACTATATCCCCCAAGGAAATAGAAGTGGTCATCAAAAGTCTCCCATCCAAAAAAAGCCCAGTAACAGATGGTTTTGCTGCAGAATTATACCAGACCTTCAAAGAAGTGCTAACTCCAATTCTCTTCAAACTATTCCACAAAATAGAAACAGGAGGAACATTACCTAACTCATTCTATGAATCCACAGTCAGCTTGGTATCTAAACCTCACAAAGAGCCAACAAAGAAAGAGAATTTGAGGCCAATCTCCCTCATGAACATTGATTCAAAAATACTCAACAAAATACTTGCAAACTGAATCCAAGAACACTTCAAAGAAATCATCCACTATGACCAAGTGGGATTCATCCTAGGCATGCAGGGGTGGTTCAATATACCAAAATCCATCAATATGATCCAAAACATAAACAAACTGAAGGAGAAAAACCACACAATCATCTCCTTAGATGCTTAAAAGGCATTTGACAAAATTCAATATCCATTCATGATTAAAGTCTTGGAGAGATCAGGGATACAAGGTACATACCTGAACATAGTAAAGGTGATATACAGCAAGACTATAGCCAAGATCAAACTCAATGGAGAGAAACTTAAATCATTCCACTGAAGTCAGGGACAAGGCAAGGTTGTCCACTCTCTCCATATCTTTTCAACCTTGTTCTTGAAGTCCTAGCTAGAGCAATAAAACAATTGAAGGAGATCAAGGGGATACAAATTGGAAAAGAAGAAGTCAAATTATCACTATTTGCAGATGATATGATAGTATACCTGAGTGATCCCAAAAACTCTACCGGGAAACTCCTACAGCTGATGAACATCCTTCAGCAAAGTGGCTGGATACAAAATTAACTAAAAAAAAAAAAAATCAGTAGTCTTCCTGTATACAAAGGTCAAAAGGGCTGAGAAAGAAATTAAGGAAACAACACCCTTCACAATAGCCACAAAAGACATAAAGTACCTTGGTATGAATCTAACCAAGCAAGTGAAAGACTTGTAGGAAAAAAAATTCCAGTCTCTGAAGAAAGAATTAGAAGAAGATATGAGAAAATGTAAAGATCTCCCATGCTCATGGCTTGGCAGGATTAATATAGTAAAAATGGCCATCTTACCAAAAGCAATCTACAGATTCAATGCAATTCCCACCAAATTACCAACACTATTCTTTACTGACCTTAAAGGAAAACTTCTCACCTTCATATGGAACAACAAGAAACCCAGAATTGCTAAAACAATTCTCTACAATAAAAGATCTTCAGGAGGTATCTCCATCCCTGATCTCAAGCTATACTATAGAGCAACAATACTAAAAACTGCATGGTACTGGCATAGAAACAGACTGGTGTATCCATGGAACAGAAAAGAAGACCCTGACATACTTATGGACAGCTGATTTTTTATAAAGATGCCAAATCCATTCAATGGATAAAAGACAGCATCTTCAACAAATGGTGCTGGTCTAACTGGAAGTCTACATATAGAGAAATGCAAATAGATCCATACTCATCACCCTGCAAAAAACTAAAGTCCAAGTGGCTCAATGACCTCACCATAAAACTAGACCCACTAAACTGCTTAGAAGAAAAAGTGGGGAATTACCCTTGAAATTTGGCACAGGAGACAACTTCCTGAACAGAACACCAACAGCATAGGCTCTAAGAGCAACAATGAATAAATGGGACCTCATGAAACTGAAAATCTTTTGTAAAGCAAAGGATACTGTCCTCAGAACAAAACAACAGTCTACAGAAAAGTAAAAGATCTTCACCAATCCTACATCTGACAAAGGACTCATATCCAGTATATATAAAGAACTAAAGAAGTTAAACAGCAGACAATCAAGTAATCTAATTAAAAAAATGGGGTACAGAGCTAAACAGAGAATCCTCTGCAGAGGAATATCAAATGGCAGAGAAACGCTGAAAGAAATGCTCAACCTTATTAGCCATCAGGGAAATGCAAATCAAAACAACCCTAAGATTTCACCTTACACCCATCAGAATGGCTAAGATAAAAAACTCAAGAGACAACACATGCTGGAGATGTTGTGGAGAAAGGGGAACCCTCCACCACTGCTGGTGGAAATGTAAACTTTTACAACCACTCTGGAACACAATCTGGTGCTTTCTCAGACAACTAGGAATAGTGCTTCCTCAAGCTATACCACTATACCACTCCTAGGCATATATCCAAAACAGGTTCAAGTACACCATAAGGACATTTGCCCAACCATGTTTGTAGCAGCCTTATTTGTAATATCCAGAAGCTGGAAACAGCCCAGATGCCCCTCAGTGGAGGAATGGATGCACAAATTGTGGTATATCTACACAATGGAATATTACTCAGCAAATAAAAACAAGGAAATCATGAAATTTGCAGGTAAATGGTGAGATCTGGAAAAGATCATCCTGAGTGAGCTATCCCAGCAGCAGAGGGATGCTTACGGTATATACTCACTCTTATAGACAAACGATATTGGATAAACCTACTAAAATCTGTACACCTAAAGAAACTAATAAAGAGATAGAACTCTTGCTAAAATGCTCAATTCCTATCCAGAAAGGCAAAGAGGCTGGACATCAAAAGAATAAGAAAAGAGGGGACAAGTCAAGATCCTGAAGCAGAGGACCTCTATAAAGCTCTGCCCTGCAGATTATCAATGTAGATACTGAAACTTATGGGCAACCTTTGTGCAGTGTGTAGGGAATATTAGGAAAGAAGTGGGAAAGAGTAAGATGAGGAGAGGACAGGAACTCCATGAGGAGAACTAGAGAACCAAAAAATAGAACCACAGGGGTCTTTCCTGAGACTGCTATTCAAACCAAGGACTATGCATGGAGTTAACCTAAGACCCCTGCACAGATGTAGCCCATGGCAGTTCAGTATCCCAGTGGGTTCCATTGTGATAGGAACAGGGACTGTCTCTCACATGAACTGATTGGCCTACTCTTTAATTACCTCCCATTGAGGGGGAAGCAGCATTACCAGGCCACAGAAGAGGATAAGGCATCCACTCCTGATGAGATCTAATTGACTAGGATCAGAAGGAAGGAAAAGAAGTCCTCTCCTATCAGTGGACTTTGGGAGGGGCATGCATGCAGAGGGTGGAAGAACGGAGGGATTGGAACAGGAGAAGGAAGGGAACCACGGGGAGTGGGGATACAAAGTGAGTAAAGTGTAATTAATAAAGAAAAATTAAATAAAATAAATAAAAAAAGATTGAAATAATCCATGTATACTATCTGACCACCATGGACTAAAACTGAATCTCGATGACAATAGGAATAACAAAAAGCCTACACACACATGGAAATTAAACAACTTGCTACTCAATGAAAGTTGGGTTAGGGAAGAAATAAAGAAAGAAATCAAAGTATTTCTAGAATTCAATGAAAATGAAGGCACAACATACCTACACTTATGGGATAAAATGAAAGCAGTGCTAAGTGGAAAGTTCTTAGTACTAAGTGCCTTCAAGATGAAATTTGAAACCCTTCATAACAAGTGACTTAATGGCTTACCTAAAAGCCCTAGAAACAAAAAGAAGCAGACACACGAATAAGAATAGACGGCTGAAAATAATCAAACTCAGGGATGAAATAAAAAAGTTAGAAACAAAATAAATCAAAGAATCAGTGAAACCAAGAGCTGGTTCTTTGAGAAAATCAACAAGATTGACAAACGCTTATCCAAGCTAACTAAAAGACAAAGAGATACCATCCATACCAACAAAATCAGAAATGAAAAGGGGGACATAACAACAGGCACTAAGGAAATCCAAACAATCATTAGGACTTATTTCAAAAGTCTATATGCCACAAAATTTGAAAATCTAAATAAAATGGACAATTTTTTTGATTGATTCCACTTACCAAAGCTGAATCAAGACCCGGTAAATCAATTAAATAGTACTATATCCCCTAAGAAAATTGAAGTGGTCATCAAAAGTCTCCTATCCAAAAAAAGCCCAGGACCAGATGGTTTCAGTACAGAATTTTACCAGATCTTCAAATAAGAGCTAATTCCAATTCTCTTCAAAATATTCCACAAAGTAGAAACAGAAGGAACACTACCAAACTCATTCTATGAAGCTACAGTCACTTTGGTACCTAAACCTCACAAAGTCCCAACAAAGAAAGAGTATTTCAGTCCAATCTGATTTATGAACATTGATGCAAAAATACTCACCAAAATGCTTGCAAACCGAATACAAGAACACATCAAAGATATCCACTATGACCAAGTAGGTTTCATCCCAGGTATGCAGGGGTTGTTCAATATATGAAAATCTATCAATGCAATCCACTGTATTAACAAACTGAAAGAAAAAAAGAAAAACACATGATAATCTCCTTAGATGCTGAAAAGTATTAGACAAAATCCAACATCCATTCATGTTTAAAGTCTTGGAGAGATCAGGGATACAAGGCATATATCTAAACATAGTAAAGGCAATATATAGCAAGCCTGTAGCCAACATCACACTAAAAGGAAAGAAATTAAAAGCAATCCTACTGAAATCAGGGACAAGGCAAGGCTCTCCACTCTCTTCATATCCCTCCAACATAGTTCTGGAAGTCCTTGCTAGAGCAATAAGACAACTGTAGGAGATCAAGGGGATAGAAATTGGAAAGGAAGAAGTCAAAGTGTCACTATTTGCAGATGATATGATAGTATACCAAAATTACTACCAGGGAACTCCTACAGCTGATAAACATCTTCACCAAAGTGGCAGGTTATAAAATTAATTCAAAAAAATCAAAAGACAAAAGTGCTGAGAAAGAAATTGAGGAAACAACACCCTTCAAAATAGCCACAAATAACATAAAGTACAGAGTGGTATGACCTTAACCAAGCAAGTCAAAGACTTGTATGAAAAAAAAATTCAATTCTCTGAAAAAAAATTAGAAAAAGATATCAGAAGAAGGAAAGATCTACCATGCTCATGGCTTGGCAGGATTAACAAAGTAAAAATGGCCATCTTACCAAAAGCAATCTACATATTCCATGCAATTCCTATCAAATTATGAAGAGAATTCTTTACAGACCTGGAAAGAAAAATTCTCAACTTCATATGGTATAACAAGAAACCCAGAATTGCTAAAACAATCCTCTACAATAAGAAATCTTCTGGAGTTATTTCCATCCATGTACTATAGAGCAACAGTAATAAAAACTGTATGGTACTGGCATAGAAACAGATTGGTGGATCCATGGAACCAAATAGAAGACCAATAAATAAACCCACACACTATAGACACCTGATTTTTGACAAAGATCCCAAAACCATACAGTGGAAAAAGATAGCATCTTCAACAAATGGTGCTGTTCTAACTGGATATCTACATGTAGAAAAATGCAAATAGATCCATTCTTATCACCCTGCACAAACCTAGAGTCCAAGTGGATTAAAGACCTCAACATATAACCAGACACATTAGATCAGTTAGAAGAAAAAACTGGGGAAGTCCCTAGAACTCATTGGTACAGGAGACAACTTCCTGAACAGAACAGCAACAGCACAGGTTCTAAGACCAACTGTCAAGAAATGGGACCTCATGAAACTGAAAAGCTTTTGTAAAGCAAAGGACACTGTCTTCAAAACAAAAAGACTGCCTACAGATTGGGAAAGAATGTTCACCAACACTCTATCTGACAAAGTGCTAATATCCAGTATATACAAAGAACTAAATAAGTTGAAATGATCATCCTGACTGATTCTGCTTCATCATCCCAGAAGCAGAAAGACTCATGGTATATACTCACTCATATAGACATATAATGTAGGATAAACCTACTAAAATCTGTACACCTAAAGAAACTAATCAAGAGGTAATACTCTGGCTAAAATGTTCAATCGCAACTCCTAAAGGAATAGAGGATGGACACCAGAAGAAGAATAATTAGGAAACAAGTTATGAGTCTCCCACTGAGGGCCTCTGAAATGCTCTGTCCTGCAGATTATCAAAGCAGATGTTGAGACTTATGGCCCAACTTTGGGCAGAATGCAGGGAATCTTATGAAAGAAGTGGGAAATAATAGTAATATCTTGAGAGGACAGGAGGTAAACAAGCAGAGCAACAGAATCAAAAAATTTGAGCACAGGGATCTTTTGTGAGACTCATACTCCAACCAAGTACCATGCATGGAGATAACCTAGAACCCCTTCACAGATGTAGCACATGGCAGTTGAGTGTCCAAGTGGGTTCCATAGTAATGGAACATGGACTGCTTCTGACATCAACTGAATTTCCTGTTCTTTTATCACCTCCCCTGAGGAGGGAGCAGCCTTCCAGGCCACATACGAAGACAATGCAGCCACTCCTGATTTGACCTAACAAACTAGGATAAGAAAGAAGAAAAAGACAACCCCCCCACCAGTGGACTTGGGAAGGGGAGTATGTGGAGAAGGGGAAGGATTAGGAGGGGAGGACGGAGGGAACTAGTGTTATTAATTAAATAAATATGAGGCTGCTTAACCGATATTCTCTGCAAGAAGTTTATTAGGAGGGTAAGGAAGGAGTGGGAAGCAGAAAATGGTTGGGAGAGACAAAGAAAAGGGAAGGGGAAATGGGGCGCTCTGAGAGAGAGTGAAAGAGAAAGAGAGTGTAAGAGAGAGAAAAAGAGAAAGCAAGAGTGAGTAAGAGTATAAGAGAGCAACCACTTGTCAGGTTGGCCCTTAAAGGGGAAAGGTAACCACCCCTTCCAAGTGGGGCTGCCTGGCTGGCAACACATGATGACATCATTGGAGCAGGTGGTGTTACAAAATACTAACAAGTAGAAGGGGGATACAAAGTAAATAAAGTATAATTAAAATAAAAAGTATCATAATTTCTGTATCCATTCCTTCTGTGTGGGACATTTGGGTTGTTTCCAGTTTCTGGCTATTATGAATAAAGCTGCTACAAACATGGTTGAGCAAATGTCCTTGTTGTGTACTTGAGCATTTTATGGTTATATGCCTAGGAGTGGTATTGCTGGATCTTGAGGAAACATTTTTGTCTGAGAAAGTGCCAGATTGATTTCCAAAATGGTTGTACAAGTTTGCATTCCCACCAATAATGGAGGAGGGTTGCCTTTTCTCCACAACCTCTCCAGCATGTGTTGTCACTTGAGTTTTTTATCTTAGCCATTCTGGTTGGTGTTAGGTGAAATCTCAGTGTCATTTTGATTTGTATCTCCCTGATGTCTAAGGACATTAAGTATTTCTTTGTTTCTCTGCCATCTGTATTTCTCTACAAAAAATTCTCTATTTAGCTCTGTACCCCAATTTTAATCAGATTGCTTGATTTGCTGCTTTTGAACTTATTTAGCTCTTTATATATTCTGAATATCAGCCCTCTTTCAGATATTGGTTTGGTGAAGATTCTTTCCCATTCTGTAGGCAGTCATTTTGTATTGATGACAGTGTCCTTGGCTTTACAGAAGATTTTCAGTTTCATGAGGTCCCATTTATTAATTGTTGCTCTTAGAGCTTGTGCTGTTGGTGTTCTGTTCAGGAAGTTGTCTCCTGTGCCAATGAGTTCCAATATCTTACCCACTTTTTCTTCTAACCGATTTAGTGGATTTAGTGTATCTGGTTTTATGTTGTAATCTTTGATCCAGTTGGACTTTAGTTTGTACCCTGTGGTAAGTATGGATCTATTTTCATTTTTCTACATGTAGACATCCAGTTGGATGAGCACCATTTGTTGAAGATGCTCTCTTTTTTTCACTTAGTGGTTTTGCTTCTTTGTCAAAAATCAAATATCCATAGGTATGTGGGTTTATTTTGGATCTTCTATTAGGTTTCATTGATCCACTATTCTATTTTTATGCCAACACCACGCCATTTTTTAATAATATTTCATTGTAGTACACCTTGAGATTGGGGTTGGAGATGCCTCCAGACAATCTGTCGTGGTATACTATCATTTTGGAAATTCTGTTTTTTGTTTTGTTTCTCCATATGAAGTTATAATTTTTCTCTCAAGATCCATGAAGAATTGTGTTAGAATTTTGATAGGAATTGCATTTAATCTGTGAGTAAATAAGTGAACATGATAGGAAAGAAGATGGCGGCAGCTAGTGTGAACCTTAGCTGAGGGACAAAGGACCTGCAAAATTGAAATTGGTGAGTGAAGGGGGCGATCAACTCAGAACAGAGTTATCTGGATTTCGAGAAAGAAAGAGAGTAAGCATGAATCCATCTAGAATCAGGTCACCAGTAGACTCCTCCAGGAGGAATTCAGTTTTCTTTAAGGAAATTGGCACTGAGATTCTCATCATGTTCCAATGAGTAGATGAACAGCAGATACTTGAATTGAGGTATTTTAAAGAAAAAAATAATAATAATGGGAGCAATGAAAAAGGAGTTTAATGTATATTATATGAAATTCCTACATAATCAATAAAAATAATATGTTGAATACTTTTACAATGACTTTTATCATGGAGAAAAGATACCACAAAAGGAAGGCAGAGTTTGACTTTATAAGGCATGCTTTCCGGGCACTCATTATGTAACAGAGAATCATAGCCATGAACCCAGCTACTTCAGACCCCATGAACTCAGGTGGCACTTGTGAATAAGCAGTTCTGGCACAAATAGTACATTTAGAGGGTTTGTCTGGAAACCTTCAAGAAACACTTCTGCTCTTTGGTTCTAAGCATTTAACACAGACCCAATTCTCTGTCCTGAATAAGTAGTTTTAATTTAAAACCTCAGGATCAGGAGGATTTCTCAATGACCCCTGAGTAAGACACAGCTTTCTATCAAGCCAGGTCAACTAAGGCAACTCTTCAAGTAGAGAGTTGTCAACACTAGTGTGGATCATTACAAGCTGTAAAATAGTTTATTGTCCTACTGTTCTCCTCTCATAGTCACTGATATTTCTCTATTTAAACCAATCTGGACCCAGAAATCATCTGCTTTCATTCTCCTTTAACTATTCTTGAATACTCAATAACCCAGGGAAGCCTACACCCTGCCAGTCTATTATGTCAATAAGGATGTGAAGATACATTTAGTGAGTAAACAAGTTACTGCTCAGTTCAAAGTCATAACCTAGGAAATTTCAGATACAAGACCATAGTATATGAGACCACCTTGTTATTTGGTATATTCCCCTTAATCCCACATCACTTTGAATCTTCTTAAGAAGCTGTCCAGTTAAATAAACATTAAAGTTTCATTTCCTACCTGACATTGTAACAGATATAAACAGGAGTAAAGGTATGGGACCTGGATAAAGGGATGAGATAAAGACATGTTGGGTTTCACAAGAAAGAGTCATGTGCATGTGCGCACAGGATCATATGAATTGGAAACTGGGGAAACTTTGTTTGCTCATCTCCATGGAAACCTCATGATTCTCTTAGGTGCTGATTGCCTGAGAGGCAGAATGATGTCATGAAATACGTGAAAGCCCATAAGTGTTTCAGGAGCCAATTATTAAAAGGGCCAGGTAGACAGTGTGCTTAAGAGAAAGGCTGAACAGGCCTACATACCTCTATCTGGGCTGCTGAAAGCACACAACTCAGAGATGACAGTTCCTGCATCTAAGACTCTTAGTTCAGGAAAGCTGTCACATATTTTTCAAGTAGTCATTAATAAAGTAACATGTCCTTAACATCTGAGTTTCACATGATCACAGATTCCATTATTATTTTTCAAATGCACAGATATGTCCTCAGTCAATTACTTAGTGGGAAAATACTCCCAGAAAAAGGCAACTCTTTGAACACAAAGTTTTTAACTGGGAACTTGCTTACATTTTTAGAGAGACCATGCAGGTACTTGTCTATAAGCAACCATCTTGTTATGGTACTACAAGAGAAATGAGAGGTTTTCATACTGGACCACAAGTGTCAGGCAGATAGAGCTAGTCAGAGAGAGAAAGAAAGAATTAGAGAGACAATTCAGATAGACCGAGATGAACAGAAACAAATATAAAGTGATTGAAACTGAGAGACAGAGGCTACATTCTGTCTGGTCAATTTCATTGGCACATGAACCTCAAAGAACACCCTCCTATATTATAACTCCAAACTGGATTATATTCTCTAACAAGGCCATACCTCTGAGCATTTTGAAGACATTTACTCATTGGGGACAATATATTTAAATAGATCAGCTTCAAGGTGGCATTGCAATTCAATTCACAAGGAAATGGAAGAAGATGGAGGGACTTCTAGGCTAAAAGAACATAGCTATCCTCATAGTTTGCCATTCAATAAAATGATTAAAGTCCCAGCAACTTCTAAGGCCTAAAGAACAGGTTTAACAATCTCCTTTGGGGAAAATATGGAATATTTCCATAATAGATTATTCTTCAGATAAGAAAATGACATGATATTTTCAGGCAAATGGATGTAACCAGCAAAAATCATCCTGGCTGAAGTAACTAAAGTGCAGAAAGACAAATATAGTATGTATTAATTTATCACGAAGTCTCCTAATAGTGGATGACAAAGTTCCAATAAGCTATCTAAGGTTACCAAAACAGTTGTCCACTATTTCAATTGGGTGACAGTTAATTGATTTGTAGGGCCAGGCCATCCTATCAAAATTTTCAAGCAACTCACTCTGTTGTTATTAAAATATGGTGTTCTCTGCCCTCTAATGATAGAACAGTACCTTGTTCTTGAATGCACAGAGATGCTTCCTCCAGCATCAAATGGAATTGCATGAAGAGACCCATAGTCCAATATGATGCAGAGAGAGACCTTAAATCACCCAGCTCTAAATGGGATTTCAGTATGAAATTCTCCCTCCCCACAGAGCTCTGAGAAGCCTGCTGGAGAGAAAGCAGGAAGACCATCATAACTAGAGGAAATTGAAGACACATGGAGAAAAATGCCATAAATTCAGGGCACAGAGGAAGTTGATGCAGCCAGCCTTGATGAGACATGATTAGATAGGTTCAGATATGAGAGGAAGGAGGACCTCCCCTATCAGGGAAGGGCATAGGGTAGAAGAAGGAGAATGGGTGGGACTGGAAGGAGAAGAGAAAGGGAGCAGCAGAGAGGATAGACAGTGAAAAAGTCATAATAAATAAATACATAAGAAAAACTGTGATCAAGGTGATTAAGTATAGATGAAGTATAGAGCTCTTCAGGACTGATGGCTTTGTCTTGGATGTGGTGCCAGAGTGTAACAAGGATGAACTGAGTTTTATTTAAGGAAATTGGCACTGAGACTCTAATCATGTTCCAATGAGGATATGAAAAATGCAGTCTTGAATTGATGAATTTTAAAGAAAAGTATTTCAGTGTGACACATAGGTAGGAATTTTAACCTGGGAGCAATGGAAAAGGAGTGTAATGAATATTATATGAAATTTCACATAAGCAATAAAAATAATTTGTTGAAACCTTTTACAATGACTTATAACATGAAGAAAAGATTCTGCTAAAGTAGGGCAGAGTTTGACTTTGTAAGGCATTCTTTCCAGGAGCTCATTATGTAGGAGAGAATCCTAGCCATGAACTAGTGGTTACTGAGCTATGTCAGACCCCAAAAGTTCAGGTGGAATCTCTAAATAGTCCTGACACTAACACTATTTTAGAGAGTTTGTCTAGAGAATGTAAGCAGGAAACATAGCTTCTCTTGTGTCCTAGGCTTATAACACAGACCCATTTCTCTGTCCTGGGGGACCAGTTTTAAGTATAAATCCAAGGACCAGGAAGTTTCCTCACTGAACACTGTGAATCACAGTGCCGATCAAGCTGCCAATCACAGCTGCCGATCAAGCCAGGTCAGCCAAGGCATCCCTGCTCACAGAGCCTTTGCAAGACTAGTGTGGAAGAGCAACAGCTGTGAAATAGTTTATTTACAATCAGATCTCCATTTACACTCACCAACTTTCTCTGATTCAGCCAAACCAGTCCTAGGAAATGTCTGGTTTCCTTCTCTTTTACCTGCTCTTAAAGTATCAATATCCCAAGGAACCCTAGACACTGCCAGCCTATTATATCAATAAGAATGTGAAGGTACATTCAGTGAGGATGTGAGTATCAGTTCAAACTCATAACCAAGGAAATTTCAGATCCAAGACCACATTTTGAGACCACCTTTTCTGCCGGTTACTTTCACCTTAATCCCACAACACATTGAAGCTTCTCTATCTAGGAAGTTGTACAATTAAATAAATATTAAAATTTCATTTCCTATCTGACATTTTCACAGAGGTGAACAGGAGTAAAGGTGTGGGACCAGGATAAAGAGATGAGATAAATGCTAATTGGGTTTCACAAGAAAAAGTCATGTGTGCACAGGATAAGAGATTCTGGACATTGAGGAAAGTTTGTTTACTCATCTTCATGGAAACCTCAAGATTCTCTCACTGATTGGCTGAGAAGGAAAATGATGCCATGAAACAGGTAAAAGCTAGTAAGATTTTCAGGAGCCAGTTACTAAAATTGCCAAGTTCACAGCCTGCTTGAGAGAAAGGCTGAACAGCTATACATGCACCAGATATGACAGTTCCTGTGTCCAAGACACTTAGTTCAGGAAAAGTGTCACATTTTCATTCAAGCCATCATTTAAAAGGTCATGTGTCCTTGACAAGTGACTTTCTTATTATGAGAGATTCCATTATTATTTGTTAAATGAACAAATATGAGCTCAGTCAGGAAAATGGTCCCTGACTAAGACAAATATTTGAACAAAAAACATTTATTCAGAAACTTGCTTGTATTGTTACTGAGATCATTCAAGATGCCATGTCAGAAAGCAGTCATCTTGTCGTAGTCTTTCAGAAGAACTGAGAGCTTTTCAACTGAACCACAAAGAAAAAGAAAAAAAAAAAAAAACATGATAATCTCATGCTGAAATAGCATTTGACAAATCCAACATCCATTTATGTATAAGTATTGGAGAGATGAGGGATTCAAGTCAAATATCTAAATATAGTAAAGGCAATATACAGCAAGCCTATAGCCAACATCAAACTAAAAGGAGAGAAACTGAAAGCAATCCCACTTAAATCAAGTACAAGGCAAGGCTGTTCTCTCTCTTCAACATGGTTCTGGAAGTCCTTTCTAGAGCAAAAAAACAATAGCTGATAAGCACTTTCAGCAAAATGGCTGGATACAAAATTAACTTGAAAAAATCACTAGCCCTCCTGCATACAAATGATAAATGTGCTGAGAAAGAAATTAGGGAAAAGAAGGAATTATATTATGTAACAAGGCCACACCTCCTAACACTTCCCAGACATTTCTTCACTGGGGACTCCAAAAGTAAATAGATGGGATTCAAGGGGACTTTGCAATTCAAGTCACCAGAAAGTAGAAGAAGATTGAGGGACTTCTAGGCTAAACACAAATTGTTATGCTTAAAGTTTGTCATTCAATACAATGATTAAAGTCCCAGTAACTTCCAAAACCTAAATAACAGGAGTGGCAATCTCCTGTGAAAACGTTGAATATTTCCATAACGGAATTTTATTCAGCTCAGAAAATGACATCATAATATTTCCAGGCAAATGGATGGAACCAGGAAAAATCATCCTGAGTAAAGTAACGAAACGCAGAACGACAAATATGGTATATATTCACTTGTTAGGAGGTCTCCTAATAGTGTGGAATTAAGTTCAATAGGCCATCTATTGGGACCAAACTAGTCTTCTACTAGGGGGATTGGATGGCAGCCAATTGAGTTGTTAGGCCAGGGTATACATAGAAATTGTCAAGCAACCCAGACTGTTCTTATTTAAAATATGTTGCTCTCTGCCCGCAACTGATAGTTCAGTGCCATGTTCTTGGATCCACAAAGATGCATCCTTCTGAATCAAATGCAATTATGTACAGAGACCCACAGTCCAATATTTTGCACAGAGAGACTTTAAGATAATCAGCTCTAAATGGGATTTCCCTTTGAAATTCTTCGTCCCCTCAGATCTCTGGGAAGCCTACAGAAGGCAGGAAGAGTGTCATAAGTAGAGGGAATTGAAGACACAAGGATAACAATGCTCTGAGAATCAGACTGCAGAGGAAGATGTTGCAGCCAGAATTGATGAAGGGAGAATAGGCTCTCTTTTATCAGGGGAGTAGAAAAAAGCCATAGGGTAGGAGAAGGAGGGTGGGTGTGACTGGAAATAGAAGAGGGAGTACGGATACAACTGAACAGTTCATAATAAATACATACATAAGAAAATCTGACCTTCCCTATGGTGAGTGCTCTCTGTCACAAACAACTCCACATTTGGCTAAAGCTGAGGATCTGGCTTGCTTCCATGTATGTGGACCTATCTGCATTGCCCACGTGGCACGCTGTGGTTGGCTACTCAGAGGCTATTTAAGCTGTGGGCTGGCTTTCCCCAGGGTCCAATAATTGTTCAAGGTTCCTGAATAAATTGCATTGAAAAAAAATCTGTGAACAAGGTGATAAAGTATAGAGCTCTTCAGGACTGATGGCTTCTTCTTGTGGGTGGTGTCAGGGTGCAAAAATTATGAACTCAGTTTTCTTTTCTTTTTCTTTTTTTTTTTTTTTGACTTTCCAGAATTTTTAATAGTTAAATGCAGAGGAGTGGTTCATTTTGGCTCCTTCACTGCAAAACCAGGGTGTAGGGACTGTTTCAGGTTCTCTGCCTTCTCCTTGTCTGTGATGACCAGGGTGTAAAGGTACCTGCTGCAGCGAACCTTGAAGTTCACATTATCCCTGTTCTTCTTGATCTTCACAGATTTGGCATCCTTCTGCCGGGCTATGCACAGAAAGTCCTTTATTTACTCAATTTTCCGAGGCATGGTGATGGGTGCTCGGCGCTGGCAACCGCACAGTGGTAAGAACTGAAGAGAACAGAAAAAGCGAACTCAGTTTTCTTGAAGGGACTTGGCACTGAGACTCTGATCATGTTCCAATGAATATATGAACAACACTTAATTCAACTGTTGTATTAAAAAAAAGAAAAAAAACTTAGAGTGATATACAAGTAGGAATTTGAACCTGGGAGCAATGAAAAAAGGAGTGTAATATATGTAATTTGAAATTCCACATAATCAATAAAATAACATGTTGAAAACTTTTACAATGATTTTAATATGGAGAAAAGATTCCACCGAAGGAGGGCAGAGTTTGACTTTGCAAGGAATTCTTTCCAGAAGCTCATTGTGTAGCAGAGAATCGTTGCCATGTACTACTGGTTACCCAACTATGTCAGAAGCCTTTTGGTCAGGTATCTCCTCTGAAAAAGCAGTCCTGGCACTAACCCTACATTTAGAGGGTTTGACTGGAGGACCACATCAGGTAACACTGCTCCTCTTGCATCCAAGGCATATAACACTGACATATTTCTTCGTCCTGATTGCCCAGTTTTAACTGTAAAACCCAGGACCAGGAAATTTGCTGAGTAGATACAGCTGCCCATCCAGGCCGTTCAGCCAAGGCATCCATGCTCATAGGGTTGGCAACCCTAGTGTGGAACAGCACCATCTGTCACGTTCTTTACTGCTCCTCAGTTCTCCTTTTAAGCTCATAAAACATTCTCTATTTCAAATAACCAGTACCAGGAATTTTCTGGTTTGCATCTTTTTTCCCTACTTTTAAAGACTCAATAATCTAGGGAATGCTAGACTCTCCTAGAATATTATATCAATAAGAATATGAAGGTGCTAAGTGAGTATGCCAGTAACTGCTCAGCTCTAAGTCACAACATAGGACATTTCAAAACCAAGGCCACAATAGAGGACCAAATTGTCATTCAGTACAATCCCCTTAATCCCATATCATGCTGAAGCTTACCTACATAGGAAGTTGTCCAATTTAATAAACATTAAAGTTTCATTTCCTACCTTACATTGTCACAGAGATAAACAGGAGGAAAGGTGCAGGATCTGGATAAAAGGATGAGATGAAAGATTTTTGGTTTTCACAAGAAAGAGTCAAGTGAACAAGATTAGAGATACTGGACACTTAGGAAAGTTTGTTTATTCATCTCCATGGAAACCTCAAGATTCTCTTAGGCGCTGATTGGCAGAGAGGCAGGATGATGTCATGAAACAGGTTAAAGCCAGTGTTTCAGAAGTGAATTATTAAAAAAGCCAAGTGGACAGAAAAAAGGCTGAACAGCCCTACATGCCTCAATCTAGTATGCAGAAAGCAAACAATGCAGAGAGGTCTGGTCCTGTGTCTAAGACTCTTAATTTTGGAAATGGGTGACATATTTCTTTCAAGGGGTCATTAATAATGTCATATGTCCTTTAAATGTGACTATCACATTATCACAGATACCATTATTATTTTTTAAATGCACAGATATGTCCTCAGTCAATGAATTACTTATGGTGAAACAGCTCCTTGACCAAGACTACTCTTTGAACAAAAAGTGATTTTTTTAATTTTATTGCTATTTTAATAGAGACCATCCATGATGTCATGCCATCTTGTTGTAGTCCTGCAAAATTGAGATATTTTCATACTGAACCACATGTGGCAATGAGGAGAGAGGGAGAATGACAGAGACAGTGAAAGAGCTAGAGAGAAAGATTCACAAATAGAATGACACCAACAGAAACAAAGATATAAAATGACAGAGACTGAGAGACAGAGAATCCATTATGTCTGGTCACTTTCAAGGCATATCAACCTCAAACACAACCACCTATAATGTAACTCCACTAGAAATAATATTGCTTATCAACACCTTACCTTCTAACTCTTCACTGCCATTTCTTTACTGGGGAACTCCACATGTAAATAGAGGAGCTTTAAGGGAACGTTGCAATTCAAATCACCAGAAAGTAGAAGAAGATGGAGGAACATCTAGGCTAAAAGAACATAGTTATCCTCATAGTTTTTCATTCAATACAATGACATAATCCAACCAAATTTCGAGGACTAAAGAACAGGACTGACAATCTCCTTTAGGGAAAATGTGGAATTTTCCATAACGGAGTATTATTCTGCTAAAGGAAATGACATCAAGATATTTCAGGTGAATGGAAGGAACCAGGAAAAATGATCCTGGGTGAAGTAACTATATTGCAGAAAGACAAAGATGCTATTTATTCACTTATTGGGTGGTCTCCTAATGATGGGGGATAAACTTCCAATAGGCCACGCATTGTCACCAAACCAGTGTTCCACTAGGGAGATTAGGTAATGTTGGGTAAGGCCATCCTATGGAAATTTTCAAAAAAACCCAGGCTATTGTTATTAAAATATATTGCTCTATGCCTTCAACTGATAGAACTGTGCCATGTTCTTGTATCCACAGGGTGCTTCCTTCTGCATAAAATGGGATTGCATACAGAGATCCACAGTCTGAAATTATTCAGAGAGAGAGACCTTAAAACACCAAGCTTTAAATGGGATTTCCCTATGGTATTCTCCCTCCCTTCAGAGCTCTGGGAAGCCTTCAGGAGAGGAGGCAGGAAGGGTGTCATAAGTATATGTAATTGCAGACACAGGGAGAACAATGCCCTGATTATCAGGCCACAGAGGAAGATGATGCAGCCAGGCTTGATGAGACCTGCTAAGATAGGTTCAGATAAAAGTGGGAGGTAGACCTCCACTACCAGGGAACTATAGAAAAGGACATAGGGTAGAAGGAGAGTTGGTGGGCTGAGAAGGAAAAAAAGAGAGGGGGAAGCACAGGGAATACACAGTGAAAAAAAAAACGTAATAAGTAAATACATAAGAAAAACTGTGATCAAGGTGATGAAGTTTAGGACTCTTCAGGCCTGATGGCTTCTCCTCTGGGGTGGTGACAGGGTGTGGAAAGGATGAACTCAGTTTTTTGTTTTGTTTTGTTTTGTTTTGTTTTGTTTGTTTTTGTTTTTTAAGGGACTAGGCACTGAGACTCTGATCATGTTCCAATTAATACTTCAATTAATGCATTTTAAAGATAAATATTTTAGATTGAAACATAGGTAGGAATTTGAACCTGGGAGCAATGGAAAAAGACTGTAATGTATAATATATGAAATTCTAACATAATACAAAATAATAATATGTTGAAAACTTTTACAATGACTTTTAATATGAAGAAAATTTTCCACTAAAGGAGGGTAGAGTTTGATGTTGTAGAGCATGCTTTCCATGAACTATTTATGTATCCGAGAATACTAGCCATGAAGTAGTGGTTACCCAGCTATGTCAGACCCCATGAGCTCAGGTGGCACCTCTGAACAAACAGTCCTGGCACTAACACTACTTTTAGAGAGTTTGTCTGGAGGACTACAGCAGTAAAGAATGCTGCTCTTATTTCCTAGGCATATAAACACCAAACCTGAGGGCAGAATTTTTTTTTTCTTTTTATTTTTTTACATTTTATTAACTCTATATCCCAGCTGTGTCCCGATCCCTCATTCCCTCCCAGTCCCTCCCTCCCTCCCTCATCTCCACCATGCCCCTTTCCAAGTCCACTGATAGAGGGGACCTCCTCCCCATTCATCTGATCCTGTTTTATCAGGTATCTTCAGGACTGGCTGCAAAGCCCTCCTCTCTGGCCTAACAGGACTGCTCCTCCCTTCGGGGGTGGGGAGACCAAAGAGCCAGTCATTGAGTTCCTGTTAGAAATAGTCCCTGTTCCCCTCACTTTGGGAAACCAATTGGTTACTGAGCTACCACAGGCTACATCTGAGTGGAGGTTCTAGGTTATATCCATACATGGTCCTTGGTTGAATGTCAGTCTCAGAAAAGACCCTGTGCCCAGATATATTTGGTCCTTGTGGAGCTCCTATCCTTTCCCCATCAGACTAACTCCCCTTCTTTCTTATGATTCCCTGTACTCTGCCAAAGGTTTGGTCATGAGTCTTTGCTTTGAAAACACTGCTAGTTAGAGTCTTTCAGATGCGCTCACAGAATTTTAACTGTAAATACCAGAACCAGGAGTATTGCTCACTGACCACTGAGTAGGACAGAGATGCCAAATCAACCCAGATTAGCCAAGGCAACCCTGCTCACAGGTTGGCAACACTACTGTGGAACAGCACAAGATCTAAAATAAGATCTTAGCTCTCAGTTCTCTTACACTCGTGGATCTTTCACTGTTTCAGGTAAACCTGTCCCAGGAATTGTCTGCTTTCATTCTCTTTTACCTGATGAAGTACTCAATAATTCAGGGAAACTTAGACCCTGCCAGCCTATTATATCAATAGAATGTGAAGATACATTGAGTGAGTACAAGAGTAATTGCTCAGTTTAGAGTCACAACCTAGGAAATTTCAGATCCAACACCACAGTATGAGATCGCTTTGTCATTCGGTATATTGTACTTAATCCCACATTACTTTGAAGCTTCCCTACTGAGGAAGCTGTCCAATTCAATAAATACTAAAGTTTCATTTCCTACCTGACATTGTCACAGAGATCAACAGGAATGAAGGTGTGGGATCTGGATAAACAGACGAGATAAAGGCTTGTTCAGTATCACAAAACAAAGTCATGTGCGCACAGAATCAGAGATACAGGACACTTTGGAAAGTTTGTTTACTCATCTCCATGGAAACCTCAAGATTCTCTCAGGTGCTGATTAGCTGAGACAGAGAATAATGGCATACAAAAGGTGAAAGCCAGTAAGAGTTTAATGAGCCAGTTATTAAAAGGGCCAACTGGACAGACTACTCGAGAGACAGGCTGAGCATCCCTACATGTCTCTCTCTGGTAGAGATGGATGAAAGCACCCAACCCAGAGATGACAGTTCCTGGGTACAAGACTCTTAGTTCAGGAAAACTGTCACATATTTCTTTCAAGTGGTCATTATTAAAGTGCTTAACATGTGACTTTCACATTATCACAGATTCCATTATTATTTATTAAATGCTTGGATATGTCCTCAGTCAGTGAATTATTTACTGAGAA
This sequence comes from Meriones unguiculatus, assembly GCF_030254825.1. Lineage (NCBI taxonomy): Eukaryota > Metazoa > Chordata > Mammalia > Rodentia > Muridae > Meriones > Meriones unguiculatus. The sequence continues at coordinate 4,865,104 of NW_026843711.1, forward strand.
AATGATCCCTGACCAAGACAAATCTTCGAACAAAAAATCATTTAATTGAGAGTTTGATTATATTTTTATGGAGACCATCCCTGAAGTCATGTCATCAAGCAGTCACCTTGTTGTAGTTTTTCAGCTGACCTGAGAGCTTTCCATACTGAAATACAAGAGGCAGTCAGAGAGAGGGAGACAGAGAAAGAGAGAGAAAAAGCTAGAGAGACAGATTGAGAAATATTGAGACTGAGACCTCCAGAAACAGAGATATAAATTGACTGAGACCAAGAGACAGAGACTCCATTGTGTCTGGTTAATTTATTGTTGTCTCAACCTCCAAGCACACCCTCCTATAACATAACTCCAAAAGGAATTAAATTTTTAAAATATTTTCAATTTTAATTTTAATTACAATTCATTTATTTTGTATCTCCCCATAAAGTCCTATTTTCTCTCCTCTCCATATCCCACCTTACCTCTCCCTTCTCCATGCATGCCCCTTCCCAAGTCCACTGATGGAGAAGAACTTCCTCTCCTTACTTCTTTCTAATCCTAGTCTATCAGATCTCATCAGGAGTTATTGCATTGTTTTCCTCTCTGGCTTGGTAAGGCTACTTCCACATCAGGGTGAGGTAATCAAAGTTCAGGCCAATCAGTTCATGTCAAAGTCAGTCCCTGATTCCTTCACTATGGAACCCCCATGGACACTGAACTCCCATCAGTGTTACATCCCATCAGGGATACATCAGTTCATGGTTTCAAGGTTATCTCCATGCATGTACTTGGTTGGAGTATGAGTCTCAGGAAAGACCCCTGTGCTCAGATTTTTTGGTTTTGTTGCTCTTCTTGTGGAGATCCTGTCCTCTCCAAATCCTAGAATTTCCCAATTCTTTCATTAGATTCCATGTGGAATATTTCCACAAAGGAGTATTATTCTTCTAATAAAAAGAGATCATGATATTTCATACACACGGATGGAACCAGGAAAAATCCTGGGTGAAGTAACTAAAATGCAGAAAGATAATTATGGTATGTATTCACTTATTAGGTGGTATCCTAATAATGGGGGATAAAGTACCAATAAGCCATCTATTGTTAACAAACCAGTCTTCCTCTACTGGGACTGGATGGCAGTTAAGTGAGTTGTTGGACCAGGGCATCCTAAGTAAATTCAAGCAACCCAGGCTCTTATTAAAATATGCTGCTCTGTGCCCTCAAGTGACAGATCGGTGCCATGATCTTGTATCCACAGATATGATTCCTTCTGCATCAAATGGGTTTGCATACAGAGACCCACAGTCTGATATTATGCAGAGAGAAAGAGACCTTAAAACACCAGCTCTAAATGGGATTTCCCTATAAATTTTTATCCCCTCAGAGCTCTGGGAATCATGAAGGAGAGGAGGTAGGAAGAGTGTCATAAGTGGAGGGAAATGAGGACACAAGAAGAACAATGCCCTGAGAATCAGGCCACAGACAATCATGATGCAGCCAGCCTTGATAAGACCTGATCAGCTAGGGCTAGATAGAAGGAGGAGGAGGACCTACCCTCTCTGGGAACTAGAGAATTGGCATATGGGTTGAAGAAGGAGGGTGGGTGGGACTGGGAGGAGAAGAGAAGTGGGGACAGCAGACGGGATACAAAATGAACAAATTGTAATAAATAAATCTATAGGAAAAAGTGTGATCCAGGTGATGAAGTATAGAGCTCTTCAGGAATGGCTTCTTCTTGGCGGTGGTGCAGGGTTTAGCAATGATGAACTCAGTTTTCTTTAAAGGACATGGCACTGAGGCTCTGATCATATTCCAATGAGTATATGAACAACACATGCTTCAATTGATGTCTTTAAAAAATATTAGTGGGACACATGAGTAGGAATTTGAATATGGTAACAATGGAAAAGAAGTGAAATATATGTTATATGAAATTTCCACATAATCAATAAAAATAATATGTTGACAACTTATACAGTGACTGTGAAAATGGAGAAAAGGTTATGCTGAACAAGCAGTCCTGGAGCTAACACTACTTTTAGAGCATTTGTCTGGAGCACCCCTGACAGAATCACAGGTTCTCTTGGGCTCATTTCTCTCTCCTGAAGTCCCAGGTATAACTGTAAACCATAGGACCACGTGGGTTCCTCACTAACCACTGTGTAGTACACAGCTTGCTTGAGAGAAATGGTGAGCAGCCCTACATGCCTCAGTATGGGCAGCACACAAAAGCAGAGATGACAGTTCCTGTCCAAGTCTCTTAGTTCAGGAAAGGTGTCACATATCTCTTTCAAGAGTTAATTAATAAAATCAACTGGTATGACAGCAAAATGGAATTTTGATATCACAATGTTATGACATCACAATGGTATTATGACATCACAGTGGTATCATGACACCATAATCGAGTTATGACCTCAATATCCTATTATGACATCACATTGATATTATAACATTACAATGCTATAATATTTCACAATGCTATTATGACCTCATATGGTATGATATCACAATGGAATTTTAACACCACAATAATAACATTAATAACTGCAATTTGACATCACAATGCTATCATGACATCAAATTATTGTTATATTAAAATCATATTATGACATCACAATGCTATTAAAATATCATGGTGAGATGACATCACAGTGGAATTTTGACTTCACAGTGGTGTTACGACCTCAAAATACTATTATACCATTACAATCCTGTTTGACATCACAATGATATCATGATATCACCATGGTATTATGACATCACGAATGACATCACAATGTTATGATGAGCTACCAATGGTATTATGATATCCCAATGCTATTAAAACACCACAATGCTATTATGACTCACTCACATAGACATATAATATAGGTAAATCGACTAAAATCTATACATCTAAAGAAACTAATAAAGGAGGAGGATTCTGAGTAAAATGCCCAGTCCCCAATCGGAAAGGCAAAAGAGAATTGACATCAGAAGGAGAAAACAGGAAACAAGTTAGGAGCCTGCCACAGAAGGCCTCTGAAAGTCTCTGCCTTGCAGACTATCAAAGCAGATGCTGAGACTTATGGCCAACTGTGGGGCAGAGTTCACGGAATCTTATGAAAGAATTGGGAAATAGTAAGATCTTGGGAGGATAGGAACTCCACAAGGAGAGCAACAGAACCAGAAAATTTGACACAAGGGTCTTTCCTGAGACTCATACTCCAATCAAGTACCACGCATGGAGATAACCTAGAACTTCTACACAGATGTAGACCATGGCAGTACAGTGTTCAAGTGGGTTCCATAGTATTGGGAAGAGGGACTGCCTCTGACATAAACTGATTGGCCTGCTCTTTGATCACATCCTGCTGATGTGAGAGTAGCCTTACCAGGGCACAGAAGATAACAATGCAGCCACTACTGATGAGATCTGATAGACTAGGGTCAGAAGGAAGTAGAAGGTTTTTCTGCTATCAGTGGCATTGGGGAGCGCCATGCATGAAGAAGGGGAAGAGTTGGTGGAATTACAGAATTTAGTGAGCAGCATTTTTTTGCTCTTAAGATATAGTTGTTGGATGCAGCCCTCTTGAAGAACTAGGGATTCTCACAATTTTGTCAGTTCAGCTAGGGCTACCTGGTTGAACCTTGGAGCAGTTTCTGAGGGCTTCTGTAATGGCACTCTGGCTTTTGTAGGTCTGAGGATGCAGCTGTGTGCCTCAGTGCCCTATAGATACTCAATAATGGTGGGTGAACACAGCATCCCTATCTGCAGTAGAAGGCTAGAGCCTAGAGTCTGTGTGAATCCAGAAAGTCTTCTGGAGCTGGGTTTCCTGAGGGTTGGACCTGATGATCCCCCAAGGCTCCAGGATAACATAGTTTAAATTGGTTTCTAGCATTACAGGTCAATCTGTAATATGCACTACAAATCCTAAACAATTAAACATCAAAAAAAGATTGGAGTACCCTTATCTTCTCAGATTGAAGATTATTTGAGTTATTTTATCAGAATCTGTTTTCTGAAAAGTAGAAATGTGTTTGTCATTGCCTTCATTAAAGTGAATATTTAGGATTATTTTCTTTGAAAGTGGTGAAAGCTACAAGGTGAAACAGTTATAGTTTCTGCCTACTGCATTTTTCCAAGAAGTTTGTGTAGACTTCTGGGATAATCTATTGAGACATCTAGTCCACTTGCTTTAAAGCCTTGGTCTTCCTCTTTTTCTAATTAATTATAAATTACTGGAAGATAGAATCTGACCTCATCCTGGGGACAACTAAGACAGTTATGCTGACATCTTTTGGTTCTGTGTATAATTGTGAAGTCTAAGGGAAAATAGGAAAATAAATTGGTTACCTTAGACTTGTGAGAATGTCTATTACTAAAGAAACAAGAAAGAACAAGTATTGCCAAGAATTTTAAGGAAAAATATATATAGTGGAAATGTAAAGTCTCCCAGCCATTATAGAAGATAATATAGAGATCTTGAAAAAAATGCAAAAATAACTGCTGTGTGATCCTCAATTTCATTAGGTGTGTATATACCCCAAATGGAAGGGACATTCATATGCTGAAAAGATATATACAGTTATATTCATTGCTGCACCATTTGTAAGATCTATACTAAAGAATCTGCCTAATTGTGTTTCTGCGGATGAATGCATATAGATCATGTGGCATATAATACTCTTCAGCCTTTAATAAAAGTGACAAGTTATCCTTGCAAATAAAAAAAACAAAAAAATCGAAAAAATAAAATAAAAACAAATAAACAAATAAAAAAGAACAATATAAAGTGCATACTAAAAAGATTACTTACTGTATGCCAGTACATCAAATTCCAAGCAAGACTGAAATAGAAATGAATGATTTGCATTCCCTTTTATCATCATGTTTTATTTTCCGTATTTACTCAGATCTTTAGTAGTATGGATAGGTGCTGTGGGACTAGATTGATCCTCACATCTTCCCATAGAATAAGGGTTTTCCTTCTGTGAGTTTTTCTCCTTTTCTTCTGGCTGGGGACATGTAAATCTTTCATAGAGTTCACCTATGACATATACTGCAAATCAGATATTTACATTATGATTCCTAAAAGGAGAAAACTACAGTTTTAAAGTAACACACATGATGTTTCATTTTTTTATCACGATCACCATAATGTAAGGAAACCTTTTGAAGGTCACAGCATTAGGAAGGTCGAGAAACACTACTTTTGAATGTGAGCAAAATACACATGGCAGGGGAAATATGGCTGCTATGTCTGTGACCATTAGCTTGCTTCTTAAGCTTTCGTGAGCTGCTGTGTCTTCAGCAAAAGAGACTTACAATCTAGCTGTTGATTCATTTGTCACTAGAAGTTGTACCAAAGTTAACAAATAAGGTTTCGTGAGCTGCCGTGTCTTCAGCAAAAGAGACTTACAATCTAGCTGTTGATTCATTTGTCACTAGAAGTTGTACCAAAGTTAACAAATTGAAATCACATACCCTATGATAGGGAGACATAGCAGAGAGATCAATTGTGTGTACAATTTACCTGTGGATGTAAAGGAGGTCATGTCCCAACCAACCCTATCAAAACATCACTATTCAGAGAAGGAATCACATAAAAGTGTTTATACAGCATTATATGGACTATAGACATTGAATGGAAATAAGAACAAAACACAGAACACATTTTAAAGCACAAGGTGAAATGCCCTTGATCTACTTTGACTAACATTATTACATGTATATTAGTATTTCTGCCCTGGACATTATACATGCTTGACTAAGGAACTGTATCCCAAGACTTGTGTGTGTGTGTGTTGTTGTTTTGTTTTGTTTTGAAAAAGTGTGTTAGTTGCCCAGGCTGTTCTTGAACATCCTTTTATGTACATCCGTTAAACCCTGAATTTGTTGTCTTCCTGCTTCTGCTTCCTAACTATTTGTGATTATAGAGCTGTGTTTCCATCCCAGGTGTGATCTGATTTTAACCATGGAAGTAGATCTAAACTAGATGCTCATTAATAAAAGGAATACAGATGATGGCAGAAACCACCACACAACTCTTCAGTGAGCTAGAATGGGGCCTGAATCATGAGTGTCCATTTCCCTACCTCCTTAGAACTTTGTTTTAAGAGCACTGCCAGCCCACACTCCTTTAGGCAGGATGTAGTGGCACCCTCAACATGACAGTCTGATGGCAAGCAACCCTTGGGGCAACTCTGGGTCTGGATTACCAGAATGCACAGCTCCTGGTAGCCTTCCAGGTTCCTCCTGTAAGGTGGTGGGTTGTAGACACACTTTTGCTTCACAAACTGGAGGGAGAGAGGAGATGTGCAATTGGGAAATTGCTGTTTTACTCTGCTGGGGTTGGACAGCTAGGGTCCAGTACCTGCCTATTAAAAGGTCTTGGTACAACCAAAATTAAAGTGGAATTTTCAGTATTTAGAAGAAAACATACAGGTTAGGCACCAGATGGGAGTACTACTCTTCTGCTCTGGGATGACAGCAGTGGGAGAAGTAAGCAGACCACAGGAGTCTGATTCTCAGATCAGTATCAACATATTCTCTTCAGACTTTGTGCCTATGCGTTAGCTAGAAATGAGCAGTAGTCAGTGTCCATAACACATTTCAAACTTTTAATCTCATTTGTTTGCCTTGGATTCCAATGTACTTATCATGAGGGCTGTGTGGGTAAATACTTTTAAACAGTCTTTCACCCTGTTCTCTTCCCTTACTCTTTTGTATATATCACTTCATCATTTGCATTTTCATCATTTTTCTCCCCCTATCATTGTCTCATGTGTTTTTGGTGACCTTAAAATATTTCTTTTTTTTTTTTTTTTGCCTATTGTACAATGGTAGGGGTCAGTGTACCCTGTAGGTCTTAGGTAGACCGATTATTATTATTATTTTTTTTTATGAAAGAATGGAATTTTCAAGACAGGCCAAAAGTAAAGAGACCAGGGCAGAAAACAGCATTGACCACAATTTCTTACCCTTGGAGTTGTTTACAACAATAATGATTGCTTGTCAATGGCTTCAAAGAGGCAATTTCCAAACTCTTACTACCTCAGCAATGAAGGGCTGAGATTAATTTTCAATGAGTGAGGGATATGTGTGTGTGTGTGTGTGTGTGTGTGTGTGTGTATCTGAGTGTATTTGTGTAGGAAAGAGGTTGATATAGGTACCTTTCTCATCTGCCTTCTATATTATGTTTCTAACTGGGTCACACTAAATGTAGAGCTAAATTACTGGCTGTTCAGTGAATCTTCAGGATCCTCCTACTTCCATACCTAATGTTGGGATTACAGGCAGCAGCTTACACTTCTTGATTTTGATGCGAGTTCTGTGGATCTGAATTCAAGTCCTCTTGCCTATTCAGCAAGCATTGTAGGAACTGAGCATATTCCACAACACTGAGAACACTTATCTTTGTAGGCACTGAGCCATTGTGTGTGCTTGCTGACAAATAAACTGAATGTCTCCTGCAGGCTAACGTTATGATTTCCTGCTTTGTCATTGCTCTCATTCTTGATTCTAGAATATGTACTAATAATACATCAAGGGGACTTACTCCACACCAAATACTTATATCAACCTCTATTTAAATCTGTGTGTTTCTCTAAATTCTATAGAGAATTCCTAGCTCAATTTAATCAAAAAGGAAACATTGAGACATCATGGAACTTACTGTTATTTGTCCACAAACCTGTGCATTCGAAGAGATATATTCTTAGCTTTTACTCCACATGACTTCTAATCTTCATTCTTAGCTTTTCTTTTTACACAGTGCCCTTGGCCTCACTGTATTCTTTCTTTGAAACTTACTTCTTGTTTTATTTGGATCTACCAGCACACAATAGCTACAATAGACAATATTCTCTTTGTTTATTGAATTGTTTGGAACTCAGCTATCCTGCCTTTATCTGGGTTGTTAATTTTCAGCTTGGGCTATACACTTAGCACTAGTTACCAGCCCAAGCCCTGCTGATTTACCAAATCAGACTCTCCAGGGGTGGGGTGGCCAATGATTGTAAAGTGCAGACAAAAAGGAACACCCACTGCTCAAGACCCTCCAACTCCAAAGGCACATTGCCAGTTTTCCAAAAGTGGCTCTTTGTGTTGCTTGGATTAAAATTCCACTGGTGCCTGGCATCCTATCTGGCAACACAACTTGTTTTTTCTTTTTTAATTTTTTTTATTAATTTAATTTTTCTTATTAGTTACATTTTGTTAACTCTGTGTCCCAGCTGTATCCCACTCCCTCATTCCCTCCTGAACCCCACATTCCCTCCCTTGTCTCCTCCCTGCTCCTTTCCAAGTCCACTGATAGGGGAGGACCTCCTCCCCTTTCATTTGACACTCTTTTATCCAGTATCTTCAGGGCTGGCTGCAAAGTCCTCCTTTGTGGCCTAACAGGACTGCTCCTCCCTTGGGGGGGGGGAGGTCAAAGAGCCTACCCTTGATATCCTGTTAGAAATAGTCTTTCTTCCCCTTACTTTGGGAAACTACTTGGTTACTGAGCTACCACGTGCTGCATCCAAGCAGAAGTTCTAGGTTATGTCCATACATGGTCCTTGGTTGAGTGTCAGTCTCAGAAAAGACCCTATGCCCGGACATATTTGGTCCCTGTAGAGCTCCTATCCTTTCCATATCATACTCCCCTTCTTTTATATGATTCCCTGCACTTTGACGAGGGTTTGGTTATTAATCTTAAGGTATGCTTTCAAACACTGCTAGGTAGAATCTTTCAGAAGCCTTATGCAGTAGACTCCTGTCATACATTCAATGCACATCCCATTTGTCTTTCTAAATGAGGTTTGATCATCTTCACACCTGTCTGCTTTCTTGATTTCTTCTTTAGATGTGTAGATTTCATTTTGTTTATCATATCTTTAGGTCTATATAAGCGAGTATATACCATGTTTGTCTTTTTCCTTCTGGGATACTTCACTCAGAATGATCTTTTATAGATCCTACCATTTCCCTGCAAATTTCATGATTTCCTCCTTTTTGATTGCTGAGTAGTATTCCATTGTGTAAAAATACCACAATTTCTGTATCCATTCCTCTGTTGATGGACATCTAGGTTCTTTCCAGGTTCTGGCTATTACAAATAAAGCTACTAAATCATGGTTGAACAAATGTCCTTGTGTGTACTTGAGCAAATTTTGTGTATATACCTAGGACTGGTATACCTGGGTCTTGAGGTAGCACTACTCCTAATTGTCTGAGAAAGCACAAGATTGACTTCCAAAGTGGTTGTACCAATTTACATTCCCACCAGCAATGAAGGAGGGTTCCCCTTTCTCCACAACATCTCCAGCATGTGTTGACACTTGAGATTTTCATTCTGATGGGTGTAAGGTGAAATCTCAGGGTCTTTTTGATTTGCATTTCCATGATGGCTAAGGAGGTTGAGCATTTCTTTAAGTGTTTCTCTGCCATTTGATGTTCCTCTGTCGAGAATTCTCTGTTTAGCTCTGTTCCCCATTTTTTAAGTGGATTACTTGGTTTGCTGCTTTTCAGCATCTTTAGTTCTTTGTATATACTGGATATTAGTCCTCTGTGAGATAAAGGGTTAGTGAAGATTCTTTCCCAATCTGTAGGCAGTCATTTTGTTTTGATGACAGTGTCCTTTGCTTTACAGAAGATTTTCAGTTTCATGAGGTCCCATTTATTGATTGTTGCTCTTAGAGCCTGTGCTGTTGGTGTTCTGTTCAGGAAGTTGTCTCTTGTGCCAATGAGTTCTAGGCTAATCCCTACTCTTTTTCCAACTGATTTAGAGTATCTGGTTTTATATTGAGGTCCTTGATCCACTTTGACTTTACTTTTGTGAAGGGTGATAAATGTGGATCTATTTTCATTTTTCTTCATGTAGACATCCAGTTGGTCCAGCACCATTTGTTGAAGATGCTGTATTTTTTTCCGTTGAATGTTTTGGCTTCTTTGTCAAATATCGAGTATTCACATGTGTTTAGGTTCATTTCTGGGTCTTCTATTTGGTTCCATTGATCCTCCTTTCTCTTTCTATGCCAATACCATGCAGTTTTTATTACTGTTGCCCTGTAGTACAGCTTGAGATCGGGTATGGAGATACCTCCAGATGATCTGTTGTTGTACAGGATTTTTTTGGAGATTCTGGGTTTTTTGTTTTGAAAGCTGAGAATCTTTTTTTTTTCAATGTTTGTTAAGAATTTTGTTGGTATTTTGATGGGAATTACATTGAATCTGTAGATTTCTTTTGGCAGGATGGCCATTTTCACATTGTTAATCCTACCAATCCATGAACACAGGAGATCTTTCCATCTTCTGGTATCTTCTTCAATTTCTTTCTTCAGATACTTGAAGTTTTTCTCAAACAGGTCTTTCACTTGCTTGGTTAGAGTTACACCAAGTTACTTTATGTTATTAGTGGCTATTGTGAAGGGTGTTGTTTCCCTAATTTCTTTCTCAGTCTTTTTGTCTTTGGTATACAGGAGGGCTTCTGATTTTTTTGAGTTGATTTTTTTATCCTGCCACTTTGCTGGTGTTGGTGTTTATCAACTGAGGAAGTTCTCTGGTTGAATTTTTGGGGTTGCTCATGTATACTATCATATCATCTGCAAATAGTGACACTTTGACCTCTTCCTTTCCTATTTGTATCCCATTGATCTCCTTTTGTTGTCTCATTGCTCTGACTAGGACTTCAAGTACTATATTGAAGAGGTATGGAGAGAGTGGGCAGCCTTGTCTTTCCCCTGTTTTCAGTGGGATTGATTTAAGTTTCTCTCCATTGAGTTTGATGTTGTATTTAGGCATGATGAATATTGCCTTATGCACCTTGTATCCCTGATCTCTCCAAGACTTTAAACATGAATGGGTATTGGACTTTGACAAATCCTTTTCAGCATCTAAGGAGATGATCATATGGTTTTTCTCCTTCAGTTTGTTTATGTGGTGGATTACATTGATGGATTTCCATATGTTGAACCACCCTTGCATGCCTGGGATGAAGCCTATTTGGTCATGGTGGATGATATCTTTGATGTGTTCTTGGATTCTGTTTGCAAGTATTTTATTGAGTATTTTTGCATAAATGTTCATAAGAGAGATAGGTCTGAAGTTCTCTTTTTTTGTAGGATCTTTGTGTCGTTTAGGTATCAAAGTGTCTCTGGCTTCATAGAATGAGTTTGGTAGTGTTCCTTCTGTTTCTATTTTGTGGAATAGTTTGAGGAGAATTGGTGTTAACACTTCTTTGAAGATCTTGTAGAATTCTGCGCTGAAGCCATCTGGCCTAGGGCTTTTTTTGGAGGGGAAACTGTTAATGACTGCTTCAATTTCCTTGGGAGATATAGGGCTCTTCATTCTTTCTATCTGATCTTGACTTAATTTTGGTAGATAGATTCTGTCAAGAAAATTGTCCATTTCATTTAGATTTTCAAATTTTGTGGCATATAGGCTTTTGTAGTATGACCTAATAATTGTTTGGATTTCTTCAGTGTCTGTAATTATGCCCCCATTTTCATTTCTGATTTTGCTGATTTGGATAGAGTCTCTCTGCTTTTTAGTTAGATTGGCTAAGGGTTTGTCTATCTTGTTGATTTTCTCAAAGAACTAACTTTTTGTTACATTGATTCTTTGAATTGTTTGTTTCTAATTGATTGATTTCAGCTCTGATTATTTCCATCCTTCTGCTCCTCTTGGGTATATCTGCTTCTTTTTTTTCCTCTGGTTTTTAGTTGGGCCATTTAGTTGCTTGTATGTGATGTTACAAATTTCTTCTTCCAGGCACTTAGTGCTATAAATTTTCCTCTGAGCACTGCTTTCAATGTTTCCCATAAATTTGGGTATGTTGTACCTTCATTTTCATTGAATTCTAGGAAGTCTTTAATTTCTTTCTTTATTTCTTCCTTAACCCAGTTGTCTTTGAGTAGTAAGTTGTTCAGTTTCCATGTGAGTCTTGGCTTTTTGTTCTTTCTGTTGTTGTTGATGTCCAGCTTTAGTCCACGGTGGTCAGATAGTATACAAGGGATTATTTCAATCCTTTTTTATCTGTTGAGTCTTGCTTTGTGACTCACTATATGGTCTATTTTGGAGAAGGTTCCATGTGATACTGAACAGAAGGTGTACTCTTTCGAGTTTGGGTGAAAAGATCTGTGGATGTCCATTAAGTCCATTTGATTTAGGGATTCTGTGAGTGCTTTTATTTCCCTATTTGTTGTTTGTCTAGTTGATCTGTTCCTTGATTAGAGTGGGATTTAATCCGTTCCTTGATGAGCGTAGAGTGTTCAAGTCTCCCACTATTAAGGTATTAGAATAAATGTATGATTTAAGCTTTAATAATGTTTCATTTACGAATATAGGTGCTCTTGTATTTGGGGCATAGATATTCAAGATTGTGATGTCCTATTTGTGGATTTTTCCTTTGAGGAGAATATAGTGGCCTTCTTTATCTTTTTTGAATAACTTTGGAAGAAATTCTGTTTTATTAGATATTAGGATGGCTACTCCAGCTTATTTTATGGAACCATTGCTTGAAAGATATTTTTCCAGCCCTTTACTCTGAGGTAGTGTTTATCTTTGTTGCATAGGTGCGTTTCTTGAATGCTGTTTTATCAACCATTCTGTTAGCCTGTCTTTTTATTGCTGGGTTGAGTCCATTGATATTGACAGATAATAGTGACCAATGCATGTTAGTTCCTTTTGTAATGGAGTAGGTGATCTTACCCTGTTTCCTTGCTTGTTTTCTTTTCATTTTTGTTGGGATATTATCTGTATGCTCTGTTTTCTTGGGTGAAGTTGTTTTTGTTGGATTGGAATTTTCCTTCTAGTATCTTTTGTTGAGTTGGTTTGCTGTGCAGATATTGTGTAAATTTAGTTTTGTCATGGAATATTTTGTTTTCTCCATCTATGTTGATTGAAAGCTTTGCAGGGTATAGTAGTCTGGGTTGACATTTGTGATCTCTTAGAGTCTCCATGATACTTGCCCAGGCCCTTCTGGTTTTCATAGTTTCTAATGAGAAGTTCGGTGTGATTCTGATAGGTCTACCTTCATATATTACTTGGCCTTTTTCCCTTGCTGTTTTTAATATCTTTTCTTTGTTCTGTAGATTTAGTGTTTTGACTATGGTGTGATGTGTTTCTTTTCTGGTCTAGTCTATTTGGTGTTCTGTAGGCCTCTTGTATATTTATGCACATCTCTTCCTTTAAGTTGGGAAAATTTTCTGTTGTGATTTTCTTGAAAATATTTTCTGGACCTTGGAGCCTGGAGTCTTCTTTTTCATCAATTCCTATTATTCTTAGATTTTATCTTTTCATGGCGTCCTTGATTTCTTGGATATTTTTTGATTGGAACTTTTCCGATTTTACTTTGTCTTTGAGAGAAGTATCAATTTCTGCAAGTGTGTCTTCAGCTCCAGAGATTCTCTCTTCCATCTCTTGTATTCTGTTGGTGATGCTTACTTTTGTGGTTCCTGATCTTTTCTCCAAGCTCCAGGGTTTTCTCAGCTTGTGTTTTCTTTATTGATTCTATTTCTGTTTTCATGCCTTGCACCATTTTTTTTTTCATTTCTTTCAACTTGTTTTTTCTAAGCTTTGTAATTGGGTGGTGATGCACGGGCTCCTGGATTTCTGCTCCCCTTTGAATTTGAGTCCCTTTGGAATTGAAAGATTCTGTTCATGGGTAGGCAGAGACAAAGTAGAGCTCTCAAGGCTAGTATATGAAACATCTTCCCAAATGCACATCTGTTAATGGCTTGCTCCCACATGAAGGGCAAAAAGCTGTGGCTTACCTGGTGTACCTGTCTTAATTGAGGGGTTTGTTGGAGTTTGGTCTCTGGTCTGCTGGCTGATCACAACTAAGTGGTTTGGTGGCCCATACATTCACTGTCTGGGAGGCCCTGTGGGGTCCTATTACATGCTCCAGGACATGGGATGCAGGGGTTTGGAACCAAGTACCCTGGACTCAGAAGGCTGGTAGCATAGCCCAGTTCCTGAAAGGCTGATACCAGAGATCAAGGTGGAAGTAGGGTACAGCTGGAAGCCAATGCTGAGGATCAAGGAGCCCTGCTTCTGCTGTCTAGTCCCCATGCAGTGAGTTTTGGGTTAAGACTCTGCCACTGTGGGATGGCTCCACTGAGTAGGAGGGAGGCAAGAAAATGGGAAGTGAAAGAGTTTGAATGTTTGCTACTCCCTGTCCTCAGCGAAATCAGCTGCTGACAAGTATCTAAATTGTATCAGTTCAAATGATGTCCCATTTTGTTCAGGAAGACTTAATGTCAATGTTCTTGCTTCAGCTGCCCCACTGCTCTTCAAATTCTGAGTTTCAGATACTCTGCTTCTCAGAAAAGGTGCAAGCTGTTCACCACCATATTGCATTCTCCCTCCCATGAAGTGTCCTTTAAGGGGAATAAATTGTAGAGCATGTTCTTCTAGGTAGTAATAATTAGCTGCTCTTAATCAGAAGGGGACACCTGCCTCACTTTTCGTCTGAGATCCTATCTGATGACTCATTTTGCATCTTAGTCAGCTAGGGGGTTGAAGTAGTAGGATTAGCAGATAGTTGATGAAAAGCTATCTAAACTCTGTTGTTCATAAGAGCTGGGAGGAATGGGAAGCTGGCTTATGGATTACAAGATCTAAAGATGCCATGGTAAAAGGGGAGCAGGACCAATGCTCCCCTCTTGAGATGGGTTGCTTTAGAGGTTCCATTTGACTGATCCAGATGTCTGATATCTCCTTGGGCATAGGTAGAATTCTTGAGTGAACTTTCCTAAGGCAGAATTGAAGGTATGTTGTGCTCTTGCTTTCAGGACAAATTTCTGCATACCTTTTGGTCACAAAGGATATTTCTGCAGCCAAGTTTGTTACATGGGTTTTGTAAAAAACCCTCTCTTTTACATTGTAACTTTTTGATTCTGCCTTAAAAATTGGGGGCATTTATGTTTTCCCTTTGGTGAGAATTTGAAAGTTTGAGTTACTATTGTTCAGATGGAGAAGGTCGGACAGCTTCTTTAGGGATGAGGTTATAACTCCAGCTCCCTTTTGCAGTGGGATCTTTGCAGATTGCATGGGGCTATATGTGAATATCTGTGGTGTCCAAGAGCAGAAGGATTACACAGGAAAGGGCTCATATACATACTGGAAGGCTGTGACTCTCACTTGGTAAGAAAGAGAAGATTTCAGGTCAGGTGGATATATTACATGTCTGACTATTCCTTGGATAGCAGGGAAGGATGTGGTCATTTCTTTTGGAATTGGTACAATATATGAATCCCCATCAGACAGGAAGCAGAAGCCTGGGCATCTGTTTGACACATGAAATCTCTCTCTTTCTCTCTAACAGAAAGTTCAGGTTTTAAGGCCTCATTATTAGAATCCAGGTGTCTTTCATTCAATTGGGGGATTGAGCAATATTTGACACCCCCATGGGATCTGTCTCCATCTGGAGAGGGCTTTAAGGATTCTTGGCTTGAAGTAGAAGTTTTGAGGCCTACTTAGGTATAAGGGCCATGCCTTTTTTTTCCTGATGGAAAAATTATATCTGGGTATTCCATGGGGAGAGGTGGAATGACGGAGGTTCTCTTAGTGAGTGGTCCCACACCTTCTTCTGTAGAGTTTGGAGGTACTATGCTCTCTTTGTCTTTTTGTTTCTATTCGCTTTCGGTTCTGAAATGAAAGCTGGAAAGTCTCCTTGGTCAGAGGGGGACTTTTTCAGTTTGGTTTAGGTAGATTTGGAATTTCTATTTATGTCTTTCTCTGTTTCAAATTAAAACTCCCGTTTTCTTAGAAATCTCTTCAGATCACTTGTGTCTTCTTAGTTCCTTCTTTAATTTCTTGGTTTTAATGTAACTAAAATTCTTTCAATTTCTAAAGGTCTGTAATTCTTCCAGGTTATGTATTCAGGTAGAATGATTTGGAGACAGGATAATTACATAAGAACATTCGTCATTAGCCTTTCTGGGTCAGTGGATCACACTAAATTTGATCTTTTCTAGTACAACATATTAATAGGCAAATTTCATGATTTTTCTTTACAGATAAATAGGATTTGATAGTATATATCAAATTTCCACTCATGGAACATTTATATACTTTTGATTTCTTAGCCCATGTGAATAGAGCTGCAATGAAAATGGCTAAGCAACTCTTTGTGGAGAAGGATGGCAAGCCCTTTGAGTAGTACAACTGGGTATTCTATAAGATTGGTTTTTAGCTTTTCTGAATACTGTGCCCTGATTTCCAGAGTGTCTCCATGAGTTTTTCTTTCTAACAACAATGAGCAAATATTCCCTTTACTGAACATCTCCTATCCCCCCGCCTCATTACTCCATAATATTGGGACCATGCTAACACCCTATGACATAACTATCCAAATGATTGAACCCTGTTACCAAAGTTTGGGTCTCATTTCTTAATGCTGTGGTGGGTGCTGCTAGTCTAAACAAACAAATAAACAAACAAACAAGTGAAGTCTGGGTCAACATACTACACACAACTTCCAAAATTTATTTTATGTTTACATCTGGGAACACTGGCGGTTATATGACCAGTACCAAGACTCCTTACTGGACCACCCTGAAGTCCTATTTCAGAAAACCCCTGCCATCAATTCTGCTCCCTTCTTGCCTGATGATAGCCCACAGGTTATCATTGAGGAGTATCACTAGATAGCAATAGGGGCCTATTGATGCTACGTGATATATTCAGCCTGGGGTTGCCATAGATGCTTGAGTTAAAAAGAAATCGATAGCTAAAAACATAAAGGTGATGGGAGGAGACCACAGAGCAAGGGCTTTCTCCGCAAAACAGCTAGTAGGACAGTAGTTAACTAACCATATCCAGGCATCTGGATCCAGAAATCTATAGTCATTTTGACCTTTGCTCACTCATGCAAACTTCCAATGTTTTGTATTATTGGAAAATGATATCAGTGGGAATTTATATTATGAAATAGGAATATAGAGTTAACAGTTATATGCATGCCCTATGGCTGCTCTTCCTAATTGCCAGAAATATGGACTTTTCCATTGCAAAACTTGAGGTTGTTAAGCTGAGGCTTCAGAAAAACACAAACATGATTATGTGAACATGCAAACCCTGTACTAACTAACCAGACTGTCCACCAAACACAACACCCACTGTCACTGGGGGCGGGCCAACACTAAAGAATTTATAAAAGGATGAAAACTAGAGGATTTATAATGGGATTAGGAGAACTTATAAGTGGATGAAAGTTGGCAAATATTCAAAACTAATAACCCAGCTGTTCTGCCTTATAAATAAATTTACAAGGATAACAGCAATATTACCCAATCCCTTAGATTCCCTTAGATTCCTAAGGGATTGATAATAAGGATATATACTAATGCTTTGACTAAATATGTGTTTCTAATGTTTTCCAAACTGCAAAGAAAGGGTGGTTAAGGGCCCAGAAGTATCAACGTGTTGGTTATATTCTCTTGAGGAAGTGGTCCTACAAAACTGAAGAGTCTTAGAAATACTCATCTTGAAATAAAGGAAATTATGTCTGAGTTTGGGACAAAATAACAGATGTTTCTATGCTAAGTGCTAAGGAAAATATTAATAATAATAATGATGATGAAAATAATACATCTTGACATGGCTGAAAACAATCAACAATAGACACCAAGTGAGCAAGAAAAAGGCCTTATTAAATAATCACAGCAGTCAATGCTCATTTGTTCCCTTAGTTAACTACTTTGCTGTCATACTACTTGGGACTTTAATTCAAATTCTAATTAAATTACTGGTCAGGTCCTGCTATTTAAACTCTCTACCCAATTGTACATTTATTCAGTAAAAATAGATGTTCATAGAACAAACACAAATCTATTTATTTGTTTATTTTATTTATTTATTTATTTATTTATTTTTGAATTTTATTTTTTTCTTATCAGTTACATTTTATTAACTCTGTATCCCAGCTGTGTCCTGATCCCTCATTCCCTCCCAGTTCCTCCCTCCCTCCCTCATCTCCACCGTGCCCCTTTCCAAGTCCACTGATAGGGGAGGACCTCCTCCCCATTCATCTGATCCTATTTTATCAGGTATCTTCAGGACTGGCTGCAAAGCCCTCCTCTCTGGCCTAACAGGACTGCTCCTCCCTTCGGGGGTGGGGAGGCCAAAAAGCCAGTCATTGAGTTCCTGTTAGAAATAGTCCTTATTCCCCTCACTTTGGGAAACCAATTGGTTACTGAGCTACCACAGGCTACATCTGAGTGGATGTTTTAGGTTATATCCATACATGGTCCTTGGTTGAATGTCAGTCTCAGAAAAGACCCTGTGCCCAGATATATTTGGTCCTTGTGGAGCTCCTATCCTTTCACCATCAGACTAACTCCCCTTCTTTCTTATGATTCCCTGTACTCTGCCAAAGGTTTGGTCATGAGTCTTTGCTTTGAAAACACTGCTAGTTAGAGTCTTTCAGATGTGCTCAGTAGACTCCTGTCATATGTTCAATGCACATCCCATCTGTATTTCTAAACGAGGATTGATAATCATTGTTTATTTATTTATTTCAGTTTACATTATGATGGCAGCCATGTCCCTACTCTCCTCCTGATTCCTCCTTTCCTCTCCCCATATCCCTTCTCCCTTACTCCACATTAAGCAGAACCCCCCTTGTGCACCCCCACCAACTCATCAAGACACATCAGGACTGATACCCTCTTCTCCACTGTGGCTTGTAGAGGAAATTCAACTAGGGGAAAGTTAAGTTATTGAAGAATAGGCAACATAGTCCTTGTTAGTCAAACTCACACCTCTTTAGAGCATCATGATTTCATGATTGCCTCATCCAGTGGGGAGTGTAAAAAGGACTCCCCAAACTGCAGTAGGTCTTTTATTCAACATCTCTTCCCTAGGACTCCATTTCCTTGTTGTTTTTGTTGATGATGATTCTCTTCACCACTCTAACCTGAGTAAGACAAATGCAATCTCAAAATTGTCTTTAATTGCATTCCCCTAATTACTGAGGGCAAGGAACATATTTTGATTTATTCTTAGGTATGTTTTTTTTTTCATCATTTGACATCTCTGATCATATTCCTGGCTCATATTTTTTTAATCTTTTTAGGTCATATTTACATATTTATCCCTTACATTTCTCCTGATAAAATTCCCATATACCACTCCTGAGGCTCCTTCAAAATCATAGGCACCATTTTTTCCTTATTTTTTATTTAAATTTTATTAATTACACTTTATTCATTTTGTATCCCCCCATAAGTCCCTCCCTCCTCCCCTCCCGGTCCCACCCTCCTCCCCCTTTCTGCATGCATGGCACCATTTTTTAGTATATAATTATTTTTTATATTCTTACACATTATTCAAATTCTATGCCAGCTGTAGCAACCTCCATCATTCTGTCCCCATTCCAAAGTCCCTCCCTTTTCTCCTCTCATACCTTTCTCCATGTCCACTGATGGGGGAGGTGTTCCTCCCCTTCTGTCAGACCCTAGAGTATCATGTCTCATCAGGACTGGCTGCATTGTCCTCCTCTGTAACCTGACAGGAATTTTCTGTCCTCACAGAGGGTGATCAAACAGTCAGCAAGAGAGTTCTTGTCAGTGCCACAACCTGTTCCCATATACTAGGGAACCAACTTGGATTCTGAGCTGCCATGAGCTACCTCAGAGCTGGGGTGATAGGTGATACCGATGAATGGTCCTTGGTTGGAGTATCAGTTTCAGAAAAGACCTCTGTACGCAAATAAGTTGGTTCTTTTCCTCCCCTTGTGGAGTTCCTCTCCAAATGTTACTATATCCCTTTGTACTGTATCTGTACTCTGCCCAAAAATTGGTTTTAGTCTCAACATCTTCTTTTGTATAGTGCTGTGTAGCGTCTTTCAGAGGCCCTGTGTGGTATACTCCTTTCCTGTTTTCTTTTTTTCTCCTTCATATGACCATCCCATTTCTCTTCTGAGTGTTGATTGATCATCTTACCCTGGGCAGTCCTTCTTGCTTAGCATCTTTATGTTGGACTTATTTTATTATGTTTATCCTACATTACATGTCTAGTTTCTTTGTATGAGTGAATATATATTCTGTGCGTCTTTCTGCTTCTGGAATACCTCACTAAGGATGATCTTTTCTAGACCCCAACATTAGCCTAAATATTCATATTTTTTGTTAATTGCAGAGTAGTATTCTACTGTGAAAATATGATTATTTCTGTATCCTTACAACCAATGAGGGACATATGTTTTTTTTTCTTTTTTTCTTGTTTCTGGCTATTCATGAATAACACTGCTTTGAACATACTACAGCAAATATCCTTCTTGTGTACTTGAGCACATATTGGATATATGCCTAGGAGTGGAATACCTGGATCTTGAGGAATTGCTATTAATAATGGTCTAAGAAATCACCAGACTGATTTTGAAAGTAGCTTTACAATATGACATTCAACATGCAATGGAGGAGGGGTTTTCTTTCTCCTTATCTTCTCAGCACATATTGTCACTTGTTAATTTTATAATATTTCATTTAGGTATTCCGTTGTTCTTTTAAGTCAGTCTATTCTGGATGTAAATTCTCTGTCTTCTAAATACCTAGAAGAGAATTTTCCAAATTCTATGTGATTTCATTTTCTAGGTTGGCTCTTTGCTTAACTATACATAAACTAAAATGCTTTCCTGAAGTCCCAAATGCCTGCACTAATTTTGGTTTATATCTGGTCCTTTTCAGTAAAACCATTCTGCTATGGGGTTTTCAGCAGAGAAGAATACTTGTACATGGGTTCAAGATGATAGAAAGTCTCTTGTAGCTAGCTGTCAACTACACTAGGTTTTCAGGATTTTTCTGTAGCCCTTATCCATTCTCAGGGTGGATATGCACACCTGGCATTCTTAAGTCTAGCCAGTGTTTCCAGAATAAGAATCTAGTTTGTTTGATTGATTGCTTTTTGTCTGATTACCAGAAGATCTATCATGTATACATGAGCAAAACTTTCTCAACAAACAGTGAGCATTCATTCCCTTGAGGACCAAGCCTTCAGAATCCCCCCAATATAATGCCCAGAATTTCTGTGCTGTAATCTAGAAGAAGACCACTCTCACTGTTGCTTGGGGACAATACCTCCACTTCAAGCCTATTCTCCCTCAATAACAAGCATCCTAGAAGATTCCATGCTAGTGTATGAAAGAAAGCTTCATTTGGTTGGGCCTGATCTAAGTTCAAAAATGTTTCATAGAAGCAACAGCCATGGCTGGGCTATGCCACAACTCATAGATATAACATGCTATTCATCAGAGAGGTTAACACACACACACACACACACACACATACATATATATATATATATATATATATACATACCTGAAAAAGCATAAACCGTGCACCTACCTTTGCTGATTTTGATTAATTGAGACCTACTTGGCTTTTCCTACAGAGCCAATTCTGCTCTGTGTAAATTCCACAGTCCTTGCCCACTTGGTCTTGCTTCTTGACTCTCTGGGGCATAGCTTGTTGTACAGAAACAAAGAGCTTATATTAGACACACATGAATACATGAAAACACATATGCATAAGAATGCACAGAGACATGGACATGCAGGCAGAAGCACAGCAACACAAAGAGAGACACCATAACAATCAGGGCCATGTTTGGGAGCCTAAGGATGAAAAAAAAAAAAAAAAGCCTAGATGAAATTCTCTGGGTGTCCCACATTTAACCTCTGAATAATTGGATTATGATGGATTCTTGGTGAGGTGAACCACATAAAAATGTAATTATAAATATTCATTGAGAAATAGGGTTCACAATGATATCATTTGTATTTAGAAATAAGAGTTTATGTAATCCTTTAAGTAATATTTACTATATAACCTTAGTACTGGTTAGATAAGTGAGTAGTAATTTCATCTGATCTCTCCTTGACACTCAAGATGAACATGATAGAAAGAAAGACAGGTGTCATAAAATTTACTTCTGACTTCTATATGCATACTATATGAGCCACCATCACTGATCTGCACCCATGCTAGGAGCAGAGAGAGTTTTTGGGCACCCAGCTCCTGCAGACTAGCAGGCGTGTGTGCATGCCACCAGCCCAGAGACCTGCTTTGTACCAACTATTCCTCACAGACAGAATTATGCACCCCAGGACACCAGAGACTTGGAGTCACTGTTGGAAGAAACACTCACAGGGAACAAAGCAAAGGGGACAGACTTAGGCCACTGAGTATATCCCCAGGAAAGGTACCAGAGACTGGCAAAACTCAGGGATCTGCTGTGCACCAGATAGCTTGCTATTAACAGGAGAACAGTACTCACCTGCCACAGATTACTGCTTTGGTGCTGGGGCACAGAGCTCCATTGTCAGACCTACAAAATGGCATCCCCAAGATCAACCCCAGATACTGGTCCAAGGTGCAACCAGTTATCCATAACAAATCCAACCAAACCATGGGACACATAGATTACAACAGCAGATCACTAAATTCATAGCAAGAAACAGGGCAGGTGTCTTCAGGACTTCTCCCAGTAAGAGGAGAGATCTCTCAACTAACAAGGACCACAGTTACCACTCAGGACTCTACACCTGAGGTGAGCTGTGACAGCTTCTGAAGAAACGCCGGCCATCTAGTGACTATACCCAAGAAGCAGAGAAGGCTTCCTTCAGGAAAAACCACCTTCCTGCCAAAGGGCCTCTCTCCACCACAGGATTCCAAGAACCACAAGAAACTAACTCCAAACACCTAAGATACCCAATGGGTAGAGGCCAGTGTAAAAGTTCAACCAACAAAAGACAGAGCTATATGGCATCTCCAGAACCCAGTTATCGAGGGGCAAGTAGCCCTAGATACACCAACACAATTGAAATTGAAAGAGATGACCTAACATCTATGATCATGAAGAGAATGAGAGAGGAAACAAATAAAATATTAAAAAATCTAGACGAAAGCTCAAAAGATTATGGCCATCCATAAAGAAATAGAGGAAGTTGCAGCCAAACAGTTTGTGGCCTTTAGAGAGGAAATGCTTAAATCACTGAAATAAATGAAAGAAACAGAGGATGGTTCAAACAAAAAGCTGAAAAAAATTGATGGAAAAACAGGAAAATACTGTCAGACAGGTGAAGGTAATCAACAAAACAGCTCAAGATCTGAAGATACAATTGGAAAAATTAAAAAAAATAAAATGCAAATGGAAGAAATTGTGAAGAGAAAGAACTTAGGGAAGAAAACATGAACTACAGAGGGCAGCAGGACCAATAGACTGCATGTAATGGGGGAAAGAATATCCAGTGTGGAAGATACGATGGAAGAAATCAATATATCTGTCAAACAAAATGATAAATCTAAAAAATTCCTTACACACACTGCCCAAGTAATTTAAGACCATATAAAGAGACAAAAGCTAAGAATACTAGGAATTGAAGACTAAGATTCCCTGATAAAAGATTCAGAAAATATTTTCAACAAAATCATTGAAGAAAATTTCTCAAATTTAAGGAGAGGCCAATAACAATAAAAGAGGCCTACAGAACACCCAATAAATTAGACCAGAAAAGAAAATCATCCTGCCACATAATAATCTAAACAGTAAGTATATACAACAACAACAACAACAAAAATACTAAAAGCTGCAAGGGAAAAAGACCAAGTAACATATAACAGCAAACCCATTAAAATCACACCATACTTTTCAACAGAGACTATGAAAGCCAGAAGGGCCCATGGAGACCATAAGAGAGTGCAGATGTCAGCCCAGGAAAACTCTCAGTCCTCATAGATAGAGAAAACAAGATACTCAATGACAAAAACAAATTTCAACAATACCTACAAACAAATTCAGTCTTACAGAAGACAATAGAAGGGAAAATATAATCCAAGAACTAGTACTTTCAAGAAAACACAGTAAATAATTAACCTAATTACAGTACAAATAAAAAGCAACCAAAAACACAAGTGTATGACTACAGCCAACATCTAAAGAAAAGGTTCTAACAGTAAATGGTCATTAATCTCTCTCAAAGTCAATGGACTTAACTCTCAAAAAGAAACACACAGACTAAAAGAATGGATGTGTAAACAAAAGCAAGCAATCTGTTGCATACAAAAAACACAGGTAAGGCACAAATATAGACATTATCTGAGGTTAAAGTGTTGAAAGAAGTCTTACCAAGCAAATGGACCCAAGATGCAAGCAGGAGTAGCCATTCTAATATCTGATAAAATAGACTTTCAACCAAAATTAATAAAAAGATATGGGAAAGGACACTTCATACTCATCAAGGGAAAATTCCACCAGGAAGACATCATAAACCTGAACAGCTATGCCCCAAATAAAAGGGCACCCACTTTTGTAAAAAAAACATTGATAAAATTTAAACCACATATAGATCCCCACACATTAACAGTGGGAGACTTAAACACCCCATTCTCAACAAAGGACAGGTCAACAAAACAGAAATTAAACAAAGAAACAACGTCTCTGAGAGAGGTCATGAATCAAATGTTTCTAACAGACATTTACAGAACCTTACAGCCAAACACAAAAGAATTTACCTTCTTCTCAGCACCTCATGGAACCTTCTCCAAAATAGACCATATAGTTGGTCACAAAGCACGCCTCACCAGACACAAGAAGATTGAAATAATTCCTTCTATCCTGTCTGATCAACAGGGAATAAAGCTGGATCTCAACAACAACAGAAATAGCAAAAAGCCTACACACACATGGAAACTGAACAACTTGCTACTAAATGACAGCTGAGTCAGGGAGGAAATAAAGAAAGAAATTAAAGTCTTCCTAGAAATCAATGAAAATGAAGACACAACATACCCAAACTTGTGGGACACAATGAAGGCAGTGCTAAGAGGAAATTTCATAGCACTAAGTGCCTTTAAGAAGAAATTCGAGACAGCTCATTCAAGCAACTTAATGACCCACTTAAAAACCCTAGAAAGAGAAGAAGCAGACACACCAAAGAGGAGTAGACGGCTGGAAATAATCAAACTCAGGGCTAAAATCAATCAATTTAGAAACAAATAAAGCAATTCAAAGAAGCAATGAAACCAAGAGCTGGTTCTTTGAGAAAATAAACAAGATAGACAAACCCTAAGCCAAGCTAACTAAAAGGCAAAGAGACACCATCCAAACCAACAAAATCAGAAATGAAAAGGGGACATAACAACAGATACTGAGGAAATCCAAACAATCATTAGGACTTACTTCAAAAGTCTATATGCCACAAAATTTGAAAATTTAAATGAAATGGAAAATTTTCTTGATCAATTCCACTTACCTAAGCTGAATCAGTACCAGGTAAAGCAATTAAATAGTCCAATATACCCCAAGGAATAGAAGTGGTCATCAAAATTCCCCCATCCAAAATTCATTATTTGAAGCCATAGTCATCTTAGAACCTACACCTCACAAAGATCCAACAAAAAAGAGAATTTCAGGCCAATGTCCCTTATGAACATTGATAAGAAGACACTCAACAAAATACTTGCAAACTGAATACAAGAACACATCAAAGATATCATCTAGTATGACCAAGTAGACTTCATCCCAGGCATGCAGGGGTGGTTCAATATATGGAAATCTATCAATGTGATCCACCATATTAACAAACGGAAAGAAAAAAAAACACATGATAATCTCCCTAGATGCTGAAAAAGTATTAGACACCATCCAACATCCATTCATGTTTAAAGTATTGGAGAGATCAGGGATACAAGGCACATATCTAAACATAGAAAAGCCAATATATAGCAAACCTATCGCCAATATCAAACTACCAGGGAACTCCTACAGCTGATAAACACCTTCAGCAAAGTGGCCGGATACAAAATTAACTCAAAAAAATCAGTGTCCCTCCTATATACAAAAGACAAAGGGCTGAGAAAGAAATTAGGGAAACAACACCCTTCACAATAGCCACAAATGATATAAGGTACCTTATAGTAACCCTAAGCAAGGAAGTCACAGACATATATGAAAAAAATTTCAAATCTCTGAAGAAAGGATTAGAAGAAGATATCAGAAGATGGAATCTTCTCCCATGCTCATAGCTTGGCAGGATTAACATAGTAAAAATGGCCATCTTACCAAAAGCAATCTACAGATTCAATGCAATGCCCATCAAATTACCAACACCATTATTTACAGACCTAGAAAGAAAAAAAATCTCAGCTTCATATGGAATAACAAGAAACACAGAATTGCTAAAACAATTCTCTACAGTAAAGGATCTTCTGGAGGTATCTTCATCCCTGATCTTAAGATGAATTATAGAGCAACAGTTATAAAAATTGCATGGTACTGGCATAGAAACATAATGGTGGATCAATGGAACTGAACAGAAGACCCAGAATTAAACCCAGACACTTATGGACACCTGATCTTTGACAAAGATGGCAAAACCATACAATGGAGAAAAGATAGCATCTTCAATAAATGGTGCTGGTCTAACTGGATGTCTACATGTAGAAAAATGAAAATAGATCAATACTTAACACCCTGCACAAAACTAAACTGCAATTCATTCAAAGACCTCAACATAAAACCAGACACATTAAATCCACTGGAAAAAAGTGTGGAATACCTTGAACTAGTTGGCACAGGAGACAACTTTTGAACAAAACACCAACAGTACAGTTTATAAAAGCAACACAACAAATGGGACCTCATGAAACTTAAAAGGTTCTGTAAAGCAAAGGACACAGTGATCAAAACAAAAGGACTGCCTACAGATTGGGAAACTATCTTCACAAACCCTTTATCTGTCAGAGGACTAATATCCAGTATATATAAAGACCTAAGAAGCTGAAAAGCAGTAAACTAAGTAATCCAATTAAAACTTGGGGAGCAGAACTAAACAGAAAACTCTCTGTAGATGAATATCAAACTGAAGAGAAACACTTAAAGAAATGCTCAGTGTCATTAACCATTAGAGAAATGCAAATCAAAACGACACTGAGATTTCACCTTCCACCCATCAGAATGGCCAAGATGAAAAAGTCAAGTGACAACACATGCTAGAGAGGTTGTGGAGAAAAGGCAACCCTCCTCCACTGGTGGTGGGAATGTTAACTTCTACACACTCTGGAAATCAATTTGGCACTTTGTCATACCACTAGGGATAGTGCTTCCTCAAGATGCAGCCATACCACTCCAAAGAATATATTGAAAAGAGGCTCAAGTACACAATAAGGACATTGGCTCAACCATGTTTGTATCATCTTTATTTGTAATAGCCAGAAGTGGGCAACAGCCCAGGTGCCCCTCAATCGAAAAATGGATGCAGAAATTGTGGTACATCTACACAATGGAGTATTACAAAGTAATGAAAAATAAAGAAATCATGCAATTTTCAGGTAAATGGTGGGACCTAGAAAGGATCATCCTGAGTGAGCTGTCCCAGAACCAGAAATATTGAATACAGGGAACTTACCAGAGACTCATACTCCAACCAAGGGAGCAGCCTTTCCAGGCCACAGATGATGAAAATGCAGCCACTCCTGATGTGATCTGATAGACTAAGATCAGAAGGAAAGAGAAGAGGACCTCCCTTATCAGTAGACTACTGGAGGGGCATTCTTGAAGAAGGGGGAGAAAGGGTGAAATCAGGAAGGGCGGAGGTAGGTGCTTATGGGAGGATACAAAGTATGTAATGTGTAATTAATAGAAAATAATAATAATTTAAAAAATGAGTGGTGCATGGCACCATAAAAATATAAAAAAATAGGGGGGAGGGGCAAGATGGCAGCGCCGGGAGGACTCTCATTCTGAGCTGCAGCAGAGCAGGATCAGCACAGTGACCAGCAATCAGAACTCTTGGCCATAAAACACAGTCATTGTGTTTCCCAGGTGAGAGGATACCCCACAGTGGGGGATTCAATCAGCTTTTAACTCATCCAGCTAAACCTTGGAAGAGATCCCGGTTCGCCAGATGCTTGGCTGCTGGCTGCCAGCCCCAGCCCCAGCCCAGAGCCAAAGGCAGACTGGTCACGGTCCCAGACTGAACCGTGTGCACCACACTATCAGAGACTGGAATTTTCAGTCAAGAGATAACCCCAGGGTACAAGAAACGATTGGGACCAGCCTTAGGTAACCCAGACATCCCCTGGAAAAGACTCGGGCGGGTTCCACGGGCACCCCAGGAGCCAGCCCGGGGCCAGAGCCAGGGACCCAGGTTCCAGCACAGAGCCCTGCCTGCCTGCGCGCCTGATTCGCCGCCAGAGATAGAAACGGCGGGTCTGATCTCAGAGCACTCAGCTCACCCCCAACCTGAAAAGGTCTCCACAAAATTACCCAGCATAGGGAGGCACTCAGGCTCCCAAAAGCCGCAAAGGCAGACACAGGCAGTTTCTGCGCACCAGACAGCTGGCAGAGACTGAGCTGCCATCACACAGCTGTGCTCCAGGCACAGGAAGTTTCTGCGGCCAGCCAGCTGGCGGACACTGAGCAGTGTGCACCAGGGCATAAAAAGACACTAAAGTCCATGTCTCCAGAGAATCCACAGGGAAGTAAGGAATCTGTACTGACCTAAATCACCCAATCCTTCCCTAGAAAAAGTCTAGAAATCTAGTGGGGCCGAGGCGCCAGCACTCAGCTGTGCTCCAGACACAGGCACAAACAGTTGAGGTGCACCTGATGTCCAACTGGGTCACAGCATCTGATTATTAAATTTACAACAAGAAACCCAGAAACAGGGCAGCAGCCCTCAGGACTTCCCTGGGTGAGAGGAGAATCCTCTCGACTAACAAGGACCACAGTTACCACTCAGGTCTATATCCCTGAGGAGAGCAACTCCTGAAAAAACACCAGCCATCCAGGGACTATACACAAAAAGCTGAGAAGACATCCTTCAGGAAAAACCAGCTTTCTGCAAAGGGGATTCTCTCCACCACAGGATCCCCAGGAACCACCAGAAAATAACACCAAACACCTAAGATAACACAATGGGTAGAGGCCAGCATAAAAGCTCAAGCAACAAATAACAGAGCAATATGGCATCTCCAGAACCCAGTTACCCAGGGGCAAGTAGCCCTGGAAACCTCACCATAACTGAAATCCAAGAAGATGACCTAACAAGTATGCTCATGAAGATGATAACAGAGGAAACAAATAAGATTCGTAAAGACATAGAGGAAGATAAACTCAAACAGAATATTGCCGTCTGTAAAGAAATAGAGGAAGCTGCAGCCAAACAGTTTATGGCCTTTAGAAAGAAAATGCTTAAAACACTGAATGAAATGATAGAAACAGAGTTGAAGGAACTAAAAGAAAAACAGGAAAGTACAATCAAACAGGTGAAGGAAGTAAACAAAACAACTCAAGACCTGAAGATAGAATTGGAAAAATTAAAGAAAACACAAATGGAAGAAATAATGGAAAGGAAGAATCTTGGGAAGAAAACAGGAACTACAGAGATAAGCATAACCAACAGACTACAAGAGATGGAAGAAAGAATCTCAGGTGTAGAAGATACAATGGAAGAAATCGATGTATCTGTCAAAGAAAATGTTAAATCTGAAAAACTCCTGACACAGACCGTCCAAGAAATGCAAGACAATATGAAAAGACAAAACCTAAGAATAATAGGTATAGAGGAAAAAGAAGCCTCCCTTCTCCAAGGCCCAGAAAATATTTTCAACAAAATCATTGAAGAAAATTTCCCCAAGTTAAAGGAGAGGCCAATTAGAATACATGAGGCCTACAGAACACCCAACAAATTTGACCAGAAAAGAAAATCCTCCCGCCACATAATAATCAAAACAGTAAGTATACAGAAGAAAGAAAAAATACTAAAAGCTGCAAGGGAAAAAGGCCAAGTAACATATAATGGCAAACCCATTAGAATCACACCTGACTTTTCAACAGAGACTATGAAAGCCAGAAGGGCCTGGACGAATATCATGCAGACCCTAAGAGAACACAGATGTCAGCCAAAGCTACAATACCCCGCAAAACTCTCAGTCCTCATAGATGGAGAAAACAAGATATTCAATGACAAAAACAAATTTCAACAATACCTACAAACAAATCCAGCATTACAGAAGACACTGCAAGGGAAAATACAACCCAAGAAAGCCAGCTACATTCAAGAAAACACAGGAAATAAATAACATCACTTCAATAAAACAAAAAGCAACCAAGCACACAACAGTATGACCACAGCCAACATCAAAATCAAGAGATCTAACAGCCACTGGTCATTAATCTCTCTCAACATCAATAGACTCAACTCTCCAATAAAAAGACACAGATTAACAGAATGGATACGTAAACAAAACCCAGCAATCTGTTGCATACAAGAAACACACCTAAGACACAAAGATAGACATTAACTGAGGGTAAAGGGTTGGAAGACGACTTTCCAAGCAAATGGACCCAAGAAGCAAGCAGGAGTAGCCATTCTAATATTTGATAAAATAGACTTTCAACCAAAATTAATCAAAAGAGATGGGGAAGGACACTTCATAATCATCAAGGGAAAATTCCACCAGGAAGACATCACAATCCTGAACATCTATGCCCCAAATACAAGGGCACCCACATTTGTGAAAGAAACATTGATAAAATTTAAAGCACATATAGATCCCCACACATTAATAGTGGGAGACTTAAACACCCCACTCTCAACAAAGGACAGGTCAACAAAACAGAAATTAAACAAAGAAACAATGTCTCTGAGAGAGGTCATGAATCAAATGTTTCTAACAGACATTTACAGAACCTTAAAGCCAAACACAAAAGAATTTATCTTCTTCTCAGCACCTCATGGAACCTTCTCCAAAATAGACCATATAGTGGGTCACAAAGCAAGCCTCAACAGACACAAGAAGATTGAAATAATCCCATGTATCTTATCTGATCACCATGGAATAACGCTGGACCTCAACAATAACAGAAATAACAAAAAGCCTACACACACATGGAAACTGAACAACTTGCTACTAAATGACAGCTGGGTCAGGGAGGAAATAAAGAAAGAAATTAAAGTCTTTTTAGAAATCAATGAAAATGAAGACAAAACATACCCGAACTTGTGGGACACAATGAAAGCAGTGCTAAGAGGAAAGTTCATAGCACTAAGTGCCTTCAAGAAGAAATTCGAGACAGCTCATTCAAGCACCCTAATGGCTCACTTAAAAACCCTAGAAAAAGAAGAAGCAGACACACCAAGAATGAGTAGACGGCTGGAAATAATCAAACTCCGGGCTGAAATCAATCAATTGGAAACAAATAAAACAATTCAAACAATCAATGAAACCAAGAGCTGTTTCTTTGAGAAAATCAACAAGATCGACAAACCCTTAGCCAGGCTAACTAAAAGGCAGAGACACACCGCCCAAATCAACAAAATCAGAAATGAAAAGGGGGATATAACTACAGACACTGAGGAAATCCAAACAATCATTAGGACTTACTTCAAAAGTCTATATGCCACAAAATTTGAAAATCTAAATGAAATGGACAATTTTCTTGATCGATTTGACTTACCAAAGCTGAATCAGGAACAGGTAAATCAACTAAATAGTCCTATATCCCCCAAAGAAATAGAAGCGGTCATCAAAAGACTTCCATCCAAAAAAAGCCCAGGACCAGATGGCTTCAGCGCAGAATTCTACCAGACCTTCAAAGAAGAGCTAACACCAATTCTCTTCAAAGTATTCCACAAAATAGAAACAGAAGGAATATTACCAAATTCATTCTACGAAGCCACAGTCACCTTGTTACCTAAACCTCACAAAGACTCAACAAAGAAAGAGAATTTCCGGCCAATCTCCCTTATGAACATTGATGCGAAAATACTTAATAAAATACTTGCAAAACGAATCCAAGAACACATCAAAGATATTATCCACTATGACCAAGTAGGCTTCATCCCAGGTATGCAGGGGTGGTTCAATATACGGAAATCCATCAATGTGATCCACCATATTAACAAACTGAAAGAAAAAAACCACATGATAATCTCCCTAGATGCTGAAAAACCCTTTGACAAATTCCAACATCCATTCATTTTCAAAGTATTGGAGAGATCAGGGATACAAGGCACATATCTAAACATAGTAAAGGCGATATACAGCAAGCCTATAGCCAACATCAAACTGAACGGAGAGAAACTTAAAGCAATCCCACTCTAATCAGGGACAAGACAAGGCTGCCCACTCTCTCCATATTTCTTCAACATAGTGCTGTAAGTCCTTGCTAGAGCAATAAGACAGTTGAAGGAGATCAAGGGGATACAAATTGGAAAGGAAGAAGTCAAATTATCACTATTTGCAGATGATATGATAGTATACATGAGTGACCCCAAAAACTCTACCAGGGAACTCCTACAGCTGATAAACACCTTCAGCAAAATGGCCAGATACAAAATTAACTCAAAAAAATCAGTAGCCCTCCTGTATACAAAAGACAAAAGGGATGAGAAAGAAATTAGGGAAACAACACCCTTCACAATAGCCACAAATGACATAAGGTAGCTTGGAGTAACCCTAACCAAGGAAGTCAAAGACTTGTATGAAAAAAATTTCAAATCTCTGAAGGAAGAATTAGAAGAAGATATGAGAAGATGGAAAGATCTCCCATGCTCATGGCTTGGCAAGATTAACATAGTAAAAATGGCCATCTTACCAAAAGCAATCTACAGATTCAATGCAATGCCCATAAAATTGCCAACACAATTCTTTACAAACCTGGAAAGAAAAATTCTCAACTTCATCTGGAATAACAAGAAACCCAGAATTGTTAAAACAATCCTCTACAATAAAAGATCTTCTGGAGGTATCTCCATCCCTGATCTTAAGTTGTACTATAGAGCAACAGTTTTAAAAACTGCATAGTACTGGCATAGAAACAGAATGGTGGATCAATGGAACAGAACAGAGGACCCAGAAATAAACCCACACACATATGGACACCTGATCTTTGACAAAGACGCCAAAACCATACAATGGAAAAAAGATAGCATCTTCAATAAATGGTGCTGGTCTAACTGGATGTCTACATGTTGAAAAATGAAAATAGATCCATACTTGTCATCCTGCACAAAACTGAAGTCCAGGTGGATCAAAGACCTCAACATAAAACCAGACACATTAAATTGGCTAGAAAAAAAAGTGGGAAATACCCTAGAACTCATTGGTACAGGGGAAAACTTCCTGAACAGAACACCAACAGCACAGGCTCTAAGAGCAACAGTCAATAAATGGGACCTCATGAAACTGAAAAGCTTCTGTAAAGCAAAGGACACCATCATCAAAACAAAGCCACCACCTACAGATTGGGAAAGAATCTTCACGAACCCTTTATCTGACAGAGGACTCATATCCAGTATATATAAAGAACTAAAGAAGCTGAAAAGCAGCAAACCAAGTAATCCACTTAAAAAATGGGGAACAGAGCTAAACAGAGAATTCTCTGTAGAGGAATACCGAATGGCAGAGAAGCACTTAAAGAAATGCTCAACCTCAGTAGGCATTAGGGAAATGCAAATCAAAACAACCCTGAGATTTCACCTTACACCCATGAGAACAGCCAAGATCAAAAACTCAAGTGACAACACGTGATGGAGAGGTTGTGGAGAAAGGGGAACCCTTCTCCACTGCTGGTGGGAATGTAAACTTGTACAACAACTCTGGAAATCAATCTGGCGCTTTCTCAGACAACTAGGAATAGCGCTTCCTCAAGATCCAGCCATACCACTCCTGGGCATATATCCAAAAGAGGCTCAAGTACACAAAAAGGACATTTGCTCGGCCATGGTTGTAGCAGCTTTATTTGTAATAGCCAGAAGCTGGAAACAACCCAGATGCCCCTCAACTGAAGAATGGATGCAGAAATTGTGGTACATATACACAATGGAATATTACTCAGCAATGAAAAATAAGGAAATCATGAAATTTGCAGGTGGGATCTGGAAAGGATCATCCTGAGTGAGGTGTCTCAGAAGCAAAAAGACACACATGGTATATCCTCACTCATATAGACATACAACATAGGACAAAATCACTAAAACCTGTGCATCTAAAGAAACTAAGCAAGAGAGAGGACCCTAACTAAAATGTCCAATCCCCATCCAGAAAGGCAAAGAGGATGGACATCAGAAGAAGAAGAAAACAGGAAACAATCTAGGAACCTACCACAGAGGGCCTCTGAAAGCCTCTGCCCTTCAGACTATCACAGCAGATGCTGAGCCTGATGGGCAATTGTTGGGCAGAGTGAATGCAATGTTAGGTAAGAACTGGGAAATAGTAAGAGCTGGAGAGGACAGGGTCTCCACAAGGAGAGCAACAAAACAAGAAAATTTGAACACAGGGAACTTCCCAGAGACTCATACTCCAACCAAGGACTATTCATGGAGATAACCCAGAACCCCTGCACAGATGTAGCCCACAGCAGTTCAGAGTCCAATTGGGTTACATAGTAATGGGAAGAGGGACTGCCTCTGACATAATCTGATTGGCCTGCTCTTTGATCACCTCCCTCTCGGGGGGAGCAGCCTTACCAGGCCATAGTAGAGGACAATGCAGCCACTTTTGATGTGAACTGACAGACTAAGATCAGAAAGGAGAGGAGAACCTCCCCTATTAGTGGAATTGGGGAGTGGCATGCAAGCAGAGGGATAAGGGAGGGTGGGATTGGGAGGGGAGGAGGGAGGGGCTCATGGGGGGATGCAGAATGAATAAAGTGTAATTGATGAAAAATTTTAAAAAAAAGGAAAAAATAATTTAAGAACCTTAAATGACTTTCAAAAGTGAAGGAAAACATGGAGTTAGTCAATTGGCATGGAGCACGTCTTGCCCCTGGGGGCAATGGTCTCCTGAACCTACTCAGACCTTGGACACCACCACTTCTAGTTCTAGAACTGACGCAGGATGTTTCAACAAGGGGGTTAAGACTTCTCATAATATTTCCTATAAGCCCACACCTGTTTGTCTATATCCCCCATTTTTATTCATTATTAGCCAGATAGAGCCAAGTAATTGTGGTAATGATACCTGCTTTTTTGCCCAATGCTGGAATGGTAGTAAGTTTAGGTATGTCCGGGTTACTCGCATGCCTCACTGCGTGCCTGTGCCCATTGATGCCCCTCACGCTATGACTCTCTTCAGACAGAAAAGGGATCTTGGAACTACAGCCACCATTGTTACTACCATCTCATTGGCGGCTGTTGGAGCTACCACCGGGGCATTAGCCATGAGTCATACTGGGCAGACTGCTCAGACCCTGAACAATCATTTAGCCAATGTAGCTCATGCCTTAGTTGTACATAAAGGAATTAATGCTCAACTAAATGGAGGCTTGATGGTGTTCAATCAGAGGATTGACCTCGTGCAGGAACAAATTGATACCCTATGGCAAATCGCCCAACTTGGCTGTCAATGAAAATATGCTGGTCTTTGAGTCACTAGCACATAACATGAGAATTTTTCCTGTGCTGCAAATCTGTCTAAACAATTGTGGAGCTACATTTTAGGTAATTGGACTGCAGAATTCGATACTACGATGGAGCAGCTGAGAGTGGCCATTGTCACAGTAAATTCTACCAGAGTGGACGCAGGACTAGCCACAGTATTATCATCATGGATTGCTGCAGCCATGAATCATCTGAAGGAATGGGCGGGCATGGGAGCGTTAGCAGGCCTTCTGGTGTTGGTCTCCTTGGTTTGCCTGTGGTATATATGCAAGATTAGAGTCTCACAACAGTGTGATGCAACCATGATTCATTCAGGCCTTTACAGCCATTGAAACAGGACAGTCTCCCCAAGCATGGTTGGCTACCATAAAAAGCTAAAATGTTATGCTCAGGATGCGAGGCTAAGCATTGCACTCAGGGTCAGCCACTTTGGACCCAGAGAAGAGCATGTCTGGTTGCATGTGGGTTGATGCCCCAGGTCCCGCCTCTGAGAAAAAGGTATCTGACGGGTCTGATGCTCTTTGGGTGGATGACACCTAAATGAACATCGGTACAAAGTCCCAATTTATTTCTAATATCAGAGATCAGACCTCTACTCTTGCCTGATGCATCTAAAAGAAAAATGGGGAAGTGTAGAGAGCTACTTAATGCTATGCCTTAAAGATGGAGCTGGTTTCCACCTTCCACCTTCCCGATGGTGAGTGCTCTCTGTCCCGAACAATTCCACATTTGGCTAAGGCTGAGGATCTGGCTTGCTTCTATGTATGTGGACCTATCTGCATTGCCCACGTGGCATGCCTGGGTTGGCTACCCAGAGGCTATTTAAACTGTGGGCTGGCTTTCCCCAGGGTCCGAGGATTGTTCAAGGTTACTGAATAAACTGCATTGAAAAAAAATAAAAAATAAAAAAATAATAAAAAAAAATATAAAAAAGTTTAGCCAAGTTCCTTGACAGACTATATATGTCAGAGTTTCTTATCTCCATCACTGTGGAAGCTTCAGTTCACCTTGGGTTGAAGGACAAACTTGGAACCATTTATTTAGAAAAAATGTTCTAAGGCTTACTCTATAATTTCGGGAAATTGAATGGACCTACTCAAACACAATGAATGCTGAAGCCTACTTTGGACAAATGGAAATGTTGTTTGATTCAGTACAAAGGACTGTGTGCCATGGCAAGTGGGGAAGTTTTGAAGCCAATTTGACAGAGATTAATGCTTAGAGCATGCAAAAGCCAAATTAAATTTACCATACCTCATGGGGTCTTAAGGCATTGCCTCAGATTCGAAGTCTTCCAAACAGTCTAGGAAATCCATGTCTTCAGCTAAATATGCAAAATACCAAGCATAAATATCAGAATTGATAAACAGCTTGATTGGGTGTTTTGGTGTGGTTGCCTCATCAGAATTTTGTTGAGCCTACCAAAATTAGGTGGGACTGACAATTTCACACCATATCTGGTGATTATATTCAAGTGGCATGGGTTTCTAGAATTTGTCTCTCATTTTTGAAATCTGTAAAATCTATACCAAGGACCAGTGCTGTTTGGTTAGGGATGAGGCATCCTCTGTTCCTTTGCTCTCAGGGGAATATTCTGAGTGCCCACTGTGTGAAAGGCTACATTTTAAGGACTCAGTCATGTGGGTATGAAAAAGACTGAGATTTGTAAAGGAGAAGGATTGTTGGAACAATTGGGAAGAAGGGGAATATTCCAGTTTACCTTCATAGAGAGGGGAGGTCCAGGTACTCCATATCTCCATATCTGCAGAGAACTTGAAAAAAATTTCTATCCCTTAGTAGTCTACTACAGGCTTGGTAGCAACCTTTGACTTCTCCTGACAAGTTGGATCATAGTCCCAGTATCTTTCAGTACTTTAACTTAGGATAAGCAAGACATGAGTGGGCATGGAGAATAGATACATTTCTGGTGAACACTATAAGACAAATGGCCTTGGACCCAAGCGAGGTTTGTCTTCACTGACAAACAGGACAGAAATCTTCAGTTTTGTGTTGATTCTTTGGTTGCCAAAACTGAATTTCATAGTCAATAATGTGAGTAGGAGAAACTCTGGTCTCTCTTACTTGACTGGTAAACTTGAGTTGGCCATGAAAAGAAAGAGAAAACCCTATGTTTCCTTGGCCATAGGTAGTCAGTCTCAAAAAGACATCCACATTCAATGTCTGAGAAACAACCCCTCAATCACATGGTCATTTCTGTAGCTAGATATATCATTGGACAGTGGATCAGAAAATTCCAGTCAACAAGAGCACAACTAAAAACTTTTGTTCAAACACAGCACAATACAGCAGCAGCACCAGCATATATGTTCTCCATGACAGTAGTCAAGGGCTACTGTGGTTAGAGAAAATAAGTCTAAGGATCTCTTCTGAAATTATTCCAGGATGGTGTCAGTCCTCTATTTGTCATGGGTTATATTAGTTCTGAGGTGGCATATATAAATATTAATGGAGTTATAAGCTTGGGGATTTAAACTGTCTTTGTTCTAGAAATAAGTCTCAAGCCTTGTTAGGACTTTATAGTAATTCTATTGTTCATTGATTCTAAAAGACTTATATTTTTCATGTTTTTTGGACATTGGTAAAATCTAAGGCCCCTTGATCCTCTAGTCATATGTGTCAGGACAACTTCAGTCACTGAGGATGATTGTGATGACCTTGTTGTGCAGTATATATTTGAGGTCCATTTGGGCAGTGAGTGACTGTCTGAGATTAGCTGGTTTTTGAAGGAAAGATTTGTGTATAACCTGTTGAACACTGAGGAATGTGTGAAGCCCATGATATTAAGCAGTTAGATTTAAAACACACTTGACTTATTAGTGAAAAATGTAGGCACATTTTTTTTTTATAGACAGCAAAGACTGAGGGTACTTGAGTTATCCAAGGAAACTCAGAAGGCTCCTGATTCTAAATGGACAGGTCAGAAGTCACAGTAGTTTGGATGATCTGTGATTCTGAAGTGCTGAGTCTAAATGCTGCTTGAGAATTAGTGGCCTACATTTGGCTTCCTGGTTTAGAAGGCATATGCCTGAAGCCCTTTTGAGCCTTTCAGGGGTTTGAAAAATTGAAATCCTTCCTGGTTCTGAATGAATAAGTATGAGACCCTTTGTCCTATACACAATTTAGAGTATCCATGGATAGAATGAGGAAGTGTTAGGCACCCACAAAGAAACAGAATTTTGAGAAGAGTGTTTCTCAGTGGTACAAAGTGTCATACTGTAGTGGGGAAAGTAGAAAGTTCAAAATGTCTCATGGCTAGCAGAGGAAGAACAAGAGTCAGTTTGGGGATTAGAGAAGGCCTGAACATTTCCTGATCTGATCTTCATGGGAAGCTAGAACATCCATATATTGTAAGAATGGAAGGTCAGATCAATCTCCAAATGCAAGGAGGCATCTTCCACATAGGTTGGCTGAAAAATGTAGCTGACTACTTGTACACAAGAAGGATATGACTTCTCTGCTGACCAACTTTAAGGCACACATTGTGGGTGTGGAGCCCTGCTGACTACTCTAAAGCCCCGGCACATCAGGAATATTATTCCTTTTTATTGGACAGAGGTCATGAGGTTAGTGGATAAGAATAAGAACAACTCAGAGCACCTTAGGCAGAGAGAGTTGATTTGTCAGCCATTAAGTTAGATGTGGGAGGTATAGAGTCACACAAGTCAGAAGAATCCTAGTTAGTCTTTCTGGGGTATAAATTGTATAGCATTTTCTTGTAGATAAAAATTGTGAGTTCTTCTTCATCAGTGTGTAACACCAGGTTTGCCTTTAGTCAGAGAACCTAACCAATACTTCATTGTCCATCTGAGCCCTCTAGGAATGAAATAGGTACGTTTTGGTGATGGTTGATGAGTTGGAAAAATTTTAAACTCCATTGTTCATATGGACATAGTGTGAAAAATTATGTGGCTGCCTTTTTTTTTTTTAGTATTTGCCAAGGAAAAAATAAGGAGGATCTAGGATCCCCTCTTGAGATGGACTGTTTTAGAAGTTACATTTGACTGACTTCGAAATTATGATGCCTCATTGGCCATAAGGGGTAGGCTCCAGGATTGCTAGTGCAGAATTTGAAGGTCTGATGTGATCTTGATCAGAGGACACTTGTTTCCTGAAAGCTCTTTGGTGACAGAGACAGAGTCTCTGAGGCTTAGGTTATAAGGTGGGTTATGAAAGAAGCTCTCTCTTTCAGATGGAAACCTTCTGAGGCTTCCTTAAACACTGGGATAGTTACTGTTGTCTATTTCTTGAGAATATGAAAGTTAGAGGACATGTTCAGACTGAGAAGGTAACTGATAACTTCTTTAGGAGAGAGGTTAGAATTCGAGCTCCCTTTATTCAGTGAGATCCTTTTGTGTCCACATGACACCAACTGTGAACATCTGTGTCTTTCAAGGACAGAATAATTACACAGAGCATCCACATATTTATACCAGAAGGCTGTTTCTCTCCCTTGGTAAAAAAGAAAAGACACATGTCTGCTAGATATATGGTATGTCTGACTGTTTTCTTGGATTGAAGGGAATGATGTGGCCTTCCATTGTGGGATTGGTATATATATGGGTCCCCATTGGACTTTTGGAAGTAGAGCTATGGGCTCCCTTTTGTCAGATAGCTTCTCTCTCTCTTCTACAGCACATGCATGTTTCAAGTATTCTTCCATAGAATCCAGGTGTCTGTCATTCACTTGGTTCATCTGGAGAGGACTTCTTCTATCTGGAGAGGTCTTGAAGTCTTCTTGGTCTACAGGAGAAGTGTGTGGCTCCTTGGGTATAAGGGCCATGCCTTGTTTTTTTCATAGTAAAAGAAGTATGTCTTGGTTTTCATGGGGAGTGGCAGAATGTCTAAGTTTGTCTTCATGAATTGGAGTAGTTCCAAGACTCTTCTCTGTAGAGATGGAAGGTGCTATGCTGTCTTCTTCTTTTGGTTTGTGACCCCTTTTGGCAGATGAAGTGTATCTGAGCCCTTTAATCAAGAAAATAGTTTTCAGCACACACATTCTAAATGGGAATCTTGAAAATCTGGTTTGTCATTGAGGTGCTCTGTTGATTTATTTTTTTTGTAGATTTGGACATTGTAGGGCTACCTTGGGGAGGGGAGGACTTCTGAGACACTCCAAATGAGATCTTAGGATCTGCAAAATTCCCTGGCAGAAGCAGAAATGGAAAGTCACCCAGTGTCCTCAGTTTTAAGTCTTGCACACCTTTTGTAAGAAATTGAAATCCTTTCCCCCTTTTTGGAAGAATGGAAAACTTTTGAACCTTCATCTGATGGCACAGATTTTGATCTTGCAGAACTTCTTCAAAGAGAATGTCTGTTCCACCTCATGAGGATGGAGGCATTGAACATCTGAGATACTCCTTTGATGAGTTGAGGTAGAACTTGACTCCTTTTTGACATACTTGGAAGATGTAAGCCTACTTAAGCAAAACAAAAACTATTTTAACAATTTGAGTTCTGTAAAAGAATATCTGATAACCCCTTCAGGAAATGGCACATTTCTCAAGATCCTTGTGGTAGAAAAAGAAAGCCTAAGGCTTATTTTGGTATAAGGGGAATGTCCCAGATGCTTTTCATTCATGAGCAGTGAGAGGAATAAATTCTCCCTTTTCACAGATGGACAGTCCCAGAAACTCTGTTCAAAAGGAAAGTCCCTCAGTTTCCTGTATAGATTTCCTAAGTTCTAGAGGCCCTGGGGCTGGTTTAAAATATCCCAAAGTCTTTTGGAGAGCTGTTGATATTCCCAGAATATCTTGGTCACATTCAGAAAGGTCCAGCATACCTTCGTGATATTTCAAATACCCCTGAGTATTTGGCACAGAAGGCACAGGTTCAGAGTCTGGCACACAGATTCTGAAGACTTGCAATTGGCTTGGGTAGATGACAAATGTCCTAATATCTCTGGAGTAAGTGGTAAAGGTTGCAGAATATGCACTGAAGAATGTGGAAATCCAAGGTAACCTTGGGCAGATAGTGAATTTCTATCATCTCATGGGGAATAGATGATATTTCTAGGGTGCTTTGGATACATAATGATGTTCTTACTTCCCCCAGAATTTACAAGGTCTGCTGAGTCATAGGATAAACTTCTTAAAACCTCTTATTTCAAACAAAGTCATACTGCCTCTTGTGATGTCAAAGATGGATGGGTAATCCCTAGAGCAGGTGATGAAAGTTCAGGAGATTCTTGTGTTTATATAAACAGATCTAGATGTCCTTGTGTAGACAATGGATTTCCTCCATCATTTTGCTGATGTGAATTTTGAAGAGGCTTGAACCTTTACACTGGAAGACATTTTCTGAAAACCTTGATCTATTAGAGAAGTTCTTAAAAGCCCTATTTGAGAGGGAGCAGATTTCACAGACTCTTGGGCAGATATGTAAGAGTCCAGAGTTCCCTGGGACAATGTTGGTGGTCTTAGTATCCCTTGGTCAAATATTAAAGGTCCTACAGCACATCTAGCATTTATCAATGCATCTTTAATAGATGCCAAAGTTTATAGAAGATGTCAAAGATTCTGAAGCCCTGTGAACAAATGGTTTATGCCCTGGTGACTTTTGTGCTGAGAGCAATTGTCCCACTCTTTCTTGGGTACATGACCAATTTCCTGCATTCCATTCTTGAGGTGATGTTTTTCCTAGATTCAGTTGGGCAAGTGTAGCCATTTTCACCTGCCATTTTGGTAAGCAATGTAACAGAATACCTGGTCCAGATAGCTTCATTCCCAGAGACTCTAGGGAAGTTAGTGTGTGTTCCAGAGAAATTTGATGCATTGATGAAGATCTAGAGATTTCTTTGGAGATGTTAGATTCCTCGATTATTTAAACATGACAAGGCAGTGCTGACCACATTTTAAAATGTAGAAGCAAAAAGTCCTGGAGATCCTGAAGCAGATAGCAAATTTGAGACAGGCCATGCGCTAGACAGAAAAGTTTTGAGTTCCTCATGGGAAGGGGGGGGGAGCAAATTAAATGACCCTTTGAGAAATTGGGAACCTCCCACACTTTCCAGGAAAATAGACCTGTGTCCCAGATCATCTTGAGTGTATGCAAAGGTTCGATATTGCCCTTGATAGCAGGTGAATCTTTCAGAGCCTTTTGGGCAGATGTGCATATTTTTTGACCCGGTTCAAATATGGGAGTTCTCTGAGACAATGAGACAGTTAGAGATGCTCCTAAATCTATTTGGGCAGAGGAGGAAGACACAATTTCACTGAAGGAGTTGGTGATATTCCCAAACTCCATGGTGAAGAGTTGGATATACCTAGATTGCTACCTGCACAGGTGGAAACTTGCAGAGTCTCCTTGGAAGACAGGAGAGCATTTACAGGTTCTTGAATGGCTAAAAATTTTTTTGAACTAACTTTAACAGATATGGAAATTTCCCAAGTACCTGAGACAGATGACGTAGGTTCAAGTGTCCTTTGCCCAGATAAAGAGATTACCATGTGCCCTTTTGAACAATCCATAGATCCTGCAGTGATTGAAACAGATGGACCTGTATGTTGAACCTTTTGGAAAGATGGAAATTACCCAAGATATCCTTGGGAAGAAAGAGAATTTTCTATAGCCCCTTGTGTAGATAAAGAAATTGACACATGATGTTTGGAAGATGGCATAGATTCTGAAGAGCGTGAAGCTGATAGATTGCTGATTGCAATTTTGGCCCGACTTCAAAGGCACAAGAGGCTCCTGGCAAGATGCATAATGTCCTAGAATATATTGTGTAGGTGTGGAGAGATCAAAACTGCCTTCTCTCGATACAGAAAATTCCAAAACATTTTGAGATGGAAGTAAGAAACTTAAGTTTGCATACACAGAATTTCTTCATATCCTGTATGACTTACAGCAGCCTTAGACTTTTTTTTTCCACCCAGTGTAGATGATGAATATCCTGGAAGATCCCAGGCTAGTGGCAAATCTTCTAGAGACCCTTGGGTCAATTTCAGAGTTTCTTTCTTTTTTGGGGCATTTTGGGTATAACCCGAGACAAGAGGACTGTGTGTTTCTACTTTGTGTGTTGGAGGTTTGAATGCCACTGGGCAGATTGAAAGTGTCTGAGAGTTCTGTGTGTATATGTTGGCTGGTAAAGATTGCCTTCTGTAGATAGGCAGAAAGGTGCAGATCCTTGAGCACAATGAGAATTAGCTTGACTCTCATGTTCTAAGGTCCTAAGTCTCAGAGGATCTAAAGCACAAAGTTGATATCCTGAAGTTGCTACTGTTGATGGAAAATCCTCCAAATTCCCTTCTAAAAGTAGTGATTGTGTATGACACCTCTGTGTAGAGTGTTGTGTTTCTAGGTCACCAGTTGAAGATGATAGGGAATGCTGACTTCCTTTGGAAGATCCTGAATGTTCCGAAGAGGTCTGGGATGATATCGTAAATTCTAAAGGATCAGCAGCAATGATCAGTGGTCATGAATCACCAGGAGCCGGTGCTGATAGTCCCATTGCCACTATGTTGAATGTTGAAGGCTCTATATGGCCGGGGACAGATGGAGCCTTTCCATGGTTCCTCTGATATGAAACAATTGACATTTTGTTTGGCTAGGTTGTGATGTTCCCAGATTGTTTGAGAAAGAATCCAAATGACACAATGTTCTTGGAAAAATGAAAATGGACTCTGGGTGCTCT
Source organism: Meriones unguiculatus (assembly GCF_030254825.1). Taxonomy (NCBI): domain Eukaryota; kingdom Metazoa; phylum Chordata; class Mammalia; order Rodentia; family Muridae; genus Meriones; species Meriones unguiculatus. Next base: position 4,909,093 of record NW_026843711.1, read on the forward strand.
GAGCACATATGGATATTTCCTATGGCCCACCTAAAAATAGGAAAATGGAGAAATTTTCTAGGAACCTGTAACACATGCAGCATATATCCCAGTCTGGGGGAAAAGGGCAAAGATCCTGGAGAAGCAAAGAAAACTCTCCTTTGATATTTTGTTAGATAGAAATGGCCTGATAGTCCTTGGTGAAGATTTTGAGTGCAGTACCGTATTTTGGGGAGATGTGTAAAGTTTCAGAGCCTACTGGTGGCAGTTAGATATTTTGAAGCCTTATGAGGAGATGACACCATTCTTACAATCCCCTGTTCAGATGTGGCTAATTTTAGAGACCCTTGAATGTATGTGGAATGCCCTAGAACCCCATTCAGAGATGAACAGGATCATGTAATTCCTTGTGCCAATAAGGATATTCCCAGAGACTTTGGATAGATGGCAAAGTCGTGAAAATTACCTGAGCATTTTGGGTAGAACCTTGAGGTCCTGGATTTGAGGTCAAATGCCCTATAGGCTTCCCTACAGATGTGGGACTCTTATGCCAGTGGCAACATTTCAAGAGCCCTTTATGAAGGTAGCATACATAGGTGCCAAATTTAGGGAAGTGTCTGAAGTCACTTGAAATAATGGAGAATGCACCAGAGACTGTGGAGCAGAATGATATGTTACTGATTTCCCTGACAGAGATAACACTTCTACTACTGCAGGTTTCAAATACTCATCAGCATTTTGGAAAGATGGGTGATTTTCCACTCTACAATGGGAAGATTCAGAATAGTCTAGAGAATATTGGTAAGATGCTGAAGGATCCAAAATCCCTTGAGGCCATATGAAAAGTTTCAGAGACCCTTGGGCAGAAAGTAAATGTTCTAGATAGCCTGGTCCAGATTGTTTAGGCTCCAGAAAACATTGATGAGATGATGGTTTCTCCCTAGACCTTTTCAGTGATGACCTGGTTTTCTTAATAGAGTTGGCAGATGCAGAATGTTTTAATGCCTGTTCTAGTGTGGAAAAATATCTAATCTCCCACTGGGAAAATTTCAATGGCCTTGGGATACCTGTTGTTAATCTCAGAAGTTCTAAAACTTCTAGAGTGGGTGGAAAAGACACAGACTTTCATGTGCAGATAGGGAATATTTCAGAGGCTCTTTAGTTAACAAAAAGTCTGGAGGCTATGGGCTAGCTACAGAAGGTTCCTCATCCCCTGGTGCAGATACTGGTTCTTTTGAAATTTCTAAGGAACAGAGCAAAGATTCTTCAGTTTCCTCTTTTCAATGGTAAGGTCTTAAGCCATCTGTGACAGATGGTGGATGAGGTACTTGATCTTGGGCAGATAGAGAAATTTTACTAGCCTTCTCAGGACAAGTTAGAAAGTTGATGGCTGCTAGAGCAGATGGCAAATTTTATAAAGCCCCTTGTTCAGATTTGCTCATTTCTAAAACCCTTTGATGAGACAGAAAAGTTATGTGATCTTCACGGCCCATGGAAAACTTCAGACTTGCCTGATCATAATGCTTAGATGCTGAGGCCTCAGAAGATGGCATAAGTGCTATGGGTCCTGATGAAGATTTAGACAGCTTTATCATATCTTGTACAGAGAAAGAAGATATGGAAGTTCCCCCATCTCTTGCTGTAGATGCCAACAGTGCTAAAGAAACTTGATCAGATGTAGATGATCCCACTATCCCACTTGTTCAGATTTAAGAGATTCTCACAGATCTTGGGCACAAGGGGAAGATGATGGAGTATTATTTAGCAATGAGGAATGATACCCTGGTGCAAATGAAGAAAAGTTTGTAGATACTAGACTAGATTGAGAAGATCCTACAGTCTTATCTCATGATGAGATCACCAAGAATGCTCTGGTTAGTTAATAGTTGTATTGCATTCCCAATGGAAATAAAAGAATGTTCTACATCGTCTACCAAAGTTGCCAAATGAAAAAGAGTCTGTTGTGAAGGTGTTTAATTTTGCAGTGGCCCTTTGGTAGCTACTAAAGGTCCTTGGGTCTGTGCATTAGATGGAGAAGGTTGCAGTGCACCTGATGCATAGGGTGACTATTTTACACATTCTGTGGCAGATAACAAAGAACATTGAGATTCCTGACCAGATGAGAAAGTTCCCAAAGTCCCTGTGGGAAAGAGTGAATGTGGAGCAGAGGGTGGGATTCCTTTCTCTAGTGTTCCTACAGTAGAAGTTGGAGGAGAAGAAGTAGGAGGTGTCAAGGCATTTAGGGGGATGAATTCTCTCTTTTTTTTTTTTTTTGTACTGTACCTTTGGTGGGTTTGGACAGTTCCACAACCCCTTAGGTAGAAACAAAATTTTCCACTGCTTCTTGGGAGCATGAATACTATTGTAAGAACCCTTGTCCCAATAAGAAATTGTCCAAAGACATTGGGGCAAGCTTTGTTAATCCTAGAGTTTCTGTTGCTGAGGGAGAGGATTCTACAACCTCCTCAGCACATTGTGAATGCTCTGGTGTCTTATTTGTTAATGAGGAAAGTCTCATAGGTTTTAATGCATGTGACAAATATTCTAGAGTCCCTGATATACTTGGGGTAGATTCCAGAACAATCTGTGAAGTTGTCCCAGTTCTGAGTCCCACCTTGGCAGACTGGCAATATTCTAGATTTCATAGAGAAAAAGGCTCAAAACATTTTGGGATTTTTTTGGAGCATTAGTAAATGACCCAGAGACCCAGGTGCAGATAAGGCAACTGCTTTGGGCACTTTAGCAGGTAGTCTGTGTTCAAGATCCATTGGAGCAGATGAAGAGATTTGCAGAACATCTTTGTCATGACCAACTTTTTACACCTTATAGTTAGATGACAACTTTTCAAGAGTCTTTTGGGCAGATGTCAAGCAGTCTTGAGATCCGTGGTTAATTTGTGAATGTAGAAGGGTTCCTATATTGGGTCTCAAATGTTCTGGAGTCTCTGGAGTAGAGAGTGGAATTTTCAGAGGCCCTAGAGCAGATAGAGAAAAGTTTTGGGGCTCTCCGGCAGTAATTGTATGTTCAATAGCCCTTGGAGAAAATAAGGAAGTTTGCAGACAAACTGTGTCAGAATTCTCTACAAACTTACATTGAGAGGGCAAGCTTTAAGGTCGTACTCCTACAGATGTCAAACATTTATCAGTCTCTAGATATTTGGGGAATGTTTAAGAACTCATACATTGGAGGAAAAATGTCCTAAAGGATCTTTGATATATTGGATATATCCTATAGCTTGTTGACAAGAACCAGGGTTTATGGGAGCCACTTCAGCAGCTTCCAAGGGATTGGTGGTCAAATTTTCTAAGCCGGACACTTCTGATATCTTTGGGCAGCCGCTGAATGTCCCACAGCCTTTGAATCAATTGGCAAATATCTGAGACTCTTTTGTACAGGTAAGGAAATTCCCACAGGATTCTGACCAGACAGCATAGATTCTTGCAACTCTAAGGAATCTCTGAAATGTCTTGCAGATCCCAGAGTAGGTAAAAAAAGTATATTTCCTTATCCACAACTACTGATGGCAGGAGTCCTAGGATCCCTTGGGAAGAAAAGGAATGTGCCATATCACCTGAACCAGGTAAAGAATGTTGTAGAATTACCTGTGTAGTTGTTGACAGTTCTAGATTCTTCTATGAAGATGAAGAATATCCCACTGTTCCTTGGAGAAAGGGCAGAGGTCTCACACTCTGTTTGGAGACTGAGGGTCTTTTGTGTTGCCTTTTGGGTAGATTGCATCAAACATAGAATCCCTGAGCAATATTGAGTACTCCTAGACCCCTGAAATCATGTGGCAAAAATAATGGAGTCTCCTGAGATGATGGAGAAATAAAATAAAAGCTCTGGAGCCACTGGTAAGTGTCCAGGAGCCCTTGGGCCAGAAGGGGAAATTACAAGAGCAGCTTGTGCTTATGGCAAAGTTTTGAGCATCTCTTGTGCAGACTGGAAAGTTTCCATTTTGCTAAGGGATGACAAAGGTCCTAGAGCCCCCTGAGTAGTTGGAAAAATACCAGCAGTACACTGAGTAGCTGAGGAAAGTTTCAGAGGGCTTTGCAAAAATACCAAATATCCTTTAACACCAGTTGAGCATCAAGAAGATTCTATTTCCAGAGGCCCCTGATCAGGGATGGAATGTCCTGGAATCCCTTTTGCTAATAAGGGATGTTTCAGTTCCACTGGGATGTGGGGTCAATGTCCTGAATATGCTAGTGAAAATAGAAATTTTTCCTGAACCCTTTGGGGAGATTGCAAAGATTGTATTGTTCCCTGGGCAGATTGGAAACAACACAGATTTTTTGGGGCATATGGTGAAGTTCTTACGTACACCTTATTAGATGCTGATCTTACTGGAGACACAGTGAAAGTGATAAATATTCTCCAGCAAGAAGGTAGGAAGCAGAATGGTCTTTAGATTCTCTGGGAGATACAGAAAATGCCAGGTCCTCTTGTGGTACAAGTCCTAGAGATTGTGTGCACATGTGGACTTTCCCTCATTCCCAGGTGCAGATAGGGAATATTACTCAGCTCCTAAGTGAGGTTTGGAAATGGATGGAGCACTTTGAGTTAAGGGAAAAAGTACTGGAGAGCTTGATAGAAGTGAAAATTTTCCCTGACTCCCCAGGGATGATGTTGAAATTTCTAGACCCTTTGGGATAGACATAGTAGGTCCTGGAGCCTCTTCGGATAATATGGATTGTCCAGGAGGCCCTTGAGAAGATTAGAAACCTTTCACAGCTCTTTGGCCAGATTTGGAATATTTGATGGGCTTTTGGAAAGTTATAGAAGGTGTGTGATTATCCTGTGAAAGAGTTGTGGCTATTGATATTTCTTTTGAAGCAGAAGAAAAATTCAATTTTTTTTTAACAAAAGAGAGGTTGTTGAAAGCATTTTCTTTGGCTGGGAAAGTTATAAAGTCCCCTTGATCTGAAGGATCAATTCTTAACCTCTATTTGGTGGAAATGAGATATTGGAGCCTACTTGGGAAGAGGAAGAATGCCTAATTTCTCCCCCCCTGAGAAGGGCTATTCACAAAACCCTCCTTTATGATGGGGAAGATTGTATAGCACTGTGTTTGGATATGGCAGATCTTAGAGCCTTTCCCTCAGACGAGGTACATGTTGAGATGTCTTGGGAATATATACAAGGATTGACAGTGGCTTCAGAATGAGTGGAAGTTAATAGAGCTTCATGTGTAAGTGTGGCCTTTCCTAGAGCACATGTGAGAGGTTTAAGAGCCTTGTGGGCAGGTAGGGACTTTATTATACCTCCTTGAATTCTTATGGAAATTCCAAGAACACTTCCTTCAGATAAGGAAGTTAATGATAATTTTGGATTAGAGATTTCAGATGCCAGAGCCATCTGGACAGACAAAAGAGATTCCAATGACCTTTTGGTACATAAGGTAGAATTCAAGACTTTGGAGTATGTGACAGGATTAGTGATGATAGTTGTGGGCATGTGGAAAGCATGACATCCCTTTGGAAAGATGGGGAAGAGTCTATAGCATCTTCTATATTTGTGACATATTGCTGATTCTCTTGGGGATATAGGAAATTCCCCACAGACACCTGTGAATTTTGGGAAGTTCCTATGAGGATTTGTGCTCTGGTAGAATCCTAGGAATCCCCTTATTTAGATGTACATGATGCTGTAATGTACTCTTGTGAACATGAGTCCCTTCTCATAGCCCATTTACCATGAATGGACACATCCAAAACCATTGGTGTAAACAGGCTATGTCCTAGAACATCTTTTGTAGATGTGCCACATCTAAGAGCCATTGGTAAGCCATTGGCATGATCCCCTTTTGTAAATGTATCCTATCCCACAGTCTCTTTCTGAGATTGGGTAGTACTCAGAGGGTCTGGAATTGGTTTCTGATGTCCTAGTAACTCTGGTGTATATTTAGAAATTCCAAGATCCTGTCTGACATTTGCAAAGATTTCTAAAGATGGCTGGGGTGGTCAGGAAGGTTGGATTCTCTCAGCCCCACCGAGAGATGTGGAACCTGCAAGGCTCTCTTGGACTTTTGTGTCATGTATATGTCTGTTTTGGGAGAGCTGAGAAGTCAAGAGGACCCTTTTAGCTTGTGGGCAATAATTGAAGTCCTCTTGGTCTGATAGGGACCCTGAGATTCCCCTTGCTCAGAGGGACCATTTCTCAATTTCCTCTTTGAATAGAAAAGTCCATTCTCCCTTTTCATAGGTTTGAATCTCCATTCAGGAGGAAGCACAGGTTTGGGAATATTTCTTTGACACTTTTCTATAGATGAGGACAATCATAGACCCAACTTGACAGAATGGGATGGACTCAGAACCACTGCGGGCTCTCAAATTAAACAATGTATGAAAGGGTTATCTCAGGCCTCCATCCTTTTTACTTGGAGATTGCAGATACCATTATATTATGATAGAATCACTGGAGATTCCCATCTGTTCATGCCTCACACATGGTACTATAAATAAGATTACTTCAGATTTAATAGTCCATGACAAAGATTAATCTACAACAGATAGGAAATAATTTGGATCTTACTACCATCCTCTTTTAGATAACAGAACACAAGTTTGAAACTGGAAATCAGATGTCATGCCATCTGCGTGAAAGTCGGGGCACCATCAGTATTTGTAGAAGCACTTACCATATTGAAAGATTGTTATGATAAGAGCCTAGACAATCAAAGAATTCACTAAGCCTATGCATGCTTGTATTGGGGAAATATAATTGGAAGCTAGTAAGCAGAACCAAAAACTTCCTTCAATACTTAATATCCTATGAGCTTCCCCATCTGACCAGCAGTGTTGTAGGGATATTCTTATTCTGCCAAATATGGATGGTGTCACTCACCCCAAAACAAGACATGTGTGAGTACTCCTTTGCAAATGTGGTCTCAGAACTTTCCTTTTGGAAAAGATGTTCTCAGAACTCCCCTGTCTCCAAGGTACCTCAAAACTTCCCCAGCTTATTGATGTAGTTATGACAAGTAGCCTGGCTCAGAGGAGGCCTCCATAATTTCCTCCTTTACAATGTGGCCTTAGACATTACCCACCTTTACAAGAGGGAATCTGAAGCACCATAATTTTTCTTTTCTTAGTTGAAGTCTGTTCTCATTTTTTAAATTTTTTTACTATTAACTGCACTTTATTCATTTTGTATTCCCCCATAAGCCCTTCCCTCCACCCCTCCCAATTCCACCCTCCCTCCCCCTTCATCATGCATGCCCCTCCCCAAGTCCACTGATAGGGAAGGTCCTCTTCTCCTTCCTTCTTATCTTAGTCTATTAGATCATCTCAGGAGTGACTGCATTTTCAACTTCTGTGGCCTGGTAAGGCTGTTCTCCCCTCAGGGGGAGGTGATCAAAGAACAGGCCTATCAGATTATGTCAGAGACAGTCCCTCTTCCCATTACTATGGAACCCACTTGGATACTACACTGCCATGGACTACATCTGTGCAGGGGTTCTAGGTTATCTCCATGAATAGTCCTTGGTTGGAATATGAGTCTCTGGGAAGTTCCCTGTGTTCAAGTTTTCCGGTTCTGTTGCTCTCCTTTTGTGGTTCCCGTCCTCTCCAGCTCTTACTATTTCCCACTTCTTACATAATATTCCATGCACTCTGTCCAACAGTTGGCCCTAAGTCTCAGCAGCGTCTGCTTTGATTGTCTGCACGGCAGAAGCTTTCAGAGGCCCTCTCTGGCATGTTCCTAGATTGTTTCTTGTTTTCTTTTTCTGATGTCCAGCCTCTTTGCCTTTCACAATGAACCAGAAATCTAAAGAATATCAATGTTCTCCATGTGACAAACTTGTAGTGGAAATGTCTAATGTGGAAGCTATGAAATCCTCTTCCGTAATAAAAAAAAAAATCCCAGTTGATGCAATGACCTGGAAAAGATAAAACTGTGGTTCATTGCCCCAGAAAGGCAAATGATACATGCTCTTATGTGAGGTTCCTAGGATCAGATCATTCCAAGTGCACACATAACCTGGAATAATTACAGAAACCAAAATATTAAAAGTATTTCATATTAAATTAAAACCAACAAGATAAAGAGGATACAAACAAGACACAAATAATCTAAAAAGAGTAATTGAACAATAGGGGTCTTAATTCAGGAAGGAGAGGGATACAAATAGGAAGATAAGTTAAACATAATAAGGATGTCTGAAATGATATATGGTGTCATACCACTCAAGTGAGGGTGAACTGGCCTTGCCCATAGTCTAGACAGCATGGGAGAACTGGCCCTGAAGTCCAGAGAGTGGGAGACCTACCCATGACCCCTCACTGGCTTCAGCACTTGGGTGAGCTTGTCCCAACACTTCAGGGGAAATGCAGATGTGTTGACTATAGTGGCTGTAGCAGTCAAAATTAGCTATAACACAGGCCCAGATCCAGGATTTTGAGTTAACTCATCCGTGAACTGCAATTATGTGTGAGGGGGGACATTCCTGCAGACACATGTAAGAGAAGCTTTTTGGACAAAGGGGAATATTATGTGACAAAGGGGACACTGTACATCTTCTACAGAGAGAGGCTTTGCTTTGTTTTGTATGTGTTGAGTGAGGCAGGAGGATGCTAGGGCAGAGGGATGAGGACTGCGGTGTGTGATATGGAAGTGACAAAGATTCAGTTTCTGAAACTGTTGAAACAACATTACCTATCTACCGTAAAATACATTAAATCATGGTGTGTATGTCTGTGAGCATGTGTGTACATATGTGTGTCTTAATAAATGACAGTGTCTTCTTTTTTCTTAAGGGGGGTTGACAATGCTCACCCGAAGCATCATAGGGCATCTAAAAAATGCCAGCACCCTAGGAGGTTAAACTGATATGTATTAATATACATTTTAACCATGGAATGACACTAGAGTTGGAACTAGCAAAGTGGTGTGTATGGGAATGTTTGAAGGGACAAAATGGAAGAAAGCAGTTATATAATTGTTTTACAGTCTCAAAAATTACAGCAGGTGAGCCAACATTGTATACAGTAAATTTCCAAACCATAAGATACAGGGTAAATTTTGTATGTTAGGGATAGAACAGAAAGCTTGCTGGGGGTGATGATTCAGGAAGTGTCATGAGTCTGGGTGTCTTAAACATGGCCTGAATAAGGAAAAAACTGGGAAACAAGACAACATGAAAGTAGAAAAGCTTACTAGGACGGAGTCTTTACAGAAAGAACTACAGGAAACTAAGGGATAAGTAATCTACCCCAGGGTTGAACACAACAATTTGATTCTCAACACCAAATTCAGAACACTGGAAATGTATATAGGCAGTAACATATGAACTTATCTAGTTGTTTTTAATATGTATGTAATATAGAATATTGCAAACATCTTTAAAAAGCAATATATATTATATATATGGATTTATATATTTATGTAAATGCAATATACATACACTGTATACATATATAGAACATAAACATTTTTAAAATCAAGGAGCTTTAGAATTTACTTTTTTTCCTTCCTATCCTTACTGAACGAGCCTCAAGTGTCATCAATGAACCTAACTAATTGTTTAGACCTACTAAAAACTTAAAAAAAATAAAAGAACTGTCAAAAAAAAAAAAGAAGAGATTCTCACTTTGGCCGAAAAATAATCCTGTGATTGTTTTCAACTTTCCCCATCTTAAAGAATCCCTTTGTAGGTAACTCCCCAGAACTCTCTTGCTGTAACATATCACCATCACATGACAGGTCAAACCATTCAACCAACTTTTTTTATATCCCTGTGTTCCCAAAAAAATGTTCAGGGCCACCTTGCTGTAATTATCATCAACATTCTCCTGGGACCAGATGTTGCTTTTGTATTTCTGGATAAACCTGGTTCCTGCTAAGTATTTGGTGCTTCCTGTGACCAAACTTAACTTTAACTATAACTATGGGGGAATTCAGCTATGCCTCCTTGCAAAAGATGATCCTAGATATTAGCTTAAGATCCTCACCTCCTATTAATAGGTATCTTATGTAGATAGAGGGAGGAAACTGGATGGGAGAGGTGGAACAGAGGGAGCTGTGGTTGAGGATTGGTGATCAGGTATTGGGAAGGGAAGGGGGCTGGAAGAGAATACAAATCTGAAGTGGTGAAAGTCAGAAACAAGGGAGACTCCTAGGGGTCTAAGAAGGTGACCCGGCTGAGACACCTAGCAGCAAGGATAAGGAGCCCGAAGTGGCTACTTCCTCTACTGTGTAGGACTTCAAATGGTGGGAGGGAGACAACAACCCAGCCACAAAACTTCAACCCAAAATTTGTCCAGACTAGAAGAACTGTAAGGACCAAGATGGAGTGGATTGTTGGAATGGATGCCCAATGACAACCCCAAAATGAGACCTACCCTGTGTGAAAGAGCCAATCTTGGTACTATTAATGATGCTCTGCTATACTTTCAGACAGGAGACTGGCATAAATGTCTTCTGAGGGGCTTTCCCCAACAGCTAATGGAAAGGGATGGAGAGACCAGGAGAGCCAAGGATTCTACAAAACGTCCAACACTCAAATGTCCTAGGCCTATGGGGGCTCACAATGACCGTACAACCAAACAAAGAGCATACTTGGACTAGTCCTAATCCCTATGCCAAATTTATCAGAAATGTATCTTGTTCTTCATATGGTTTCCCCAACAACTGGGGACACTCTCTAACACTGATGCTTCTATTTGAATCCTGTTCTCCTAACCAGGAAGTCCTGTCTGACCTCTGTGGGAAAGAATGAGCCTAGTTTTGCTGAGTCTTAATGTGCCAGAGCATGATACCTATGAGGCACCTCCAACTTCTGTGAGGATAAGGAGAAAGGATGTGAGGAAAGAGGAACATGAGGGGTGACTGGGAGGATTGGAGAGAGAGGCTGCAATCAGGTTGTAAAGTAAATAAATGAATAATTTTTTAAGAGAAACAATAAAAATATAACAATTTAATAAAACAACAAAGGAAAAATAAACAGTAACAGAAATATAATAATAACAAGGTTCACAAAGACTGGCATAACAAAAATATGATTTTCAGCTAGCTTGAATAAATATAGGATACCAGTGTGTAGCTTGGTGTTCTTGTGGGACTCCAAAGAGTAGGGGTGGGGGAATCTCTGACTCTTGTTCCTGGTTTGGTACACCTTTCCACCTAATGGGTTGCTTGTTCAGACATAGAATGAAGTAATTTGGACCAATCTTATTGTAACTTCTTATATGTTATTTTGTTGAAATCACTGGGAAGTCTGCCCCTCTCTGAAGGGACACTTTAGAGTATTTGATCTGGGGGAAAGGAGAGAAGGCAAGAAAGTAACAGAGCAGTGTTGGTAGGGGAAACTGAACTCACAATGGAATGTATGAAATGGTAATAATGATAATAACAACAAAGACCAAAAAGTGGAAATGAAAACAGGGTCCATCCTTCTGCAGAATAAATGAAACAAATATCAACAGCAAAGATAACCTAATCTCAGAGTAAAGAATTAGTAAAGATTTTCCAAACAATTTCACCTAAGAAGCAACCTGCTATAGCTATTCTGATAGCCAACAAAATATCCTCCAATCAAAATTATTTACAAGAGAAAGATAAGATCAGGTAATATATGAAAAAAGAAAAAAAAGATAGAAAGATGTTTCAGTGAATAAAATCTGTAGCCAAATGCAAGCGAACCAACTTTTGTAAAAGATATTATTGAAGCTTGAATAACACATTTTCCCTTACACATTGTGATTGCGAGATTTTAATACACCAATGAACAACTCTTCTGGCCAAAAATTAAAGACAACTAGTAGAGCTAACAGGCTTATAAAATGAAGAGAGCAAACAGATATCTATAGATAGTTTCACACAAACACATGATAATATATCTCCTGAACACATTATAGAATATTTTCTAAAACTGACCACATACTTAGTCACAAAACAACTCTTAATAGACAAAAGAAAATTGAAATAACACCCTATATCCTATTACACCACCGTGGATTAAAACTGGATTTCATCAAGCGAAACAGCATAAAGCCTATGAAGTCATGGTAACTCTCTCTATTGAAGGATAGCAGAAATAAATACAGGATTTTCTATAATACATGAAAACAACATTACCAAAATTGTGAGACCCAATGAAGGTGATACTAAAAGGAAAGTTTGTAACACTAAGTACTTAACACTAAATAAATGTGAAGATCTCATATAAGCTATTTAGAAGCACCCCTGAGAGCTCTAAAACAAAAAAAGGAGGAGGAACACTCAAGAGGAATAGATGTCAAGAAAGAATTAAACTGAACACTGAAATCAATAAAAAAGAAACAAGGAACAATATTAAGACTCAATTACACAGAGGTTTTTTTTTGTTTTGTTTTGTTTTGTTTTGTTTTGTTTTGTTTTCCTTTGGGAAAATCTACAATATAGAGAAACAAGTAGCCAAAGTCACTAGATAGAGAGGGAAGCCTGTGTTGTGGAACAGTCCTGCAATCCCAGGACTCTGGCAGACAAAGGGGGTGAATTATGGATCAGTAACAGGAATTTTCCACCCCAATAGGCAAAAGTTCAGGTACTCAGAGCCTTATGAATACTAGAGATTCAAAAGACCCAGCTCTCTTATTACAGAGAGCCTGAGGCACCACATTCCTTTTATAAAGTCAACACTCAGTAAAAAAAATCCCAGATCCCATGAAAGATCTGAAGGAGACCAATGAAAAACAAGCTCCAATACCTTTCATGGCTCCAGAGTGCAAGAGTTAAGAAACTGAATGAATAGGGTAAGCAATCTATTTACTTTAGAGCCTACCACCAAAAGAAAGTTAGACTCACCTTTTCACACATGCCTGAGAAGGTGAAAAAAAATGACTGACTTTGTCTTCTGAGCTTGAGGTCAGCCTGGTCTTCAAACCTTGTCCAGAACAGCCAAGGCTACATTGAGAAAATCAATGTTTGCCTCAAACAAACAAACAACAAACAATAATTAAGCAAGTAAGTTAGTAAATAAATAAGATGTATTTATTAAAAACAAGACACAGAGAAAATGCCCAAATAAATACAGGGTCTTGTATAGAACCCTTCTAGCCTTGCAGTCCACAGATACTCACATTTAACTGCATGCTCACTCCAAATGATCCCACTGTAAAAAAAAAAAAAAAATGACCTGGAGTTCTTAACTCTCCCATAAAGAATGTATCAGTTGTTTTCAGTCTAACCAATTCACACTCATGCTTTTGTATCCCCCCAAAGCATCATCAAGAAAACAAAACTGCTGAAAGAAAGATGGCAAAGTGTGCAACAATGTGTCAGAAAAAAGAAAATCTCCATCAGTATTCTGAATTTTACACTGTGGATCCAAGCTAGAGTCAATCAGCAGCAAGGTTTGAATCACTGAAATTGGATAGTGGAAGGTAAATTGGTGTCAGAAAATCATCATTGTGGCTTCCTGAAAGAGAGGGGACATGACAGGAGCAGAGAATATTTAGATTCACATCAGGTGTGAACTTCACTGGGAACAGAGAAGGGATTTCCATTGTACATGACTTTCTCCTCCTTGGGGGAGCCTACCCACAACACCAGTGAGACTGAGCACAGAACTCACTGTCTGGAGACCAAGAAAAGCAGAGGTGGGGTTCCTGGTTCCTCAGTAGCAGCTGCCAACTCTACTGACCTGCTGGGTCCATATCCACAGTAAAATCCTCCTAGATAACAAGTCTGAGAGTGGCCATATGGTTTCTTCAGAGCCTCCCAGCCAGTGAATGTAGAGTGGCAATCTGTCATGACAAATAGCCAGATGTATAGCCACCACAGTCCAACACAACTGCAAAATCACACAGGTACACCAGTCACCAGGCCACCTAGGTCGGGGGACTTCCCAATAGGTACGTGGACACTCCAGTTCTGCATCTGCATCTGTACTTCCCAGTTCAGTGGCTGCAGCACCACAGAGCTGACTGAGTTCATCCTGCCACATTTGACTCAGCAGGTTCAAACTGGTCATTAGAGAATGGGAGGGACACCTGTGTCTTACAATTTGACCTGCAAGAGAGTGAATGCACCCTCAAATGCCCACAAAGCCCAAGATCCTGGGTGTTTCTAAGCTAGCAACCAGTCATCAGATTCTTCCCACCAGCACAACCACTGTGTGAAACAGAGTGTTTCTTGGGAAATTGAAGCCCCTGGTCTGTGGATCTACCAGTGGAGTTTAGGAAAATAGGTACTAGATCTCAGTTAGAGATTCTTACAAGTAGCCAGTAGGCCACTGACATACTGAAAGAATTTACATCTGCTATCCTCACCAGCACTTGCAATAACATTAGTATCTGAGACCCCTTCAGTGATGCAAAGAGCCCCTTTCTCACACTGAGGTCCTCTACATTGTCTAGCACCCTGTCCCTCAGGCTCACTTCCACTCAGAAGCTTTCCCACTTTCGTCTTTTTGTTCCCATTGACATTCCACCCACTGGTACAGTTGATCAAGCAACACATATGCTGAAAATTGTGGACCTCTCTCATGTTCCTGAAGATTTTTCCAGGCACCAGTCAGAATTGCAGAATCCAAGAATAAACTGTGAAGGTTACAGTAAGCAATGAGCCAGAGGTCTTTGAAAGAACACATCCAACAAATATCAGGACATCATGGCTTCACCAGCAATCCCAGCAAATCAATGGATACTCCATCTCATCAGTAATACAGGAAAGTGAGTTTAAAGATATGTTTAACCAGTTATTAGAGACACATAAATAGGAAAGAAAAATATTGTTAAAAAAATTTGCCACACAGATGGAAGCAAATATAGTGGAAATAAACAAAGCTCTCAAAGAAACACAGGCAAATACAGCCAAACAAGTAGAGACAGAAGTAGTGGCACAATTAGTGGCATATAGAGAAGACACAGAATAAATAAATAAATAAATAAATAAATAAATAAATAAATATCATCATTCAGAGACTGGAAGCCTCATTCAAACAGATCAAGGAAATGGTGGCAGGCATAAAAATAGAATTAGAATTAAAAAAAATGGAGAAAACCCTGGATCTGGAGACTTACACAAAAGATCAGGAACCACAAGGTATGCATCACTAAAAGAATACCAGGGATGGAAGAGAGAATCTCTGGTGCTGAAGAGATACTTATAGAAATTGATACTTCCCTCAAAGGAAAAGGGAGAATGGAAAAGTCCCAAACACAAAACATTGAAGAAATCAAAGACACATGAAAGGCAAAATCTAAGAATAATAGGAATTGATGAAAAGGAAGAGTCCAGGCTCCAAGGTCCAGAAATATCTTCAAGAAAATCATATAAGAAAAATTTTCCCAATTTAAAGAAACAGATGTCCATAAACATACATGAGGCCTATGGAACACCCAATAGATTAGAGGAGAATAGAAATTCCTCTCCTCACACCATAGTCAAAACACCAAATCTCTAGAGAAGCCTTCAATTTATATAGATGGGGAAAACAAAATATTTGGTGGCAAAACTAAATTTAAGTAATTTTTACAGAGTAAACTAGTCCTACATGAGATTCCAGAAGTAAAATTCCAATGCAATAAAAACAACTATTCCAAAGAAAACATAGGGCACAGATAATTTCCTACAAAAATAAATAAATAAAAGAAAACAAGCAATGAATCACAGTAAGACCACAAACTCCACAATAAAAGGAACTAATGTTCATTGGTCACTATTATCTATCAATATCAATGGAATCAACTCTCCAAGTAAAAGACAGAGACTAACAGAATAGATGTGCAACCTGCATCCAACACTCTTATGCATCCAAGAAACACACCTCTGAAACTAAGATAAACACTAGGTCAGAGTAAACAGCTGGAAAATTATTTTCAAGCAAATGGTATGCAAAAAACAATTGGGCATAGCTCAGCTAATAGCTAATAAAATAGAGTTGCAACCAAAAGTAATAAAAAACAATGAACAGTGGCACTGCATTCTCATCAAAGGAAAAATCAACCATGAGGACATCACAATTCTAAACAACTATCCTCCAAATACAAATGTGTCTATATTGGCAAATAAAACATTATTAATTCTTAAATCACACATCCATCCCACCAGCTTAATAATGGGAGACTTGAACACCCCACTCTCACCAAGTGACAGATCCTCTAGACAGTAGGTAAGTATGTAAATAAAATACTTAGGGAGGGCCTAATTCACATGGAACTAACAGATGTCGGCAGAAATTTTCACCTAAACTCAAAAGAGAACATCTTCTTTTCCACACTTCATGGAACCTTCTCCAAAATAGACCGTATACTTGGACACAAAGCAAGTCTCAACAGATACAAGAAGTTGAAACAATCCCCTGTATTCTACTTGACCAACATGGATTAAGCTGGACCTCAACAATAATGGAAATAGCAAAAAGTCTACACACTCATGGAAACTGATCAACTTACTACTCAATGACAGCTGGGTTAAGGAAGAAAAAAAAAGAAAGAAATTACAGACTTCCTAAAATTCAATGGAAATGAAGGCAAAATGTATCCAAATGTATGGGACACAATGAAAGCAGTTTTCAGAGAAAAATAAGTGCTTTCAAGTAGAAATTTATAACATCTCATACGGCCCAACTGAATGCCCTAGGAGAAAAAAGAAGAAGAAGAAGAGGAGGAGGAGGAAGTGAAGGAGGAGGAGGAAGCAGATATACCCAAGAGGAGCAGATGGCTGGAAATAATCAAACTCATCACTGAAGTCAATCAATAGAAACAAATGAAACATTTCAAATAATCAGTGAAACCAAGAGCTGGTCTTAGTCTATCAACAAGATACACAAACGCTTAGACAAATTGCTGAAGTTGCTGAGAGAAATTATGGAAGTTTGCAAAATCAGAAATGAGAAGGGGACATAATTTGAGACATGGAGGAAATCTCAACAATCATTAGGTTGTACTACTAATGCCTCTATGCCACAAAATTTGAAAATCTAAATGAAATGGACAATTTTATTGATAGATTCCATATACCAAATTTAAGTCAAGATCAGGTAGAATGACTTAATAACCACATATCCCCCAAGTAAATTGAAGAAGTCATCAAGAGTCTCCCTCAAAAATCAAAACAAAACAAAACATCAAAATCCCTGGATCAGATTGTTTGAGCACAGGAATCTAGCAGATCTTCATTGAAGTGGTAACTCTAATTCTCTTCAAACCATTCCACAAAATAGAAACAGAAGGAACATAACCAAATGTATTCTGTGAAGCCACAGTCTCCTCAATACCTAAAGCACACAAAGACTGGAAAAAAAAAGAGAGAATTTCAGACCTATCTGTCTTATGAACATTGATGCAAAAATACTCAAAAAATACTTTCAAACGAAATCAAAGAACACATAAAAGATATTCTCCACCATGACGAAGTAGGCTTCATCCCAGGCATTCAAGGGTGTTTGAATAAATGGAAACACATCAATTAAATCCACCATATAAACAAACTGAAGGTGAAAATATACATGACCATCTCCATAGAGGCCAAAAAAGTATTTGACAAAATCCAACACCCATTCTTTCTTGCAGAGTTCAGGGATACATGGCACATGTATATATATAGTAAAATCAACATACATCAAGCCTAGAGCCAACATCAAATTTAATGGCGAGAAAGGTAAATAATTCTCAATGAAATCATGAGAAAGGACAGGCTGTCCACTCTCTCCATATCTCTTCAACAAAGCACATGAAGTCCTAGCGAGAGCAATAAGACAAGTAAAGAAATAAGATCAAGGGATACAGTATGGAAAGAAATATGTCAAAGGTTCAGTATTCACAGATGCCATGATAGTATATATGAGTGACCCCAAAAATTCAACCAGAGAACTCCTTCAGCTGATAAACACCTTCAGCAAAGTGGCTGAATACAATATTAACTCAACATAATCAGAAGCCCCCTTGCACACCCAAGACAAAAGGTCTGAGAAAGAAATGATGGATAGAACACCATTCACAACAGCCACTAATAACATAAAGTACCATGGGGTGATTCCAACCCAGCAGGAGAATGTGCTCTTCAAAAAAAAAAAAAAAATTTAATTCAAGTCTCCGAAGAAAGAAATTGAAGGAAATATCAGAAGATGGAAAGATATCCCATGCTCATGGATCCATAGGATTAACATAGAGAAAATGGCCATTCTGCCAACTATAGATTCAATGGAATTTCCATCAAAATACCAATACAATTCTATAGAGACCTTGAAAGAAAAATTATCAAATTCATATGGAGAAATAAAAAAAAAACACAAAATAAAAAAAAGAATTTCCAAAACAATTCTGTGCAACAACAGGTCATCTGGAGGTATCTCCATCCCTGAATTCAAGCTATATTACAAAGCAATAGAAATAAAAACTGCTTGGTATTGGCATAGAAACAGAAGGTTGGATCAATGAAACTCAATAGAAGACCCAGAAATAAAACCACATGCCTCTGAACACTTGATTTTGGAGAAAGAGGCCAAAAACTTTCAATGGAAAAAAAAACAACATCTTCAACCAATTGTGCAGCTCCAACTGGATGTGTACATGTAGAAAAATGAAAATATATCCATATTTATCACCCTGCACAAAAGTACAGTCCAAGTGGAACAAAGACCTCAACAAAAACCCAGATACTCTAAATCAGTTAGAAGAAAATGCTGGAAATAGCCTAGGTTCCAGAATGCAGTAGTAAGCCACTGATAGGATAGGAATTGAGCATTTTAGCAAGAGTCCTCCCTCTTGATTAGATTCTTTAGGTGTACAGAATTTAGGAGGTTTATCATATATCAAATGTCTATGTGAGTGAGTATATACCGTGTGCATCCTTCTGCTTCTGGGACAGCTCACGCGGGATTATCTTTTCCAGATCCCACAATTTACCTGCAAATTTCAGGATTTCCTTGTTTTTTATTGCTGAGTAATATTCCATTGTGTAGATATACCACAATTTGTGCATCCATTCATCAGTTGAGGGGCATCTGGCCTGTTTCCAGCTTCTGGCTATTACAAATAAGGCTGCTACAAACATGGTTGAGCAAATGTCCTTACTGTGTACTTCAAAATCATTTGGATCCGAACCGTGATTATATTGTTCTAGTAATTACATTCCCATGGAGGCATATTTAGAGGGTCTTAGAAACTTTGGATTTTGAGGAGGGAAGGTATCTTTTACCATAGGCATGTCAGAAATCCCAATGCTCAAAATAAAATTTGTTGGGGAATACATGGGTTGTGGGGATTGTCTAGAATCTGCTTAATGAAAATGGGATGCTTTTGGGTATCTGACTTTTTTGAGTAGGTGCTGTAAATCCAAATTCCCTGTAGGTAAAAGGGAAATTCTTTCTATGGAGACAGTAAATAAGTACAAGAAACTCTAAAGCAGATGGATGAGATACTAGTTTCCAAAAATTTCATGAAATAGCCTAAGCCTCTCTATGACATATACCTGCAGCTCTAGTGAGCAAAAGCTGAAGTTTCATTGATACCTTGAGAATATGTAATGCTCCTGACACTCACTGATTCATTAGCTCTAAAATAAAAGTCACAATCTACACTACGCATCTTCTGAATGTCTGTGACAGGCATGGCAGCAATCTTAGAAGTCTTCTAAGAGTCTGCAGTAAGGAGTCTCCGGATCTGTCTCATCCTCCAATATATTTCCATCCACATATTCCTCTGCATGTAGGAAGGAAGGTATGTGTCTAAGATACGAGAATGAAGACAGAATTTATGCTCACCTTGGTTTTCTGTAATTTAGGGTCTCATTCCTGTATGTTCTGACACCACTTTTACAAAACAATGCTTTTCTGGAGATTCTAATTAAAAGTAGTTGCTATAAAATCATCTGAGCATATGGTGAATAAGGAGGATTTCCTTGCTAACACAGGCAAAGTCTAGAGCAGTCTTGATTATAAACATCTACATCTTTTTATGGAACATTGAGAAAGTGTCTGGGCAAATTTAGATAGGAGTATAAAAGGACAGTATGCCCTTTTTCAAAGAAGTAATGTGGCAGTATCCATTTGAATACAGCAAAATGCTAAAGCAAGCGGGTCATAAGCAGAATTTCTGCGATATTTTGTGCAAAGTTGATCATCTACATCTCTCTGGGATGTAGATAACCTTTGGCTATGCTATGTTCAACAAAACAAGAAAAAACATTTTCCTATGAACAAAACGTAAAAACCTTGTAGAGCAGAGGAAGTTATGTTACTGCCTATCACCTTCCAATGATTTTTCATTTTAGAGTATCCACATATTCTGTGGGCTTTGTGGAAGCCCTGGGAACAATTGCTCCATTTTTCAGCAGGTTGAATGGTTACTTTTGGTCCAAAAAGCCTTTGGTCAGATTAAACAAGCCCATGGAACAATTCTTCATACTGGTAGTGGCTTACACTGTATGAAGCAGGAAGAAGGTTGAAGGAATCCTACACAGTCGGGAAAAGCGCAGGCCTAGATAGTCAGTAGAGCAAGATTGTAGAAACCTCAACAAGAGACAGTAATCCTGACAATTCCCTTGGGAAAATAGGATATTTTAAGGTCTATTTGGAAGTAAGGAGTAGATTTTCCAGCCCTCTAAACAGACAGAGCAAGACTAAGGCTTTCTGAACAGAAGTGTAGTGTGTGAGGCACCCATAGACTGAGGAGAGGAACTGAGTCAATTCTATTAAAGGAGACATTTTCAGACTTTTGGCCACATGGTTCAAATTTCAGGAACACTGCAAAAAAAAAGGAATATTTCACTTTCATATGAGGTGTGCATGTGAAAAAGTGTTATGTAACAGTATAAGGTTTGAGCCTCCTTAAACACAAAGAGAGTGATTTTTGGGAAGATCCTTTTATGAATGGAGTTGGAGTTTGGGACCTGAACTCAGGGTTTCTCAGTCCTATTGCTGACATATTATTTCCACTTGGTTACAGATGGTACATTTGGCATATCATGTAGAGAAAATGATGCTCTAAAGAAATGGTGCTCAGTATTAAAAGACTGAAGAAGACTTCGAGCAATAAATTTACAAAGTCACAAAACCCTTATCATTAGGGATAACAAATCATCCCAGCCTACTTTGTGTAGTGTAAGAAGGACTAAGTCACATTTAACATCTTCAGTCATACATTGGTAAGCCTAATGGCAATCCTATTATTATACATGAGTCAGGACTGTCAGCCTCCAAGGACTCTTGAAGCTTATCATCCCATACAGGGCAACATGCATGCAGGATACCCCTTCCTTTCAGTGACTTGAACACAGGACAGATGATCTAAGATGCAGACTCTTTGAAATAATGCATAGTTAACTATAATCCCTGTGGCTTATAAAGGTATTTTCTTAGGGGTGACGGGTAATCAGTTCACACTTAATCAGAGTGAACTGATTAACGAGGCTCACCGTCATGTTAGAAGCTAACATGAATGTGGAGAATGATCTTTGGGACTGTTAACACTGGTCTCCTTGATTAAAAGGAAAAGTTCAAGATTCCCTTTGTAAAATACAGACATTCTCAAGGTTCATCATACACACAAAGAAAAGGTCTGGGCTATATATTACTACTAATAGAAGAAAGGCATGAAGGCCACTTTCACCAAAGTCAAGATATAATGTCCCTTGAACAAAGGATTGGTGAAGTAAGATACCTTAAGAACTGGCACAGTTCAAAGAGAGTATATGCCGAGCCGAAAATTTTGGGTGCATCCTGAACTACCTGGTTTCAAAAGAAAGTGCCTGACCATGTTTTTCATGAGAGCAAGATTTAGCCACCCCATGGTTCAAGGGGAAAAGACCTAGCTAATCATGGGTAGTGGGACGATGGTATTGCATTACATTATTTGCTTCCAACTCTTCTCAACAGATCCCAGTATCCACATATTGCATAGATACAGGTGACAAGTCTAAGAAACAATCAGAGCACTCAGAAAATAAGTGTTTGCCTGAATTGTTATGCTTTATTCAAGGGTATATTCATCTGGTAAAATCTATAAATTATTGATGATAACATTTTTTTTCTGACAAACACCTGCTAGACATTGGCATGTGTGTTAGTTTTAGATTTTGATATTCTGTCTTCTGACCTAAATCCAAAATTCTGTGAGGTCACATTGGTTGCAATGCTGTTAGCCTGGCAACGGTGGTTAGAGGAATGGGTACTGGTAGTATCCTGAGACTCTACCATGCATGACAAGTGACCTAGTTTCCTTTGGGAAAATGCTGGATGTTCTAGAGGCCCTGGAGTAGAAGACAATAACTCAGAGTTTGTTGGATCAGCATAGAATATTCCAGATTTCCTGGATTACATAGCACAGTTGGTAGAAGTCCTGCAGTAGTTTGGGGATGTTTTGGAGAACCTGGTACAAAGGATGGTTTAACAATACATGGGGAAGAAAAGAAGTTTTGTTTTTTTGTGTTTTTTTTTCTCTGTGTAGGTGAAGAAGAACTCAGAATCTCTGTACCAGATGTTGCATGTTTCAGTATGCCTTGCAGAGATAGAGAATTTCTAGAAGAGTTCAGGAAAGCATGAAAGTTTTCATAAGTCCATGGACAGATGCCAAATTTTCTAGAGTCATTTCATATATGGGATGCCCCAAAGCCCCTTTAGGAGACATACAATGTTCCTCAGTCCCTTGTGTAGATGGCAACATTCCAGGCTTCATATTCACAGGAGGAGCAGATTCTAGTGCTCCCTTGGTACATGCTGATGGCCCTAGAATCCCCTGCACTGATATAGACTCTTCCAGATTATCTTATTCTGAATGAAATTTAATCCCTTTCTTTTGGATAGACACCAGAAGGTATGGGGACTCTTGTGCCAGTGACAACAATTCAAGAACCCTTTGTGAAGGTAGCATAGGTGCCAAAACCTCATGAATATTTAGGGAAGTGTCTGAAGTCACTGGAAATAATGTAGAATGCAGCTGAGATTGTGGAGCAGAATGAGATGTTACTTATTTTCCTGAAAGCAATAACACTTCCACAAGTACTACCACAGGTTTCAAATACTCATAACACTTTTCGGAAGATGGGTGAGTTTCCACTCCACAATGGGAAGATTCAGAATGTTCTAGAGACTCTTGTTTAGATGCTGAAGTATCCAAAATATCTTGAGACCATATGGAATGTTTTAGAGGCCCTTGGGCAGAAAAAATGTTCTAGATCCCCTGGTTCAAATTGAGAAGGCTCCAGAACACATAGATCAGATGATGATTTCTCTCACCTTTTCTTTGAAGACCTGGTTTTCTTAATACAGTTTGACGATGTAGAATGTTTTACTGCCTGTTCTATAGTGGACAAATATCTAAACTCCTTCTGGGAAAATTACAATGTCCTTGAGTTACCTGGGGTTAATCTGGGAAGTTCCACACCTCTAGGGTGGTTGGCAAAGGACACAGAGTTTCATGGGCAGATAGGGAAGATTTCAGAGGCTTTTTTGTAGGTACAAAGAGTCTAGAGGCCATGCAGTAGCTACAGAATATTCCTTAGCCTTGGGTGCAGATACTAGTTCTTTTGAATGTTTTAAGGAACACAGTAAAGATTCTTCAGTTACCTCTTTACAATGGCAAGGTCTTAAAGCACATGTGACAGATGGTGATTGAGGTACTTGATCTTGGACAAATAGAGAAATGTTATTAGCCTTCTCTGGACAAGTTGGAAAGTTGATGGCTGCTAGAGCAGATGAAAAATTTTCTAGAGCCCCTCATGCAGATTTTCATTCCTAGAACCCTGTAATGAGAAAGAAAAGTTATGTGATCTTTATGGCCTGATGGCAAAAGTCCAACCATCACCGGACCATAATATTTACATGCTGAGGACTCAGAAGATGGCAAATGTGCTTTGGGTCCTACAGAGAAAGAAGATATGGAAGTTCCCTCAGCCCCTGCTGCAGATACCAACATTGGTAAAGAAACTTGATCAGATGTAGATGATCCCAGTCTCCCTTGTTCAGATATAAGAGATTCTCCCAGCTCTTAAGCACAATGGGAAGGTGATGGGGTCTGATTTTCGCACTGAGGAATGAAAACCTGATGCAAATGAAGAAAAGTCTGTAGATCCTAGGCTAGATTGAGAGGATCCTACAGCCTTAGCTCTAGTTGTCAGATGATCAAGAACATTCTGTTTGGTTGGTATTTGTGTTGCATTCCCTGTGGAAATAAAGGAATGTTCTACATCCTCTAGCAAAGATGGGAAATGAAACAGAGTCTGTTGGGAAGGTGTGTAAATTTGCAAATGCGCTTTCATGGGTACTAAATGTTCTCAAGCCGGTGGGTTAGGTGGAGAAGGTTGTAGTGCATCTGATGCACAGGGTGACCATTTTACACCTTCTGTGGCAGATAGCTAAGAACATTGAGATTCCTGAACAGATGAGAAAGTTCCCAAAGTGTCTGTAAGAAAGAGTGAATGTGGAACAGAGGGAGGGATTCCTTTCTCTACTGTTCCAACAGGAGAAGTAGGAGGTGAAGAAGTAGGAGGTGTCACAGGCATTTTTTCTACTGTATGTTTGGTGTGTTTGGACCATTACACAGCCACTTGAGTAGAAAGAAAAATCTCCACTGCTTCTTGGGAGGGTGGCAACTTTTGAGAGGACTCTTGTCCCAATACAAAATTGTATAAAGACTTTGGGGCAAGGACCATCAATCCTAGAGTTGCTATTGCTGAGGGAGAAGATTCCACAACCCCATCAGCACGTTGTGAGTGAACAGTGTCTCATTTGTTAACGAGGAAACTCTCCTGTGTTTTAATGCATTTGACAAATCTATAGTCCTTGAAATACTTGGGGTACATTCCAGAACAATCTGTGAATGTGTCAAAGCTCTGATTCCCAGATTGACAGAATGGAGAGATTTCCTAGTGAAAAAGGCGCCAAATATTTTAGAATTTTTTGGAGAGGTACTGAATGACCCAGAGACCAGGTGAAGATGTGGCAATTACTTTGGGCTCTTTATCAGGCAGCCTGTGTTCAAGATCCATTGGAGCAGATGAAGAGGTTTGCAGACCAACTTTGTTATGACAAACTTTTACTACCTTAGAGTTAAATGATAATTTTTCAAGAGTCTCTTGGGCAGATGTCAAGCAGTCTTGAGTTCCCTGATATATGGAAATGTTCAAGGGAACCGATATTGTGTCTGAAATGTTCTGGGGTCTCTTGGGTAGATAGTGGAAGATTCATAGACTCTGGAGCAAATATAGAAAGGTTTTGAGGCTCGATATCAGTATTTGTATGTTCAAGAGCCCTTGGGGAAAATAAGGAAGATTGCAAAAACCTGTGGCAGAACTCTCTACAAACTTACAGAGAGAGGGCAAGTTTTTAAGAGGTGCTCCTGCATATGTCAAGCATTTATCAGTCTCCAGATCCATTTGGGAATGTTTAAGAACTCATACACTGGAGAAAAAAAAAGTCCTTAAACATCTTTGGCACATTGGAAATGTTTTATAGATCTTTGACAAGAGTCAAGTTTTATCAGAGCCACTTCAGCAGCTTCCAAAGGTGGAAGCTTTTTTAAGGTGGAAACTTCTTGATCACTTTAGGCAGACAGGGAAAGTCCCACAACCTTTGAAGCAGGCAGCAAATATCTGACACGTTTTTGTACAGGTAAGGAAATTAGCACAGCATCATGACCAGGCAGCACAGGTTCTTGCAACACTAAGGCACCTGTGAAATGTCTTACAGATCCCAGGTCAGTATGTCCTCATATCCACTCCTATTGAGGGCAGGAGTCCTAGGATCCCCTGGGAAGACAAGGAATGTGCCATATCATCTGGATCAGGTAGAGAAAGTCCTAGAATTCCCTGTGTAGGTATTGAGACTTCTAGAGTCTGCTGTGTAAATGAAGAATATCCTACATCTCCTTGGAGAGAAGGCAAAAGTCTTACACTATGTTCTGAGACTTTTGTGTTGCCATTGTGTAGATGGCATCAAACCTAGGATCCCTGAGCATTATTGAGATACTCCTAGAACCCTGCAATCATGTAGCAAAAATAATAGTCACCTGAGATGTTGGAGAAAAGAATGAAAGCTCTAAGGCCTCTGGTAAGTGTCCAGGAGCCCTTGAGCAAGAAGGGGAAATTTCAAGAGAAGCTTGTCCTGATGGCAAATGTTTGGCATCTCTTCTGCAGACTGGAAATTTCCGATTTTGCTTGGGAATGATAACAAAGTTTATAGAGGCCCCGTGCTAGTTGGAAAAATACCAGCAGTACTCTGAGTAGTTGGTGAAAGTTTCAGAGGCTTTGCAAAGACACCAAAGATCCTTTAATACTAGTTGAGCATGAAGAAGGTTCTATTTCGAGAGTCCCCTGATCAGGGAGGGAATATCCTGAAATCCCTTTTGCTAATAAGGAATGTTCCAATTCCCCTGGGGGGTGGGGCCAGTGTTCTGAATATCTGAAGGAAGATGGAAATATTTTCTTAACCCCTTGGGGAGATAGCAATGGTTGTATTGTTCCCTGAGCAGATTGGAAGCAACACAAAATTTTTGGGAAATTTTGTGAGTGTTTCCAAGACCTATGGATATATGGTGAAGTTCTAAGGTACACCTTATTAGATGCTGATCTTATTGGAGATGCTAGCAAAGGTGAGAAATGTTCTTCAGCAAGAAATCAGGAGGCAGAAATGGTTTAGATGCTCTGAAAGATTCTGAAAATGTCAGGTCCTCTCTTGGTACAAGTACTAGGGGTTTTTGTGCATATGTGGACTTTCCCTCACACCTAAGTAGAGATAGGGAAGATTACTCAACTCTTAAGTCAGATTTGGAAAGTAATGAAGCACTTTGAGTTGGGGAAAAAAGTACTTGAGTGCTTGACAGAGGTGAAGAATATTCCTGAATCCCCAAGACAGATGGTGAAATTATTAGACACTTTGGAGTAGACACAGTAAGCCCTGGAGCCTCTTGGTATGATATAAAATGTTCAGGAGGTCCTTGGGTAGATTGGCATCTTTTCATAGCTGCTTGGTCAGATGTAGAATATTTTATTGGCTTTTGGAAAGTTATAGAAGGTGTGTGATTCTCTTGCACAGGAGTTGTGGCTATTGCTGTTTCTTTTGAAGCAGAAGAAGATAAATTCATCCTTTTTGCAAAAGAGAGGTTGTTGAAAGTGGCTTCCTTGGCTGGTAAAGTTATGAAGTCCACTTGTTCTGAAGATTCAAATATTAACCTCTTTTTGGTAAAATGGAGATGTCTGGGGTCTACTTGGGAAGAGGAAGAGTACCTAATATCTCCCCACTGAGAAGGGCTTTTCACAAAACCCTTGTTTGGATATGGTAGATCTTAGGGCCTCTCCCTCAGATGGAGAACATGTTGAGGTTTCTTGGGCATATAACAAGTGAAATTAATAGAGGTTCCTGTGTATGCTTGCCCTTTCCTATAGCATCATCAGCACATGTGAGAGGTCTAAGAGACTTGTGGACAGGTAGGGACTTTATTATACCTCCTTGATTACTTGTAGAAGTTTCAAAGACACTTTCTTTAGATGAGGAAGGTGATAATCACTTTTGATTAGAGATGTCAGGTTCCAGAGCCAACTGGACAGACAAAAGAGATTCCAATGACCCTTTGGCACATAAGGTAGAATTCACAGACTTTGGAGTATGTGACAGAATTATTGGAGATAGTTGTGGCAAGTGGAAAGCATTTCATCCCTTTGGACAGATGAGGAAGGGTCTATTGCATCTTTTTATTTGTGAGAAATTGCTGATTCTCTTGGGAATATAGGAAATTCCCCACAGTCTTCCTGTCAATTTTGGGAAGCTCCTAGGTGGATTTGTGCTCTGGTAGAATCCAAGGAATCACCTTATTTAGATGTGGGGGATGCTGTAATGTACCATTGTGAACATGTGTCCCTTCCCATAGCCCATTTATCATGAATGGGCAGATCCAAAACTGTGTGTAAACAGGCTGTGTCCAAGAACATCTTTTGTAGATGTGCCACATCTAAGAGCCATTGCTAAATGTGTGGACTTGGCATGATCCCCTCTATAAATGTGTCCAATCCCACATTCCCTTTCTGAGATTGGTTGTATTCAGAGGGTCTGGAATTGGTTTCTGATGTCCTAGTAACTCTGGTGTATATTTAGAAATTCCAAGATCCTGTCTGACATTTTCAAAGATTTCTATAGATGCCTGGGGAGGTCAGGAATGTTGTATTCTCTCAGCCCCCCTGAGAAATGTGGAACATGTATGGCTCTCTTGGAGTTTTGTGGCATATATTTGTCTGTTTTAGGAGTGCTGACAAGTCAAGAGGGCCCTTTTTCCAGTGGGCAAAACTTGATGTCCTCTTGGTCTGATAGGTATCCTGTGGATTCCCCTTGCTCAGAGGGATCATCATGACAATTTCCTCCTTGAATAGAAATGTCCATGCTCCATTTTCATAGCAGATCTTTTGAATTTCCATTCAGCGGGAAGCACAGGTTTGAGAATAATTCTTTGACACTTTTCTGTAGATGTGGACAATCATAAACCCTACTTGACAGAATGGGATGGACTCAGAACCACTGGGGGAAATGGTGAAGCTGATAGATCCCTTTGTGTGTTTACTGAAGGCACAAGAATTGCTTGGGCAGACTCAGGAGATCCTCCCACTTACTGCATATGTGTGGAGCTCTCAAGAGCCCATTCTGAAGAGGGCAAAGGTCCTTGATATGTTGATGTACATGGGGAATTTTTTATTTCCGCTTGTGCATGTTTTAGTAATGAGGGTCTCCTTTGGGGAGGTGTGCTTGGGTTTAGGTCCTTTAGGTAAGTTAGAGATGCTCTGATGATATTCTCTATTAATGGATGGCTTTTAAAGACCTCTTCATTTAATTGGGAATTTCTGACACCCCCTTGGTCAGCAAGGTCATGACCCAAGATCAATTTGCTAAAAGGGAATTGCATAGTCTCCTTTTTGGGAGAGGCAGAACATATTTGGAAGTCTTCCTGAGAGGAACCAACTTTATGGTTCCCCTTGAGAGCTGTCAAGATTTTTCAACTCTCTTGAATATAGGGGAAAATAATAAATCACTGAGTTGCCCTTTTAGAGAAGACTTTAAGGCTTCTTTGTCTAATGGGGCCCTTTGAAGGTCTGCTTGATGAGAGTGGACTGGTCTAAAAACTTTTCAGGGAGATTTGGAAAGATAGGAGCCTGCTTGGGTAAAGAATGACCTTTTGAAACACCCTCTGGAAGAGTAGACATGTATGAATTTTACTCCAGCACAAGGGGGAGGTTTTTGGAACTTCTTTTTAGTTGTAAAATGCCCCTTAACCCTTTGAACACATTTGGTTAGTCCCAGAACCTCTTGGGTGGTTATGGACAATCCCTGAGCCTTTTGGGAAGAAGTGCAAGATCCCAGAGCTGTTGGTCAGATAGGGATGGCTTTAGGGACCCTTGAATATGTGAGGAGATTACAAGTCCTCACTGGTCAGTGGAAGAGTAAGCAGAAGATGGCACAGCCATTGAAGCCACAGGTTCTTCTACCACAGAAGACAAAGTCAGTCTTCTTTTCTTCTTCTCAGGAATGTGCATAATAGATGAGGCCAGTCTCTTCTTGGTGGCATCTCTAAGACAGATGAACCCATTTCCCTGGTCAGTGGCTTCCTCCTGCATTCTGGAACCTTTAAAGGATTTGGAACGTCCTTTTACATGATCTCTTTCAGTTCCTTCATGGAGTTCTGGGACTTTTTACAGCCTGAAGTTTTTAGAATAGTTTTGTGGCACAGCAGGCTCTATGCACTAAGAGTTTCAGTTCTATTGAATCTCTGGCCTTCATAAGGCTCTTTGAGCAGCTAGACTTGTGCCTAGTTGGGCAAATGATGCCTTTTGGTGCAAAGTCCAGAAGTTTGTTGCTGCTCAAGCACTTACCCAGGTTGAGTGTGGGGTCATACTCAATTTGGAGAAGCCTGAAGGGGGTTCCAGGCTATGGAGGTAGCGGACACTTAAGGGCATCTCAGGCTGTAGAGGCTGGGCACATTGAAGGTGTTTCCAGGCCATGGAGGCTAGGTGTACTGGGATTTGACCTCCAAATTGAACCCCAGGACTGACTCTTTCTGGCCTGTCTCCACATTTCTGAACATTTAGACTATAAATAAATTTAGTGATCAGTCTTCATGCCACTTCCTACACTTTGGTGGGAGGATAAAGGGGAGTGGGTGGGTAAGAGTAGAGCACAGTTAGGGGAAACAGGGACAAGGGTGCAGGCTAGAAGAAAAGGAAGGGGGGAAGGAGGGGGCTATGACCAGGATACACATTAAGTAAAATAAAATTAAAAATAAAATAACTTTCAAAAAGTTACTTGATATAGAAATAGGAAAATTGGCTATGACACTTTGCAAGGGGCAATGAATGTTCTTGCCAAAGATGAGTGGTGGCAAGTAGCGGTAAACATTAATAAGTTAGAGGAGCAGCTCTACTCTCTGAGATCTGTGAACATTTCCAGAGGGAACAACTCACAGAATTCAAGTGACTGTTGGCCTCAAGAGTCAAGTATAGCTCGAGGGAGGCAGTTAGAATGTGTGTCCTCTGGCCTGCATGTGCCAGTCCTGGTCTGCCTCATTTGGCAATTTGTATGCAGCAGCAGTACAAACACGCAAGCTTTCTGAATGAAGGGATGCTGAGGACCCACTTCCTTATTGTCAAGAAAGCTAGCTAATCTGGTGCCCATGGTCACAGCCCAGGAGAGGAGATAGTGGAAGAAGCAAGGAGACTACTAATGGCATAGGGTGCTTACAAGACTATGCTCTCAAGTCACTTTTGGAGACAAAGCTATTTACTAAAGCCAAAGCCAAACAGTGAGAAAAGGTCATTTAGTGGAGACCTTACACTATTTAGTGAAAGAGTTCCCTAGGACCCTAAATCATGGGTGATAGATTTGTGAGGACATCCGTCTGTTAGTTTTAGAGCATCCATGAGATATCTTAAGAAAACACCCTTATGGTATCTTGCAGGTGCAATATTCAAGCCATGAAAGCACTCTTCCTATCTCCTGCAGCAGTAAATTAACCTTCCTCCTTTCCTGCCTTCTCCCTATATAAGTTGGGTAAAAATTCCTAATAAAGGAGGCTTTGATCAGACAAACAGACTTGGCCTTAATTTTGTGTGTGTGTGTGTGTGTGTGTGTGTGTGTGTTTCTTGTCCCTTCCCCCTCATTCCTTCCACCCTCCTTCTTTAGGAACCCTTTCAAGTCCTGTCCTTTGGGGCATTTCTGGTGTCCAAGGTGACCTAGAGCTATGGAGGTCTGGATGGAATGTTGTTCTTCAGTGGCCACTAAAATATGTAGGATTCAGCGTTTCCACTGGGCAAATAAAAAATCTACATAAGAGATCTCCACAGAGCTGCCTGTCTTTGAGTTTGATTTGAGAGGTAAGTCAGAATGACCAATTATGGAACAAGATTTGAGTAAACCTGACTTATTCTTACATGGCCTCAAGGAGTTCCTCAAGACTTAAAGAGTAAGGGTTAAGAAAAAGGATTTAGTTAGCTTCTTTGTTTTTAATACCAGCATTTGCCCCTGTTTTCCACAAGAAGGCACTATTTTTTTTTTAGAATATTATTTTTTCCATTTATTTATTTATTTTTTTTAATTTATTCAATGCAGTTTTTTCAGGAACCTTGAACAATCATCTGACTCTGGGGAAAGCCAGCCCACAGCTTAAATAGCCTCTGGGTAGCCAACCCCAGCATGCCACGTGGGCAATGCAGATAGGTCCACATACATGGAAGCAAGCCAGATCCTCAGCCTTAGCCAAATGTGGAGTTGTTTGTGACAGAGAGCACTCACCATCAGGAAAGTGGAAGGCGGAAACCAGCTCCATCTTTCAGGTGCGTCATTACGCATCTCTCTACAGTTCCCCCTTTTTGTTTTAGACGCATCAGGCAAGAGTAGAGGTCTGATCTCTGATATTAGAAATAAATTGGGACTTTGTACTGATGTTCATTTAGGTGTCATCCACCCAAAGAGCATCAGACCCGTCCGATACCTTTTTCTCAGAGGCGGGACCTGGGGCATCAACCTGCATGCAATCAGACATGCTCAAGAAGACACTATTAATGTAAGATGCTGGCAGAGAGTTGGAAATTGTCTTAAAGAATTTTAGGAATCTTGTGATCCACAAAAGTTGCTTATTCAGGCATTTTCCTACTGGAATTTGATTAATGACATTCTTCAGGTCAGACATTCCCAAATTGACTTGCCTGGGGTAGTTTCTCAAACTGAAAAGTTCCTCAAAAATTATTCTAGAGGCATTCACAAATACCTTGAATTGGGTAGGGATGAGACTGCACTTCCCCAACTCTCCCGAGCTCCCTCTGTATACTCTATCTCTATACCTATTCCTGAACCAGAGACTCCAGTTCTAGTTCAGCCTGCAGCCCATTCTCTCTACCCCTCCCTTACAGCCCTCCACACACACACACAGCATTGTCCTAATGGCCAGCCTTTCACTGAAAAGGCCACTTCCCTTGAAGAGAAAGCCAGGTACTGTAACCTAGACTGGCAACCTCTCCTGTTTATGCCTTCATATATTAAAGCTCCTCCTTTCTGCACACCAACCTTACATTTTGATTCTGATGTAGAGGATGCTGCTCAGCATGCTAAAACTAAACTATGGCAGGAGGTCAAATCCCTCAGGGAACTGCTTCAAAATAAAAGGGAGCATTTAATACTTCTTAAATAACTGCAGGCCAATCAGATTATGTCAGAGTGAACTGACAGACTAAGATCAGAAAGGAGAGGAGAACCTCCCCTATTAGTGGACTTGGGGAGTGGCATGCAAGCAGAGGGAGGAGGGAGGGTGGGATTGGGAGGGGAGGAGGGAGGGGCTTATGGGGGGATGCAGAATGAATAAAGTGTAATTGATGAAAAATTAAAAAAAAATAAATAGTGTTAAATTAAAAAAAAATAACTGCAGGAATTGGATCTTGAATTGACCCAACCCCCTCTTGTGGCTGCCTCCCTCCCACCCAAGACAATGAAAAAGGCTTCTAATACCCTGCAGGCTTTTTCAGTAATTCATAGCAGAGCACAGGCTCCTGCCCAACCCCCATGCCAAAGAGGAGGAGAATTTAACCTCTTCGTGATGAGGTCCCTACAGGTGAAAATTAAATTTTTACCACCTTAGATGGGGAGTGGGATGGAAAATATGAACAGTGGTATTGCCACCTTGTCCTTAGATATACAAAGGAACTGAAAAATGCAGTCTCAGAATATGGCCCTGTTGCCCCCTTCACATTGTCCATAATTGAAACTCTGAGTGACCTAGTGGCTCACACCCAATGACTGGTACTTTTTGACTCATGCTGTATTATCAGGAGGTGAGAAGTCAGATTTTACTGAATTTTGCAGACAGACCACACACCGTAACATGGTGGCTGGTTGCACTTCCAATCAGTGGACCTTGCAAAAATCACAAGGGCATAGCCCCTATGATACCAATGAGAAACAAGCCAAGTACCCTCCTGTTCTTCTTTCTCAAATACAAACTGCGGGACTCAAGGCTCAGAAAAGGCTTCCCCCTAAGGGAGCCTTAATAACCTCCCTACCTAAAATCTAGTAAGGAAAAGACTAGCGGTATAGTAATTTAATCAGCCATCTTACTGATGTGATGGAATGGCTTCTGGGCTCACCTGAAAATAAGAGTGAATTCATAAAACATCTTGCTTTCAAAAATGCTAGCCCTGCCTGCCAAGATGCCATATAACCATACCATGAAGGCAAGGGTACATTTCTGACTATATCAAACTCTGTTCAGTTGTCAGCTCAGCTCACTCTATTGGCATAGGCATTGGAGCTGCATTCCAGGACCTAATTCAGGGCTCCATCCCTAAAGCTTGCTTTAATTGCAAACAACCAGGACATTTCACCAAGGAATGCAAGGCTGCTAAAACTGAGCACCAGTGTCCCCTTTGCAAAAGAGGAAACAGTGGGCCTCAGAGTGTTACTCTAAAAAGGATACTCAAGGCAATCCCCTCCAAAGCAGGGAAACCTCTCAAGGGGCCTACCTCTGGGCCCAAACATGAGAAAAAACCCTGGGGCTATAGGGTTTGCCCCCAAACATTAACCCCTCAAGCTCAGGCAGCTCAAGTATTTCCCCCATTCCCAAACAATCAGACCTTTCCTCCCTCCCTCAAGTAACTTCAGGCAGCACAGGGTTGGACTTGTGTTCCTCCACCAGCACAATACTAAAACCTGATATGGAATACAAGTCTTGTATACAGGAGTTTTCAGCCCCCTGCCTCCTGGTACCTTTGGACTACTTCTTGGTCATGCTGGTTCAACTCTCCAGGGACTACATATCTCTCCCAGAGTTATTGACAATGATTATACAGGAGAGATAAAGATTCAGGTTCTTCCACATGTGGTCCCTTAACCATTAACTAGGACAAATAATTGCTCAGCTGTTACTGCTTTCCCTCACCCATTTTAATCAGAAAAGCTTTAAAAAATCCAGAGGCAACAATAATTTTGGCTCCTTGGATGCTTACTAGATCCAGGCAATTGCTCAGGATAGACATCTCCTCAATTTAAAATTGGACAGAAAAAGCTTTGAAGGGCTTTTTCTGATACAAGAGCATCTGCCACCATAATTTCACAAAAATAATTGTCCTCCATCTTTGCCCCTTACAGCGTCCTTAACCCACTTCATGAGCATAGGACAAATGTCCAATCTCCAGCAAAGTTCTAAAGACCTCACATGGACAATTGAGGAAGGTAATACAGGCTCCTGTTCAACCTTATGTTGTGCCTGGCCTACTTGTTAATCTCTGGGGTTGGATATTCCTTCCCAGTAAATATCATTATGTGTAGTACAAATGAAATTGTTACCCACCAAATTAAAACAGGGCTTCCTTCCAAGACAAGGCTTAGGAAAATATTCACATGGAATAAAAGAACCTATCCAGGTAATTGAAAACATTGACCATGCAGAATTAGGCATGAAAAATTTACCCAAATGGCACTTGGCATCCCTGTACCCCATGCAGACAAAATTACTTGGATATCTGATGAGGCTGTTTGGGTTGACCAATGGTCTTTAACCTCAGAAAAGTTAGCAGCTGCTATGGCGTTAGTACAGGAACAGTTTGCCACTGGTCATATTGAACCTACTACTTCTCCTTGGAACACACCTGCTTTTGTTATTAGAAAAATGTCTGGCAAACTGAGGTTATTACAAGAGCTAAGAGAAGTTAATAAAAGTATGCTTACCATAGGTGCTTTTCAACCAGGATTGCCTACACCTGTAGCCATCCCTGTTGGCATTTATACGATAGTTATAATCTTAAAGACTGTTTTTTTTTTTCATCCCCCTGCTCCCCGAGGATAAAAAGTGCTTTGCCTTTAGCCTGCAAGTAAGAAACTTCAAAGGTCCTCTGCCTCATTTCCAATGGAAAATTTGCCCCAAGGCATGGCTAATAGTCCGACCTTGTGTCAAAAGTTTGTAGCTCAGATTATTGATCTTTTTAGAATACTCTGGCCTTCTATTTATATAATACATTATATGGATAATATCCTTTTAGCTGCACCTGATGGTTCATTGTTCCTTCATTGCTGTCAAAAGCTCTCACAAAAACTAATAGATTATGATTTACAAATTATTCACCGGAAATTATTCAATATAAGGCCCATATTTTTATTTAGGATTTGGGCTCCATCATCAAAAAATTACTACACAACAAATCCAATTAAAAACTAGCCATTTAAAGACCTTAAATGATTTTCAAAAGCTCCTAGAAGATATCAATTGGATAAGACCTTATCTTAAACTCAACACAGGGAAACTTATCAAACCTCTCTTTGATATTCTCAAGGTAGACTCTAACCCCTCCTCCCTTCACTCATTAACCCCTGCAATGACACAGGCCCATCAGGTTGTGGAAACAGCTATCCAAAATCAGGGAGCTACATTTATTTCCTATAAGGAACCCCTTTACTTTGCTGTGTGTACCTCATCCCATACATCCACTGGAGTGTTTTGGCAACATAATCCCCTGCTGTGGATGTATCTCTCTGCCTCTCCCACTAAGGTGCTTGCTCCCTATACTATCTTGGTTGCAGAGCTCATCCTTTTGGGGCACAAACAAAAGAGCCAATTTTTTTGGCAAAGATCCTGAGAAAATAATACTGCCCTATTCTAAAGATCAGTTAGAATGGCTAATGCAAACTACCAATATTTGGCCCAATGTCTGTTCTTTTTCTGGGATAATTGATAACCATTATCCTGCTAATAAGTTACTTCAATTTATTAAAACCCATCCTTTCATCTTCCCAAAAATTACTTCCCCTCAACCATTATCAGAAGAACATTTAGTGTTTATGGATGGCTCCTCTAATGGGGATGCCACCTATTCTATTAATGGAAAAACCAATTTTATCCAATCTCCTTTTAAATTAGCACATCTTGTAGAACTTTTTTCAGTAATTAAGGTTTTTCAGGTTCTAGAAAATTTCCCTTTTAATCAATGTGCTGACAGTGCCTATATTGCCCACTCTGTTCCACTTCTTGAAATGGTTCCCTATATTAGACCTACAAATGCTGTTCCTCTTTCGTCAAGCTCCAGGAGTTAATTATCTCTAAAATTCAACCCTTTTATCTTGGTCACCTCTGCATGCACTAAGACCTTTCAGGTCCTCTTTCTGCAAGAAACTTGTGTACTGATGCTGCCACACACTTGGCATTCCCCATTTCAGTAAACCTTTTGAGCAGGCCAGAAAAAAACATGCCCTGCATCATTTAAATGCCCAAATACTTCAACTGCTTTTTAAAATCACCAGGGAGCAGGCATGCAAAGTTGTCAAACAATGTCTTGCCTGTGTCACTCTCTTGCCCACTCCCCATTTGGGAATTAATCCCAGAGGCCTTGTCCCAAATGACATCTGGCAAATGGATGTTACTCACTTACCTGAATTTGGCAATCTTAAATATCTACATGTAACTATAGCTACCTTTAGTGGATTCATTTTTGCCAGTTTACATGCAAGAGAAGCCTCAAAAAATGTTATAGCTCATGTTTTAAATTGCCTCTTGGTTATGGGCAAACCTAAGGTTTTAAAAATGGATAATGGTCCTGGTTACACTGGGAAAACTTTCAGGAATTTTGCCATCAATTACAAATTAAACACATCACTGGTATTCCTTATTAGCCTCAAGGACAAGGCATTGTTGAGCATGCCCATCAAACTATTAAAAACACCCTTCATAAGTAAAAGAAGGGGGAGTTATATCCCATGAAAGGATCTCCAAGAAATATTCTTCATCATGCACTATTTGTTCTTAATTTCTTAACCTTGGACACCTATGGCAAGTCCACTGTTGATAGCCTTTGGCACCCTGAAAGAAATAAAAATTATGCCACAGTCATGTGGAAAGACCCCCTCATTTCCAAATGGAATGGCCCAGACCCAGTCCTTATCTGACATGGAGGATCAGTGTGCCTGTTTGACACCAAGGAAGGGGCAACTAGGTGTGTGCCAGAAAGCCTGGTAAACCAAATAGGTGGCCCCTCCTCTAAACAGCAGAAAAAAAAATAGAACCACCCAGAGACAATCCATGTACTCCTGACATCCAGGGTGGTGAGAACCCCTGAGATCCTTCTCTTTTCTTTATAGATGAGACCACTTTGGATAATATTCCTCCTCGGAGTGAAGATGCAAAGCCAGAAGGTGATTACAGACCAGAAAACAATGTCATCTAACCCTACAAGTATACTCGGGAAGTTTCAGGAGAATATGGTGAGGTATATTATACACAATCACAAGTCACTTCTGATACCAAGTGGTACCCTAACATGTCTTTTCATGCCCCTGAGTCACTCTTCACCTGTGAGCAATGGGAACTGACAATTGGGCTTTATGCCTGCCCAGGTTATAAGAGGATTAATGGATGTGAAGGTGCTGGAGACTTTTGTTGCATCTCCTGTGCATGTGAAACCTCAGCTATAATTGCCACAGGAATCTGGGGACACCTTAATAGTGATGATTACCTTATGATAACTATTACCCTTAAGATTGATATTAACTTCTGGAAATCACATTATTATTTGACAAATACCTAAGACAAGCTAAGATGGTCCCCAAGCTGGCAACAGCTCCATCTCCCCATCTTAAAGCTATCTTTCACTTCTAAAGAAAAACAAAAATCAGTTCCCTGGCATAAGGGCCTCACTTGGGGCCTACTCCTATACTATGGGTGGGCCAACAATGGTCTAGGAGTTATCATTTACCTCACCCTAAGGAAAGAATCAGGTATTCCACCTGTAGCTATTGGACCCAATCCTGTCCTCTGCCCACCCACATAGATAGAACCCAGGAAAAAATGATTTTCCCACACACACATAGCCTAAAGAAACTGTCCCTGCCTTCCTGACTCCTTCCTTTGCTGATAAGCCTATTCCCTCCTTGATTGAAGATGGGATTGATACATGCCATATTATTTTAGACCTTGTTAATCATACCTTTTTAGCCCTGAATCATACACACCCCAAGCTTACTGAGTCCTGTTGGCTTTGTTATGATTCTTCTTCTCCCTTTTATGAAGATATTTCTGTCACTGAGGAAATCTTCTACTCCTCTGACCATTCTAAATGCAGATGGTCAAAACAGGCTGAGGCTAGATTAACGCTGAGTTCTGTTTCTGGCCTTGGGTTATGCATAGGCAATAGTATCCCTCAGAAATACAGATATCTTTGTAATGTAACCATTACACCGTCAAGCCATCTTCCCAATTATATCATCCCAAGCAATAAGAGCTGGTGGACTTGCAGTGATGGCATTACTCCCTGTATATACACCCCTAACCTCAAAAGCAATCTTACTAACTTTTGTGTCCTTGTCCAATTAATTCCCCACCTGACTTATTATTCTAGGAAAGATTTTGCCTGGTTTTGGGACCCCATTAATGAGCATGAATTGCTTAAACAAAAAGAGAGGCTGTAACAGCTGTTACACTAACTGTCCTCCCTGGCCTCAGAGCTGCAGGTGCAGGAATAGGTAGAACCTTTCTCATTCTTTCCAATAAGCATTACTCTGAACTTCACTGGACAATTGACAATGATGTTGGAGATTGACATCACCAACTTGGAGAAATCCCCTCTCTCACTGTCTGAAGTTGTCCTACAAAATCGAAAAGGGCTAGACTTGTTTTTCCTCCAGGGGTCTCTGTGCTGCCCTTAAGGAAGAGGGCTGCTTTTACACAGATTATACTGGGATTGTAAGTAACAGCATGGCTTAAGGTTAGGGTAGGCTTAGAAGAGAGAAAGAGACAGAGAGAACAAGAGGAAAGTTGGTTTCATAATTGGTTTTCAACCTCTCACTGGATCACCACCATCCTTCCTTCAATCTTCGGACCCTTGGTGGATTTCCTTCTCCTCATATCTTTTCGCCCATGGGCCATTAAAGACTTACTGGCTTTGTAAAACAGCAAATTTTCTCCCTGGCATCTAAACCCATACAAGTTCATTATCACAGAATTGATTTGGCTGACAGAGGCTTAGCTGAGCCCGAGAAAGACAGTCCATTGCATGGGTCTTGACTGCTTGCATTTGGCTCTCATGAGAACAGCATGAAAATCAGATAAATGCTTGCCTGTTATAGCATGGGTACCTTTAATGGGGTGCAATATGACCTTTCAAGGGGAGGGCCCAATTGCCCACTTCTGAGTCACCTGAGAAGCAAACCTGATTACATAGAGGTTGGTGTCTGATCATCCCTAAACACAACCTACTGGGGATGCCCTCAAGTTTTTATAGGATCCTCCTCTCCTCCTCAAAATGGACCCAAAAAGGCTATAAAAAGCCTTGGGAGGATCAGGTAATTACTTCACCCATCTGCTTAATGCCCACCATCTGCAACAGACCTCATGTTCAAAACCCACCTGCTAGCCTCTTAAACTGTTTAAGAAGGAAGGAGATGTCAGGAGCCAAGGCTATTTACTGAAGATTAAGTCAAATAGTGATCCAAACCTAGTTAATGGAGACAAAGCTATTTACTAAAGCCAAAGCCAAATAGTGAGCAAAGGTCATTTAGTGGTGACCTAACACTATTTAGTGAAAGAGTTCCCTAGGACCCTCAATCATGGGTGATAGATTTGTGAGGAAATCTGTCTGTTAGTTTTAGAGCATCCATTAGATACATTAAGAAAACAACCTTATGGTATCTTGCAGGTGCTATATTAAAACATGAAATTACTCTTCCTATCTCCTGCATCAGTAAATTAGCCTTCGTCCTTTCCTGCCTTCTCCCTATTTAAGTTGGGTAGAAATTTCTGATAAAGGAGGCTTTGATCAGACAGACTTGGCCTTCATTTTTTGTGTTTCTTGCCCCTTCCCCTTCATTCCTTCCACCCTCCTTCTTTAGGAACCCTTGAAGTCCCACAGGTTGGGGCAGTAGGTATGGTATGGAGAATAAAGACAAAATTATAATCCCCTGTAGTACAGATACTACTTGATTTAAGTTCACAGATTCAGAACACAAACACAGTTGACTCGTGAAATTAACCCCTATGGACTTAAAAATTGTTTTGTCTATCGTGGTTTATATGTTAGGTCCCTATATCATTGACACATTTGGATTGCTTTTTAAAGGTTGATTTAATGTCCCTGAAGACACACTATGGCTAATGGCTCATACAAGTAAATTTGCATGGGTCACTTTCATCTCAATGCTACAGCTGCACCATTGTTTCACATAATGATTGTTAAAACCCTTAGTCCATTTGATGATTCATAGAAAGGTCAAAGAATATTTGCTGATACACTGACAGTTAAAAACCTTTTTATTTTTTTTCGAGTTTTTTTCAGTGTTTTTTATTTAAACTTTTTTTTTTATATTATTTACCGGTTACTTACTTATCATGCCAGCCGTATCCTCCTTCCTCATTCCCTTCCAATCTCACCCTCCTTCTTTCATCTCCTCTCTGCCCCCTTCCAAGTACACTAATAGGGGAGGTCCTCCTCCACTTACATCTGGCCCTAGCTCATCAGGTTTCTTCAGAATTGGCTGCAATGTCCTCCTCTGTGGTCTAGCAAGGCTTCCCCGCCTTTGGATTGGGGAAGAGTGGAAGTTAAAGAGCCAACCATATAGTTCATGTTAAGAATAGTCCCTGTTCCCTAATTAGGGAACCCACTTGGATACTGAGCTACAATGGGCAACATTATAGTAGGTGTTTTAGATTAAATCTATACATGGTTCTTGGTTGGAGAAACAGTCTCATAAAAGACCCTTGTGCCCTGATATATCTGGTACATGTGGAGCTCCTGTCCTCTCCAGGTCATACTAACCAGCCACCCATTCTTTCATATGTTCATATGATTCCTGACACTGTGCTGAATATTGGATATGATTCTCAGCATCTGCTTTGATACACTGTTTAGGTAGAGTCTTTCAGAGGCCATTTGTGGTAGACTCATGTACTGGTACTTGTTTTCTCCTATTTCCAATATCCATCTCATTTGTTTTTCTAAGTGATAATTGATCACAGCACTCCGGGTCCTCTTTCTTGTTCATCTTCTTTAGGTGTACAGATTCGAGTCTGTTTATCCTATCTTATAGGTCTAGTTCCCACTTATAAGTGAATATATAGTGTGTGTGTTTCTACTCCTGGGACACTTCACTCAGGATGATCTTTTCTATATCCCTTCATTTGTCTGCAAATTTCATGTTTTTTTTTTTCTTGTTTTTAATTGTTGAGTAGTATTCATTGTGTAAAATGTAATACCATAATTTCTGTATCCATTCTTTCTTTGATAGACATATTTCTTGATTCCATGTTTTGGCTATTACGAATAAAACTGCCACACATATGGACGAGAAACTGTCCTGTGTACTTGAGCATGTTTTCAATATATGCCTAGGATTGGGATAGCTGGATCTTGAGGAAGCAGTATTTATAACTGTATGAGAAAGTGCCAGATTGATTTCCAAAGTGGTTTTGCAAGTTTACATTCCCACCAGCAATTGAGCAGGGTCCCCCCTCTTCTAAAACCTCGATAGCATATGTTGTCACTTGAAATTTTGCTCTTAGCCATTCCGATGGGTTTAAGGTGAAATTTCAGGATCATTTTGATTTGCATCTCTCTGGTGGCTTGGGAGCATCTCTAGAAGTGTTTCTCTGCCATCCCATATTCTTCTACAGAGAATTCTGTGTTTAGCTGAGTACCCATTTTTTTTTTAATTGGAGTGCTTGATTTATTGATTCTTGACTTCTTTAGTTCTTTATATATTCTGAATATAAGCCTGGGTCTGGTGAAGATCCTTTCCCAGTATTGTTTTGTTTTGACTATAGTGTGCTTTGCTTTACAGAAGCTTTTCAGTTCCATGAGGTCCCATTTACTAATTGTTGCTCTTAGAGCCTGGGCCTTTGGTGTTTTGTTCAGGAAGTTGTCTCCTGTGTCAATGAGCTCTAGGCACTTCCCAGCATTTTCTTCTAACTGATTTAGACTATCTGGGTTTTTCTTGAGGTCTTTGTTCCACTTGGACTTTACTTTTGGGGAGGATGAAAAGATGGACATATTTTCATTTTTCTGCATGTAGACATCCAGTTGGAGCTGCACAATTTGTTGAACATTCTGTATTTTTTTTCCATTGAATGGTTTTGGCTTCCTTCTCAAAAAAATAAAAAAAAGTATTCATAGGCATGTGAGTTTATTTCTGGGTCTTCTATTTAGTTCTATTGATCCACCCAACTGCTTCTATGCCAATACTAAGGAGTTTTTATTTCTATTGCTCTGTAATACAGCTTGAGATCAGGGATGGGGATACCTCCTGATGACATGTTGTTGAAAGGAACATTTTGGAATTTCATTGGGGTTATTTTTGTTGTTGTTTCTCCATATGATATTGATAATTTTTCTTTTAAGGTCTGTAAAGAATTGTGTTGGTATTTTGATGGGAATGCCATTGAATCTGTAGTTGGCAGAATGTCCATTTTCTCTATGTTAATCCTATGCATCCATGAGCACAGGAGATCTTTCCATCTTCTGATATCTCCTTCAATTTCTTTCTTCAGAGACTTGAATTTATGTTTTTTGTTTGTTTGTTTTGACTTTCAAACAGGAATTTCACCTGCTCTTTAGAGTCACCCCAAGGTACGTTATATTATTATTGGCTTTTGTGAAGTTTGTTGTTTCCATCGTTTCTTTCTTGACCCTTTTGTCTTGGATGTACAAGAGGGCTTCTGATTATTTTGAGTTAATTTTGTATTCAGCCACTTTGCTGAAGGTGTTATCAGCTGAAGGAATTCTCTAGTTGAATTTTTGGGGTCACTCATATATACTATCATGTCATCTGGAAATAGTGAACCTTTGACATATTCCTTTACAAACTCTATCCCCTTGATCTTATTTCTTTACTTGTGTTATTGCTCTTGCTAGGACTTCAAGTACTATGTTGAAGAGATATGGAAAGAGTGGGAAGCCTGTTCTTTTCTCTGATTTGAGTTGGATTGATTTAAGTTTCTCTCCATTGAATTTGATGTTGGCTATAGGCTTGATGTATATTTCCTATATATATATGTATGTACCTTGTATCCTTGATCTGTCCAAGAATGAATGGGTGTTGTGTTTTGTGAAATGATTTTTTGGTGTCTATGGAGATGATCATGTGTTTTTTCTCCTTCAGTTTGTTTATATGGTGGATTTAATTGATGGATTTCCATTTATTGAACCACCCTTGAATGCCTGGGATGAAGCCCACTTTGTCATTGTGGAGGATATCTTTTACTTGTTCTTGGATTTATTGAGTGTTTTTTCAACAATGTTCATAAGATAGGTCTGAAATTTTCATTTATGTTCAGTCTTTGTGCACTTTAGTTATCATGGTAATTGTGGCTTCATAGAATGAGTTTGGTAATGTTCCTTCTGTTTCTGTTTTGTGTAATAGTTTCAAGAGAATTGGAGTCAGCACTTCTTTGATGTTCTGGAGTGGCTGCATTGTCTTCTTCTGTTGCCTGATAATGCTGCTTCCCCCTCAGTGAGAAGTAATTAAAGAGTAGGCCAATCAGTTAATGTCAGAGACAGTCTCTGTTCCTATTACAATGGAACCAACTTGGATACTGAACTGCCATGGGCAACATCTATGCAGTGGTCTTAGGTTATCTTCATGCATGGACTTTGGTTGGAGTAACAGTCTCAGTAAAGAACCCTGTGCCCAGATTTTTGATTTTGTTGTTTTTTCTTGTGGAGTTTCTGTCCTCTCCAGATCTTACTGTTTCCCAATGCTTTCATAAGATTCCCTGCACTCTGCCCAAATGTTGCCCATAATTCTCAGCATCTGCATAACAGTCTGCAGGGCAGAGCTTTTCAGAGGTCCTTTGTGGCAGGCTCTTGACTTGTTCCCTCTTTTCTCCTTCTTCTGATGTCCAGCCTCTTTGCCTCTATGGATAGGAATGAAAAATTTTAGCAAGAGTCCTCCCTCTTGATTGGTTTCTTTAGGTGTATAGATTTTAGCAGGTTTATCCTATATTATATGTTTATATGAGTGAGTATATAATGTGTGCATGTTTCTGCTTCTGGGATAACTCACTCAGGATGAGTTTTTCCACATTTCACCATTTGCTTGCAATTTTCATGATTTCTTTGTGTTTTTTTTTTTTTATGGCTGAGAAATATTCCATTGTGTAGAAATAAATATTCCATTGTGTAGTAAATGGCTGGAAAAGTGTTTTCAAGTAAAGGTCCCCAAAACAATTGGGCATAGCTTTGCTAATAGCTAATAAAA
This sequence comes from Meriones unguiculatus, assembly GCF_030254825.1. Classification (NCBI taxonomy): domain Eukaryota; kingdom Metazoa; phylum Chordata; class Mammalia; order Rodentia; family Muridae; genus Meriones; species Meriones unguiculatus. Next base: position 4,953,686 of record NW_026843711.1, read on the forward strand.
TATACTTGCAACCTAATGTAATTAAAAAAGATGAAGGCGGCATGCATATCATGGAGACCCTAAGAGAACACAAATGTCATCCTAGGCTACTATACCCAGCAAAATTCTCAGTCCACATACATGGAGAAAACAATATATTCAACAACAACAACAACAAAAAAAAACAAATTTCAACAATAACCACACACAAATTCAGTATTACAGAAGATACTAAAAGGAAAAATACATCCCAAGAAAATATACCACATTCAAGAAATCACAGGAAATAAATAACCTCACTAGAGCAAACCAAAAATTAGCCAAACACACAAACACACTACCATGGACAACATCAATATCAAAGCATCTAACAGACACTGGTCTTTAATCTCCCTCAATATCAATGGACTAATTTCTTCACTAAAAAGATAAAGACTAACAGAATGGATGCATGAACAACACCCAACAATCTGTTGCACACAAGAAAGACACCTAAAGCACAAAGATAGATATTACCTGAGAATAAAGGGCTGGAAGACTGTTCTCCAAGCAAATGGACCCAAGAAGCAAGCAGGAGTAGCCATTCCAATATCTAATAAAATAGATTTTCAACCAAAATTAATGAAAAGAGATAGAGAATGATACTTTACTTTCATCAGGAGAAAAATCCACCAGGAAGACATCACAATCCTGAACATCTATGTCCCAAATACAAGTGCACCCAAATTTGTAAAAGAATCTTTAATAAAACTTAAACGATAATAGACCCCCACATATTATAGTGGGAGACTTCAACAACCCCACACTCAACAAAAGACAGGTCAACAATACAGAAATTAAACAAAGAAACAGTGACTGAGGTCATAAATCAAATGGACCTCACGGACATCTACAGAACCTTTCGCCCAAACAAAAATGAATTTACCTTCTTCTCAGCACCTAAAGAAAACTTTTTATTGGAGAGTTGATTCCATTGATGTTGACAGATAAAATTGAATAATTAAACTTAGTTCTTTTATTGTGGAGTTGGTGGTCTTACTGTGATTCATTGCTTGTTTTCTTTTCTTTTTGTAGGAAATTATCTGTGTCCTATGATTTCTTTGGTTGTAGTTTTTTTATTGAATTGGAGTTTTACTTCAGGGATCTCATATAGGACTAGTTTAATATTTAAAAATTACTTTAATTTAGTTTTATCATGAATATTTTGTTTTCTGTCTCTATATTGATTGAAGTCTTCTATTGAGATTTAGTGTTTTGACTATGATGTGAGGTGAGGAATTTCTATTCTGATCTAATCTATTGTGTGTTTTGTGGGCCTCATGTATGTTTTTGGACATCTGTTTCTTTAAGTTGGGAAAATTGTCTTCTATGATTTTCTTGAAGATATTTTCTAGAACTTGGAGCCTGCACTCTTCCTTTTCATCAATTCCTATTGTTCTTAGATTTTGCCTGTTCATTGTGTCCTTGACTTCTTGGATGTTTTCTGTTTGGGACTTTTCCAATTTTTCTTTTTCTTTGAGAGAAGTATAAATTACTTTAAGTGTATCTTCAGCACCAGAGCTTCTCTCTTCCATCTCTTGTATGCTGTTCGTGATGCATATCTTGTGGTTCATGACGTTTTCTGTAAGTTCTCCATATCCAGGGTTTTCTCTGTTTGTGTTCTCTTTATTGATTCTAATTCTATTTTTATGCCTGGCAACATTTCCTTCTTCTGTTTGAAGCTTACATTCTCTGAATGATGGGTTGTATCTTTTTTTTGTCACTTTCTTCTTTATATGCCACAAATTTTGTCACTACTTGTGTCTCTACTTGTTTGGCTGTATTTGCCTGTGTTTCTTTGAGAGCTTTGTTCATTTCCTCTTTATTTGCTTCATTCTCCATGGTGATTTTTTTAAGAAATTTGTTTCCTCATTATGTGTCTCTAATAACTGGATGAACATATCTTTAAACTCAGTTTCTTGTATTACAGATGAGTCAGAGTTTCCATTGTTTTGGTGGATTGCTTGTGAAGCCATAAGCTCCTGATTTTTGTTGTATGTGTTCTTCTGCAGACCTTCACTATTTGTTCTTGTTCTGCAATTTAGACTGGTGCCATCTTTCTCTGGTGCATGGAGAATTCTTTAGGAAGATGAGAGAGGTCCAGCAGTTTCAACATCTGTGTTGCTGGATCAGGTGTACCAGTGGGTGGAATGTCCATGGGCATAAAAAGACAAATGTGGACAAGCTTCTGAGTGGGAGTGAGCCCCAATGGATAGGGAATGTAGATGACTTCAGTGAGAGGGAGGAGCTCCTTACAAGCACTGAAGTGGTCTCAGGCACTAAAGTTATTGCAAGTGCTGTTGAGGGTAGCAAATGCAAATTCCTTGAGTATGTCAGTGGCCCACTGGCTACTTATAATAGTCTCCAACTGAGATCTAGGAGCTATTTTCCTAAATTCCTCTGGTAGATACATGAACCAGGGACTACAATATTCCAAGAAACCCTCTGTTTTATACAGTGGATGTGTTGCTGGGAAGGATCTGATGACTGGCTGCTAGCTTAGAGTTACCCAGGATCATGTGCTCTGTGGACATTTGAGGGTGCATTCACTCTCCTGCAGGTCAAATGGTAAGCCACAGCCACAGGAGTTCCTACTAGTCTCTACTGGCCAGTTTGGATCTGCTGATTAAAACATGGCAGGATGAATTCAGCCACTGAACAAGGAAGTACAGCTGAAGCTTCAGAACTGGCTATTCCAGGTACCTATTGGGAAGTCCACAGTCCTAATTGGCCTGATGTTTGGTGTACCTGAGCGGTTTTGCAGTTGTGCTGGACTTTGTTGGCTATACATCTGGCTATTTGCCATGAGGGATTGTCATTGAACACTCACTGGGAAGCCCTGAGGAGTCCATAATGCCACTCTCAGATATGGGGTGCATGATGACTATACTGTGGATAATATACCCAGCAAGCAGGTATTGTTTGCAGCTACCACTGAGGAACCAGGTGCCCTGCTTCTGCTGTCTTGGTTTCCAGGCAATAAGTTCTGTGCTCAACCTCACTGGTGCTTCAGGTAGGCTCTCCATAAGGAGAAGGAATGCTTGTACAATGGAAATCCCCCTCTGTGTTCCCATTGAAGTTCAAAATTGACCTGAACCTAAATTTTCTCTGCTCCTGTGATTGCCCCTCTCTTTCAGAAAGCCACAAAGTCTATTTTCTGTCTTCAATTGCACAACCACTCTTCAATTTCAGAGTTCAAAATCCTCTGCCTCTCAGAAACTTTGCCTGCTGGTCACCTCTATCTTGCATCCCATCCATGGTTTAAAATGAAAGATACTGATGGAGACTTCATTTTACTAATACATTTGGTTTGCCAGATTTCTTTCAGCAGTTTTGTTTTCTGGATGTATCTTTTGTGAGAATACAAAAGTGTGAGCCCACATTGGTCAGACTAAAAATATCTGATACATTCATTATGGAAGAATTTAGAACTCCAGCTCATTTTTTTGTAGTGGGATCATTTGGAGTGAGCATGGAACTAAATGTGAGTATCTGTGGACTCCAAGCCAGAAAAGTTATATACAGGACCCTATATTCATTTTGACATTCTCAATGTGTCTTGTTTTTAATAAATTCATCTTATTTATTTACTCAATTGCTTGATATTTTTGTTGTTTGTTTGTTTGAGACAGGTTTTCTTTATGTAGCCTTGGCTGTTCTGGACAAAGTATGAAGACCAGGCTGGCCTCAAGCTCAGAAGTCAAAGTCAATGTTCTTTTTTCCTCCTCAGGTATTGGTGAAAAAGATGAGGCCTTCCTCTTTTTGATGGTAGGCTCTAAGACAAATGGTGCGGTTTCCCTACTCATTCAGTTGCTTACTCCTGCATTCTGGAAACATGAAAGGAATTGGAGCTTCTTTTTTGTTGGTCTCTTTCAGATCCTTCATGGGATCCAGGCTCTTTTTATGAACTGAATGAACTGAATGATCTCTACAGAGGAGCCATGACATGACACAGGCTCTCTGCAGCAAGAGAGCTGTGTCTTTTGAATCTCTGGTCTTCATAAGGCTTTGAGTACCTGAACTTTTGCCCAGTGGGGTGGAGGATTCCTGGTAGTGGTCTGTAATATACAGGACTTTGCCTGCAAGAGTCTTGGGATTGCAGGCCTGTTCCAAAATGCAGGCTTCCCTCTCTATCTTTTAGTGACTTCAGCTACTTGTTTCTCTATTTTGTTGATTTTCCCAAAGAAACAACTCTCTGTGTCATTGACTCTTGACATTGTTCCTTGTTTTTTTTTTTTTTTTATTGATTTCAGTCTTCAGTTTGATTCTTTCTTGCCATCTATTCTTCTATGCTGTTCCTCCTTCTTTTTGGTTTAGAGCTTTCAGGCGTGTTGCTAAATTGCTGATATGAGATCATTACATTTATTTAGTGTGCTTAGCATGACACACTTTCCTTTTAGTATCACCTTCATTGAGTCTCATAATTTTGCTAATGTTGTGGACTTAATTTCATTGAATTATGGAAAATCCTGTATTTTATTCTACAATTCTTCTATAGATTGTTCCATGACTTCATATGCTTTCAGCTGTTATGCTTGATGAAATCCAATTTTAATCAATGGTTGTGTGATAGGATATAGGGTGTTATTTCAATTTTCTTTTATATATTAAGACTTGTTTTGTGACTATGTACGTGGTTAGTTTTTGAAAACTTTCCATAATGTGCTGAGGAGATATATTATCTTGTGTTTGTGTGAAACCATCTACGGATATCTGTTTGGTTTCTTGGTTTATAAGGCTATTAGTTCCAGTAGTTGTCTTTAAGTTTTGTCAAAAGAGCTGTTCTTTGTTGATGATGGCATATTAAAATCTCTCAATCACAATGTGTAAAAAAAAATATGGAATTTAAGCTTTAACAATATATCTTATACAAAAGTAGGTTCACTTGCATTTGGCCTACAGGTTTTATTCCCTGGAACATTTTTATACTTTTTATTTCCTTTTTGTTGTATTAACGGCACTTGTCTTTCTCCTGTAAATAATTTTGAATGAAGGATATTTTGTTGACTCTCAGAATAGCTACAGGAGCTTGCTTCTTGTTTGGAAAATCTTTACTCTGAGATTAGGTTAACTTTGTGTTTGAGATTTGTTTCATATTCTGCAGAAGGATGGACTCTGTTTTCATTTTTATATTTTGGTCTGTGTTATTATTATCACTATTGTTCTTTCATACATTCCATTGTGAGTTCAATTTCCCCTATTTCTACTGCTTTGGTACAGCCTTGCTTTCTCTATTTTCCCTGAGATACAATCCTTGAAAGTTTCCTTTCAGAGAGGGGCAGACTTTCTAGTGTTTTCAGCCAAATGTGGTATATCAAGTTACAATGAGACTAATCCAAAAAAACCTCATACAATGCTAAACAAGCAACCCGGTAGGTGGAAAGGATTAGCAAAAACAGGTAAAAGAGTCAGAGGTTCCTCCACCCCAACTCTTCAGTATCTCAAAAGAACACCAAGCTACACAGTGGTATCATATATTCACACAAGCTAGCTCAAAATCATATTGGCTCCATATTTGTTATGCTAGTCTCTGTGAGCCTTGTTATTGTTATATCTATTACTGTTTATTGTTCTGTTGTTTTTTTTATTAATTTATTCTATTATAATTGTTTCTTTTAAAATTTTTATTCATTTATTTACTTTACAACCTGATTGCAGCCTTCCTCTCCTCTCCTCCCAGTCACCCCTCATACTCTTTTTTCCCTCCTCTCCTTGCTTCTTATCTTCACAGAAGAAGGTGGTGTCCCATAGGTACCAACATGCTCTGCACATTAAGTCTCAGCAAAACTAGGCTCATCCTCTTCCACAGAGGACAGATAAGGCTGCCTGGTTAGGGGAAACAGGATCCAAATAGAAGCATCAATGTTAGAGAGGGTCTCGGATCCAGTTGTTGGGGAAACCATGTGAAGAACAAGCTACCTTTCTGATAAATTGAACATGAGGCTTAGGACCAGTCCACACATGACCTTTGGTTGGTGTTCAGACTCTGTGAGCCCCCATAGGCCCAGACCATTTGAGTGTAGGACTTTTTGTAGAATCCTTGACATTCCTGGTCTCTCCATCCTTTTCCATTAGCTGTTAAGGTAAGCCCCTCAGAAGGCATTTATGCCAGTCTCCTCTCTGAAAGCATAGCAGAACATCATTAATAGTGCCAAGATTGGTTCTTTCATATGCGGTAGGTCTCATGTTGTGCTAGTCATTGGTTATCCATTCTCACAATCAGCCTAGGCTGGACAAATTTTGGGCTGAAGTTTTGTGGGAGGGTTGTTGTTTCCCTCACTCCATTTAACATCCCACCTGGTAGAGGAAGTAGCCATTTCAGGCTCCTTATTCCTGCTGCTAGAAGTCTCAGCTAGGTTACCTTCTTAGATCCCAGGAGCCTCCCTTGTCCCTGACTTGCACCCCTACAGATTTTTATTGTCTTCCAGCTCCCTTCCTCTCCCAAAACTTGAGCCCTAATCCCCATCACAACCTCCTCCATTCCACCTCTCTCATGCAGTTTCCTTACTCTATCTATATACTATGCCTATTTTATTTTGGGGTGAGGATATTAAGCTATCATCCAGTATCATATTTTGCAAGGAGGCACAGCTGAATTCCCCCAAGGTTATAGTTAAGGAAAGTTTGGTCACAGGAAGCACCGGATCCTTAGCACGAACCAGGGTTACCCAGAAATATAAAAACAACTTCTGATCCCAGGAGAATGTTGTTGATAATTACAGCAAGGTGGCTCTGAAACAATTTGTTGGGAACACACGGGCATAAGAAAAGTTGGTTTAATGTTTTGACTTGTCATTTGATAATGATACCTTACAGCCAGACAGGTACCATCAAAGGGATTCTTAAAAATGGGGAGAGTTGAAAGCAATCACAGGGTTGTTTCTCAGCCAAAGTGAGAAAGTCTTCCTTTTTTTTTTTTTTTGACGGTTCTTTTATTTTTTATGTTTTGAATAGTTGTAAACAATGAGTTCGGTCCATTGATGACTCTTGAGTGTAGTCAGTAAGGAAAGGTGGACTACCTGTTGGGAGTAAAAAAAAAAAGTAAATTTCAAAGCTGCATGATTTTGAAAATGTTTATGTTTTATATATATGTTTGTATATTCCATATATATATGTGTATATATATATATTCCTTTTTAAACATATGCTTGCAATATTATATATTACCTACATATTAAATACAACTAGATAAGTTCATATGTTACTGCCTATATATATTTCCAATGTTCTGATTTAGGCTTGAGAATCCAATTGTTGTGTTTACCCTTGGAGTAGATTACTTCTCCCTTAGTTTCCTGTAGTTCTTTCTGTAGGGACTCAGACCTAGTGAGCTTTTCCACTTTCATGTTGTCTTGTTTCCCATTTGTTTTCCTTATTCAGGCCATGTTTAAGGCACCCAGATTCATGACACATCATGAATAATCACCCACAGCAAGCTTTCTGTTCTATCCCTCACTTAAAAAATGAACCCTGTGTCTCATGGTTTGGAAATGTGATGTATAAAATGTTGGCTCAATTGCTTTAATTTTTGAGACTATAAAACAATTATATAACTGCTGTCTTCCAATTTGTCCCTCCACACATTCCCATATACATCACTTTTCTAGTTCCAAGTCTAGTGCACTGCCAAGTGTAATATGTATATTAATAGATATCAGTTGATATAACCTCCTAGGGGTTTGGTGGGTATTTTTTTTTGGATGGTCTATGGTGCATTGGGTTTGTGTTGTCACACTCCTTAAGAAAAAAAAGAGACACTGTCATTTATTAAAACACACATATATGAGCTCACACCCACACCCACACACTCACACACCATGATTTAATGTATTTTAAAGTAGACATGTAATGTTATTTCAACAGTTTAGAAAGTGATTCTTTTCCAGTTTCATATCACATACCCCAGTCCTCATCCCTCTGCTCTAGCATCCTCCCACCCCACCCAACACACACAAAACAAAGCCATGCCTTTTTGTGTGGAAGATGTACAGTGTCACCTTTATCGCATAATATTCTCCTTTGTCCAGAATTTTTCCTTACAAATGTCTGCAGGAATAGAACCCTCACACACAATTGCAGTTCACAGATGAGTTAACTCAAAACCCTGAATCTGAGCCTGTGTCATAGCTGATTTGGTCTGCTGCAGCCACTAGGGCAAACACATTTGCACTTCACCTGAGGGGGTGGGGCCAGCTCAGCCAAGTGCTGAAGCCAATGAGGGGTACGGGTAGATCTCCCACTTTCAGGAACTCAGGGCCACTTATTCCATGCTGTTCAGACTAAGGGCAAGGTCAGTTCACCCTCACTTCAGTGCTATGACACCTTATATCATTTTGGGCATCCTTATTATGTTTAACTTCTCTTCCTATTTATATCCCTGTCCTTCCTGAATTAAGACCCCTATTGTTCAATTATTCTTTTTAGATTATTTGTGTCTTGCTTGTTTCCTCTTTATCTTCTTGGTTTTAATTTAATATAAAAACTTTTAATATTTTGGTTTCTGTAATTATTCCAGGTTATGTATGAATTTGGAATGATCTGAACCTAGGAACCCCACATAAGAACATCATTTACCTTTCTGTATCAGTGAAATACAGTCAGTTTTATCTTTTCCAAGTCATTGGATCAACTGGGAAATTTTATGATTTTTTTTTTAATTAGGAAAGAGGATTTCATAGTCTCCACATTCCACATTTCCACTACCAGTTTGTCATATGGAGAACATTGATGTTCTTTAGATTTCTGAGTCATTGTGAATATAGCTGCAATGAACATGGGTAAGCAACTGTCTGTGAAGAAAGATGACAAGCCTTTTGATATATTCTAAAAGAAGTATAGCTGGATCCTCTGGTACGATTGTTTTTTGCTCTGCACTGATTTCAACAGTAGTTCCACTAGCTTGCAAATCCAACAATAGTGAGCAAGGGTTCCCTTTACTGAATATCTCCTCTCACCACATCAATTTTACACTCCCAAATTTTGTGGTCATTGAAATGACCTATTTATGGCATACTTATCCAAATGATTGAACCCTATTGCCATGGATGTCTCTGCCTTCCTTAATGCAGTGGTGGCTACTGCTTGTAGAACAAAAGAAAAAAAAAATATCTCACAGTAAAGATCTAATACATGTAGCAATCCTCTCCACTGAGGAACAACAGAATGCTTACTCTCTAAAGAGTGTATGACCCAGTACCAGGCCCTCTTCAAGTCCAACTCCAGACCCCACTGCCATCAATCCTCTATCTTCTTGATGACCCAGGGGTGCTCATTCATGACTGTCACAAAATGCCAATATTACTTCTATTGATATTGGCGTGATTTATCCAACATTATACTACCTAAGATTCAATGGTAACAATGACATGTGTAGCTTGAAACTACAGGTGGATAGAAGACACCATATGTGATTGATCATTCTTGAAACAACTGTTAAGATGGTAGGAAACTAATCTTTGTTCACCTGGCATCTGGTTACTGAAATCCATTGTCATGTTGACCTTTGCTTACTGATACACACTTTAAATGTATAATGGAAAATGGAAATATGAGGGAATTGTTCTTTTCAGATGAGAATCTAAAGTGCACAATTAAGTGCATGCCCTTGGCTGGATGTCCCAGTTGCTAGAAACAGAGTATTCCATTGTAAAACTTAGGGTTGTAATGCACAAGGTTCCAAAGAGCAGACAGGTGAATATATAAAAAGAAAGTTTGCACCCAAGCAATGAATAAAGAAATATAAAATCCACTTGGAGTCCAAGACAGTGTTGATTGGTGTTGATCATTGTTCCAAGCAATAGCCAATGGGGGGGGAGACTAAAGATGCCAGTCCAGACAACTTTATACTGAAAAACTTTCAATCACCATTGATGCAGAAAACATGATATTCCATGACAGAGATACATTTATTCAATACTGATGCCCTAGTGCAGCCCCACAGAAGGTACTAAAAAGAAATCTTTCATACAAGGAAGTTAACTTCATATCTCTTACATTCCCTGTCCCCAAAGAACACAGAATTTAAAAAATGCAACAAAACAAAACTAAAATAAATATGCAAACAAACACACATTCACAACCAACATTAAAAATTAAATGACATATCTGTCACTTGTCATTTATCTCTCCCCCAATATCCATGGAGTCAACTATCCAATAAAAAGACAAAGTCTAAAAAAATGGACTTGTAAACAGGAACCAATTTTCTTCTGTATAGAAGAAACACACCTCAGCCACAATGATACATATTTTCAAAAATTGAAATGTGTTTTTAAAACATGTTTTCCAATCTAAAGGACACAAAAGCATGTTCCAGTCACCATCCTCACATCTAATGAAATAAAATTTCAACCAAAATTAATCCAAAGTGGTAAGAAAGAACAGTTCATAAACATCTAAGAAAAAAATACCACCAAGATTATATCTCAATTCTGAACATCCATACCACATATACAGGCACACATCCTCCTTGTAAAATAAGCATTAATAAAGCTTATGCCACACATTGTCCCCTAATCATTAAAACTGTTATACCTCAACACCTCATTCTCAAAAGAGGCAGTTCAATTCAACAGACATCATGCAAGAAAAAAGGACACTAACATATACTATGAATCAAATGGAACCAACACATATGCAGAGAACTTTTGAACCAAATACAAAAGAATTTACCTATCTATTCATCTCCACATTGAATCCTTCCCAAAATTGACCATGTAATCAGGCAAAAGGGAAGATTTAACATATACAAGAAAATAGAAATAATTCCTTGGAGTCTATCAGACCACCATAGAATAAACCTAGACCTCAGAAACAACAAAATTTAAAAGCCTACAGACTCTTAGAAACTAAACAATTTTCAACTTAATGACAACTGGTACAGAAAACAAATACAGAAATTAAAGATTTCCTAGCATTCACTGAAAATGAAGGCACATAGTTTGAAAATTATGGAACACAGTGAAAGCAGTAAGTGAAAAGTTGATAGCACTAAGTGCCTTTTATTCGAGACATCTCTTACAAGCAACTTAATGGCACAAATGGAGGTCCAAGGGGGAAAGCAAATGGAGACACTCACTAGTTGAGTAGAACCCTAGAAAAAACCTCTAGGCTGAAGCAAATATGTTTCCTTATTATGTTTAACTTCCCCTCTTATTTATTTCACACTGTATCCCAAACTAAGACCACTGTTTAAATATTGTTCTTTTCAGATTACCTGCATCTTGCTAGTTCCCTATTCATTTTTTGGTTTTAATTTAAAAAATTTTAACATTTTGTTTTCTTTAAATATTCCAGTTAATGTATTCACATAGAATGATTTGATGCTAGGAACCTCAAGTAAGAACTGGCAGCATTTGCCTTTCTGAGTCTTTGCAGCAGAAATAGAACCACTCAAATTATCAGTGAACCCAAGAGGTGCTTCTTTGAGAAAATCAACAAGATAAACTGACCCATAGACAATCTAACTAGAAGGCAGAGAGACACTTTCCAAATTAACAAAATCAGAAGTTATAATGACAGGCACCAATAAAATCCAAAAAAAGAAACAAAAAAATCAGTAATCCTACTTCAAATGCTGATATGCCACAAAAATTGAATATCTACATGAAATGGACACTTTTCTTGATAGAGTCCCCTATCAAATTTGAATCCATATGTTGAAAATTAAAACATGCTATGAGTCTCAGCTTCTACCTGCTGGGTATGGTCTTTCAGAAGCATTCTGTGGTAGGCTCCTATCCTATATCCTGTTAATTTGTCTTTCTGAATGTGGATTGAGCATCTTGCCAAAGGTCATCCTCCTTGTTAAGATACACACGATATATACTCACTCATATAGACATACAACATAGGACAAACCCACTAAAAATCTGTGCATCTAAAGAAACTAAGCAAGAGAGAGGACCCTAACTAAAATGTCCAATCCCCATACTGAAAGGCAAAGAGGATGGATATCAGAAAAAGAAGAAAACAGGAAACAACATAGGAACCTACCACAGAGGGCCTCTGAAAGCCTCTGCCATACAGACTATCAAAGCAGATGCTGAGCCTGGTGGGCAACTGATGGGCAGAGTGAATGGAATTTTAGGTAAGAACTGGGAAATAGTAAGAGCTGGAGAGGACAGGGCCTCCACAAAGAGAGCAACAGAACAAGAAAATTTGAACACAGGGAACTTCCCAGAGACTCATACTCCAACCAAGGACTATTCATGGAGATAACCTAGAACCCCTGCACAGATGTAGCCCATAGCAGCTCAGTCTCCAAGTGGTTTACATAGTAATGTGAAGAGGAACTGCCTCTGACATAATCTGACTGGCCTGCTCTTTGATCACCTACCCCAGGGGGGATCAGCCTTACCAGGCCATAGTAGAGGACAATGCAGCCAATTTTGATGTGAACTGATAGACTAAGATCAGAAAGGAGAGGAGAACCTCCCCTATCAGTGGACATGTGGAGTGGCATGTATGCAGAAAGGAGAGGGAGGGTGGGAACGGGAGGGGCTTATGGGGAATACAGAATGAATAAAGTATAATTGATGAAAAATTAAAAAAAAAGAAAAAAAAAAGAAAAGATAATTTAAGAACCTTAAATGACTTTCAAAAGTGGAGGAAAACTTGGAGTTAGTCAATTTACATGGAGCACATCTCACCCCTGGGGGCAATGGTCTCCTGAACCAACTCAGACCACAGACATCACCACTGCTAGTTCTAGAACTGATGCAGGATGTACCAAAGAGGGGGTTAAGGCTTCTCATAATATTTCCTATAAGTCCACACCTGTTTGTTTATAACCCCCATTTTTATTCATTGTTAGCCAGATAGAGCCAAGTGATTGTGGTAATGATACTTGCTTTTTTGCCCAATGCCGGAATGCTGGTGAATTTAGGTATGCCCTGATTACTCACATGCCTCCCTGGGTGCCTGTGCTTGTTGATGCCCCTCATGCTATGACTCTCTTCAGACAGAAAAGGGATCTTGGAATTACAGCCGCCATTGTTACTGCCATCTCATTGGCGGCCGTTGGAGCTACCACTACGGCATTAGCCATGAGTCATACTATGCAGACTGTTCAGACCGTAAATAATCTTTTAGCCAATGTAGCTCATGCTTTAGATGTACAAAAAGGAATTAATGCTCAACTAAAATGAGACTTGATGGTGTTCAATCAGAGGATTGACCTCGTGCAGGAACAAATTGATATCCTATGGCAAATTGCTCAACTTCGCTGTCAATGGAAGTTTGCTGGACTTTGTGTCATTAGCATACAAAATGACAATTTTTCCCATTCTGCAAATCTGTCTAAACAATTGTCTAGCTATATTTTAGGTAATTGGACTGAAGAATTCGATACTATGATGGAGCAGCTGAGAGTGGCCATTGTTATGGCAAATTCTACCAGAATGGACGCAGGACTAGCCACAGGATTATCATCATGGATTGCTGCAGCCATGAATCATCTGAAGGAATGGGCGGGCATGGGAGTGTTAGCAGGCCTTCTGGTGTTGGTCTCCTTGGTTTGCCTGTGGTATATATGCAAGATTAGAGTCTCACAACAGTGTAATGCAGCCATGACCATTCAGGCCTTTACAGCCATTGAAGCAGGACAGTCTCCCCAAGCATGGTTGGCTACCATAAAAAGCTAAAATGTTATGCTCAGGATGTGAGGCTAAGCACTGCACTCAGGGTCAGCCGCTTTTGACCCAGAGAAGAGTATGGCTGATTGCATGTGGGTTGCTGCCCCAGGTCCTGCCTCTGAGAAAAAGGTATTGGACGGGTCTGATGCTCTTTGGGTGGATGACACCTAAATGAACATTGGTACAAAGTCCCAATTCATTTCTAATATCAGAGATCAGATCTCTACTCTTGCCAGATGCATCTAAAACAAAAAGGCAGAAATGTAGAGAGCTGCGTAATGACGCACCTGAAAGATGGAGCTGGTTTCCACCTTCCACCTTCCTGATGGTGAATGCTCTCTGTCACAAACAACTCCATATTTGGCTAAGGCTGAAGATCTGGCTTGCTTCCATGTATGTGGACCTATCTGCATTGCCCAGAAGGCATGCTGGGGTTGGTACCCAGAGGCTATTTAAGCTGTGGGCTGGCTTTCCCCCGGGACAGAAGATTGTTCAAGGTTCCTGGATAAACTGCATCAAGAAGAAGAAGAACAACAAAAAATGATCAGAAAGAAGGAGAGGAGGACCTCCCCTATCAGTGGACTTGGGGAGAGGCATGCATGCAGAAAAGGGGGGGAGGGTAGGACCAGGGGGGGAGGAGGGAGGGGCCTATGGGGGGGATACAAAAGGAATAAAGTGTAATTAATAAAAGTTAAATAAAAAATTTAAAAAAAGAAGTGGAACAGAGTGGGCAATATAGGCACTGTCAGTATATAGATTAAAGGGAAATTTCTAGAACCTGAAAAACATTAACTACTACAAAAAGTTCATCAAGCTGCACTGGTATAAAAGGGGATTGGATAGAATTGTTTTTTCTATTAATAGTATAGACGGTGACTGCATTAGAGGAGCCATCTCTAAACACTAAATGTGCTTCTGATAATGGTTGAGGGGAAGTAATTTTTGGGAAGATGAAAGGGTGGGTTGTAATAAATTGAATTAACCTATTAGAAGAATAATGGCTATCAATTAGCCCAGAAAAAGAAGAACAGACAATGGGCCAAACTTTTGTAGATTGCATTAGCCATTCTAACTGATCTTTAGAATAGGGCAGTATTATTTTCTTAGGATCTTTGCCAAAAAATTGGCAGCTTTGTTTGAGCCCCAAAAGGATGAGCTCTGCAGCTAAGGAGTATAGAGGGCAAGCGCCTTAGTGGGAGAGACATTGAGATGAGTCCACAGCAGGGGATTATGTTGCCAAAACACTCCAGTGGATGTATGGGATGAGGTACACACGACAAAGAAGGGGTTCCTTATACAAAAGAAATGTAACTCCCTGATTTTGGATAGCTGTTTCCACAACCTGAAGGGCCTGTGTCACTGCAGGGGTTAATGTGTGATGGCAGGAGGGGTTAGAGTCTCCCTTGAAAATATCAAAGAGAGGTTTAAGTTCCCCTGTTGTGAGTTTAAAATAAGGTCTTATCCAATTGATATCTCCTAGGAGCTTTTGAAAATCATTTAAAGTCTTTAAATGGCTAGTTTTTAATTGGATTTGTTGTGTAGTAACTTTTTGATGATGGAGCTCAAATCCTAAATAAAAATATGAGTCTTTTAATTGAATTTTATCTGGTGCAATTTGTAAACCATAATCTATTAGTTTTTGTGAGAGCTTTTGACAGCAATGAAGCAACAATGAGGCATCAGGTCAAGCTAAAAGGATATCATCCATATAATGTATTATATAAATAGAAGGCCAGAGTGTTCTAAAAGGATCAGTAATCTGAGATATAAACTTTTGACACAAAGTCAGACTATTAGCTGTGCCTTGGGGCAAAACTTTCCATTGGAAACAATGCATTTGAAGTTTGTTACTGGCAGGCTAAAGGTAAAGCACTTTTTATCCTCGGGGTGCAGTGGGATGGTAAAAAAAAAATGTTTTAAGATCTATAACTATCTTATAAAAGTCAGCAAGATTGGCTATAGGGTAGGCAAACCTGGTTGTAAAGCACCCATGGTAAACATAGTTTTATTAACTTCTCTTAGCTCTTGTAATAACCTCAGTTTGCCAGACCTTTTTCTAATAACAAAAATAGGTGTGTTCCAAGGAGAAATAGTAGGTTCAATGTGACCAGTGGCAACCTGTTCCTGTACTAACGCCATAGCAGCTGCTAACTTTTCTGAGGTTAAAGGCCATTGATCAACCCAGTCAGCTTCATCAGATTTCGAAGTGATTTTGTCTGCATGGGGTACAGGAATGCCATCAGCCATTAGGGTAAATTTTTCATGCCTAATTCTGCATGGCCAATATTTTCAATTACCTGGATAGGTTCTTTTATTCCTTGTGAATATTTTCCTAAGCCTTCTCTGGGAAGGAAGCCATGTTTTAACATTTGGTAGGTAACACTTTCATTTGTACTATACATAATGACATTTAACTGGAAAAGAATTTACCAATCCCAGAAATTAACAGGTAGGCCATGCACAACATAAGGTTGAATGGAGCCTGAATTACCTTCCTCATCTGTCTATGTCCTCACAAGGTTTAGAACCTTGCTGGGGATTGGACGTTTGTCCTATTCCCCTGAGGTGGGTTAAGGAAGCTGTAAGGGGAGAGGATGGAGGCCATTTTTTTGTGTGTGAAATTATGGTGGCATCTGTTCTGGTGTCTATAAGCCCTTCAAAGATTTTTCTGTCCAATTTTAAATTGAGGAGGGATCTATCCTGGGTAATTGTCTCAATCCAGTAAGAATCCGAGGAACCAAAATTATTGCTGCCTCTGAATTTTTCAATGCTTTTCTGATTAAAATAGGTGAGCAATTATTTGTCCCTGGTTAATAGTTAAGGGACCAGAAGTGGAAGAACCTGAATCTTTATCTCTCCTGTATAATCATTGTCAATAACTCCAGGAGAGATATGTAGTCCCAGGAGAGTTGAACTAGCATGACTAAGAAGTAGTCCAAAGATAACAGGAGGCACAGGCATGAGCCAAAACCTCCTGTATGCAAGACCTGTATTCCCATATCAGGTTTTAGTATTGTGCTGGTGGAAGAAAACAAGTCCAACCCTGTGCTGGATTTTAGCTAGGGAGGTTGTTAAGGCTCACTTAGGGTCCAAGTAGGCCTCAGACATCTCCTTTTTACCAAAAAGAGGTTAAGAGTTGAAAAGTCCATATATGCACAAAAACATCTAACACTTGTGCCACAAGAGGACCTGACATTTTCTGTATCTTCCAGAGCATCTAAATACACTAAATACCTTCAGAACAAGTGGACTTCATAACTTTCCTAGGCAAGAAAAACACTTTCAACAACCTCTCTTTTGCAAAAAAAAGGATGAATTTATCTTCTTCTGCTTTGAATGAAAGAGCAATAGCCACAATTTCTCCACAGGAGAATCACACACCTTCTATACCTTTCCAAAAGCCAATCAAATATTCTACATCTGACCAAGCAGCTGTGAAATGTTGCCAATCCAACCAAGGACCTCCTGGACAATTCATATCATCTCATATGACTTTATTATTTTTGCGACATGATTAAGGGGGTCTAAGAGTATTTCAACAATGTTCAGGGACCCTATGTTTGATGCCATCTACCCAATGGCAACACAAAAGGCCCTCAGTCTCAGAACACAGTGTAAGACCTTTGCCCCTCTCCAAGAAGCAGTGGAATAGTCTTCATCTTCACAGCAGACTCTAGAACTCTCAAGACCTACACAAGGATTCTAGGACATACTCTAACTGGTCCAGATGATATAGCACATTCCCAGTCTTTCCAGATCCTAGGACTCATGTCCTCAATAGGAGTGGATATGAAGATATTACCTGTGCTGGGATCTGCAAAACTTTTCCCACATGCCGTAGTGTTGCAAGAACCTGTGGTTTCTGGTCAGGATCCTGTGGTAATTTAATTACCTGTACAAAAAATGTGTCAGATATTTGCTGCCTGCTTCAAAGGTTGTGGGACTTTCCCTGTCTGCCTAAAGAGATCAAGACGTGTCCACCTTGAAAAAGTGACTACCAATCCACTGATGAAGTGGCTCTGATAAACCCGGTTTTTTTGGCAAAGAGCTATAGGATAGTACATTTCCAATGTGCCCAAGATGCTTTAGGACATTTTCCCTCCAGTGTAGGAGTTCTTAAACATTACCAAATAGATCTGCAGACTGATAAATGTTTGACATATGCAGGAGCACCCCTGAAAACTTGCCCTCTCACTGTAGAGAGTTCTGCCACACATGTTCTGCAATCTTCCTTATTATCTCCAAGGGCTCTTGAACATACAAATACTGCCATAGAGCCTCAAAACCTTTCTATATATTCTCCAGGGGCTCTGGATCTTCCACTTTCTACCCAAGAGAATCCAGAACAATTCAGACTCAATATCATATCCCTTGAATATTCCCATTTTAATCAGGGGACTCAAGACTGCTTGATATTCTCTCAAGAGAGTCTTGAAAGTTGTAATCTAACTCTAAGGTGGAAAAAGTTGTTCATGACAAAGATGGTCTGCTAACCTATTCATCTGCTCCAATGGAACTTGAACACAGGATGCCTGCTAAAGAACCTAAAGTAGTTACTATATCTGCACCTGGGTCTCTGGATCATTCAGTACCACTCCAAAAAATTCCAAAATATGTGGACTCTTTTTCAATATTAAATCTGGAATCTTTCCAATCTGCCAAGGTGGGACTCAGAACTTTGACACCTTCACAGATTGTTCTGAAATCTACCCGAAGTATTTCACAGACTATATACATTTGTCACATGCTTTAACACAGGAGTTTCCTCATTAAGAAATGAGACACCAGAGCATTCACAATTTGCTGATGAGGTTGTGGAATCTTCTCCCTCAGCAGTAGCAACTATAGGATTGATGGTCCTTGCCCCAAAGTCTTTAGACCATTTCTTATTGGGACAAGGGTCCTCACAATCATTGCCACCCTCCCAAGAAGCAGTGGAGATTTTTCTTTCTACCCAAGTGGCTGTGAAATGGTCCAAACACACCAAACATACAGTAGAAAAAAAATCATCTCCTGAAATGCCTGTGAAATCTCCTAATTCTTCACCTCCTACATCTCCTGTAGGAACAGTACAGAAAGGAAAGCCACCCTCTGCTCCACATTCACTCTTTCTTACAGAGACTTTGGGAACTTTCTCTTCTGTTCAGGAATCTCAAGGTTCTTTGTTATCTGTCACAGAAGGTGTAAAATGGTCACCCTGTGCATCATATGTACTGCAACCTTTTCCAGCTAACCCACAGGCCTAAGAACATTTACTATCCATGAAAGTACCATTGCCAATATACATACCGTCCCAACAGACTCTGTTTCAGTTGCTATCTTTGCTAGAGGATGTAGAACATTCCTTTATTTCCACAGGGAATGCAACACAAATACCAACCAAACAGAATGTTCTTGACCATCTGTCAACTAGAGCTAAGGCTGTAGGATCCTTTCAATCTAGCCTATTATCTACAGACTTTTCTTCATTTGCATCAAGTTTTCATTCCTCATTGCTAAATCAGACCCCATCACTTTCCCATTGTGCTCAAGAGTTGGAAGAATCTCTTATATCTGAAAAAGGGATATTGGGATCATCTACATCTGATCGAGTTTCTTTAGCAATGTTGGCATCTACAGCAGAAGCTGAGGTGACAAAGGTGTATCAATCTTTATCAGGAACTGAAGCACATTTGCAATCTTCTGAGGTGACAAAGGTGTATCAATCTTTATCAGGAACTGAAGCACATTTGCCATCTTCTGAGTCCTCAGTATCTAAACATTATGATCAGGTGAAGGGTGGGCTTTTGCCATCGGGCCATAAAGATCACATAACATTTCTATCTCATTACATGGTTCTAGGAATGAAAATCTGCACAAGGGGCTCTAGAAAATTTGCCATATGCTCTATCAGCCATCAACTTTCCAACTCGTCCTGAGAAGGCTTGTAAAATTTCACTGTCTGCCCAAGATCAAATTCCTCATTCACCATCTGTCACATATGCTTTAAGACCTTGTCAGTGTAAAGAGGAAACTGAAGAATCTTTGCTCTGTTCCTTAGAATATAAAACAAAACAAAACAAAACAAACAAACAAAAACAACAACAACAACAAAAAAATGGTATCAGTACCCGGGGATTAGGAACCTTCTGTAGCTAGCCCATGGCCTCCAGACTCTTTGATACCTACATAAGAGCCTCTGCAATCTTCCCTATCTGCCCTTGAAACTCTGTGTCCTATCCACTAACCTTAGAGGTTGTGAAACTTCCCAGATTAACCCCAGGTAACTCAAGGACATTGAAATTTTCCCAGAGGAGTTTAGATATTTGTCCACTATAGAGCAGGCAGTAAAATATTCTACATCAGCAAACTATATTAAGAAAACCAGGTCCTCAAAGAAAAGTTGGGAGAAATCATCATCTGACCTATGTGTTCTGGAGCCTTCTCAATCTGGACCAGGGGATCTATAATAATTACTTTTTGCACAATGGCCTCTGTAACTTTCCATATGGTCTCAATGGATTTTGCAACCTTCAGCATCTAAACAAGAGTCTATAGAACATTATGAATCTTCCTGTTGTGGAGGAGAAACTCACCTATCTTCCCAGAAGGGTCATGAGTATTTGAAACGTGTGGTGGTGCCTGTGGAAGCATTATCTATTTCAGGGAAATCAGTAACGTCTCATTGTGTTCCACAGTCTCTAGTGCATTCTCCCTTATTTCTAGTGACTTCAGACACTTCCCTAACTGTGCAAGGAGGTTTGGCACCTATGCTACCTTCAAAGAGGGCTCTTGGAATGTTGTCACTGGCACAAGAATCCCTAGAACCTCTGGACTCTATCCAGAAAGGGATCAAATTTCATTGAGAAGATAATCTGGAAGAGTCTCTATCAGTGCAGGGAACTATAGGACCATCAGCATGTACTATAGGGGCTCAAGGATCTGCTCCTTCTGAGTATATGAAGCTGGGAATAGTGCCATCTACACAAGGGGCTGAGAAACTTGTCTGTCTCCTAAAGGGGCTCTGGGGCAGCTCATATATGAAAGGATGACTCTAGAAAATTTGGCATCTGACCATGGGCTTATGAAAACTTCTGCTTTTCCAAAGTCTCCTAGAAATATTCTATCTCTGCAAGGCATGCTGAAACATGCACCATCTGGTACAAAGACTCTGGGTACTTCTTGACCTACACAGAGAATTAGATAAATAAATAAAAACTTCTTGTCTACCCAGGTATTGTTGAACCATCCTCTGTACCAGGTGCTCAAAAACATTTCCAAACTTCTGCAGGGGTTCTCCCAACTGTGCTATGTAATCCAGGAACTCTGGAACACTCTATGCTGATCCTAAAAACTCTGAGTTATTTATCTTCAACTCCAGGGTCTTTAGAAAATCCAGCATTTTCCCAAAGGTAACTATGTCACTTGTCATGCATGGTAGAGTCTCAGGATACTACCAGTACCACTCACTCTGACCACCATTGCCAGGCAAACAACATTGCAACCAATGTGATACCACAAAATTTTGGGTTTAGGTCAGAAGATGGAATATCAAAATCTAAAGCTAACACACATTCCAATGCCTAGCAAGTGGTTGTCAGAAAAACAATGTTATCATCAATATTTTAAAGATTTGCCCAGTGGAATATGCCCTTGCAAACACTTATTTTCTGAGAAGAGTGTTTTGATTGCTTCTTAGACTTGTCACCCAAGTCTATGCAATATATGGATAGTGGGAACTGTTGAGAAGTTTTGGAAGCAAATAATGTAATGTCATACTATCCTCCTACTAAACATGACTAGCTAGGTCTTTTTTCCCATGCACCATGGGGTGTCTAGCTATTGCTCTTATGTTAAACATGGCCAGGTACTTTCTTTCTAAGCCAGGTAATTCAAGATGCCCCCCAAATTTTTAGCTTGGGATATAGGCTCTTTGAACTGTGCCTGTTCTTAAGTTAGTTCACATCACCCGTCCTTTTTTAAGGGACATCAGATATTGACTTTGGTGAAAGTGGCTTTCATGCCTTTCTTCTCTTAGTTGTAATATATAGCCCAGACCTTCTCGTTGTGTGTCTGATGAATCTTGAGAATGCCTGCATTTTACAAAAGGAATCTCAGGATTTTCCTTTTAATCAAGGCGACAGTATTAACAGTCCCAAGGATCATTACCCACATTCATGTTGGCTTCTAATATATCCCTATAATGATGAGCCTCTTTAATCTGTTCCTTCTACCCAGTGCCCCAAGGAAAATACATTTATAACCCACAGGGAGTATAGTTCATTATACTCTGATTTCAAAGAATCTGAATCTTAAGTCATCTGTCCTTTGTTCAAGACACTGAAACAAATAGGTGTCCTGCATGCATGTTGCCATGTATGGGATGATAAGCTTCAAGAGCCCTTGGAGGCTGACAGTCCTGACTCATGAATAAAAATATGATCACCATTAAAGTTAACAATATATGATTGAATGTGTTAAATGTGACATAGTCCTTACACTACACAAAGTAGGCTGGGATGATCTGTTATCTCTAATGTTAAGGGTTTTGTGACTTTGTAAATTTGTTACTCTAAATCTTCTTCAGTCTTCAACTCCTGAGCACCATTGCTTTAGAGCATCATTTTCTCTATATGATATGTCCAATGTACTCTCTGTAACCAAGTGTAAACAATATCTCAGCCATAAGACTGGGACAACCTGTGTTCAGGTCCCAAACTCCAACTCCAGTTATAAAAAGGTCCTCACAAAAATCAGTCTCTTTGGGATTAAGGATGCTCAAAATTTTATACTGCTACATAACACTTTTTCACATGCATGCCTCATATGAAAGGGGAATATTCCTTTTTTGTAGTGTTCCTGAAATTTGCACCCTGTGGCTAAGAGATCCAAAAATGTCTCCTTCCATAGAGTTGCTTCCATGCCTCTCCCTCAGCCTATGGGGGTCTCACAGACTAAACTTATGTTCAAAAATTTAGTCTTGCTCCCTCTGTCTAGAGGGCTGGAAAATCTAATCGTTATTCCCAAATAGACATTAAAATATACTGCCTTTCACAAGGGAAATGTCAGGCCTACTGTCTCTTGTTGAGGTTTCTACAGATCTTGCTCTACTGACTATGTATGCCTGATATATCCCCAAATCTTTATGATTCTTTCCAACCTTCTTCATGTTTCCTACATTGTAAGCCAATACCACACTGAAGAAATGGGCTGTGGGCTTATTTAATCTGACCAAAGGCTTTTTGGACCAAAAATAACCATTCAAACTGTTGATAAATGCAGCAATTATTCCCAGGCCTTCCACAAAGCTCATAGAATATGTGGATACTCTAAAATGAAAAAGCATTGGAAGGTGATCAGGTAGTACCATAACTTCCTCTGCTCCACAAGGTTTTTACATTTTGTTCATGGGAAAATGTTTATTCTTGTTTTATTGAACATAGCATAGCCAAAGGTTTTAAGCCGTTCCCAGAGACATGTAGATGATCAACTTTGCACAAAATGTCTCAGAAATTCTGCTTATGACCTGCTTACTTCAGCATTCCACTGTATTCAAATGGATACTGCAATATTAATACTTTTAAGAAGTGCATACCTGTCCTTTTACTTCTGTCCAAATGTGCCTATGCCCTTTCTCAATGTTCCATAAAAAGATGTAGAAGTTTATAATCAAGAATGCTCTAGACTTTGCTTGTGTTAGCAAGGAAATCTTCCTTATTCACCATATGCCCAGGTGATTTTATAGCAACCACTTTTAATTAGAATCTCCAGAAAAATATTGTTTTGTACAAAGTGGTGTCCGAACATACAGGAATGAGACCCCAAATACAGAGAACCAAAGTAAGCAAAAATTCTGTCTTCATTCTGGTACCTTAGACATATACCTTCTTCCTTCCTACTTGCAGAGGAATATGTGGTTGGACATATATTGGAGGAAGAGACAGATCCAGAGACTCTTGCACTGCAGACTCTTAGAAGACTTCTAAGATGGCTGCCATGCCTGTCAGAGACATTTAGAAGATGTGTGGTGTAGATTGTGATTTTGATTTTGAAGCTAATGAGCAGTGAGTCAGGAGCACACTATATTCTCAAGGTATCAATCAAACTTCAGCTTTTGCTCACTAGGACTATTTGCTTTAGATTTTATTGTATCTATTTCCTGTCCACAGAGAATTTTTTCCTCTTGTGCCTACAGAGAATTTGGATGTATAGCACCTACTAAAAGAAGTCAGATACCCAAAATAATCTACTTTCATGAAGCAGATTCTAGACTATTCTCACAACCCATGTATTCCCCAACAATTTCTATTTTGAGCAGTTGATTTCTGATTTGTCTGTGTTAAAAGATATCTTCCCTCCTCAAAATCCAAAGTTTCTCAGAACCTCTAAATATGCCTCCATGGGAATGTAATTACGACAACAATGTAATAGCGGTTCAGATTCTTCTATTGTGAAACATGGTTTACCAATCTACTGTCTCTGCTTTTCCAAAGAAACACACATATCCTCATTTCATTCAGGTGGTATTCCAGGATGCGTTATTGACCAAGGAGGGACTGTATTCCTCTGTTTCAGGGTACTCATATATTCCTCTCCCCAAACACAAGGCCCTAGAATATGTTTCTTCACATATAGGGACCATAAGGTAATATAAAGGAATGTGAGCTTAGAGTACCAAAGTTCAAGAGTAGCAAGTAGAGGACATAAGCACAAATCCCTCCTTCAAGACAGAAAGCAAAATGATGTGGTCCCCATCATTCACACCTATTGTAGAGCAGCTGAACATATACTTAAGAAGGAAAAACAGCACTGGACTAACATCCAGACTTTTTGGCAAATCATCAGAGTTCTGCCTGACCTGGCACCAATTTCACTACAGCAGAGAGACATTCTAGTTTCTGATGAGGAGCTGGAATTTGATTATACAGCACTGAAATGATAGCTACTGCATGAGGTAGATTGGTACACTGACCTCATGTGAAGAAGACAGTTTGCAAATTCCAATTCTATCCTACCCAACATGCTAGTTTACCCATAACATGCTTTCCTCCTTTATGCAAGGGGATTTCAAATACTTCCCCTGTAACCCTTAGAGCCTTGTGATTTCTCCATGGCTCTTGGACTTTCCTTTTTCACCATACACATGGCAAGCCTGAGAATTCTCACCTCTAACCCAATGATCTAGTTTCTCACTAAGTATCCGAGTAGTTTATGGGCCATTCATTTTCTCACTATGAGTCCTTCAATTGTGCCCACATTAATCAAGTGTTTCTTACAAATATTCTTACTACTGGGTTCTTCAAACATATTACTTCTAATCTAGGCAACTTTAGATGTTTCTTTTTCATTTTGTGGTGTCTCCCTAGTATCAGCATTATCCAAAGGGAGCCTATTTTACCTTCTGGTGTAGCAGGTATCATACTATTCCACTATGCTTTAAGAGAACCCATATTTATACAATGTGACCAAAGATCTGGACATTTTCCACATTGACAATATAATATTCATTCCTTCAGGTTTAGATCAAGAGCAGCAAGAAGAGCCTGGAACAGCAGTCATCATCTTCATGGCATTCATCATTAATGGAGTGGTCCTAACTTTAATGTACAGACCTTTATGTTGGAATGCAAAAGTTCTGGCCTGACATGTCTAGATCATCCCACCACATACTTGGAATGGTATTCCAAGATTCATCTACTAGCATTCAAACCAGCAAACAAATGCTTAAATATTTTACATTCAGCTTTATTTGGAAATCACAATGAATGCCTATCTTACTCCATTTTGTTTCAAAGACATAATGTTATGTAATACTCATTTACAAATATAAATATTTTAACCAGTATTCACATGATGAGCAGTATTGTACAGTTTCCTGTGCTGTGTTCAGTTTTTTCACTTGCTGACTTGATTTCATTGATTTTATTTAGAAGATCGTTTTTTACTGTAGTTGTGTCTTTAAATGCTGTATTTAGAGCTGAGGTTTTGTGGATAAATATCTTCAGCGTCATAAATTCCTTCAGTAGCAGTGCTCTCTAGTGGAATTTAAATATCATTTGATACACAGTAATAGCTGAATAAGTTACAAAGTGTTAAGGGTTTCAGAGTGTAATTCCTGAATATAACCAGCAACAATGGACAGACATATTACTAAACAAACCTTTGTTTATCAATTGGACATTGTGGTATTTGTTTTATTTTTTGATTTATGATTATTTTTCTGTGTGTTTGTGGAATACTTTGAAGTTTAGATGTCCAATCATTTGTTCTTAATTAGGGGTATTAATTGTTGCTCAATATATATATATATATATAGCTAAAGGCACTGTGTTTTTAGTATCTAGTTCATCATTAAATCTGACTGTCTATCATCAATGTTCATAGGTAGGTTGCAATTATCTGTATATCATCAGTCTGTATGTGTATCCCTCTTTTTATCTGTTGATCTTTGTATAATCTATGAATATATATATGCTTGTAGCTAGTAGACATTCAACAATCTATTATTGCTCTATCAAAGTACCTTTCAAGTAACCTATCTAGCTATCTGAAGTCTTGTGTTGTGAGTTTACTATGCATATAGGAGTCAGAAGTACATGTTCTGACATCTATCTTTCTATCTTGTTCATCTGGAGGATCAAACAGAGATCACTTATCTAACCAGTCCTAAGGCTATATAGTAAAACTTACTTAAAGGATTACATAAACTCTTATTTCTAAGTTCAAATGATATCATCATTATAAACCCTATTACTCAATGAATATATATATGTATATATATATACATCTATATATATGTGTGTGTGTGTGTGTGTGTGTGTGTGTGTGTGTGTGGCTTAAACTCTCTGACAAATTGCATGGTATCACTATGAATTGTGGCATATCCCAGTCTTGACTCTTGCTTCTACGAAACATTTTTTTTTTTAAATCAGATCAGGCCCAACCCAAGGAAGGTCTGTTTCATACTCCAACATGGAAGCTTCTAGGATGCTTGTTAGAGAGGGAGAATAGGCTTGAGGTGGTGGTAGTGTCTCCAAGCAACAGTGAGAGTGTTCTTCTAGGTTACAGAACAGAAATTATGGGCAATATAGAGGTGGGATTCTGAAGGCTCCGTCCTCAAGGGAATGAATGACTGTGGTTTGAGAAAGCTTTGCCAGTGTATAATCAGACTCACACACACACATACACACAAACAAACAAACAATGAAACAAACCAACAAGATTCTTATTCTAGAAACACTGGCTAGACTTAAGTATGCCAACATTCACCCTGAGAAAGGATCAGGGCTACACAACAATCCTGAAAACCTAGTGGAGTTGACAGCCAGCTATAAGATATTTTCTTAAAATATCTTGTATTTTAAGCTATTGAAATAGCTTAAACCCATGTACAAGTAGTTTTCTCTGGTGAAACCCCCATAGCAGAATGGCTCTTCTGAAAAGGATCAGATGTACCCCCAAATTATTGCTGACATGTGGGACTTCATTAAAAGTATTTAATTTACATACAGTTAAGCAAATATTCAAGCAGGAGAAATGAAATCCCATAGAATGTGGAAGATTCCCTTCTAGGTATTTCTAAGAAAGAGGATTAACATCCAGAATATGGACTGACCTTAAAAAAAAAAAACAGCAAAATACCTAAATGACATATTAAAAAAAACCTCAAGTGACAATACATGCTGAGAGGATAAGGAGAAAAAAAAAATTCCTCCATTGCTGGTTGGAATATTATCTTATAAAACCACTTTGGAAATCAGTCTGGTGATTTCCTAGACCATTATTAATAGAAATTCCTCAAGATAAAGGTATTCCACTCCTAGGCATATATTCAATATGTACTCAAGTACACAACAAGGATACTTGCTCAAACATGTTCATAGCAGCATTATTCATAAAGAGCCACCACCAGGAAAAAAACAAACAAACAAAAAAACATATGTCCCTCATTGCAGGAAAGGATACAGAAAGAGTGGTACATTTTCATAGTAGAATAATACTCAGTGAATTAAAAAAAAATCATGACTATTTTAGGCAAATGTTGGGTTTAGGAAAGATCATCCTTAGTGAGGTATCCCAGAAGCAGAAAGACAGACACAATATATACTCACTCATAAGAGGAAACTAGGCATATACTGTAGGATAAACATAGTAAAAATCAGTCCACATAAACACGCTAAGCAAGATGGACTACCCAGGGTAAGATAATCAATCAACACTCAAAAGAAAAATGGGATGACATATGAAGAAGGAGAAAGGAGAAAACAGGAAAAGGGTGTACCACAGAGGTCCTCTGAAAGACTCTTCCCAGCACTGTACAAAAGAAAATGCTGAGACACATAACTGATCTTTGGGCAGAGTATAGAAAAACCTTACAACAATTGAGGGATATAGTAACACTTGGAGAGGACAGGAACACCACAAGGGGAGCAAAATATCTGTGTACAGAGGTCTTTCCTGAAAGAGATGTTCCAACCAAGGACCATTCATGGGTATCACCAATAACCCCTGCTCTGATGTAGCCCATGGCAGCTCAGAATCCAATTTGGTGCCCTACTAATGGGATCAGGGATGCACACTGACATAACTCTTTTGCTGACTCTTTGACCACCTGCCATGAGGACAGAACATTCCTGTCAGGCTACAGGAGGACAATGCAGCCAGTACTGATGAGACCTGATATGCTAGGGTTAGACAGAAGGGGAGGAGCACATTCCCCATCACTTGACATGGAGAAGGGCATGGGAGGAGAAGAGGGAGGGACTTTAGAATGGGGAAAGAATGAAGGAGGAATCTACAGCTCACATACAATTTGAATAAACTATAATGATTATAATAAATAATTATATAATTAAACGGTTGTGCCTTTGATTTTGAAGAAGGTTCAGGAGTGGTATATGGGATTTTCTTTTTTTTTTAATTTTAATTTTCTTATTAGTTACATTTTGTTAACTCCGTTTTCCAGGTGTATCCTGCTCCCTCATTCCCTCCCCAACACCACACTCCCTCCCTGGTCTCCTCCCTGCCCCTTTCCAAGTTCACTGATTGGGGAGGACCTCCTCCCCTTTCATTTGACCATGTTTTATCAGGTGTTTTCAGGGATGGCTGCAAAGTCCTCCTCTCTGGCCTAACAGGACTGCTCCTCACCTGGGGTGAAGAGGGGAGGTCAAAGAGCCTGCCCATGAGATCCTGTTAGAAATATTCCTTGTTCCCCTTACTTTGGGAAACTACTTGATTACTGAGCTACCATTGGCCACATCCCAGAAGTTCTAGGTTATATCCATAGATGGTTCTTGGTTGAGTGTCATTCTCAGAAAAGACCCTGTGCCTGGATATATTTGGTCCTTGTAGAGCTCCTAATTCTTTCCATATACTAACTCACCTTCTTTCATATGATTCCCTGCACTCTCCTGAGGGTTTGGTTATGAGTCTTAGTGTCAAAGTCTTAGCTTTGAAACACTGCTAGGTAGAGTCTTTCAGATGCTTTCTGTAGTAGACTCCTGTCATATGTTCAATGCACATGCCATTTTTTTAATTTTATTTTTTCTTCTTATCAGTTACATTTTATTAACTCCCACTTCCTCATTCTCTCCCAATCCTACCCTCCTTCCCTTATCTCCACCCTTCCCCTTTCCAAGTCCACTGATGGGGGAGCCTTCTGCCCATTGATCTTATCCTGTTTTATGAGGTATCTTCAGGACTG
The DNA here is from genome assembly GCF_030254825.1 of Meriones unguiculatus. Lineage (NCBI taxonomy): Eukaryota > Metazoa > Chordata > Mammalia > Rodentia > Muridae > Meriones > Meriones unguiculatus. The sequence continues at coordinate 4,983,020 of NW_026843711.1, forward strand.
GCTGCAAAATCCTCCTCTGTAGTCTAACAGGACTGCTCCTCCCTTGTGGGGTGGAGAGGTCAAAGAGCCAGCCATTGAGTTCCTGTTAGAAATAGTCCTTGTTCCCCTTACTATGGGAGATCAATTGGTTATAGAGATACCACGGGCAACATCCTAGCAGAGGATCTAGGTTATATACATACACAGCCCTTTATTGAATGAGGATTGAATATCTTCACCGGTGTCCACTTTCTTGATTATCTTCTTTAGGTGTGTAGATTTCATTATGTTTATCATATCTTGTAGGTCTATATAAGAGACTATATACCATGTTTGTCTTTCTCCTTCTGGGATACTTCACTCAGAATGATCTTTTCTAGATCTCACCATTTGCTGGTAAATTTCATGATTTTCTCCTTTTTCATTGCTAAGTAGTATTCCATTGTATAAAAATACCACAATTTCCTTATACATTCCTCTGTTGATGGATATCTGGGTTGTTTCCAGGTTCTGGCTATTACAAATAAAGCTGCTACAAACATGGTTGAACAAATGTCCTATTGTGTACTTGAGCAAATTTTGGGTATAGCTGGGTTTTGAGGTAGCACTACTCCTAATTGTCTGAGAAAGCACCAGATTGATTTCCAAAGTGGTTGTACCAGTTTAAATACCCACCAGAAATGGAGAAGGGTTCCCCTTTCTCCAAAACCTCTCCAGCATGTGTTGTCACTTGACTTTTTCATCTTGGCCATTCTGATGGGTGTAAGGTGAAATCTCAGCGTACTGTTGATTTGCATTTCCCTAATGGCTCTTGAGGTTGAGCATTTCTTTGAGTGTTTCTCTGCCATTCAGTATTCCTCTATGGAGAATTCTCTTTTTAGCACTGTTCCCCATTTTTTTAATTGAATTACTTGGTTTGTTGCTTTTCTGCTTCTTTAGTTCATTATATATACTGGATATTAGCCCTCTGTCAGGTAAAGGGTTGGTGAAGATTTTTCCCAATCTGTAGGTGGTCGCTTTGTTTTGATGATGGTGTCCTTTGCTTTGCAGAAGCTTTTCAGTTTCATGAGGTCCCATTTATTGATTGTTGCTCTTAGAGCCTGTGCTGTTGGTGTTCTGTTCAGGAAGTTTTCTCCTGTACCAATGAGTTCTAGGCTGTTATCCATTTCTTTTTACAACTGATTTAGAGTATCTGCTTTTATGTTGAGGTCTTGATCCACCTCAACTTTAGTTTTGTGCAGGGTGATAAATATGGATCTATTTTCATTTTTCTGCATGTAGACATCCAGTTGGTCCAGCACCAATTATTGAAGATGATGTCTTTTTTCCATTGAATGGATTGGGCTTCTTTGTCAAATATAGAGTATTTATAGGTGTGTGGGTTTATTTCTGGGTCTTCTATGTGGTTCCATTGATCCTCCTTTCTCTTTCTATGACAATTCCATGCAGTTTTTATTATTGATGCCTTGCAGCACAGCTTGAGATCAGGGATGGAGATACCTTTAGATGATCTGCTGTTGTACCGGATCGTTTTGGAGATTTTGGGTTTTTTGTTTCTCCATATGAAGCTGAGAATCTTTTTTTCATGATCTGTAAAGAATTGAGCTGGTATTTTGATGGGAATTGCACTGAATCTCTAGATTGCTTTTGGCAGGATGGCCATTTTCACAATGTTAATCCTACCAATCCATGAGCACGGGAGATCTTTCCATCTTCTGATATCTTCTTCGATTTCTTTCTTCAGAGACTTGAACTTTTTCTCAAACAGGTCTTTCACTTGGTTAGAGTCACACCAAGGTACTTTATGTTATTAGTGTCTATTATGAAGGGTGTTGTTTCCCTAATTTCTTTCTCAGCCTTTTTGTCTTTGGTATATAGGAGGGCTTCTGATTTTTTTGAGTTGATTTTGTATCCTGCCCCTTTGCTGAAGGTGTTTATCAGCTGAAGGAGTTCTCTGGTTGAATTTTTGGGGTCGCTCATGTATACTATCATATCATCTGCAAATAGTGACACACTGACCTCTTCTTTTCTGATTTATATCCCCTTGATCTTTACTTGTCTTATTGCTCTGGCGAGGACTTCAAGTACTATGTTGAAGAGTATGGAGACAATGGGCAGCCTTGTCTTGTCCCTGATTTCAGTGGGATTGATTTAAGTTTCTCTCCATTGAGTTTGATGTTGGCTATAGGCTTGCTGTATATTGCCTTTACTATCTTTAGGTATGTGCCTTTTATCCCTGATCTCCAAGACTTTAAACATGAATGCGTGTTGGACTTTGTCAAATGTTTTTCAGCATCTAAGGAGATGATCATATGGATTTTCTACTTTAGTTTGTTTATGTGATGAATTACATTGATGGATTTCCATATGCTGAACCACTGTTGCATGCCTGGGATGAAGCCGACTTTGTCATGGTGGATGATATCTTTGATGTGTTCTTGGATTCAGTTTACAAGTATTTTATTGAATATTTTTGTATAAATGTTCATAAGAGAGATCAGACTGAAGTTCTCTCTTTTTGTTGGATCTTTGTGTGGTTTAGGTATCAAGGTGACTGTGGCTTCATAGAATGAGTTTAGTAGTGTTCCTTCTGTTTCTATTTTGTGGAATAGTTTGAAGAGAATTGGTGTTAGCACTTCTTTGAAGGTTTTGTAGAATTCTGCCCTGAAGCCTTCTGGCCCAGGGCTTTTTTGGATGGGAGACTATTAATGATTGCTTCAATTTCCTTGGGAAATATAGGGTTATTCAGTCTTTCTACCTGATCTTGACTTAATTTTGTGACATGGAATCTTTCAAGAAAATTGTCCATTTCATTTAGATTTTGTGGCATATATTCTTTTGTAGTACGACCTAGTAATTGTTTGGATTTCTTCAGTGTCTGTAAATATGTCCCCATTTTGATTTCTGACTTGCTGATTTGGATAGCTTCTCTCTGCTTTTAAGTTAGTTTGCCTAATTGTTTGTGTATCTTGTTGATTTTCTCAAAAACCAGCTTTTTGTTTCATTGATTCTTTGAATTGTTTCTACTTGATTGATTTTAACCCTTACTTTGATTATTTCCATCCATCTGCTCCTCTTGGGTGTATCTGCTTCTTTTTTTTTCTAGGGTTTTCAGTTGGGCCATTAAGTTACTTGTATGTGATGTTACGAATTTCTTCTTGCAGGCACTTTGTAATATAAATTTTCCTCTGAGCCCTGCTTTCAATATGTCCCATCAATTTGGGTATGTTGTGCCTTCATTTTCATTGAAATCTAGGAAGTCATTAATTTCTTTCTTTATTTCTTCCCTCATCCAGCTGTCATTGAGTAGTAAGTTGTTCAGTTTCCATGTGTGTCTTGGCTTTTTGTTGTTTCTGTTGTTGTTGATGTCCAGCTTTACTCCATTGTGGTCAGATAGTATACAAGGGATTATTTCAATCCTTTTGTGTCCATTGAGTCTTGCTTTGTGACTCACTATATGGTCTATTTTGCAGAAGGTTCCATGAGGTGCTTAAAAGAAGGTGTACTCTTTTGAGTTTGATGAAATGATCTGTAGATGTCTATTAGGTCCATTTGATTTATGGATTCTGTGAGTGCTTTTATTTCCCTATTAGGTGCCTGTCTAGTTGATCTGTCCCTTGATGAAAGTGGGGTGTTGAAGTCTTCTACTATTAAGGTATTCATAATTTATGAATGTAGGTGCTCTTGTATTTGGGACATAGATATTTAAAATTGTGACATCCTTTTGGTGGATTTTTCCTTTGACGAGAATATAGTGGCCCTTCTTATCTTTTTTGATTAAGTTTGGATGAAAGGCTACTTTATTAGATATTAGCATGAGTACTCCAGATTTTTTTCTGGGACCATTTGATTGAAAAACATTTTTCCAGCCCTTTACTCCGCGGTATTGTTTATCTTTGTTGCTTAGGTGTGTTTCTTGGATGCAACAGAATGTTGAATCCTGATTCCGTAACCATTCTGTTAGCCTGTGTCTTTTTATTGGCGATTTGAGTCCATTGATATTGATAGAAAATAGTGACCAATGCATGTTAGTTCCTTTTGTAATGGAGTCAGTGTTCTTACCCTTTTTCTTTGCGTATTTTCTTTTCATTTTTGTTTGGATATTATCGGTATGCCCTGTTTTCTTGGGTGAATTTGTTTTCATTGGATTGGAGTTTTCCTTCTAGTATCTTCTGTAGAGTTGGTTTGCTGTGTAGATATTGTGTAAATTTAGTTTTGTCATGGAATATTTTGTTTTCTCCATCTATGTTGATTGAAAGCTTTGTAGGGTATAGTAGTCTGGGTTGACATTTGTGATCTCTTAGAGTCTCCATGATACTTGCCCAGGCCCTCTGGCTTTTATAGTTTCTGATGAGAAGTCCGGTGTGATTCTGATAGGTCTACCTTCATATGTTACTTGGCTTTTTTCCCTTGCTGCTTTTAATCTTTTCTTTGTTCTGTAGATTTAGTGTTTTGACTATGATGTGTTGTGATGTGTTTCTTTTTTGGTCTAGTCTATTTGGTGTTCTGTAGGCCTCTTGTATATTTATGCACATTCTTCCTTTAAGTTGGGAAAATTTTCTTCTATGATTTTCTTGAAAATATTTTCTGGACCTTGGAGCCTGGAGTCTTCTTTTTCATGAATTCCTATTATTCTTGATTTTGTCTTTTCATAGTGTCCTTGATTTCTTAGATATTTTGTGATTGGAACTTTTCTGATTTTACTTTTTCTTTGAGAGAAGTATCAATTTCTGCAAGTGTGTCTTCAGCCCGAGAGATTCTCACTTCCATCTCTTATATTCTGTTGGTGATGCTTACTTTTTTGGTTCCCACATCAGGACTGATATCCTCTTCTCCACTGTGGCTTTTAGAGAAAGTTCAACTAGGGGTAAGTTATTGATGAATAGGCAACAGTCTCCTTCTTAGCCAAACTCACACTTCTTTAAAGCAGGATGAGTTCATGATTGCCTCATCAAGTGAGGTGTGTAAAAGGACTCCCACAACTGAAGTAAGCATTTTATTCAACCTCTCTTCCCTGGTACTCCATTTTTTGTTGTTGTTGATGATGGTGATGCTCTTCACCACTCAAAACTGAGATAAGATAGATGAAATCTCAAGATTATCTTTAATTGCATTGCCCTAATTACTGAGGGCAATGAACATGTTTAAAATTATTCTTAAGTATATTTATTCATCATGTGACATCTCTATTCAAATTCCTGTATCATAGTTTTTTATCTTTTTTGATCAGATATACAATATCTATCCCTTACATTTCTCCTGATGAAAATCCCATGTACCAGGGGTGTACCAAGATGGTGACAAGCACACAAAGTTCCTGAACTGTGGAAGAGGTAAACCATCTCAGTCAGTGAGTGGAAGTTCCTCTGAACCCAGGAAAACAACAGTGAGGCTTTCTAAAGACAGGAAATATCACATGAGGTAAGGACTTAGATCCCGGGTCACCCGGGGACTTGTTCAGGGAAAGAGAGGAACGATCCTCTGATCACCTTTTGCAGACCTTTGCCCTCCCCCACAGAGCGGAATTACGGAGATTCTCAGCACAAACCTAACTACCTGGGGTCTGCAGCTGCTGAGGCATAGCTTCTACCCTTTAGCACAACTACCAGTGGTACGGTAGAGTACCAGAAACCCACAGAACCAGACCCACACAGCACCATCCTCCCAGAGTTCTGGGCTTCTAGTCGCCATACTGGCTCCTTAGGATCACACAGCCACTGACTGTACTCCCCGACTAATCCCCCAGTGACAGATAATATGCTATATACTCACCAAAACCAGGCAGAAACACCATACAACCTAGGCACACCAGGCACTGGGCCTCCCAAGCTCGAAGAGCACAGTAGAGAGCCTGCAGGAAGCATTTGATCTGGCAAGCCAGTCCCCAGCTACAGATGGACTTTCTAATCTGGCAGCGAAAGCAAAGCAGCATTGAGCTGGCAGGGCACATCAGACTGACAAACCTGCACTCCCGGTGCAGGGTCCATACCGCTCCCTCCCCCAAAAGTGACTCACAGACCTTGGTTCGATGCAAAAGCAAGAGGCAGTTTATTCTGATCGCGTTTGGGGGTCGTCCCTTCAAAGCAGGAGACGACACCGAGCATACAAAGCACAGAGTTTTTATTTTAGGCCTTTACATTGATTAGTTAGCAGAAAAGATAGCAGTTATGCGGTTGGCAGCTGTGGCGGGGAACTCATAGCTCCAAGGACAGTCCTCCCCTCTTCTCCCATCTCTCGGTTCTGTAGCAGGCCGCTTACAGCTTCAAGGACAGTCCTCCCCTAAATTGCCTGACTTGCTCTTTCTTTTTAGCTGGCCCTTATTCAAGGTCCAGTTGTTTTTTCTAATTTGGGATGGTCCCATTTCTCAAGACCTTTTTTGAACATTCAGGATCTTCCACAGCAAGTCAGCATTGCCTGTAATCTTCTGCTGGTGTCCTAGAAACACATCAGTCTGCACAGAGGAGTAATACACAATCCTACCTATAGAAGGGAATTTGGAGACTTCTTCATCAACAGTTGCAACTTCAGAATAACATCCTTCTGCTCCAGACTTTAGAACATGGGAGTCAAGCAACTTCTCATTGTGCTCAAGGATCTTCAGGTCACCGCATATCTACACAAGGGAATCTGAGACTCCCACACATATACAAACAAGACTCTCAGACACTTTCCATCTACCCAGGCACATTCAAACCTCCAACACACACCAAGTAGAGACATACAGTCCTCACCTGTACAGAATACAGTTGCACATTCACCAACTACTCCCTTGTCTCAGGGATATACCCAACATGCCCAATAGAAGGAAGAAACTCTGAAATTGACCCAAAGCTCTCTAAGCTTCACCACAAACTTGGGATATTCCAGGATATTCATCATCTTCACTAGGTATGAAAAAAAATATAAGGCTGCTGCAAGTCATGCAGGATATGAAGAAGATCCTGGGGAACTTTCCATATCTGTGCAGGCAAACTTGAGTTCCTTACTTTCATCTCAATGTGTTTTAGAATTTCCGTATGAAGAGTAGTCACTTTTCATCTCTCCACACCTAAACAAGGTACTCTAGGACCTTGTCCTTCATGCCAAGATCCTCTTGTGTCTTTGCAGTTTGGCCAAAGAGTTCAACGAACAGATAGATCAGCTTCCCACTATTTGAATCTATGCTGTCTTCAAAAGGTCAAGGGTTAGTTTATTTATCTGCACAAAGGGCTATAGGACCTTCTCTCTCTTCACAATCTCTTGGGTGTTTTCTATCTTCTCAAAAGGTACACTATACAGATCCTATTCTTTCAATCACTGCAGGATCTGCAAATTATTTAAAAGGGCACAAGGACAAGGGATTCTTGAACCTACATCATCTTCCCCAGGCACTTGGAAAATTTCCATATCTGTTAAAGTTAGTTCAAGACATTTGTTAGCCATTCAAGAAGGTGTAAAACTTCTCATGTCTTCCAAGGGGCCTCTACAATTTTCCACCTGCGCAGGTGGCAGTCTAGGTATATCCAAATATTCACCAGGGAATTTGGATTCCTCACCATCTCCATCAGTGATTCTAGGATCTTCTACCTCTGCACAAATGGATTTAGTAGTATCTCTACCTGTCTCATTGTCTCAGAGATCTCCTCTATCTGAACCAGGTCAGGGAAAATGCACATCAGTCCAAGGGGCTCTGAAATATTCACCTGCTATGAAGGGCAATACTGAACCTTTGCCATACACTCAAGATGATCTGGGACTCAGGTTTATTTCCCTGGAAAGTGTGAGAGGTTGTGAAGGGCCATTAAAATGGCTGCCACCATCTCCCCATGAAGAATTCAAAACTGCTCTGTCTAGCTCATGGCCTGTAGCATATTTTCTATCTGCTTCAGGATCTTCAGGATGTTTTGCTTCTAACCTCTACAATGTAGTATGCCCTACCCTGTCCTGTCAAAATAATCTAGAACTCTCCACATCTTCAAAGAAGTCTCTAAAATTTTCATCAGTGTGCCAGATATCTCTGAAACATACACCAACTTCCCAAGCCTCTCTGGGAATGGAGCCATCTGGACCAGGTACTCTGGTACATTGCTTACCAAAATGGCAGGTGAAAATGCCTACATCTGCCCAACTGACTCTAGGATAGCCATCACCTCAGGAATGTAATACAGGTAATTTGTCATCTACCCAAGTAATGGTGGGAAAATCGCTCTTACCACAAAAGTCCCCAGGGCATTCAACAATTGTTCACAGTGCTACAGAATCTTTGACATCTTCCATGGAGTTGCAAGGCCTTTCTTATACTCAATGTACTATAGCACATATCTCATCTATCCCAGCAGATGGACTCTCTCTTGCTGCCTATGGTATTCTGCAAATATTACCTCCTTGCCAAGTTCCTCAAATATCAACATCTGCCCAGGGAACTCTAGGAACTTTATCAGGTGATCTTTAACTTCATCTTCATGTCCCAGGGTAACTTCACAATTTTTACAAAATACCTCAGGAAGTGTGCCTTCTCCCTAGGAGGTTTTTAATTTTTCAAGATCTTCAATGGGATCTCTAGGATCATTTCCACTGCTCTCAGGAATTCTGAAAATTTCAATATCTGTTCAGGGTGTTGTGTGTGTTTCTAGTTCTAACCAAAACTTTCAGAGATCATCAACATCTCTCCTGGAAACTATCTTGTCATCTTCATTTTCTCAAATTTCCTTGGGACCTACTCAATCAGTACCGCAGACCTTTGGATCTGTATTATCAGGCCAGTAGTTCCTGTATTGTGTATTTCTTCTCTAGGTTCTATAAGCTTCACTGCCTCAGCAAGTGTGATCAGGAGAATCGTCAGCTACCCAAGGGATCTTGGAATTTCCACATGAGGAAAAAAAGGACTAAAATATTCTGATCCATTGACCTTATGACCACTGTCCAATGAAGAGGAATAGTTTGCCTGATGTGCCAGGGCTTTAGAGTAGTCAGCAGGGCCACAGATCCAGAATGTGTGCCTTAAACTTGGTCAGCAGAAAAGAAGAAGCTGTGTCCTTTTTGTGCACAAGTAGTAAGCTGAATTTTTCAGTCAACCTATGTGGAAGCTGCTTTCTTGCATTTGGGGATTTATCTCAACATCCAGGCTTACAATATATGTATGTTCTAGATTCCCATGACGATCAGATCAGGAAATATTCAGTCCTTCGTTCATCCCCAAACTGACTCTTGTTCTTCCCCTGCTAGCCATGAGACATTTTGGACTTTGTGTGTTCCCCAACGCAGTATGACACTTTGATCCTCTAGGAAAAACTGTCCTCAAAATTCTCTTTGTTTTGGGGTGTCTAACACTTTTACATTCTATCCATGGATACTCCAAATTGTGTGTAGAACAAAGGGGCTCATACTTATTTCTTCAGAACCAGGAGGGATTTCAATTTTTCAACCCCCTGAAGGACTCAAAAGTGCTTTAGGCATATGCCTTGTAAAACAGGAAGTCTAATGTAGGCCAGTAATTCTCATGCAGCGTTCAAACTCAGCACTTCAAAACCACAGATCTTCCAAACTACTGTAGGAACAAGGGGGCTTCTGACCTGTGCCTTTAATATCAGGAGCCTTCATAGTTTCCCCCAATACCTCAAGTACCCTCAGTCTTATCTGTGTAGAAAAGAAAATATGCCTCACATTTTTCACCAGTAAGTCAAGGGTGTTTTAAATCTAACTGCTTAATATGTGCTTCACAATTTCCCCAGTGTTCAACAGGTCATAAACAAATATTCCCTTTGAAAACCAGGGCACCTCAGACAGTCACTCACTGCCCAAATGAACCTCAAATATATACTGCACACAAAGGCCATCACAGCCATCCTCAGTGACTGAAGTTGTCCTTACATATATGACTAGAGTATCAAGGGGTCTTAGACTCAGCCAATGTCCCAAGAACATGAAAAATATCAGTCTTTTAGAAACAAGGAAGAGTAGAATTTCTACAAAGTTATAACAAGGCTTGAGCTTTATATTCTAGAACAAAGCCAGTTTACATCCCCATGCTTCTAATTCCATTAGTATTTAGATATGCCCCCTCAGAACTAATATAAACCACGACAAACAGAGGAGTGACACTGTCCTGGAATAATTTCAGAAGAGATACTTGGACTTATTTTCTCTAAATACAGTAGTCTTTGACTCCTGTCAAGGAGGACATCCATCCTTTTTCTGTTGGTGTATTTTACTCTCTGAACAAAAATTTTAGTCATCCTCTCACTTGACTGGAATTGTCTGAACCATGGCCCAATGATATATCTAGCTACATCAATAACCATGTGACTGAGGGGGTATGTCTCAGACATTGAATGTTAAGTGTCCTTTGAGACTGAATCCCTGTGGCCAAGGAAACATGGAGACTTCTCTTTCTTTTCGTGGCCAACTGAGGTTTACCAGTCAAGTAAGAGAGAGCAGAGCTTCTCCCTCACACATTATTGGATAAAAAAAAATCAATTTTGGCAACCAATGAATCCTCAGAGAACTCAAGATTCATGTCCTGTTTGTCACTGAAGACATACCTCAGCTTGAGTCCAAGGTCATTTTTCTTATTGGTGCTCACCAGAAATCTACCCATTCTCCATGCCCACTTCTGTCTTGCTTATCCTAAGTTAAAGTAGGAAACAGATCCTGGGACAGAGATCCAAGTTGTCAGTCAGAAGAACCCAAGAAAGCCTGTAGTGGACTACTAATGGATATGGATTTTCTCAAGTTCCCTGCAGACATGGAGTCATGGAGTACCTGGACCTCGCCTCTCTACGAGGTAAACTGGAATATTCCCCTTTTGTCCTATTGTTCCACCAATCCTTCTCTTTTGCAAATCTCGGTCTTTTTCATGCCCTGATGATTGAGTCCTTAAAAAGTAGCCTTTGACACAATGAACTCTCAGAGTATTTCCCTCTGAGCAAGGGAACAGGGGCTTTCTAACCCTCATGAAACAGAACTAGCCCTCAGTATAGATTTCACAGATTTCAAAAATGAGAAGCAAATTTTAGAGCCTGATGCCACTTGAATAAAATCATTAGATGTGGTGTGAAATTGTTAGTCCAACTTAATTTTGGTAGGCTCAACACAATTCCAATAAGACAACATTCTGAAACACCCAATCAAGCTGTTTATCAATTCTGATACTGATGCTTGGTATTTTGCATATTCAGCTGAAGACATGGATTTCCTAGACATTGAAGAAGACTTAGAAGCTTAGACAATGCTAAGACCTCATGAGTTATGGTAGTCAAATTTATTTGGCTTTTGCATGCTCTACGCATTAGTCTCTCTGTCAATCGTGCTTCAGAACTTCCCCACTTGCCCTGGCACTCAATTCTCTGGCTTTGGAAATGGAGGCATTCAAACTTCCTACTGAATCAAAGAACATTGTCATTTGTACAAAGTAGGCTTCAGCATTCATTGTGTTTAAATAGGACCATTCTACTTCCTCAAATTATAGAGTAAGCCATAGACTTTTTTTTTCTAAATAAATGGTTCCAAGGTTTGTCCTTCAACACAAGGTGAACTGAACCTTCCACAATGACTCAGATAAGAAACTATGACATGTGTAATCTGGAACTTGGCTAAACTATTTTTTTTTGAACAAGCAAACTATGTACACACTCTTTCTCTTTAGGGGATCTATACAAAATCTTCTGTTTTGGGAAGTTACAAACCAGGCCATTGACATGAAAACTCACTCAGATGTTCATCTTTTTCTCAATGAAGCTTAAAACAACACCCCATGACAATGTTTTCCTCAGAGAATCCACCTCTATACAGAGAAATCTCGGGTCTATTTCTCTAGGTGTTCTTAATATATTCCCTCTGACTTGGATGAACAGGCATACCCAAATGACCAAAGGGAGGGAAGACAACAGTGAACTGAAGTCCTGAGGTAAGACTCCAAATATCTAAGTCCTCACTGAAAACTTTCTACCTTTCAGATTATCACCTTAAATGAGAAACCCCATCTTTGTTGGCCTCACCTCTGTTGTTGATGACAGGCTTGTGGAAGAAACAGAATCAGGGACTACTCACCAAAATGGAAAAGTAAAGTGGTCTGATTGGTGGCAAATATGCCCCAGAGTCCCAGAATACACGATTACTCTCTGTTGTGACCATGTACACCTAATAAGGTACTGGTGCAAGATTTTTCCAATTCCCAAGTTAACCTAGGAGATTCATCTTCTGCCTGAGAGTTTCTAGTAAATTCCTGTGCTTCTATACCCTCCCAACAAATCTCCTTCTCAAGAATCATGCCTATTTTCTTCCAACATATGGCCAGAGTAGTTTCACACCAAACAGATCATTTACAGTTGCATGAGATACTCACTCCACAAACCTCCAGGGATTCCAATTCACTTTGGTTTAAAGTCTCATAGTCCAAGTTTAGCAATCAGAGCAGAGAAGCTGTGCCATCTTCTTTCAGGTCATTCATTAGAAATGAATAACTTCAACATTTCTGCCTTGATATTGAGTGTTGAAATGCAAACTAGAGGAAGCAACTTAGCCAGTGACTGTCATCCACTCCTTTGGAAGAATGCACAAGTTTCTGCCTCATCTCTCCCAGAATGAACACAAACTATGACAATATAAAACTATGAAAGGCCCATGATGAAAATTTTCTCCCCCGGTGTAAGTTATCAGAGACATTCTCTTCACCAGAAGTATGTGTGGGACCTTCACCCTCTGTGTAGTGGAGAGTGTCCTCCTTTTTCAAGAGTTTTCCTTCTTTGCACTGGGACTGAGTTTTTTCCTCTTTCCCCAAAGTTAGCATATTTCTTCTCATTATATTGAACAGAATGTCAGAACTCTGCAAAGACTGGGATTGTCCTAAACGCCACCTGCTATTGGGCCCTAAAACATTTATTTTGTGTTAAGTGGTACTCATATAGTCCTATTGCTACCCTCTGAAAGTATTTTTCTTCTCAGAACAATTGTCCCTTATACTTCACACTCTGCACAAAACAGTTTTACACATTCCAATCTTCTAAATAAGTTTGTGGACCAATTCTCTATCTAAATCCAATGAGAATATTTCAGACATTCAGTTTCTGCAGAAGTGGATCTGGGAAATCTAATTATATTGAGCAAGCTCTCAAATTAGACCATGTGTGCAAGGGATATCTTGGGACTCCATCCTTTTTACTAGGAGGTTGTAGATTCCATTATATGACTAAAGAATCACTGGATATTCCCATCTGTTCATGCCTCACACATGGCACTATAAATAAGAGTATTGCAGATTTAAGAGCCCAGGACCATCAAAGATTAATCCACAAAACATAGGAAACCAATTGGATCTTACTACCATCTTCTTTTAGATAATAGAACACAAGTTTGAAACCAGAAATCAGATGTCATGCCATCTGCATCAAAGTTGGGGCACCATCAGTACTTGTAGAAGAACTAACCATGTTGGAAGATTGTTATGATATAGCCTAGACACACAAAGAATTCACTAAGCCTATGGATGCTTGTATTGGGATATATATTTGGAAGCTAGTATGCAGAACCTGAAACTTTCTCCAATATCTAAGATATCCCATGAGCTTCCCCATCTGACCAGCAGTGCATGAATATTCCTATTCTGCCAAATATGGATGGTGCCAATCACCCCAAACCAAGACATGTGTGAGTACCCCATTGTGAATGTGGTCGCATAACTTTCCAATCTGAGATGAGGTTCTCAATACTCCCCTGTCTCCAAGGTACTTCAGAACTTCTCTTGTTTATTGAGGTGGTCATGACAACTAGCCTGGCACAAAGGAGGCCTTAGTTCTTTTCTCCATTGACAATTTAGACTTAGATATTACCCAACTGTACAAGAGGGAATCTGAAGCACCATCTTTTACCACAGGAAATTCACTACTGTATTCCAAGGTAATATTAGACATGCTCTTTTGAATAATACTGTACCATTCCTTGTAATATAAGCTTATGAACTCCCAAGCATCCTATTGTGCTTTCAATTACCTACAAACAACATATATACACTAAAGAATAAAGATTCAAGCCTTGGTGTCTTCTCATTGCCCTACGTTGATTTCAGTGCCCAAGTACTGTAAGGTAGATTTACAGGCAGGATCCTGAATAATGACCATCCAACTTACAACTAGAAATCAAGTGGCTCTATAGTTGCTGCCCATATACGAACACATGAAGACAAACTGAAGAAGCTAATGTAGCCACAGACAGCAACCCAGGCTGTTTGGATATGGCTCATGTTGTTTCTTGAACTCTTCCAGATCAGCACAAGATATAAAACTTCTCCATCCTATAGAAGAAATGTAAGCTAAAGAATGCTGATGTGACATTCCTGACTGAATAAGGGAGCAGGGAAACTCATGTTTAAACAGAATGTTGAATGACACTTTTCACCTCTGACCCATACCTTCAGAAAACCTACACCTTTGCCCAATCAGGTTTCAAAATTTTCTCTTTCTCATGTGGGGCACAGGTCTTCCTCTATTGCTAAGTTTCCTCACTTCTTTTACTTCACTGAATTAAATGGGAGACCTCATTCCTTGGAAAAGGGATACAACATTGTATCAAATATTCATTTTACAGAAAGACCCTCAAAATTTGTGGTCCTTTGAATAGCGGATTAACTCATTTCCCTTCTGGTGAATGTGGCCTCAGAACAAGTAATCCATTTGCCATTCCTTCTGTAGAAGTAAGAATCAGTTGCCTTCACATGTAGTCCAGTGTAGTGCAAAAGAAAACTATGATGACTTCCTTCAAGCACAACAGCTACAGAGATTTTATTTCTGCCTAAGAAATAGGCCCATGCCACAGTGATAAACAAAGAACATCCTTATCGAAGAGGTTCTCATTATTGCAATCTATTATAATAGTTGTTACAAAAGTAGTGCTGGCCAGAGAACCCCAAGAGCATCCTCTTCTTTCCAAGGACAACTTACACTTGAATTTCAAATATATATCAAGTTAGTACCAATCCCTTGGACGACCATTGCCAGGCAAACAGCATTGCAATCAATGTGACCTCACAGATTTTGGGTTTAGTTCATAAGACAGAATATCAAAATCTAAAGCAAACACCCATGCCAATGTCTAGCAGGTTGTTGTCAGAAAAACAATGTTTCATCATTGTTTTAAGATTTGCACACATGAAAATACCCTTGAAAGAAGCATAACAATTCAACCACATTTTTGAGTTCAGTTTGCTTCTTAGACTTATCACCTGAGTCTATGCAATATATGGATAGTGGGAAATGGTGAGAAGATTTGGAAGGAAATAACATAATGTCATACTATCCTCCTACTAACCATGATTAGCTAGGTCTTTTCCCCTTTTACCAACCATGGGGTTGCTAGATCTTGCTCTTACGTTAAACATGGCCAGGCACTTTCTTTTGAAGCCAGGTAGTTCAGGATGCCTCCCAAAATTTTCAGATTGAGATGTAGGCTCTTTGAACTGTGCCTGTTCTTAAGGTATCTCACATCACCATTTCTTTGTTCAAGGGACATCAGATATTCACTTTGGTGAAAGTGGCCTTCATGCCTTTCTTCTCTTAGTAGTAATAAATAGCCCAGATTTATGTGTGTATGATGAATCTTGAGAATGCCTGCATTTTACAAAAGGAATCTCAGAATTTTACTTTTAATAAATGAAACCAGTATCAACAGTCCCAAAGATCATTCCCCACATTCATGTTGGCTTCTAATATATCTTCTGACAGTAAGTCTCCTTAATCTGTTTTCTCTACCTGTGGCCTCTAGAAAAATACATTTATAACCCACAGGGATTTGAGTTCACTATGCTCTGATTTCAAAGAGTCCTAATCTTAGGTTATCTGTCCTTTGTTCAATTCACCGAAATAAAGACGTACCATCCTGCATGCATGTAACAATGTATCTGAGGATAAGCTTCAAGAGTCTTAGGAGGCTGACAGTCCTGACTCATGAATAATATTAGGATTGACATTAGGCTTACCAAGGTATGACTGAAGATGTTCAATGTGACCTAGTCCTTCTTCCACTACACAAATTAGGCTGGGATAATCTGTTATCCCTAGGGTTATGGGTTTTGTGACTTTGTGAATTTGCTATTCTAAGTCTGTTTCAGTCTCATACTCCTGACACCATTGCTTTAGATCATCATTTTCCCTACATGATATGTACAATAGGAACAATATCTTAGCCATATCACTGTTTTGTTATTAAGGGAGCTCAAACCTTAGGCTACTACATAACACTTTTCACATCCACACCTCATATGAAACGGAAATACTTTTTTTTTTTTTTGCAGTGGTCCTTAAATTTGCACACTGTGGCCAAGAGGTATGGAAACTTCTCCTTTCATCAAGTTGTTTCCATGCCTCTCCCTCAGCCTATGAGTGCTTTCCACACTAAATTTCTATTAAGAAAGACTTAGTCTTGCTCCCTCTTTCTATAAGACTGGCAAATCTACTCCTTACACTCAAATAGACTTTGAAATATCCTGCTTTTTCCAAGGGAAATGTCAGGCCTACTGTCTCTTGTTGAGGTTTCCAGAGATCTTGCTCTACTTACTATGTATGCCTGCTCTGTTCCCAACTACATAGGATTCTTTCCTACCTTCTTCCTGCCTCATACCAGTTTAAGCCACTACCATAATGAAGAAATGGGCCATGGGCTTATTTAATCTGACCAAAGGCTTTTTGGACCAAAAGTAAACATTCAACTTGTTGAAAAATGGAGCTTATCCCCAGGCCTTCCACAAAGAATATGAATATAGAATATGTGGATACTCTAAAATGACAAAGCATTGGAAGGTGATCAGGCAGTACCATACGTTCCTCTGCACCTCAAGGTTTTTATGTTTTGTTCATAGTAAAATGGTTTTCTTGTTTTATTGAACATGGCATAGCCAAAGTCTCTCACAGAGAGATGTAGATGATCAACTTTACACAAAATATCTCAGAAATCCTGCTTATCATCTGCTTGCTTCAGCAATTTGCTGTAATCAAATGGATACTACTATGTTACTTCTTTGAAGAAGGGCATACCCATCCTTTTACTTCTGTCCAAATGTTCCCAGGCCTTTTCACAAAGTTCCATAAAGATATGTAGATGCTTATAATCAAGAGTGCTCCAGATCTGGCCTGTGTTAGCAAGGAAATCCTACTTATTCACCATATGCCCAGGTGATTTGGTAGCTACCATTTTTAATTAGAGTCTTCAGAAAAGTATTGTTTTGTATAAAGTGGTGTCCGAACATACAGGAATGAGACCCCAAACTACAGAGTACCACAGTGAGCAAAAATTCTGTCTTCATTCTGGTACCTCATACAGATACCTTTCTTCCTACTTGCATAGGAATGTGTGGCTGGACATATATTGGAGGAAGACACAGATCCAGAGACTCCTGCACTGCAAACTCTTAAAAGACTTCTAGAATGGTTACAATGCCTTTTACAGACATTCAGAAGATGTGTGGTGTAGATAGAGATTTTGATTTTTGAGCTAATGAAGTAGTGAGTGTCAGCAGAACTATATATTCTCAAGATATCAATCAAACTTCAGCTTTTGCTCACTAGGGCTGCAGGTATATGGCATAGAGAGACTTAGGCTATTTCATAAAATCCTGGGATTTTATCTCATCCGTCTACATTAGAGTTTCTTATATCTATTACATGTCCCCAGAGAAAGAATTCCTTCATGTGCGTACATGAAATTTCAATTTATAGCACCTACCCAAAGAAGTCAGATACCCAAAATTATCCACTTTCATGAAGCAATTTTAGACTATCCCCAACCCACTTGTATTTTCCAATAATTCCACTTTTGAGCAGGTGGATTTCTGACCTGCGGTAAAAGATACCTTCCCTCCCCAATATCCTAAGTTTCTCAGACCTTCTAAATATGTCTCCCTGGGAATGGCATTACTAGAACAATTTTCCAGGGTTCAGATCCTTCTGTTGTGCACCTTTGTCTACCAATCTACTGTCTTTGTTTTTCCAAGGAAACACATATTTCATCCAGGTGGTCTTCAAGGATGCCTTATTGATCAAGGAGGCACTCCTCACACTCTATTCCTCTGTCTCAAGGCACTCATATATTCCCTTCTCCAATCTGGAGGTCCTAGAATATTTTTCTTCACCTAAATTGACCTCCAGAATCTCAGGCTTAAAGTCTCAAATTCCAAGAGTAGCAAGTAGTGGCCCTGCTTCATGACAGAGGGCAACATGATGTGCTCACCATCATTCACACCTATTCCAGTGCAGCTAAACATATCCTTAAGAAGGAAAACCAGCACTGAACTAACATACAGACATTTTGACAATTAATCAGAGTTCTGCCTGACATGGCATTTCATGCACTACAGCAGAGACATTCTAGTTTCTTATGAAGAGCTGGAATTTGATGAGACAGTACTGCAAACATACCTGCTTCATGATGTAGATTTGGACACTGACCTCATGTGAGGGAGACAGTTTACAATTTCCAATACTACCCAACTCAACATGAGTTTACCTGTAACATGTTTACCTCCATTCTGCAAGGGGATTTCACATATTTCCCCTATAACCCTTAGAGTCTTGTGATTTCTCCATGGCTCTTGGAGTTTCCTTTCTTCACCATGCCCATTGGCAAGCCTGAGACTTCTCACCTCTGACCCACTGATCTAGTCTCTCACTAAGTCTCTGATTAGTTTTGGGGACATTCATTTTCATACTATGAGTCCTTCAACTGTGCCCACATGAACTAAATGTTTCATACAAATATTGTTACTACTGGGTTCTTCAAACAATAGTACTTCTAATCAAGGGAACCTTAGACCTTCCTTTTTCATTTTGTGGTGTCTCCCTAATAACAGCATTATCCAAAGTAAGCCTATTTTACCTTCTGACCTAGCAGGTATCATACTACTCCACTACTCCACTGTGCTTAAAGAGAAGCAATATTTTTACAATGTGGCCAAAGATCTGGGCATTTTCCTCATTGACAATATAATATTCATTTCCTCAGGTGTAGGTAAAGAGCAACATGAAGAGCCTGGAAGAGAAGTCATCATCTTCATGGCATTCATCATTAATGGAGTGGTCCCAACTGTAGGGTACAGACCCTCCTGTTTGAATGCAAAAGTTCTGACCTGACAAGTCTAGCACATCCCACCACACTCTTGGAATATTGTTCCAAGTTTTATCTACTGGCATTCAAACCAGCAACTAAATGCTTAAGTTTTCCATATTTTCGGCTTATTTGGAAAACACAATGAATGCCTATCTTCTTCCCTTTTGTTTCAAAGACATACTGCTATGTAATTCTAGTTCACAAATGTAAATATTTTAACCAGTATTCACATGAATATATATTTTATGTGTATACATTTTCCTGTGCTGTTTTCAGTTTTTTTCACTTGCTGACAGTTTTATTGATCTTATTTGGAAGATATATAATTTTTTTTTACTATAGCTTTCTCTTGAAATGCTGTATTCTAGAGCTGAGGTTTTGTGACTAAATATCTTCAGCATCATAAATACCTTCAGTAGCAGTCCTATCTAGTGGAATTTAATTATCAGTTGGTACAACGTAATAACACAAGAGTGAAGAAAGGTTTCAGAATGTACTTCCTAAATATAGCCAGCAACAATGGACGGACTTATTAATAAACAATACTTTGTTTATCAATTGAACATTGTGGTTGTTGTTTTACTTTTTAAATTATTTTTCTTTTCTCTTCCTGTGTGTTTGAGTTTCTGGAAAAATTTGAAGTTTGAATGTCCAATCATTGTGTATTAATTAGGGGTAGTAATTAATGTTCACAGTATGTTTATGAAGTTAAAAGTACCAGGGTTTTTTTTTTTTGTATCTAGTTTATCAGTACATCTGACTGTCTACCTATCAACAATGTACATAGGTAGGTAGTTATGTTGCATCTATCTATATATCAGCAGTCTGTATATGTATCCAAATTTCTATCTGTTGATCCACGTTTAATATATGAACATATGTATACGAGTAGCTAGGAAGGCATTCAACTATATATTATTTTTCTCTCATCAAAGTACCTATCAATTAACCTCTCTAGCTATATGAAATATTGTGTTGAGTGTATAGTATGCATATAGAAGTCAGAAGTACATGTTGTGATATTTATCTTTCTATCATTTTCATCTTGAAGAACAAAGAGAGATCAGATGAAATTACTACTCACTTATATAATGAGTACTAAGTCTATATAGTAAATTTTTCTTAAAGATTACATAAACTCTTATTTATAAATGCAAATGATATCATCATTATGAACCCTATTACTCAATGAATATTTACAATTACATTTTTATATGTTCACCTCACATAGAATCCATTAAAATTGAATAATTCAGATGTAAAATGTGGGACTCCAGAGAATCTCATCTAGTTTTTTTTTTTTTTCATCTTTAGGCTCCCAAACTATGCCCCTGTTTAGTATGGTGTCTCTCTTTGTGTTGCTGTGCTTGTGTCTGCATGTCTATGTTTGTGTGTATTCTTATGCACATGTGTGTTTTCATATGTTCATGTATGTCTAATAAAAGTTCTTTCCCAGCTGTACAGGAAGCTATGCCCCAGAGAGTCAAGATGCAAGGCTACATTTAAGAGACACATCTTAGAGTAGATACAGAAAAGGACAATTGGTTCTGTAGGAAAAGCCACATAGGTCTCAATTACTCAAAATCAGCAGAGGTAGGCACATGGTCTATATTTGGTTAGGGATATTTGTGTATATATATATATATATATATATATATATATATGTGTGTGTGTGTGTGTGTGTGTGTGTGTGTGTGTGTGTGTGTGTGTGTCTTAACATTGCATGGTATCACTGAGTTGTGGCATAGCCCAGCCTTGGTTGTTACTTCTATGAAACATTTTTTAACTCAAATCAGGCCCGACCTAAGGAAGAGATGTTTCATACACCAACATGGAAACTTCTAGGATACATGTTAGTGAGGGAGAATGGGTTTGAAGTGGTGGTAGTGTCTCCAAGCAACAGTGATAATGGTCTTCTTGTATGTTACAGCACAGAAATTCTTAGCAATATAGTACTGGGATTCTGAAGGCTTGGTCCTCAAGGGAATGAATGCTTCCTGTGGGGTGTGAATGTTATGCCCCTGTATACATGGGAGATCTTCTGGTAATCAGACAAAAGACAATTAATTAAACAAACAAGATTCTAATTCAGGAAACAATGGCTAGACTTAAATATGCCTAGTGTGCACATGGGCATTTGCTTAAACATTCATCCTGAGAAAAAATCAGGGCTACACAAAAATCCTGGAAAACTTAAGCGTAGTTGATAGCCAGCTACAAGAGATTTTCTATCACTAAAACCCATATACAAGAAGTTTTCTCTGGTGAAAACCCATATCAGAATGGCTGTTCTGAAAAGGACCAGATATACCCTAAAATTATTGCTAACATGTGCGACTTCATGCACATATTTTAGTTTATGTAGAGTTAAGCAAAGAGTCGACCAGAGAAATGAAATCACATAGAATATGGAAGATTCTCTTCTAGGTGTTTTAAGAATAGGATTAACATCTAGAATACAGTCTGAACTTAAAGAGCAGCAAAATACCTAAATGGCATCTTAAAAAATCTCAAGTAACAATATGTGCTGAGAGGATATGGAGAAAAAAATCAAACCTCCTCCACTGCTGGTTGGAATGTCATCTTGTAAAACCACTTTTGAAACCAGCCTGGTTATTGTCAGATCATTAGCAATAGCAATTCCTCAAGATCCAGCCATTCCACTCCTAGACATATATATAATATTTGCTCAAGTACACAACAAGAATACTTGCTCAAGCATGTTCATATAAGCTTTATTCCTAAATAGCCAGAACCAGGGAAAAACCAACAACAACAACCAAGCATATGTCCTTCAATGGATGAAAGGATACAGAAATAGTGGTACATTTCCACAGTAGTATACTATTCAGCAATTAAAAAAAACATGAATATTTCAGGCAAATGGTAGGTCTAGGAAAGATCATCTTTACTGATGTATCCCAGAAACAGAAAGACAGACACAATATATACTCACTCACAAGAGGAAACTAGACACATAATGTACTTTGTGTAGGATCAACATGGTAAAATCAGTCCACATAAAGATGCTAAGAAAGATGGAGTACCCAGCATAAGATAATCAATCAACATTCAAAAGAGAAATGGGAAGGTCATATAAAGAAGGAGAAAAGAAAAAACAGGAAAGGAACGTACCACAGGGGGCTTTGGAAAGACTCTACCCAGCACTGTACAAAAGAAGATGCTGAGACTCATAACCAATTTTTGGGCAGTGTACAGAAAACCTTACAACAATTGAGGGATATAGTAACAGTTGGAGAGGACAGGAACTCCACAAGGGGAGAAAAAGAACCAAAATATCTGTGTAGAGAAGTCTTTCCTAAGAGTGATACTCCAACTGTGTGCCCTACTAATGGGAACAGGGATGGACACTGATATGAACTCTATTGCTGACTCTTTGACCATCCATCCTGAGGACAGAGCATTCCTGTCAGGCTACATAAAGAACAATGAAGGCAGTACTGATGGGACCTGATATACTAGATTACCCATGTTTGTATAAGCTTTATTTGTAATAGCCAGAAGATAGAAACAGCCCAGATGCCCCTCAAATGAAGAATGGATGCAGAATTTGTGGTACAACTATATAATGGAATATTACTCAGCAATAAAAAATAAGGAAATCATGAAATTTGCAGGTAAATGGTGGGACCTGGAAAGGTTTATCCTGAGCAAGTTGTCCCAGAAGCAAAAAACACACATGGTATATACTCACTCATATAGACACACAACATAGGGCAAACACACTAAAATCTGTGCATCTAAAGAAACAAAGCAAGAGAGAGGACCCTAACTAAAACACTCAATCCCCATCCTGAAAGGCAAAGAGTATGGACATCAGAAGGAGAAGAAAACAGGAAACAACCTAGAAACCTGCTAGAGAGGGCCTCTGAAAGCCAGAAGAAGAAAACAGGAAACAAACTAGGAACCTACCACAGAAGGCCTCTGAAAGCCTCTGCCCTGCAGACTATCAAAGCAGATGCTAAGCCTGATGGCCAACTGTAAGGCAGAGTGAACAGAAGTTTATATAAGAACTGGGAAATAACAAGAGGTGGAGAGGACAGGAACTCCAAATGGAGAGCAAAAATACAAGAAAATTTGAACACAGGGAACTTCCCATAGACTCATATTCCAACCAAGGCCTATTCATGAAGATGACCTAAAACCCTTGCCACAGATGTAGTTCATGGCAGTTTAGTGTCCAAGTGGGTTACATAGTAATGAGAAGAGGGACTGCCTCTGACATAATAGAACTGGCCTGCTCTTTGATCAAATCCCACTGAGGGTGGAGCAGCCTTACCAACTAACAGAAGATGACAATACAGCACTTTTGATGAGAATTGATAGACTAAGATCAGAAAGGAGAGGAGGACCTCCCCTATCAGTGGACCTGGGGAGGGGCATGCAACAAGAACGGGGAGCGCAGGTGGAATCGGGAGGGGAGGAGAGTGGGGTTTATGGGGAGATACAAAGTGAATAAAATGTAATTAATAAAAGTTAAATAAAAATTTAAAAAAAGAAAGAAAAATAATTCTCACAGACCAGCAGTTACAAACCACCATCACTGAACTGGGCTCCAGCCAAGAGTACAGATAGTTGCTGCATGGCCAACTCTTGAGAACAGGCAGAGCTGTGCACCCCAGGACACCAGAAATTGGGAGTCACTGTCTGGAAAAATCCTCACAGGGAACGAAGCATGGGGGACTGACTTAACAAACTTAAACAAACAAACAAACAAACAAAAAGCAACAACACATGATAATCTTCCCAGATGGAGAAATAGCATTAGACAAAATCCAACATCCTTTCATTTTTAAAGTATTTGAGAGATCAGGGATATATGGTACATACTTAAACATAGTAAAGGCAATATACAGCAACTTATGGAACCTTCTTCAAAATAGACCACATAGTTGGTCACAAAGACAGCCTCAACAGATGTAAGAAGATTGAAATAATCCCATGTATCTTGTCTGATCACCATGGAATAAAGCTGGACCTCAATAATAGAAATAGCAAAAACCCTAAACACACATGGAAACTGAACAACTTGCTACTAAATGAGAGCTGGGTAAGAGAAGAGATAAAGACATTAAAGTCTTCCTAGGACTCCATGTAAATGAAGACACAACATAACCAAAATTGTGGGACACAATGAAAGCAGTGCTAAGAGGAAGTTTCATAGCACTAAGTGCCTTCAAGACGAAATTCGAGACAGCTCATTCAAACCATTTAATGGCTTACTTAAAAACCCTAGAAAAAGAAGAAGCAGACACACCAAAAAGGAGTAAAAGGATGGAAATAATCAAACTCAGCGCTGAAATTAATCAATAAGAAACAAAACAATTCAAAGAATCAATGAATCTAAGAGCTGGTTCTTTGAGAAAATGGACAAGATAGAGAAATCCTTAGCCAAGCTAACTGAAAGGCAGAGAGACATCATCCAAATCAACAAAATCAGAAATGAAAAGGGGGACATGCTTACAGACACTTAGGAAATCCAAACAATCATTAGGACTTACTTCAAAAGTCTATATGCCACAAAATTTGAAAATAAAAATGAAATGGCAATCAAACAATTTTCTTGTTAGATTTGACTTACCAAAGTTGAATCAGGATCAGGTAAATCACTTAAATAATCCTATATCCCCTAAGAAAATAGAAGTGATCATCAAAAGTCTCCCATCCAAAAAAAAAGAGCCCAGGACTAGATGTTTTCAGGGCAGAATTCTACCAGAGCTTCAAAGAAGAGCTAACTCCAGCACAGGCTTTAAGAGCAACAATAAATGGGACCTCAAGAAACTAAAAAGCTTCTGTAAAGCAAAGGACACCATCATCAAAATGAAATGACTGCTTACAGATTGGAAAAGATTCTTCACCAAACCTCTATTTGACAGAGGGCTAACATCCAGGATATATAAAGAACTAAAGAAGCTGGAAAGCAACAAACCAAGTAATCCACTTGAAAAATGGGGAACAGAGCTAAACAGAGAACTCTCTGTAGAGGAATATCGAATGGCAGAGAAATACTTAAAGAAATGCTCAATGTCATTAGCCATTAGGGAAATGCTAATCAAAATGACCCTGAGATTTCACCTTACACACTTTGGAATGGCCAAGATGAAAAACTCAAGTGACAACACATGCTGGAGAGGTTGTGGAGGAAGAGGAATCTCCTCCAGTGCTGGTGAGAATATAAACTTGTACAACCACTCTGGAAATCAATCTGGCCTTTATCAGACAACTAGAATAGTGCTTCCTCAAGGTCCTGCCATACCACTCCTAAGCATATATCCAAAAGAGGCTCAAGTACACAATAAAGACATTTGCTCACCCATGTTTGTAGCAGCTTTACTTGTAATAGCCAGAAGCTGGAAACAGCTCAGATGCCCCTCAACTGAAGAATGGATGCAGAAACTGTGGTACAATACAGGATGGAGTATTACTCAGCAATGAAAAATAAGGAAATCATGAAATTTGCAGGTAAATGGTGGGACCTGGAAAGGATCATCCTGAGTGAGCTGTCATAGAAGCAGAAAGACACACACAGTATATACTCACTCATATAGACATATAACATAGGATAAACCTACTAAAATTTGTACATCTAAAGAAACTAATTAAATGAGAAGACCCTAATTAAAATGCTCAATCCTCATCCTGAAAGGCAAAGAGGATGTACATCAGAAGAAGAAAACAGAAAACAACCTAGAAACCTTCCACAGAGGGACTCTGAAAGACTCTGCCCTGCAGATTATCAAAGCAGACACTAAGATCTATGGTCAACTGGTGGGTAGAGTGCATGGAATCTAATGAAAGAGGGGAGAAATAGTAAGATCTGGAGAGGACAGGAAACCCACAAGGAAAGCAACAGAGCCAGAAAATTTCAACGCAGGTTTCTTCCCAGAGACTCATACTGCAACCATGTACCAGGCATGGCGATAACCTAGAACCCCTGCTTAGATGTATCCCATGGCAGTGTAGTGTCCAAGTGGGTTACATAGCAATGGAAAGAGGGACTGCCTCTGACATAATCTGATTGGCCAGCTCTTTGATCACCTCCCTCTGAAGGGGGGCATTGCCTTACCAGGCCACACAAGATGACAATGCAGCCACTCCTGATGTGATCTGATAGACTAATACCAGAAGGAAGGATAGTAGGACCTCCCTTATCATTGGACTTGGGGAGGGTCATGTGAGAAGATGGGGGGACAGGGCGGAGGGAAAGGGAGAACAGGGGGCTTATGGAATTATACAAAGTAAATAAAGTGTAATTAATAAAATAAAATAAAAATTCAAAAATAAAACAAAAAACCTGAATTCATCATTGTAGCACCCTGACACCATTCCCAAGTAAAGCCAGCAGTCCTGAATAGATTTATACTTCATCAACTTGATCACAAGTTTTTCTTATGTAGTTATTTATTACAATTTGTTTACATTGTATCTCTGCTGCTTCCCCCTCCCTCTTCTCCTTCCAGTCCCACACACCCTCCTTCTTCTACCCATATGCACTCTCTGTAGTTCACTGATAGGGGAGTTCCTAGTCCCACTTCTATCTGACACTAGCTTATCAGGCCTCAACATGGCTGTATTGACTTCTGTGGCCTGATTCTCAGGGAATTGATCTCCTTGTGTTCTCAACTTCCTCTACTTAGGACACTTCCTGCCTCTTCTCCTGCAGGCTTCCCAGAGCTCTGAGGGGACAGAAAATTTCATTGGGAAATCCCATTTAGAGCTGGGAGTTTTAAGGCCTCTCTCTCCATAATATTGAACTTTGGGTCTTTGTTGCAATTCCATTTGATGCACAAGGATGCATCTCTGTGGATCCAACACATGGCAATATTCTATCAGTTGAGGGCAGAGAGCAACATATTTTAATAATAAAAGCCTGGACTGCTTTAAAATTTCTGTAGGAAGGCCTGGCCCAGAAATAACTAACTGCCATCCAATCTCTTCAGTGAATGACTTATGTGGTTATAAATGATGGACAAATGGAACTATATCCCCCAATATTATGATAGCTGCTAATAATTTAATACACACCATATTTCTTTCTGCATTTTAGTTATTTCACCAAGAAGGTTTTACCTGGTTCCATCCATTTGCCTGAAAATATTATGATGTCATTTTCTTAGCTGAATAATACTCCATTATGGGAATATTCCACATTTTCCCCTAAGGAGTTTGTCAGTCCTATTCTACAGTTCTTGGAAGTTGTTGGGACAAGTTTGTATTGAATGACAAACTTTCAGGGTAACTATGTTCTTTTAGCCTAGAATTTCCTCCATCTTCTACTTTTGGGTGAATGGAATTGTAATGTCCTCTTGAAACTCATATATTTACATCTATTGTCTCCAGAGAGAAAATGTATGGGAAGCATAAGGCAGTATGGCTTTGTTAGATAATATAATTCTTATTGTAGTTATATCATAGGTGGGTATACTGTGAGGTTGATATGCCAAAGAAAATGATCAGAAAGAAAGGAGTCTCTGTATCTTGGTCTCTGTCACTTTTTATCTTTGTTTCTGTCAGTCTATGACTCTCTATTTCTGAATCTGTCTCTTGAGCTTTTTTTCTCCAGTGAATAAATGTCTGGTAATGTGGGAGTAAGGGGAATGTACTGAATGGCAAGGCACATTCTTGAATCTGAAATTTCCTAGGTTGTGATTTTGAACTGAGCAGTTACTGGCGTAATGACTAAATATACCTTCACATACTTATCGATATAATAGCCTGTCAGGGTCTAGGGTTCCCTGGAGTATTGAGTCTTTATGAGCATGGAAAAGAAAAGGCGACCTGACAGTCCTGAAGGCTATTCTAACAGAGTCCACCTGAAAGGGGGAGTGTAAATGGGGGAACAGAGACATTAACAATAGAAAAAGGACAGATTCAAGTCTCAGTTTACTGAGCCTGCAAACAATGCTTATAAAGCAAAGGGTACAAGCAAAATCTTTTTCACAGTAGCAACATATCTGTGCCACATGACAAGGCATCCAGGAATTCACTCAAGTTTACACCAAGTTTTCTCTCTGGAGCTTGCTATCTACTTCGCAGGTTAAGAACAGCCCACTTGCAGAGACTGCCAAGGACAGTCTCTGAAACATGGAACTCAGATAACACCTGCAACCTCCAAGACTGTAAATCAGAATTCCAATTACCAGACTCCTTCAGTTACCCCTTCTTTGTTTTATGGAGATCCTTTCTTAAGTTGGTGATATATGCATTTTTCCTTACTCATCATCAAGGTCTTGGATGCGATTTTTACAAATATCTGTCTTAGGTTGGAAAAAACACAATTTTAATCTTACACCTCCATATCAAATGGGGTTGTTAGAGATATTTACTTTATTTATTTTATTTTATTTTTTTTCCTTTTATTTTATTTTATTTTTTTTATCAGTTACATTTTATTAACTCTGTATCCCAGCCATGTCCCGATCCCTCATTCCCTCCCAGTCCCTCCCTCCATCCCTCCCTCATCTCCACCGTGCCCCTTTCCAAGTCCACTGATAGGGGGGACCTCCTCCCCATTCATCTGATCCTGTTTTATCAGGTATCTTCAGGACTGGCTGCAAAGCCCTCCTCTGTGGCCTAACAGGACTGCTCCTCCCTTCGGGGGTGGGGAGACCAAAGAGCCAGTCATTGAGTTCCTGTTAGAAATAGTCCCTGTTCCCCTCACTTTGGGAAACCAATTGGTTACTGAGCTACCACAGGCTACATCTGAGTGGAGGTTCTAGGTTATATCCATACATGGTCCTTGGTTGAATGTCAGTCTCAGAAAAGACCCTGTGCCCAGATATATTTGGTCCTTGTGGAGCTCCTATCCTTTCCCCATCAGATTAACTCCCCTTCTTTCTTATGATTCCCTGTACTCTGCCAAAGGGTTGGTCATGAGTCTTTGCTTTGAAAACACTGCTAGTTAGAGTCTTTCAGATGTGCTCAGTAGACTCCTGTCATATGTTCAATGCACATCCCATCTGTCTTTCTAAATGAAGATTGATCATCTTACCCCATGTCCGCTCAATTGATTATCTTTTTTAGGTGTATAGATTTCATTATGTTTATCATATCTTATAGGTCTATATAAGTGAGTATATCCCATGTTTGTCTTTCTCCTTCTGGGATATTTCACTCAGAATGATCTTTTCTAGATCCCACCATTTGCCTGCAAATTTCATGATTTCCTCCTTTTTGATTGCTGAGTAGTATTCCATTGTATAAAAATACCACAATTTCTGTAGCCATTCTACCGTTGATGGACATCTGGGTTGTTTCCAGGTTCTGGCTATTACAAATAGAGCTGCTATAAACATGGTTGAGCAAGTGTCCTTTTTGTGTACTTGAACAAACTTTGGGTATATACCTAGCAGTGGTATAGCTGGGTCTGGAGGAAGCACTATTCCTATTTGTCTTAGAAAGCGCCAGATAGCTTTCCAGAGTGGTTGTACCAGTTTACATTCCCACCAGCAGTGGAGCAGGGTTCCCCTTTCTCCACAACCTCTCCAGCATGTGTTATCGCTTGAGTTTTTCATCTTGGCCATTCTGATGGGTGTAAGGTGATATCTCAGGGTCGTTTTGATTTGCATTTCCCTGATGGCTAACGAGGATGAGCATTTCTTTAAGTGTTTTTCTGCCATTCGATATTCCTCTGTCGAGAATTCTCTGTTTAGCTCTGTTCCCCATTTTTTAATTGGATTACTTGGTTTGCTGCTTTTCAGCTTCTTTAGTTCTTTATATATAGTGGATATTAGTCCTCTGTCAGATAAAGGGTTAGTGAAGATTCTTTCCCAATCTGTAGGCAGTCGTTTTGTTTTGATGACGGTATCCTTTGCTTTACAGAAACTTTTCAGTTTCATGAGGTCCCATTTATTGATTGTTGCTCTTAGAGCCTGTGCTGTTGGTGTTCTGTTCAGGAAGTTGTCTCCTGTGCCAATGAGTTCTAGGCTGCTCCCCACTTTTTTTTCCAATTGATTTAGGGTATCTGGTTTTATGTTGAGGTCCTTGATCCACTTTGACTTTAGTTTTGTGCAGGGTGATAAATATGGATCTATTTTCATTTTTCTGCATGTAGACATCCAGTTGGTCCAGCACCATTTGTTGAAGATGCTGTCTTTTTTCCATTGAATGGAATTGGCTTCTTTGTCGAATATCGAGTATTCATACGTGTGTGGATTTATTTCTGGGTCTTCTATGCGGTTCCATTGATCCTCCTTTCTGTTTCTATGCCAGTACCATGCAGTTTTTATTACTGTTGCCCTGTAGTACAGCTTGAGATCAGGAATGGAGATATCTCCAGATGATCTGTTGTTGTACAGGATCGTTTTGGAGATTCTGGGTTTTTTGTTTCTCCATATGAAGCTGAGAATCTTTTTTTCAAGGTCTGTAAAGAATTGAGTTGGTATTTTGATGGGAATTGCATTGAATCTGTAGATTGCTTTTGGCAGTATGGCCATTTTCACAATGTTAATCCTACCAATCCATGAGCACGGGAGATCTTTCCATCTTCTGATATCTTCTTCGATTTCTTTCTTCAGAGACTTGAAGTTTTTCTCAAACAGGTCTTTCACTTGCTTGATTAGGGTCACACCAAGGTACTTTATGTTATTAGTGGCTATTGTGAAGGGTGTTGTTTCCCTAATTTCTTTCTCAGCCTTTTTGTCTTTGGTATATAGGAGGGCTTCTGATTTTTTTGAGTTGATTTTGTATCCTGCCACTTTGCTGAAGGTTTTTATCAGCTGAAGGAGTTCTCTGCTTGAATTTTTGGGGTCGCTCATGTATACTATCATATCATCTGCAAATAGTGACACTTTGACCTCTTCCTTTCCGATTTGTATCCCCTTGATCTCCTTTAGTTGTCTTATTGCACTGGCTAGGACTTCAAGTACTATGTTGAAGAGATATGGGGACAATGGACAGCCTTGTCTTGTCCCTGATTTCAGTGGGATTGATTTAAGTTTCTCTCCATTGAGATTGATGTTAGCTATAGGGTTGCTATATATTGCCTTTGCTATGTTTAGGTATGTGCCTTGTATCCCTGATCTCTCCAAGACTTTAAACATTAATGGGTGTTGGACTTTGTCAAATGCTTTTTCGGCATCTAAGAAGATGATCATATGGTTTTTCTCCTTCAGTTTGTTTATGTAGTGGATTACATTGATGGATTTCCGTATGTTGAACCACCCTTGCATGCCTGGGATGAAGCCTACTTGGTCATGGTGGATGATATCTTTGATGTGTTCTTGGATTCGGTTTGCAAGTATTTTATTGAGTATTTTTGCGTCAATGTTCATAAGAGAGATAGGCCTAAAGTTCTCTTTTTTTGTTGGGTCTTTGTGTGGTTTAGGTATCAAGGTGACTGTGGCTTCATAGAATGAGTTTGGTAGTGTTCCTTCTGTTTCTATTTTGTGGAATAGCTTGAGGAGAATTGGAGTTAGCACTTCTTTGAAGGTCTTGTAGAATTCTGCGCTGAATCCATCTGGTCCAGGGCTTTTTTTGGATGGGAGACTTTTAATGACTGCTTCGATTTCCTTAGGAGATATAGGGCAATTCAGTCTTTCTACCTGATCTTGACTTAGTTTTGGTAGATGGAATCTTTCAAGAAAATTATCCATTTCATTTAGATTCTCAAATTTTGTGGCATATAGGCTTTTGTAGTATGACCTAATAATTGTTTGGATTTCCTCAATGTCTGTGGTTATGTCCCCATTTTCATTTCTGATTTTGCTGATCTGGATAGTTTCTCTCTGCTTTTTAGTTAGTTTGGCTAAGGGTTTGTCTATCTTGTTGATTTTCTCAAAGAACCAGCTTTTTGTTTCATTGATTCTTTGGATAGTTTTATTTGTTTCTAATTGATTGATTTCAGCCCTTAGTTTGATTATTTCCAGCCGTCTGCTCCTCTTAGGTGTATCTGCTTCTTTTTCTTCTAGGGTTTTCAGTTGGGCCATTAAGTTGTTTGTATGTGATGTCACGAAATTCTTCTTGCAGGCACTTAGTGCTATAAATTTTCCTCTGAGCACTGCTTTCAGTGTGTCCCATAAATTTGGGTATGTTGTGCCTTCCTTTTCATTGAATTATAGGAAGTCTTTAATTTCTTTATTTCTTCCTTAACCCAGCTGTCATTGAGTAGTAAGTTGTTTAGTTTCCATGTGCGTGTCGGCTTTTTGTTGTTTCTGTTGTTGTTGAGGTCGAGCTTTAGTCCATGGTGGTCAGATAGTATACAAGGGATTATTTCAATCCTTTTGTATCTGTTGAGGCTTGCTTTGTGGCCCACTATATGGTCTATTTTGGAAAAGGTTCCATGGGGTGCTGAAAAGAAGGTGTACTCTTTTGAGTTTGGGTGAAATGATCTGTAGACGTCTATTAGGTCCATTTGATTTAGGGATTCTGTGAGTGCTTTTATTTCCCTATTTGGTTTCTGTCTAGTTGATCTGTCCCTTGGTGAGAGTGGAGTGTTGAAGTCTCCCACTATTAAGGTATTAGGATCAATGTATGATTTAAGCTTTAATAATGTTTCATTTACGAATGTCGGTGCTCTTGTATTTGGGGCATAGATATTCAAGATTGTGATGTCCTCTTGGTGGATTTTTCCTTTGATGAGAATATAGTGGCCCTCCTTATCTTTTTTGATTAACTTGGGTTGAAAATCTATTTTATTAGATATTAGGATGGCTACTCCAGCTTGTTTTCTGGAACCGTTTGCTTGAAAAACAGTTTTCCAGCCCTTTACTCTGAGGGAGTGTTTGTCTTTGTTGCATAGGTGTGTTTCTTGGATGCAACAGAATGTTGGATCTTGTTTCCTTAACCATTCTGTTAGCCTGTGTCTTTTTATTGGTGAGTTGAGTCCATTGATATTGATAGATAATAGTGACCAATGCATGTTAGTTCCTTTTGTAATGGAGTCGATGATCTAACCCTGTTTCATTGCTTGTTTTCTTTTCATTTTTGTTGGGACATTATCTGTATGCCCTGTTTTCTTGGGTGAATTTGTTTTCATTGGATTGGAGTTTTCCTTCTAGTATCTTCTGTAGGGATGGTTTGCTGTGTAGATATTGTATAAATTTAGTTTTGTCATGGAATATTTTGTTTTCTCCATCTATGTTGATTGAAAGCTTTGCAGGGTATAGTAGTCTGGGTTAAGATTTGTGATCTCTTAGAGTCTCCATGATACTTGCCCAGGCCCTTCTGGCTTTCATAGTTTCTGATGAGAAGTCCGGCGTGATTCTGATAGGTCTACCTTCATATGTTACTTGGCCTTTTTCCCTTGCTGCTTTTAATATCTTTTCTTTGTTCTGTAGATTTAGTGTTTTGACTATGATGTAACCTGATGTGTTTCTTTTTTGGTCTAGTCTATTTGGAGTTCTGTAGGCCTCTTGTATATTTATGGACATCTCTTTCTTCAAGTTGGGAAAATTTTCTTCTATGATTTTCTTGAAAATATTTTCTGGACCTTGGAGTCTGGAGTCTTCTTTTTCATGAATTCCTATTATTCTTAGATTTTGTCTTTTCATAGCATCCTTGATTTCTTGGATATTTTGTGATTGGAACTTTTCTGATTTTACTTTTTCTTTGAGAGAAGTATCCATTTCTGCAAGTGTGTCTTCAGCTCCAGAGATTCTCTCTTCCATCTCTTGTATTCTGTTGGTGATGCTTACTTTTGTGGTTCCTGATCTTTTCTCCAAGTTCTCCAGCTCCAGGGTTTTCTCATTTTGTGTTTTCTTTATTGATTCTAATTCTGTTTTCATGCCTTGCACCATTTCTTTCATGTGTTTGAATTTGGATTCCTGTCTCTACGATGGCCTCTATTTCTTTTTTCATTTCCTTCTTATATGCCACTAATTTTTCCTCTACTTGTGTATCTATTTGTTTGGCTATGTTTGCCTGTGATTCTTTAAGGATATTGTCTATTTCTTCTTTCTTTGCCTCCAATTCACTGGCAATCGCTTTGAAAGACTTGTTCATTTCCTCCTTATGAGCCTCAAATAATTGGGCAAGCATGGCTTTAAAATCATTTTCCTGTGCTTCTGCTGAATTGGTGTATCCATCGATTTGGGGGTTTGCTGGTGAAGTCATGATGTCCTGATTTATGTTGGAAGTGTTCTTTCGCCTACCTCTGGCCATTGGCTTATCTGAAACCTTCCCTGTTTGTTTTTGGATTCTGCAGATCAGACTGGTGCTGTCTCTCTCTGGTGTCTGGAGAGTTCTTCAGGAAGCTGAGCACTCTCAGCGTGTGCTGAGGACTGGCTGTACCTGTGGGAGGAAAGTACGCAGGCGCAAACGGGGCAAATGCAAGCGTGTGTGTCTGTGTGTGTAAGTTTGCGTTGATGAGTTTCTCGAGGGACAGAGTGATGGCTAAGGTTGAACCCTTGAGTGTGTGGGAGGGGCTCTGCACTGTATATGTCGCAGGCGCTAATGATGATCGCAGCGCAATTTCTGGCATTAACTGTCTTAGCTCCTCAATCAGGCCCACAGGGCAGGAACTTCAATGTCCCTATTGCCCCTCTGTTTCCCAAAGTGGGTATGTGGGTGGGAGGGGGGTTCGATGCCTGGCTTCTGATTTAGAAGGACCCAGGATCTGGGGAACTGCAGATTCTCAATGGTGCACTCACTTACAGGCAGGTCTCTTGGCAGAGATCGTGGTATCCGGGCTCTCTGCTCTCTGGTTTGGCCCTGCTTCTTTGATGTGTTCCGCCTGTTCTGTGCTGCTGTCACTGCCAGGTTCTGAGGTCTTGCTGTAGCTGGAGATTTCAGGGTGGTCACTTCAGCAGGGAAGGGGCAACCAGGCTCTCTGTTCTCTGGTTTGGCCCTGGTTAGTCTTAAACTGGAGGGCTGTGGTGCCCCGCCAGTTCAGTACTGCTCCGCTGCCACGTCCCGCTGTAACTGGAGACTGGCTTGCTAGTCCCAATGCTTTCTGGGAAGTGCTGGGATCTCTTCCTTGTGCTCTCCAAGCTTGGGAGGCCCAGTGCCTGGTGTGTCCAGGTTGTATGACGTTTCTGTCTGGTTTCGGTGAGTATATAGCGTATTCTCTGTCACTGTGGGATTGGGCGGGCCTTACCGTCAGTGATGGCGATCATGCAGAGCTAGTATGGTGTCTAGCAGATTCACGCCCTGGGAGGATGGTGCAGCTGCTGAGCGAATCTGGGACTCCGGGGCACGTACTGCTGGCTTTTGTCTGCCGCTAAAGTGCTTGGGGCTCTGTCTCAGTGGTTGCATACCCCAGGCAGTTATGTCTGCGCTGAGAAAGAAGAGTCCGCTGTGCCTCTGTGCCCAGATATTTACTTTAAATTCATGCAACTTCACTTGCATGCATTAAAGTTCTTGATGAAGGAGCTGTAACATACAGGTCAGGCAGGCACAGGCCAACAAATCTATACCTGCCAAACCCACAATTTTCAGTCCCCACTTAAGCACAGAGTCAACTAATGGAAATGGCCTCCTAAAGCTAGTAAATATATCCCAGGCTGTATTGGCCAACTCTAACCTAGGTTTCTTGGCAGATTCTCTCATGGATCTTATTTATCATCATTAACATGTGCAATGAGAAGTTTTTGCTAGACCAAATACCAGCAAGGTAATTATGAACCTGATTCCAATTAAATTCTATTTCATCATACCAAGAATCAGATACCCTAAAAGGAATCATAACAAAAACTGGTTGATTAACAACTAATTTTGAAAGAGCATTGTTATCAGCACTAACACAATTAGTAAGATTGGAATATACACATTCAATTGAATAGGTATCATTGTTCTTAAAATGTCTTACTACAGTGTTTCCAATTAGCAGTAAATAAGGAGGATTAACACATGCCAAAACAGAAGTATACTTGATTAATTTAGCAAAGCTACTTGCATTTCCAGAGAGAATACCTATATATCCCAGCACAACCTGCAATTTCCATACATAGGTTTGCCAATTTTTATTTGAAGTCCTCCAAAGTCCAGCACTAATTGCTTTTTCTAAAACAAAGAATTTTGACTGCCTTTTCCCAAAGCCAAGTTCTTAATACCCTTAATAATAGACCAGTCTAGTCCCTAACTGTAAATGCATGGTCATTGTCCCAGGAGTATATGGTGGGGGTTTCTCAATGCCTCTTGTCCAAGAAACCATCAGTCAAGGACAAGTGTCTTTTCTCACAGGGTGGATAACCCATTTGAGATGTAAGACTGTCATTTTTAACTCCCATAAGAAGGGACAATAATATCCCTTCAATGATCCACTTTGCCTGCTTGCAAAGGGAGGTTTGAGCTGCCACCCCAACTTTAAAGTAGTAGGCATTCTGACTTATGACCTGGACAGGGAAGAATTGTAAGCAGTCCTGATGGATACTATCCCTGGTAAAGGTAAGATAATGACCTCTTCTTATTCCTCAAAAGTTAAGAATCTCTTTTACTTGCATTCCTTCAAAAGCAGAAAAATCCAGCAATCAAGTGTATTTGACATAAACAAGGACTCCTGGATCATCCCAGGTAACTGGATATAGTAGAGGTAGATTAGGAATGTGTTCCCAATAAACAGTCATCTTGACTTGACCAGAGGTGGCTTCACTGACATCATTATAATTGTCAGGAGGAAATTCCTAATCCACTTCTCGCAACATTCATTCTGTTAACCATTGAGCTGCATTTTCCTTAGTAAAAGCACAGACAGATCCTCACACCCATATGAGTACAGGGTTGGGTCCATGCCATTGGTTTGTTAAAGTATCCCTCCATTCTCCTTTAGCAAAAGTTTTCTTGGCTTCTGTATGCCAAAATCTATCAGATGTAGAATTATCATGCTTATCCAAATTAAAAAAAAAATTCAGAATGAAAAGAATATGTTTATGATGATTCTTAGTTGTCCAGGGGAGTAGTTCCCCCATGTTTTTTTTTTCAAATGAATCTTAATTGTTTAGTGGGCATGCCCTACCATGCCTTGTCCTTAAGGATTGAAAGGTATTTTAATTATATGAGAAACTTGAAACAGATGACAAAATCTTTTAAAAGATTTACTAGTATATCCTGTTCCACTGTCAGTTTTAAATTGCTTAGGAACTCCTACAACATTAAAAGCATGTAGACAAGGAGCAATAACATAATTTGCAGCTTTTCCTGGTTGAGGAGTTGCAAATGTAAATCCAGAATAAGTATCTATGCAAACATTTACATATTTTATTTGTTTAAATTCAGGAATATGATTAAGATCCTTTTGCAAAATCTGATTTGAAATCAGTGTTTTAGGATTGACTCCCAAATGAGGAATAGGCTGAAATTGAGGACAAGTACCAGCAAGCCTTGACTATATTAGGGGCCTGAT
Source organism: Meriones unguiculatus (assembly GCF_030254825.1). Classification (NCBI taxonomy): domain Eukaryota; kingdom Metazoa; phylum Chordata; class Mammalia; order Rodentia; family Muridae; genus Meriones; species Meriones unguiculatus. Next base: position 5,020,365 of record NW_026843711.1, read on the forward strand.
CCTTAATCAAGCCATATTTAATCAAACTCAACATTTGACTATTAAGAGGATGGATCTCATGAGCATCCTGGGCTCTTTTTAACTGTGAACAATAAACTTTGGTGACTTTATCTGTCAATGCATTTCCTTTTGACAGGGGTCCTGGCAAATTAGAATGAGCCCTCAAATATTCTATAAAAACGAGAAAGGTTTTTTTTTTTTATCAAATTTTGAATTTGTAAAACTAAAATTCAAGCAGGAGATGTCTGAACTTGGCCTGCAGTCTCTAACCTAGGCAAAGACTGAATATATATGCCTATCTGTAAAAAATGTTCAAAGACTGCTTATTAAAACTTTGAAACATAGCTAATACTGCATATAACTCTGCTATTTGTGCACATGTGTTAGACACTTAAAAATATATTGTGTTACTTTTATGAGCATAGAACACATCACCAGATAATAAACCATCAGTAAATTCTGTCAAAGTATCAACAATTAGGCTAACTTTTGTTTTAAATGGAAAAAACTATAGGATGCACCTATAAAATTTGAATTTTAATTATTTTTTGTGCCACAATAGGTTTGACTATGTCATAATAAGCTTACATACGTTAAAATCCCATATTTGTCAGATCTCTGAGAAGTCTGAGGGCCAGGATATTTAAGTTAACCCTTGTTTACCTTTATCATCTGATCTAAACTTCATCCTATAAAATAGGATATTATAATCTCAATTTTGTCATTTTTCAAATTTATGTTTTAGAACTGCATTTTAGTAGATCTATATAGGTAAACTTCATGGTTACTAATTATAGATTTAACCTTAAAAAATACAAAAACAACCTAAACAAAAAGACTAGGGAAAACTAAATCTTGTACTCAATATAATCTTTAGCATGACTCTAATTCTGCTCTTTTTAAACTAAAATTAAAGAAAAAAATTTAATTACACATAATTTATAAAGGGGCTAGCAAATCTTATTAATCCTATCATATTGTATTAAAAATTAATAGCAACAAAATAATTATACTACAAAAGTTTTATTTATCAATAAACAAAGAACTAAACTTAGCCTGTGGCCCTCAGCAAAAATGGACTATGCTGCACGTACCAAATCTATAGGACAGAAAGAAACAGCATTAAATCATTTTTTTAGCTACTGGCAGCCAAGGATATATTTTATAAAATGGTTGACAATGATCTGACTATAACCCTAGTCTAACATAGAACTGTAGTCCATTTTTTTCTTTTTCTTGTAAAAGAACATAAGCAAACATTTTGCATTGAAGAATCTCCAGGCTTTTTAAATGAAGAACTACCTATTTTATAGTTTTTTTATACAAGATATATTGAATTAAATGTAGTTTTTGTTTAATTTGCTTAAACAGCATGGCTTGGTTTTACTTTGTAAAATTAAGAAAATGAACACAAAGTTTTTTATTTTGCCCAAAAGGTTGAGAAACTGTTTTAAGTTCTTTGTTAGACTACTCAAGGATTACTATTTTAAAATGCCTGATAAAATTTAAAATGTTTTATATCATTTAAATCCAATGGTCCAGTACCAAACTCATAGGTGTTGTTTCAACTTACCGCACGCCTAAAAATATCCAAGTCTACAGATAAACATACAGAGAGAGAGAGAGAGATACATAAGGAACATAGAAATGTGACATTGTCACCTTGGAGTAACCAGAATACCCAAATACAATGAGTTGACCAGCCTGTACTGGACAAAAATCCGACAGATTCCAGAAAGAGTGGACCCTCCCTCATGGGTCTCCTCCATACAGATGTATTCCAGAATGCACAGAGCCCCCATAGCCCTTTGCACAACTTTGGGATGGAGACAGATCTCCAGCAGCACTCTTATCACACAGAATAGAGTTCCAGTGACACTCTCGCCTGGTCACAAAAGGAGAAAACCTTTATGGGCCTCTTCAGGAACTGGATCATTCTCCAGATTACCTGGACCACATTGTAAACTCTCCAAGTTTTACACACCTTTTGAGAAAACCAAAACCAAAAACCAAAACAGAAGCTGGCAGACAAAAACAAAAAACACAAAGACAAAAAACAACCATGGTACCTGCTTTTTAAATATTTTAATATTTTTTAAAACCTGTTTTTGTAATATTAAAACAAAACACCCTCTT